>NC_139354.1:154109544-154817044 GCF_055883805.1 Amblyomma maculatum
CTTCGTCGTTCTTCCGTCTTTAGTCATGCGCCAGCTGGCAATGCTAGGTAGCATTAGTCGCCTTCCCAAAAAATGGAAAAAAATGACAGCAGGAAACAACGGTGCGAAAATTAAGACAACGGTCACAGCGGCGGTCATATGCGAATGCGGGTAGTATGGCTTCAGCCGTACAGTATGCACATTGTCGAACCTGGGCTTTTGACGTTTTGATTGGGCGGTGCCGTCTGGAATAACTCCATAACTGAGGTCACTGACACGACGTAATACTCTGTAAAGCCCGAAGTCACGAAAAAGGTGTTTCTTTTAAAAAGTCTGGACGGAAAACTGTGTTCCATACGCAGACTTGGGCACCAAGTTTATATTCAACGTGTCGATAGCGAAGGTTGTAGCGGTGCGCATCAGACGTCTGCTGCCGTCGGATAATCACACGGACGAGCTTGCGGGTTTCCTCAGTATGAAATCAAGCATACTCTGAACTTCACGTCCGTTGACAAGAGAAAATGCCGTGAAGCGCATTGCTTGCTGTAAGACCGTATTGTAGGCAAAGGTGTCGTACGGCAGCCCTCATCCCAGGACTTGTGCTGCACATCGACGTACATTGACAACATATTCCCAATCGTGTTTTTGAACATTTTGCTAAGGCTGTTACTCTGTGGATGGTTCGCTGTGGCCTTGCGAAAATAGTGCCGTGCAATTCAGATCAAATGTCTGGTCGATGACTTGCGCCTTGAAGGCTGTTCCTCTGTTGGTAATGACGTATGAAGGGGAGACATGACATAAAAACGATGTTGTGCATGAAACACTCGGGTATTTTGCAAGCTGTGGCACGAGAAACTGCCTTTGTCTCTGTGCATCAAGTCGAATAATCAGTAGCGACTACTATTCATTAGTTGCCCGCGTGCGACAAAGGAAAGGGGCCGATGATATCCAACTAAGTTTGGTCGAACAAATTACGCGGGGCTCTAACGAGCTTGAGAAATCCAGCAGGCTTAAGGGGCGTTGTCTTACGGCGCTGGCATTCACGGCAGCTTCTTACACAGCTTTTTAGAGCAGTAGGTGCCTGAGAAAACGTCTTTGTGCAACCCAAATTGTCAGACGTCTGTTTGTCGTGGCATGCTAGGAGAATGCACGCATGAAGCTCGCATCGATATCCAGAATGCAAGTTCTTTCTTGGCTCTGAGAGTTCCTCTTATAGAGGACACATTGTAGCACACAGAAGAAACCAAGCCGCCGTGATAGGCGTTGAAGGAGTGTGTTATCTCGCCCTCTCAGATAGTCAATGAGTAGAACGACTCCTGGACCAGCTCTTTGCCGGCTCAGATGCGCTTTGGTTACCTAGAAAGCCGCCGTCATCGGCTGCAGCATCACCAGTGTCAACGGGTGTCTGTGACAGCGTGTTATTGTCTTTATGTTTGCAACGGAACTTATAAACAACTGTTCTTTCCAACTCCTGAAGCCGTAGACTCCAGAGTGCAAGTCGTTCAGATGGGCCTCGCAGGTTTATCAACGAGCACAAACAATGACAGCCCGTCGCGACTTAAAGTGGTCGGCCGTAAGCAGAGGGCAAAAGTTAATAGTGATCGACATGACTGTATCGAGTAGTCGACCGGAATGACGAACGGCACCGTCAGGGAACAACCCCCCACTTTATTACGGCTCGTGCATATATAGGACCGTGGGGAGACAAGGCAAGGTTAGGAAGAGAGGAGGCAGTGCAGCACGTTTCACATGAGCTGGTGATAACAAACGGGCACCGGCACCGATATGATACATCCCCCTCCTTTAATAATAAAAATCAGTCGTTAGTATATTTGTTGAAAGTTCCTGTCATAGCCTAAATGCATGGGTTGCCTTGTGGGTCGCGTGGACCACCTTGGGAGCGGAGGCTGTGCTGTCGCAGAAGTGCCTGTAGGCTCCTGAGGTGATGAGGTGACATGCTGGGCTCCAGTCGGTAGGTCGTCAGCAAAGTCGCTGCCGTCCGATGAGTATGAAGTGAAGCGCTCCCTTGTGGCGAGCAAGTGCTGCCGGTTGCGCCTCAAGATGCTTCCGCCGGTTTGAACGTGATAGGACCGTGGTCCGGCAGGTGATATCACTTTAGCTTTTCTTTTCCAGGAGGACCCTTTTATCCGTACGACGTCACCTTCTGCAAGAGCTGGCAGGTTCCGGCAGTTCTGGCTCGACTGCTTGTGCATGCCGACCTGGATGGCCGGCTGCGGGCGGAAGTCAGGTAATGGAGTGAGAATACTTCTTCCTTGAAGCAGCTCTGCAGGCGATCGGCCGTCTTCCAATGAACTCGTCCTGTAATTTAATACATCAAGCCAAAAATCTTCATTTCTTTCTCTTGTCTTAAGAATCCTTTTGATCCCCTGCACGCCCTTTTCAGCCAGACCATTTGAGCGTGGAAATTGTGGGTTGGATGTAGTGTGATTAAAGTCATACAGTTTCGAAGAAAGTGCAAACTCGCGGCTAGAAAATTGAGGTCCATTATCGGTGGGTGCAAAGTTCAGCTGGGATGCCATATCTTGAAAACATTGCACTGAGCTTGTCAATGACTGTGCTCGCACTCAGATCAGAGAGCTTCTCTACCTCCGGGAAATTTGACATTGCGTCATAGGCGCACAAATAGTACTTTCCCCCGTATTGAAATATATCGGCACCAACACGCTGCCAAGCTTGATTCGGCGTTGAACGAAGCATTAGTGGTTCTGCTGGCTGACTGTAGGCGTACTTCCTGCAGATTCCACACTTCTGGTTCAATGATTCTATGTCAGAGTTCATCCCAGGCCACTAAATCAGTTGCCTAGCTCTTGCTTTGCTCTTGGCTATACCGAGGTGGCCTGCATGAATGCGCTGCAATATCTCGGCACGCATGCTTGTGGGAATTATGACCCTGGTGCCCTTCATGAGTACGCCGTTCACAACTGATAGCTCCGGCGCGATAGGCTTCAAACACCCGTCTATAGGCCCGCCTGTCGAAATGCGCTCGATCACACCCTTCAGATCCGCCGATGTCTCGCGCACAAGACGCGTCATTGCTCTTTCACTCACGGTTGACGATAGGACATTGATGGCGTGCACTTCGACATCATCCGTGTCCACAGCGACGACATCAGCAGGAAGCGGCGACCTTGACAGCATATCGGCGAGCACCATCTGTTTGCCAGGAACATACGATAATACGTAGTTGTACTTTAAAAGCCGCAAAAAGAAACGTTGCACTCTAGGCGGCATGTCCCCAATTGCTTTCTTAGCGATATCCATCAGCGGCCGCTGGTCACTTTCTAAAGATATCGGATGGCCATAAACAAAATGATGGAATTTTTCGCAACCAAAGACAAGGGCAAGTGCTTCTTTTTCAATTTGTGAATATCGTTGCTCGGCTTCTGTCAGGACTCGAGATGCATATGCTACCGCTCTGAAGGTAGCCCGGTGACGCTGTAGCAGGGCTGAGCCTATGCCAGATTTTGATGCGTCTGATGTCACTTTCGTTTCCATAGTTGGGTCAAATATTGCCAGAAGAGGTGCTTTGGTCAATGCTTTGCAAATGTCCTGCCAGTCCTTCTCATGATTAAGTGTCCACTCAAACAGCGCATTCTGCTTGATAAAGGACCGCAACGCTGTCGTTTGCTGAGCTAGTGCTGGTAAGTATTTGCTAAAGTAGTTCACAACGCCAAGCATTCTCTGCACCGCTTGTTTATCTTTCGGTTTTGGAATTTTTAGAAGGCACTTCACGAGGGTGTGGTTTGGTCTTATGCCTCTGCTGCTAATAATGTCGCCCAAGAATGCAATTTCTTCAACACCGAACTGACATTTTGCCTCGTTAAAGGTCAGTCCTGCCCCTTCAGCCGCCCTTAGGACGTTATGCAGCCGTTCGTCATGCTCTGCCCTAGTTACACCCCAAATTAGAACATCGTCTACATACACTCGCACACCTGGGAGGCCATCAAATATCTCATTCAGGGCTTTCTGGAACACTTCGCTGGCTAAGGCTGGGCCGAACGGAAGGCGTAGAAAACAAAAGCGTCCAAAGGGCGTCGCGAAAGTGCATATTTTTGACGAGTCCTCATCGAGCGGAATTTTATGAAACACCGCATTCGCATCCAAACGAGAGAAAAATTTCGCGCCTGCCAGCTCCGCCTCAATGTCCTCTCGACAAGGCATCTGCTAGTGCTCTCGTTTCAGACTCTCGTTAATCTTCCTGGTGTCAAGACATACTCTCAACTTGCCGTCTTTTTTTGCGCACAATGACTAATGGGCTTACCCAGTCAGTCGGGTTGCTCATTTTCCGTACGATGCCCTCTTGTTCAATCCTGTCCAGTTCGGCACGCAGCGGTTGCTGAAGAGACAGTGGCACTCTTCACGCCGGCTGTGCGACGGGTACGGCGTCCTTGCGGAGCGTTATTCTGTGTTTTCGCTGAAGCAATCCGGTCCGCTTGAACAGTCCAGGAAACTGCTTGGCTACACCTCCCGCTGTGGTCGTTACTGCCTCTACCGCTCGTTGGATCAGGCCCAATCGCTCGCTTGTTTCAAGTCCCAAAATGGCTTGGTGGTCCTTTCTTACCACAAAAAAGTCAGCGGCCACCTCTCTGTCTCCAACTAGTACGCTTGTTGCAACCACGCCGCAATGCTTGATGAGCCCACCGTTATAAGACCGGAGTGTGGTATAACTGGGTTGCAATGCAGCCATACGTAACTTGCGGTACACCGACAAGGGTATGATGTTAGCTTGTGAGCCAGTGTGAACTTTAAACACCACTTCTCGGCTGCCCATCTTCGCCTTGATGCGCCACTCGCGGTTGCTGTCGACGGTTTCAACAGCGTCGGTTAGCACTTCGAAGCTTTCTTGCTGCATCTCATTTACACCCGCAGTTCTGCAGCAAGACGCGAAGTGGTTCAGCCCATGGCACGAGTAGCATGTCTTTCCATATGCTGCGCAACGGCGAGGGGCGTGTACTCGGCCGCAGCGAGTGCACCGGCTGTCTCGTTAAGGACGTCTCGAGGCTTTTGAAGTATGCGTGCTCGAGTAAACGGCATCCACGTCCGTCTCTTCTTTTCCTGCGTTCCAAACTTCGTTTTGACGGGCTCCAGTCTCCGCTATCTTGCATAAAGCAACAGCTTTTTCAAGCGTCAACTTTTTGTCCCTTAGCATCTTCTCCCGAAGTTTGGGAGAGTTTGTGCCAAAAACGATTTGATCGCGCACCATGTCGTCGACCATTGTGCCAAAGTTGCAATGCCTGGCTTGTTTCTTAAGATCCCGAAGGAACTGCTCGAAGGACTCCCCTTTTTCTTGAATGCGAGTGCGAAATAGGTATCGTTCGTGAACGTCATTTTGCTGCTCGACGCAGTACGACTCGAACTTTGCGACCACTTTATCAAAGTCCTCTTTGCTTTCCCCTGTGGCAAACATGAAGTTATTGAAGACTTCTAACGCGTCTTCACCCGCAAAGCTGAGAAGCTGTGCAGTTTTCACGGCACTGGATCTTGGCTTTTCACTGCACGACGTTGCTTGCCAAAATATTTCAAACTTCTGCTTGAAGATGCTCCAGCTCTTACCGCCGTCTCCGGTGATGCGCAGTTGTTCCGGTGGTCTGATGCTATCCATTCTTGCTCTTGTAGTCGGCAACCGCCACCGCTGCTCTCGGACGAAAGTGGCTATCCCACTTTTGACAGCATGTATCGAGTAGTCGACCGGAATGACGAACGGCACCGTCAGGGAACAACCTACAGCTTTATTACGGCTCATGCATATATAGGACCGCGGGGAGAGAAGGCAGGGTTAGGAAGAGAGGAGGCAGTGCACCACTTTTCACATGAGCTAGTGATAACAAACGGGCACCGGCAATGATATGATACAATGACCGCAAGGCTTTCCTTTTTCTGACAAGGCCTAATTCGTTTCATCACCAGAGAGAGTACTGCTAGCACAGGCTATTCTCTCAATTTCGTTTTGACCCTGAAGGAGGACCGCCCCAAGACCGATGTTGCGGGAGTCAGTGTGCACCTTGGCGTCAGCCTCTTCGAAGTGCGCCAGAACAGGGAAGGTTTCAAAGTGCTCGCAAAGCGAAGAGGAAGCCATCTGCTGCTTAGAATACCACGCAAAGGAGGTGTCATACCTTGTGAGGCGCGTCAGGGGTTCCGCAATCTGAGAAAAGTCCGCAGGGAATTGCTGATAACGAGTACAGACCCACAACGCACTGAACAGCTTTCTAGTTAGCTGAAACAGGAAACAATCCGGGTGTACTCCGTCATCATTCACAATATGACCAAGAAACTTGAGTTCTGTATACCCGATGTGAGTTCCCCTCCACAGAACGAAGGTCTTCTAGGACTGATTGAAGGCGTTTGAGGTGTTGTTCAAATGTTCCTAAAAAGCGACTTAGTCCAAGTACACAACACCGATCTGCCACTTGAGGTGTCCATCATATGTTGGACTGCAGCTAGGCAGAACACAATCGAAATGAGAATACTTAGAATTTTTATGGGCCACCTGAGCGAGAAAGGCTTTTTTTTCTCGGTCTCTTTCGTCCACTTCGATTTGTCTATAGCCGCTTTACAAGTCAAGAGATGAAAAATACTTAGCACGCCGTAATCTGTCCACTGAGTCATCGATGCACGGTAACGTGTAGATGTATTTTTGTAGCGAGAGTTACATGGGGGGCCACAGTCTCGCCATTTCACCGTGCATGTTCGATGCCTGTCCGTTCTTGTCCGAAGAGCGAAGAAAGAAGAAGTGAGAGGCGGTAGCTGGCAGCTGACGTATGGTCTAGGACTGGACGTACGGCTTCCTAACATTATCTTAAAAGAGTGCTAGAAACACGGACGGATAGAAAGTCAAACACACATTATCTTTCCATGTTTCTAGCGCCGTTTTAACAAAATGTTCGAACAACTAGCACAACAAGCCGCTTGGCTTCTTGATATTACGTTTGGTACGAGCTGCCAACTCGGACCTCACCTTTTATATGGTAGGCTGATATCACAATCAGCCTGTCAAAATCCCTGCATTCACGTTATCCCTAGACCATGTAGGCACGTTCCTACTGCTCGGTTAAAGCTGGGATTTATAGCTTACGGAATTGGTAGCTTACGCTATCGCGTCATTGCGAAGGGGGGGGGGGGGTAAAAACAAAGAGAAAGAGGTACCATAGTGGAGGACTTCGGACCACCATGTTAAGGAGGATTTTAGCTCTTCGCACATTAGTGGTCACAAGTGCCCCCTATTACATAAATAGAGAAAACTACTGTATGCCAAAGTCATGTCTTTAGTTCCAAGCCGAACCTAAGCCTGGACATGCAGACAGCTTTCGCGTAACACCAGGTGTAACTACAAGCTAAGCCACAGCTAACTTTTTGTCACATTGTTCAATATCCGATAGTCAATGTAAAAATGGGGTGGCGTACTTCTTGGCAAGGACTACTGGTGAAGACCATGGACTTTGGGAAGGCTGCACAACACCATCATCAAGCAACTCCTGAACTTGCGTCTGTATCACTTCCCCTTTGGCTGACAGGATAAGGTTGATGTATAGGGGAGCGTCATTGTAAGTAATAATGCAATGTTCGTTAATGGTCGTTTGAAGAACCTTCGAAGAAAAAGCGAAGCAGTGCTTAAGTGCTTCAACAGTTGCTATAAAGCCCGCCATTTCTCATTGGACAGGCAGTTTATGTCGACGTTGCCAAGAGATGATTGTTTAGTTTCGTCTGCCATGAATGCAAAAAAGACCGGAGCATGCACAACTGGGTGGGCGAAAGCGATAGCAGTTCTCGCAAACAAGTAAAGGTGCTCATTAGAAGCATTGGTGACAAGGATTGCAGCCCAATCATGGCGAAGCGACAGTAAAATGTTTCGCCTCCGCTACAGTGTCGCTGACATGCTTCGTGGCGACAGCGAGACACTCTCGACGGAAACATGAAGTCCGGAATTGCGAGGATTGTCGCTGTCGTGTTCGGCAGATTGCCCTGTTAGGCGGGAGTTGAGGCCCTGGTAATAGGCAGGAACGGAGGAATTTTGGTTTAGCTTGTTCACAGTAGTCCACAAAGTACTTCTTTCTATTCCTCAGCTATCTGTCCACATAATCGTAACTTCTTTGCAATCTGGTCCCCAGAAAAGAGGAGCCATCCTGGCGAGTCAAGAAGACGAAAGGATAGTGGGACCGTAATGGGGCTTAAAACTGTCGATGTGAACGATCTTCGACAGCGGCGAAGGTCCGTCGAAGCGGAACTGTTCAATTGGGTAATTGACAGGGGAAGCCTGTTGTAACACAAGACAGGGTCCGTTCTGCTTGGGAATAAACTTGATGGACACACCCGGTGGCGCCGATGGAACCAGAGCCATATGTGAGCACTGAGAATGAATTTGTGGGCAGGGCGACTAGCGTGGCTGTGCGCTTTTTTCTGGGCATGCTCTTCTGAAATAAGACGAGCCAGTTGGAGGCCTTCTTCAGCGTGCCTGGCAGCTGCTGAAAGCGAGGTATACTCTGAGATATCAGGTAGGTAGGGGGAGAATAGTGTCGAGTGGATACGAAGGCTCATGGCCATTCAATAGAACAAATTGTGAGAATCCGGGAGTTGCTTGAATAGCGTTGTTGTAGGCATATGCTACAAATGGCAGAACCTTGCTCTAATTTGAATGGTCGGATGCAATGCCCTTGGGCCCCGGGAGGCCGTTGGTTTGAAGGTTTAAGCTGTCCGGAGGATAGTTTGACGTTCGTGTAGGAGTGTTTAAACGACCTAAGATAAGAAACATTTGCATCAATCACTTAGAGGCTCACGAGGGACCCTGTGCCGCAGAGTGTAGCTGTGAACAAGACATAACGCGATATTGGGTGCGGTGGCATCCTGAAGTGCTGATGTTTTCGCGTAGCGAGTAACGAGTGATCGACGGCCACAGCAATCCAATTATTTTCTGCTAGTGTGAACGGCAGAGGTCTGTACAAATTGGTGCCGACGCTATCAAATGGATGGTCTGGGCCCGGCAGAGACTGTAGTGGAGCCGGCAGATGGAGTCAAGGAGGCTTGCGACGCTGACAATCTGTGCACGAACGGGCACGAATGGTATTTCTTCTGCACAGCCACTTTCATATTTATTTTTATTGTGCCGAATTCGGTGTACATGAGTGTACCAATTACCAACGTATACCAAAGTAAACAAAATAAGTGACTAAAAATGTTGTCGAAAATGGTCACATCCAGCGCGCTGGACACATTGCCGTTTAGGTTCAACTCTACCTTAATATTCTGCCCGCACCCGCCCTTTAAGTCCGAACACAATTTAAAGATGACTAGTTAGATCTGCTCCGAACACCAACAGGAGCTCAGAAAATTTTTATAAGGGAGAACTTGAAACAGAAGACATTTTAAAGGGAATCGTAATTGGATGATTCTACAAAAGGCAGGGCCTAGAGTGACAATATGCTGAGCAAAGGCTCCTAAACAATGTCCCAGTAGCTCCCAAAGCAGCCAAAACGTCTCTTACAGTGATATTGTTTGGGACGTCCGGAAGACGTCTCTTCGTTTTCTATTTGATATGTTTCTGGGATTTTTAGGGACTTCTTCCTATTTCCCTAAGAAATCGCAATCTCTGAGATGCCCTTGGGACGCCTATCTCTTTTCAGTGGTCGAACCGGAGACCAGATACCACTATCTATATCCGGGGAAGCCGCTCACCAAAGAGGTGGAAACCTCGTGGGAAATGCGGAAGGCTCACAACACCATACCCTTTTGATCTCGGGGGAAATTTCAGTTTAGATTTATCCTATTCTATAGACGCAAAATAGGAAGTGATCTTTCGTTATACCTACACTAAACGCCTGCAACATGCACTCGGCAATGCTGCAGATGTGTATTAGCCTCGCACTATATAGGATTTTCTTCCCCCACTCGAACGGACAAGGTCTCTTTGTCGTAGCTCAATCACTTTCCCATGGACAAACACCGTTTTGCAAATATGCGTACCTACACTCAAGTCGGTAGATTTTGTACCGTCTTCCGAGTTCCAAATTGTTGTACAGCTCTCCTTTCTCTTGGAACATATCATAGGCCACAGAATATTCATAAATGTATTAAACAGTCAACACAATGAATGCGCACTTTATTCTCGTAGCTTCGAAACACATGCGCATAGTGGTAGGCATAGGCATTGAATCTTATATTTTTCCTTAGCAGGTGTGGTGTTTCTGGGTTTCAATAAAAATGCGCGTTCTTTTCAGAGACTATAGAACGAGGGGAAACTACATGGTGCTTAACAAGTGTAAAACATGTCCGGCCTGCAAAAGGGAAGATTGTTGGGCAAGTTGATTCGAGATATAATAAGAAAAGGGCGCCAAGCCACGGGACGACAGAAACGAAGCACAGACACGAGCGCTGCAGAAACATAGAACACAGACAGCTCGTGTCTACTTCTCTGTTGTCCCTTGGTTTCGATCTGCTTTTATTCTAAATGTGTGGCCTAGCGTTTCCTTAACGTAAACAGATAAAACGACTATTTGTTACTAGATATATATTCAAACTTTAGGACGAAAAGTAATCAGAATAATAGTTCCAGAGGTCTAGATTTTAACTGATTGAAGTATCTGTGCTGACTGAAGTGAATTAATTGTTCATGGGAATGTTTTTATCCTAGAGTGCCGTTATGAAGAAAATAATTGTCCTTGTAGTTGCGTCGCATAAACGACAATGTAATCAAGATGCATTGCTTTTCTAGCCCATGCATCTCTGTGTGCCCAGATTTTGTTCCGTCTTTAGCTCAAAGTGAAATGCTTTGAACAACTGAGCTAGTAGGTAGAGATATCCTATAAAATATCGCTTTGTAAATCTGGCGATGCAAATTACCAGATCTTATCTCACTTCTTCACAGAGGCAAAACAACAAGAACCAGAGAACTGAAACTCTCGATTTCTGTCTTAATACCACGACCGTTTGTAGCAAAACCACGACTGTCAAACGCAAAAAAATTGGTTCGGAATCTTTAAAGCCAATCGGTCTCCTTAACAATCAGCACCAAATTTTTTAGTCAGCATATTTTGTCTTTATCGGCCTTGAATTTGTACGGGGACCATTAGATCCGACATTTCTTTCCGCGGAATCATATGTGACAATGCACCGGAACCGCTATCTTCGCCAGCTTCCTTCTAACAGGCAGCTATAGAACGAGTCCTGGAAATGGGTATGAAACGCTTGGCCCTTTATTCAACAGGCGCATCACTCAGGCGTGTCGGGAGTAATAATCACCGAGTGAGCCGTGTATTCCAATTGCAGCAAAACGAACATCATCCGGGTTATTTGTTTAACGTCTGCAGTATGTTAAGTTAAACATTGCCAAGTGTAGACCTTACTGGTCTCTTAAGGAGCGTGTTTAATCAAAGCTATGCTATCCACTTTACCGGAATTAATAATTAAAAATGCCTACAAATAATCAAGAACTTCTTTATGGTCTAAAGGGTCGCCGTTAAAACTCGAAATTCAATGTCTTCCACACAGAAAACGAACAATGCTTCGAAAAGCAATTGATTTGACAACCTGGTTTTATCTATTAAAATTGAGAAGCAAGCATTTCAAAGTAAATTGGTTCTTCTTATCAGAGCACGTAATAATGAATCATATCATCATTATGCTTGGCAAGCCCAGTGAACGGAGCCACCTTATCATACATAATCGAATACACAAGCGGCGTTTGTATTATTAGGTGCGCAGTACATACATAAGTTTTTTTTCATATATGCAATGTGCAACACCAGCTTCCGGAATTTTATTTATATATTTATTTTGAAAAACTGTTGCCCTCACTTGTGGGTTATTACAGGAGAGGAATACACAGCCAATTGTATTATCAAAGCCCAAATCCAACGAGGAGTGAGAGAGAGAAAACAGGACAAGCATTGAGAAGAACGCTTGCAGTATGCTCAAATTACAAATGACAGCGTGATCAATAGCCAATCCTCCCTTTACCTGTAACATAAATCCAAAAGGCTCTCGAACTCTCACATTCTATCTGCTACAATACTTTCTGAAAGGCCACTCCATATATTGTTGCATGAAGAAAAAAATCTGTTTTGAAAACCATCTAGGCGAGCTTTGTAAGGATGTACCGCGGCTCTGCGGCTTAAACGACCACTGTGTTTTAGAGAGGGTGAAAATATGTTTCTTTGTTTATTTTATTTGATACCCGGTAATTTGAAAAAAAGAAACTTTCATTCTTTGTTTTTATTGTCGTGTTTCGAGCAGGTCCAGGTCACAACATCTCAGCATATCTGCTACAGAATCGGTTCTCGCCGGTAACGCAAACAAACGAAAAGCTCACTGCGGTTCTCTCTTAATTTTTTCGAGTGTATCTCGCGAATACGCTTGGTGGCCGCTCCAAAAGGAGGAAGCGTACTTCAAAGCCGGTTTGAACAAATGTCTTGTTGGCAATTAGCTTCACATTTTGGTGCATGTTGCAATTTTTCCTCAAATACCACAGTTTTCGATAGCCATTAGAGCAGACCGCCTGCACATGGATGCGCCAGCACAGATCATCGTAAACATTTACCCATAAGTACTTAAAGCTACGCACATTCAAAAAAGAGTTTACATCAATTTGATACTCAAAAAACCTTGGTTTTTCTTTTTTGGGGGATATGAGGTAACGTCGACTTAAAATAATTAATTTCCGTTCCTCACTTAGCGCACTAGTAATATTGTCACGTAGTGGTGACGAGGGCGACGACACAAATGAAGGGTCGATGATTGCACTAAAGAAACTCTTTATTTGGGCTGACTTGCGCCCGCAAAAGAACTAAGCAACTCGGCGGCGGCGATAGAAACAAACGTGCTCGTCGATCGTCGAACAAAGAATGCCCGTCACACTCGTCAACGCTCAATTTAAAGGGTGCACAGAACAATCTAGATAACGTCGCAAACAGCTACCAGCACGGGCTGGAACATTGCGGAAAGACATCCGAGTGGCCGGAACCTTCGAGACAGATCTCGGTGCATCTTGCGCTACAACGAAACTGATAAAGGTGTGACTCGCGACATCGAGCAATAAGAAACAAAGAATACAGAACTGATACGCGATCCGGAATCAGAGTGATAAGCCTGTATGCCGGCGGCTGTTAAAAAACAACAGATACTGTTTTGAAGGTTTCGCGGCATTACTCCCCCCTTAAAAAAAACATCGCCTCGATGTTCAAAACAAAGGAACTTAAACATAAACACTGCAAAGTTTAAACACCACAGATTATTTAACGCGCGTAATATGGCTTCAGTCGTACAACATGTACAATTTCTGGGCGTGCGCGTCGCCGTTGTGATGCTGATGTTCCGTCGGGAATGACTTCATAGTCCAGTGGTCCGAAGCGGCGAAGGATTTTGTATGGCCCAAAGTATCGACGCAACAACTTTTCACTTAATCCGTGACGGCGAATTGGTGTCCAAACCCACACTTGGTCTCCTGGATTGTACTCTGCGTGGCGTCGTCGTAAATTGTATCGTCGGCTGTCGGTGCGCTGTTGGTCTTTAACACGCAGCCGTGCGAGTCGTCGGGCTTTCTCTGCACGCTGCAGGTAGGCGGCGACGTCAAGGTTGTCTTCGCTGGTTACGTGCGGCAGCATTGCGTCGAGCGTCGTCGTGGGCTCCCTGCCGTACACAAGCTTAAACGGGGTCGCTCTGGTCGTCTCCTGGACTGCCGTGTTATACGCGAAGATCACGTACGGCAAGATGGCGTCCCAGGTCTTGTGTTCAGCGTCGACGTACATAGCGATCATGTCGGCGATCGTTTTGTTCAAGCGCTCCGTAAGGCCATTGGTCTGGGGATGGTACGCAGTTGTTCGTCGATGGCTTGTGTGACTGTATTCCAGGATGGCTTGCGTCAACTCTGCCGTAAACGCCGTTCCCCTGTCCGTGATTAGCACTTCTGGGGCGCCGTGTCGCAAGAGAATTTGTTCGACAAAAAATTTGGCGACTTCTGCCGCGGTACCATTTGGTAGTGCTCTTGCTTCGGCGTAACGGGTAAGGTAGTCAGTGGCCACGATGATCCACTTGTTACCCATAGACGAAGATGGAAAGGGGCCGAGGAGATCCATCCCAATTTGTTGAAAGGGCACGATTGGGGGCGGAATCGGGTTTAGTAGTCCTGCTGGTCTGTTCGGCGGCGTCTTGCGTCGTTGGCACTCACGACACGTCTTCACGTAGTGGGCAACTTCGGCAGGCAGTCGCGGCCAGTAATACTTCTCCTGGATTCGACGCAATGTGCACGCAAATCCGAGGTGGCCTGCTGTGGGCTCATCGTGCAACGCCTGCAGAATTTCTTGCCGAAGGGTTTTAGGCACTACGAGAAGCTGCGCGGTCTTGTTAGGTGCGAAGTTCTTCACGAGGAGGCCATTGTTTAACGTGAAGGATGATAAATGTCGCCTGAACACACCAGGAGGGAAAGCGGTCTTTCCTTCCAAGTAATCGGCTAGCGCTTTCAGCTCAGGGTCTGATCGCTGTTGTTCTGCGAAACTGCTGGCGCTTACCGGTCCCAAAAAGGCGTCGTCGTCATCGTCCTTCGGGGGAGCATCGACCGGAGCGCGGGATAAGCAGTCTGCGTCGGAATGCTTCCGGCCCGACTTATAGATTACAGTCATGTCAAATTCTTGAAGTCGTAGGCTCCATCTGGCAAGGCGGCCGGAAGGATCTTTCAAATTAGCCAGCCAGCAGAGCGCGTGATGGTCGCTTACCACCTTGAATGGTCGGCCGTATAGGTGTGGACGAAACTTAGAAGTGGCCCAGATGATTGCAAGGCACTCCTTCTCGGTCGTCGAGTAATTGACTTCGGCTTTTGTGAGGGATCTGCTAGCGTAGGCGATTACTTTCTCCTGTCCGGCACTCTTCTGGACAAGAACGGCTCCTAGGCCCACACTGCTCGCGTCGGTGTGAATTTCGGTCTCGGCGTTTTCATCAAAGTGGCCAAGTACAGGAGGGCATTGCAGGCGGCGCTTAAGTTCCTCGAAGGCTTCTTCTTGCGGCGCTTCCCATTTAAAAGGTACGTCAGCCTTTGTAAGCTGCGTCAACGGTTCGGCGATCCGCGAAAAGTTTCTGACAAATCGTCGATAATAAGCGCACAGCCCAAGGAATCGGCGCACAGCTTTCTTCTCCGCAGGCTGTGGGAATTGTGCGATTGCAGCTGTTTTCTCCGGGTCTGGGCGAATACCGTCCTTACTAACGATGTGACCTAGGAACCGGAGTTCTTCGTAGGCGAAGTGACACTTCTCTGCTTTTAGCGTTAGTCCCGATGACTTGATGGCTTCCAGCACTGTCTGTAGTCGTTTTAGGTGGTCTTCAAAGTTTGACGAGAAGACAACAACGTCGTCCAAATATACCAAACAAATTTGCCACTTCAAGCCTGCCAGGACTGTGTCCATTACTCGTTGAAACGTGGCTGGTGCGGAGCAGAGGCCAAATGGCATCACCTTGAACTCATAAAGGCCGTCCGGTGTGATGAATGCGGTCTTTTCGCGATCTCTTTCGTCGACCTCAATTTGCCAATATCCGCTCTTCAGGTCCATCGATGAGAAGTACCTTGCATTGCAGAGCCGGTCGAGAGTGTCGTCGATGCGGGGAAGCGGGTAGACATCCTTCTTCGTTATGCTATTCAAGCGGCGGTAATCAACGCAGAAGCGAAGTGTGCTGTCTTTCTTCTTGACCAAAACGACTGGTGCCGCCCAGGGGCTGTTCGAGGGCTGGATTACGTCATCACGTAGCATTTCCTCAACTTGATCGCGAATGGCCTGGCGTTCTCGCGGCGATACACGATAAGGGCTTTGGCGCAGAGGTCGGGCGTGTTCGTCCGTTATAATGCGATGCTTTGCCAGTGGTGTTTGCCGTACCTTCGATGATGACGAGAAGCACTCCCCGTAGCTTCGAAGAAGACTAAGAATCTGGTCTTTCCTGCTGTGGGTCAATGCCGGGTTGATGTCAAATTTGGGCTGACGGAATTGGTCCGGTGAGTCTTCCAGCGTTTGGTCGTGGAGGGCGAATACATCTTTGAGGTCGGCTAATTCGTCGAGAAAAGCGATCGTCGTGCCCTTGTTGAGATGCCGGTATTCTTCGGTGAAGTTTGTTACCAGCACCTGAGTTTGACCTCTCCGGAATTTCGCGATGCCTCTTGCGATACCGACACCTCGTTCTAAGAGCAATTGGATATTTCCTTCGACGATGCCTTCAGCGGTTTCGATGTTTGCGCTACCTACGCAGATTGCGATGCTTGATCGGGGCGGGACGGTCAATTCTTCATCGAGGACGTTTAGAGCGATGTGTTGCATCGACGTCGTCGTAGCAGGAATGGCTTTGTCTGCAGAGAGCTTGATGAGCTTGGATCGCAGGTCGATGATAGCCCTATGTTCATTTAGGAAGTCCATGCCTAAAATCACGTCGCGGGAGCACTGCTGCAAGACCACAAAGCTGGTGGGGTAAGTACGCCCATTTACGGTTATTCTTGCAGTGCATCGTCCCGATGGAGTAATCAGGTTGCCACCTGCGGTGCGAATCAGCGGGCCATCCCAAGCGATTGTAACTTTCTTGAGATGAGAGGCTAACGGTCCACTGATGACTGAATAGTCAGCTCCGGTGTCTACAAGGGCAGTGACTCTGCGACCGTCGATATCAACTTCAAGGTCACTTGTTCGCGTCCTCGCATTGCACGTGGGCCTTAGTGTCCGATCTCGGCTCCGTCGTTTCTTCAGGTCATGGCCGGGGCATACCGTTGTTACTTCGCTGGGCGGCGGTGTCTGCTTGCACTCTGGTCGTGTTGTCGTCGATGTCGTCGTGTGGAGCGGCGATGAAATGGTTGCGTCGTCGTTAGTGGTCGTCGGCGGCGGAGGATCTTCGTCTTTTCGCCGTTGAGCAACCTCACCTCCAAAGGTTGCTGCCTTTAGTTTCCCCTACGGGGACTTGGGGACCTTCCGCGCACACTATCATCATAGTTACGTCCAGGCGACGCAAAGCGGGCCCTGTACGGCGATGGAGACCTGAATCGGCGGCTTGGTGGCGCAATCTCACCGCTACGCAGATAGTTGTCGATTTCTTGCGGTCGTTCACTTGGGCGTGGTCGTGGAGCGTCGACTGCAAATCCGCGGAGACCGATTCGTCGGTACGGGCAGTGCCGCAGAATGTGGCCGGCCTCACCGCAGTGGAAGCATAATGGGCGGTTGTTCGCTGTCCTCCATGCGTCGCACTTCCTGGGGCTTGTTGGTCGTTGGTAGGCTTGGCGGGCGGTAGCCAAGGGGCGGTTTTCAGGAACAGGCCGGTAGCGGCGAGGGCTCGGAAAGTCATCACGTCGGGGCGGAGGGCGACGTAATGCACCAGCGTAGTTCATCGCTGTTGCCTCTTGTGCTGGAACAGTCGCAGCCGTCGCTTCAGGAACGCCCAGCGCCTGCTGGACTTCTTCACGGACGACGTCCGCGAGCGTCGCCACCTGGGGTTGTTGCGATGATGGCTGCATTCTGCGGAGCTCTTCTCGCACGATCTCCCGGATGATGTCCCGAAGGTTCTCTCCGCTTGCAGATGCGCTGGGGTAGTGGCATGACTAGTCTGGTTGAAGTGGTCGCTCGTAGTGGCGCATCCGGGTGTACAACGTCTTCTCGATGGCAGACGCTTCCGTTTCAAATTCCGCCACTGTTGTTGGCGGATTTCGGACAAGATTTGCAAAAAGCGATTCTTTGACGCCTCGCATTAAAAATTTGACTTTCTCACCTTCAGTCATGTTAGGGTTAGCGCGGCGAAAGAGGCGCTTCATCTCTTCAACGTACGCCAGCAGAGGCTCGTTAGGAAGTTGAAGTCTTGACTGAAGGAGGTCCTGGGCTCTTTCTTTTCGGACGACGCTTGAAAAGGCAGTCAAAAACGCTTCCTTAAAAATGTCCCAATCCTTCATAGCTGCCTCATGATTTTCGAACCAAACTCGGGCATGTCCTTGAAGAACGAAGTAGACTTGCCTGAGTTTCGTGGCGTCGTTCCAGCCATTGAATTCTGCCACACGGTCGAAAAGGTGCGCCCAGTCTTCTGCATCTTCATCCGGTCGTCCATGGAAGCAGGGGAGCTCACGGGGTTGAACGAAAACAACCGGTGCTGTAGGCTGGGCCATTGTGAGCGTCGATGTCTTCCGAGATCGAGTGGGGTCAGGCAGCAGACCGTGTTCGGGTTGTAGGCCTTGAAGTCGGCGGCTGGCTCGTTGACCTGTAGGATGGTTTTCCAGGGCGACAGGAACACGGCTTGGGTCTTCGCTTGAAGGATCAAAGGCAGCACCTCCACCAGATGTCACGTAGTGGTGACGAGGGCGATGACACAAATGAAGGGTCGATGATTGCACTAAAGAAACTCTTTATTTGGGCTGACTTGCACTCGCAAAAGAACTAAGCAACTCGGCGGCGGCGATAGAAACAAACGTGCTCGTCGATCGTCGAACAAAGAATGCTCGTCACACTCGGCAACGCTCAATTTAAAGGCTGCACAGAAGAATCTAGATAACGTCGCAAACAGCTACCAGCACGGGCTGGAACATTGTGGAAAGACAAGCGAGTGGCCGGAACCTTCGAGACAGATCTCGGTGCGTCTTGCGCTACAACAAAACTGATAAAGGTGTGACTCGCGACATCGAGCAGTAACAAACAAAGATTACGGAACTGATACGCGGTCCAGAATCAGAGTGATAAGCCTGTATGCCGGCGGCTGTTAAAAAACAACAGATACTGTTTTGAAGGTTTCGCGGAAATATAAACCTTGGCGGCATCGGTTGATTTTAATTTTTTCAATTGCTTCGGTCACGCTAGAGTAAATTGGGAGCTTGCTGTCAAATTTTTTTTCATCTTTGCAGGTGACCCAGCAACACTGGGAATGTCACTGGTATAAGCCGAAAACAATGACGGACCAACACTAACCCTTGCGGAACACGAGAAAACATTTCTAGGCAACCAAATATGCAGGTTCCAATACGTACTTACTGTACACGGCACTCAACTAAGCTGCTATCCAATTTACAATGTCTGCAGCAATACCTTCATCCCGAATTTTAAGCAGCAGTTTACCATGCGGGACCATATGAAATGCCTTGGCAAAACTTATGCAGATCACGGCAGTCTGTTCGCGGGCATCTGAAGCTAAATAGAAATCATGATTCTTGTGAGTGAGGAGTGAAATAGTGGATAAACCACTTCGGAATCCGTGTTGTGGCAGACAGAAAAAGTTATTTGTCTCAAGAAATATAATTATATGTTTTGTAATTGCATACACTAAAATGCGGCAAATCGACGATAGCTCGTAAGTTGACTTCGAATCCCAGGTATAAAAACAGGAATGACCACAGCGCTGCGCCAATTCTTGAGGTCGTGGATAGGTTTCCAATGACTTTCGAGAAATTACTGTTTGACAGAATTATAGCCATTTCGGCATACCGCCGTAAAAATTCATTAGATATCCAGTCTGGTCAGCTTGTCTTTTTTATCAAACGCAAGCGTAATCTTCAATGCGCAGTTGGAAGCTGGCGCCTTTCCGTTGCCCCCTTGTCTCTCTCTTTTGCGTGCGTTAAATTTTGGCTCCGGGGTCTTTCCCAAGTTTTTAAAAGATGTTAAACTAGCTAGCCCGGCAACATCCCATATTAAACGCAAGTATAGGTCATGGAATACGCCTGTTTGTTAGATTTCTATAGTGCCCATTGGGCAGGCGCCTAAATGATAGCGCTTATCATGTCCGTCATCTTTTGTTTATTTCAGCAAAACGTGACTGAAAGAATACATTCAGACAGTCTGCTATATGCATCTTTTCTGTGATCATTTGAACCCGCTTTTTATCTGGTCAATATATATATTTTGAATCTCACTCAAGCACCTCCAGAGTTTTTTAGCAAGGACTTCAAGAAGCCAGGTAACGATTCGTTAAAATACTTTTTCTTGATTTCCTTAGTGCTTGTTTAAGTTGTGTGCGCGAATTGGGCCCTTTGACGGAGTTTTGTTCGTTCTTGTGTAACCGTTTTATTCTACGTTTCCTGTGTATAATTTCCAGAGTTACCCAAGGGCTATGTACCTCGTCTTTTTCATGCGAGAAGGAATGACTCCATTTATGCAATGTTTGACGATACCTTTAAAACGCTGCCACCTTTCCTAAATCGACCGATTGCATGATACAAGCTGAAACTCGCTAAATGAGATGCTTAAAAGATCACCCATTATTCCATAACCGGCACAAGCGTATACTTTAACTGGTTTAGAAATAGACGGTCGCCTGCAAATGTGTGTGCCGATCGGTATATCAACTGATATCATTTTTTAGTCTGATATTCCCGGATGGACTGACCCCGTACTAGCAAACATTTTGCAGGACAGGAACCCAAGGTCTAGCAATAACTGGGAATAAGAAGTTCCTGTCGTATTTTCTTCACCAGTACACATCGAATTAAAAAAAAAAAAACACAATTTCCAGGCGTTTTCTAGCCCTGAAGACATTTATGTCCAGACGAGTGGGTTTTCCAGTTTTTGTGGGTTAGAATAAATTCTCCAGACATTATTAGCCTCGCGTTATCGTTCCAATGAGAACACAAAAAAGCGTTTACTTAGTCTAGCAACTGAGACGTGATTACAAGAGCCCTGTAAATGCTTCCTACTATGAACATAATCTCAGCTAATGATATTTTGCACCACACCGCTTCTGAAACATATTTCAGCTCTAACTGAAGTTTTCCCAACTTTGTCTACGCCACCACCTGTTGAGGCCCTATCCTGACTAATCATTTTATACCCGGGAGGAACAATGCACTCATTGCGTATTGAATATTTATCCACGTTTCCGAAAGAGTACTCGGAAAGGGTTTCGGAAAGGGTACTCTATTATCGATCATGTCCATACCATCAACCAGGTGATAGAAAAATGCTCAGAATATAATCAGCCCTTATACATAGCAATTATTGATTACGAAAGAGCATTTGACTTAGTTGAAACCTCGGCGGTGATGTAGGCATTGCGAAATCAGGGGGTAGACGAGCCGTACGTGAAAGTGCTGGAAGATGCACTACCAATTTGTACTTCATCAGATACAGTTTCCCTAGCTTATAACAGTGTTGAAAGCATATTTCTTGATCCTACTAATGAAAGCGAGATATACAACACACTCATGGTCCTAAATAACACTAGGTCGTTAGATGCCGACGATATTCAAATTAAACCCGTTAAATACGCGTTAGAATTCTTAACATCTCCTTTAGCTCATATTTTCAATCTGGTACTTGAGTCTGGTATATTTCCCACTGCTATGAAATGTGCAAGGGTGTCTGTATTATTTAAAAGAGGGGATCATAATCTTGTATCTAATTACAGGCCAATTTCCATACTCCCAGTGTTTTCTAAGGGATTAGAAAAGCTAATTTTTTCTCGTATCGCAAACGTTTTTGACAAGAAAAGAATTTTAACAGACTCACAGTATGGTTTTAGGAAGGGTCGCTCTACTGAGGCTGCTTTGCTAAGCCTGAAGGAAATAATTTTGGCAAATATTGATAGTAAGTTACTAGCAGCAGGAATATTTATCGATTTCAGCAAAGCGTTTGACTCCATCGATCACAGTATTCTCATTAATAAACTCTCATCTTATGGAATTCGTGGAACAGCTTTGGCTCTACTGCGATCTTACCTGGAAAAAAGACACCAGTGCGTATGCATCAATAACGAAAGGTCATCTCTCTTACCAATAGTATGTGGCGTACCACAAGGAAGTGTTTTGGGCCCCCTTTTATTTAACACTTATATAAATGATATTGTCAACATTGACACCTCAGTTCGATTTGTGATGATAGTACCCTACTTATTTCTGCGAATAATATCAGCCAACTAGTGTTAAAATCTAATGATGTCCTTAGTAAACTCTCAGCCTGGACCAAAGCAAAAAAAATCAAGGTAAACCCAATTAAATCCAAAGCCATTATATTTCGAGCTAATAATAAAGTAGTTCCTCCCCTAGATCCATTCATGTTTCAAGACCAGCACATAGAGATAGTTCACGAGCATAAGCTTCTAGGTGTATACTTTTCTTCGCATCTTAGATGGGACGCTCATATAAACGATTTTAGAGAAGGCTCTCGACTGTTACTGATGTAATTTCACGTTGTCGCACATTGCTCCCATAAGTGCTAAACTACAAATTTACTATGCTCTGTTCCTTTCTCATGTTAACTACTGTACTCTAGTATGGGCAACAACAACTAAAACAAATATGAACAAGCTTCTTGTGTTGCAAAGAAAAATTATGCGTCTCATCGCAAACTTAGAACCAACATCAAATGTTCAACCCTTAACAACATCACTTAATATGATCCGTGTGGACAATATTTATGAATATCGTTTGTTACAATTAACATATTTCGGTTCGACAGGTATGGGTAAAACGACAGGTAAAACTTGCATCTGAACACCGCACTGCAATAGTAAACACTAGATGCACTGACACGTGGTCTCTACCACATTTTAGAACAAACTACAAAGTACAATCCTTGGCTAATAATCTTCCCGTTTTTCTCAACAAACATAAAAACACAGTTGGTTTTAGTCCTAAGCAGTTAAGAACCTACTTCGTGCATATATAATCTATTCATGCATGTGTTCTTTAAATATCATACTCACCTTTACGAACTTTCTGCATTGAGCTTGTTCCATTGTCTTCATCATTGATCAACTTTTTTTTTTGTTTTCATATTGTGCTGCAGAGATATACATTGTATAATAATTTTGATGTCATGGTCATATTGTTAACGAACTTTTGGAATCTGCTGTTTGCTCCTGCTCTGTTATGTACCGGTTTCCTGGGCCTCTGTCAAACTGTTTGTACAGCTTTTAGCCCAGGCAACCATCCACTTGTTGGAAAATAAATCTCATTTGAATTTTTGAATTTATATAGTGGCTGCACCGCAATCATAGTTCTGCATAAAGAAAGTAACAAAATTCCCTTAAAGAAAGGTGTTAGGCAAGGAGACACGATCTCCGCAGTACTATTCACAGCTTGCTTAGAGGAAGGATTCGTCGAATTGGAATTGGAGCAGTTAGGGATAAGGGTAGATGGAGAATACATCAGTAATCTGCGATTTGCAGATGACATTGCCTTGCTAAGCAACTCGGGGGATGAACTGCAAATAATGATTGATGACCTGGACGAGCAAAGTAGAAAGGTAAGCTTGAAAATAAATATGCAAAAGACTAAGGCAATGTTCAACAACGTCGGGAAGGAATAACAGTTTACTTTAGGTAGCGAAGCACTGGAAGTAGCAGGCGAATATGTCTACTTAGGACAGGTAGTAACCGCAGATCCTTACCACGTGTCAGGCACTTTCCGCGGTCCTTATTGAGGGAAGATGGGGTTTGCGGAATAAGCAGAAGAGGACGAGCAAGCTGAGTTTTTCCGCTGTGGGGTGCTAATCTCCAGCGCATCCTAACATCTGTTTAAATAAACCTCGTAACAAGTGTGGTGGAGTTTGCGGGCTACAGATCACCACGGAACCTCTCCTACTTCGCCGCAGCAGAATTGCTGGGCTCCCGGTCTCCCGGCCACCCTGCACATGAAGAGGCATGTAAGCGAGCCGCGAAAGACTTTATTACTACAAAAGGACCAGTCCACTGAGGAGCGAGAGAGGCGGCAAATACTTTTGCGGCATCACTTAGCGGGTGCGAGCGGCAGAGTAATTTATCCCCAACCTCGAACTGCTAAGGACGCCTGCCCTTGTTGTACAGGGCGCAGTGCTCCAGGCGCGCGAGGTCCAAGTTCTCTCTGGCCTCCTTTAGAGTTCCAGCGAGACGACTGGAGAGATGCTGGGTGAATCTGGAATAGCTGGGACCCTGTAAATCACAGTCATGGGTAAGGACATGTTCAATGGGAAATCGAAGCTCACGGCCAAGAAGTGTAGCCGCCGGCGTAAAACCAGTCCACCGGTTTACTGTGGTTCTTGTTGCGAAAACCATTTCCTGCAGTCGCATATCCCAGTCTTTGCGACGCTCCGTGAAAGCCACTAGCATGTTTTTCAGGTTTCTATTGACCCGCTCTGTGGTATTGGCCTGAGGATGGTAGGGCGTAGTCTTTTTGTGCTGCACGCCAAGAGCTTTGCAGGTGTGAGCACATATCCTGCTTGTAAAATACGTCGCATTATCAGTGATCAGCTGCGCCGGGAAACCGAACCTAGTGAATGCGTCTAGGAGTTTATCCCAGACTACATTTGAGTCCAGTTTACGCCGCGGGTATAATTCAAACCATTTAGAAAAATTATCAGGTACCACTAGCAAGTAGAGATTTATTTCCACAGATCTAGGATAAAGGCCCATTACGTCGCAGGCAACAATTTCCCACGGGTAACGGCTCTCCACAGGTTGCAAGAAGCCGGGTGGTTTACCTCCCCTTGCCTTCGCTGTCTGGCATGCAAGACAAGTACGGACGTATGCCACGACATCCTTTCTCATGTGGGGCCAAGTCACGATGCGACCCAACTTTTCATATGTTTTCTTACCATCGCTGTGGCCTGCAAGGCGTGTGTCGTGCAAATACTCTAAAAAGAGCCTGCGGAGGCTCTTTGGTACGACAACACGAAATGGGGACTCACCACCATCTGTGTCGGACCTCAGGAGAAGTCCATCCTCTGCTTCCAGGTAGCAGTCATAGCTGCCGGTAGGCGCTGTGCTTTCTGCAGGGTTGACGCTGTCCAAGCCCTTTCGAATTTGGATGCACTCAGGACCGCTTAGCTGAGCTTCGACCAGTTGTTGACGGGAAACCAGCGTCCCCCAGGCATCAGCGGCTTCTGCGATCATCAGGACTTGCGGTGCTTTCTCGCCATCTGCAGGTAACGGGGCAGGGCGCCGGCCGCCTTGTTGAAGGTGCCTTTCTTGTACTCCACCCTGTAATTATATTTCTGAAGAGCGAGCGCCCGGCGGGCTAGATGGCCGGCTGGGTTTTGCAGCTTTGACAACTAAGACAGCGCCTGATGATCGTTCTGAATTGTGAGCTCAGCCCCATCCAAATACATGTCAAACTTTTTTAGCGCGAATACAATTGCCAAGCACTCTTTCTCTGTTACCGTGTAGTTTCGCTCCGGCCATGAGAGAGTGCGACTTGCAAATGCCAAGGGGTAGAGCTTCCCTTCTGATCCGCGAGCCATGGTCTCGCCCGACGAGTGACAAATCCAGTTTCTTAAAAACACCGGTTTATTCCGGATAAACAAAAAACGCAAAACAAAGAAACATAAGGCGCTACTGCTCTGGGAACAGGGTGTTCATGCGCGCGACAATATAAAACCAACGGAAAGCGGGAAGAATGTCAGGACCTTACCGCGGCGAAACAAAACACACTGCGGAGCGAATAAAACCAGCAGTAGGGCCAAAGCGCTAACAGCGGCACAAGAAACATTGCTCCTCGGGGGACAGCAACTCGCACGAAAACGCCTAGGCTGTTCCTGAAGGCGCTGCTTCCATCTTCGTGTCGGCGATCTTCTTTCAGTCGTCCATGACACTTGCCGGCTGCACCGCGCCGACCTCTCCGCCCGGGGGAAATAGGGCCGCGCTTTCAATGGCGCTTTGTTTCCGATGCGCTTATCTACCCCCGTCTGTCGCTGTTAACATCACGCTACCCCCCCTTACTCCCCCGAAGGTTATCTGCTTGCTCATGCGCACTCGCGCTGCCCGTGCAAACGCAATGCAAATAGGAAGACGCGCGCGCGATTTAAAACACCTAAAGGGGCTGCGGAGCCCCACAGTACATAGAAGAAGTCCTCAAGCTGTGCAGAATAGTTGATGCTCGGATGACTGAGGAAAACAGAGTGGGTCACCTCCTCAAAGGAATAGCTCAAGACATGTAAACCTTTCTTATCTGCAAGGACAACTTGAATGCCACCGCCGATGAAACCCGACACTGACGCATGTTTGAATGTTTGAAGAGATGCCGTATCATTCCAAAGTTTGGTCGGTTGCCTAATGCCACAACTGTCGCTAGTGTGGATGTGTCTGAAACGACAAGCATGGCAGATACAATTCGACAGATCGTCCGCGAAGAGCTTTGGAGGCATCAAGATATTGGAGGCCACATCAGACCCGTCTACAGTGGCACCTCTTCGTCAGACAATAGCCCATCTTCTACCTGTTATGCTGCCTCTGTTAAGTCTCCTTCGGACACCCGATGCTCTGCTGCTCATCGCCCGAACATCCAGCCTCTCACCATCAAAGCCTACAACAGCGAGCACTCTCGTCCTCCTCGTCGACTATATCCAGAACATAAAGAGCTTAATCCAAGCGACGGTGAGCCTTATTCATCGAATGAGCGCAAGCCGCCAGTGTGTTATGCCTGTGGAATGATCGGCCACATTTCGCGTTTTTGCCGCAACCGTCGTCCGTACCAGCAATATCGCAGACAGTGGGTGAACTCCCGGACAAGGTTTCCTGCTGACAATGATGATTCACATAGAAGAACACCTGGCCGGAATGAGCACAGAGAGGCGTCGTGTGCTGTGCGATGTCAGCGCACGTTAAAGATCCCCAGGTGGTCGAAATTACTCCGTAGCCCTCCACTACGGCTCCTCTTTCTCTCTGTCCACTTTCATTCCCACCTCCCTCCCTTCCCTTACGGCGCGGTTCGGGTGTCCACAGAGCAAGTGTGACAGTTACTGCGCCTTTCCCTTCCTGTGAACCAATTTAAGTTTAAGTTAACAGCTAGCCTACAAGAACGCAGAATGGTGTTGAACCAAGACGAATCACCGGCCTCTGACCGTAGCCTGACACCACCATCTCGGCGCCTACGACGCTCCCCTTTTCCCCGACGACGGTCGCCACCTCCAGGAAACTAGTGAGTGCGGTCAATGGAAGTGAGGTCGCAAATGATTCTAGCTTACCCATGCCTCTGCCCGTTTTGATGTTAAAAAACCGAATTTGAAGTATTTCTGGACGGCGCACGGGCTATGGCGTTGTTGGACACAGGTTCAAGCATTTCTATTATAAGTCTCTCTTTTAAAAACTGCCTTGGTCGTAAAATTATGTTTGCTTGGGCTAGTACGACAACATTGTGTGGTGTTGGTGGCGAACTGCTTAGCCCACTTGGGGTCTGTTCCGTGAATTTTGTTATCGCCGGCCACACAATTGTCACGAAATCGGCGCACATTTTTTTTTAACAAGCTGGCGCGGCGCGAGGTCCCACGGCACCACATGGACGTTTCCACAAAGTTCGAGAAAAGCCTCGTTCCCCGCGCGAGAGAGCGCGTAGCCGTACGCGTCGCCGTCGCCCTCTTTCTCTTCACCCGGCGAGGACGGTGACCCAGCAGCCTGGAATATGCCAGAGCTCTCCACACTTTTCTACGGGTCCTAGCCAATGACGACGCGCGGCTCGATGGGAGGAAAACAGAGCGCTCTAACCAGCGAAGCTAAGTGTGTATGCGCGCTAGCTTTGGCGCGTCTTAACAGACAGACGCGGCGCGCCCTATTTAAAGAGACCGCGCCGCTTGTCAGTCAGTCAGTTCGTCAGTGGTTGCGGCGTGTTCGCCAGTGCTTCGGCTGGACTCCCGGGGATCACCCGCTACTGGCAACCCCACGGACCTGCGAGGAAGCGGCGCTCGTCTCTCATGGCGGCCACATCGTGACTCTCGAGGCGTCGGACTGCAACAGTGCCCGGTGAACAATTTGGTGTTTGTTTATGTGTCTTTCTCGTGTTTGATCTGTGTTGTAAACCCTTTGTGTTATTGAATATCTTTGTAGTTGCATGCTTAGCGTTTGTTTTTCTGCAAACCTCTCGTCTGTGCATTTTTAGTGTTTGTGTATTCCTCTGTATTGTCTATTGCTATCTATAAAGTTTGTTTTGTTTGTTACTTCTGACTCTGATCTTTACTCTGGATTGAACCGGCGACAGTTCAGTTCAGTTCAGTCGTTCAGTCGTGTCCGACTCTTCGTGACCCTATTGACCATGTCACGCCACGCTTTCCGGTCTCTCACTATCTTCCTAACATCACATAACTTCACCTGCAGTGCCTCGAGGATGCCATCTAACCATCGCGTTCGCTGTCTACCCCTTCTCCGGCGACCCTCAACCTTTCCCAACATCAAATCTTTCTCCAGCGACTCCTCTCTTCTCATCAGATGACTAAAGTAGCTGAGCTTTAACTTTAGAATTTGACCCTGCAATGAGCAGTCAGGGTTTATGGTCGACAATATTGACTGATTTGATCTTCTGGCCGTCCAAGGAACTCTCAAGAGTCTTCATCAGCACCACAATTCAAACGCGTCAATTCTTCGGCGGTCAGCCTTTTTCACAGTCCCACTCTCGCATCCATACATCACAACTGGAAAGACCATAGCACGAGTTATACGGATCTTGGTTGGCAGACTAATGTCTCTGCTCTTTACTAGGCGGTCCAGGCTAACCATTGCTCTCTTTCCCAGAAGCAGGCGTCTCCTAATTTCGTGACTGCAGTCTCCTTCCGAGGTAATCTTGGAGCCCAAGAAGAGAAAATCTGTCACAGCTTCTACTTATTGTCCCTTGATGCTCCAGGACTTGATAGGGCAAGGCGCCATGATCTTTGTCTTTTTAATGTTCAGTTTAAGCCCAAACTTCTCACTCTCTTCTTGTACGCGCATCAGAAGTCTCTTGAGTTCCGCTTCACTTTCTGCCATTAAAGTGGCATCATCCGCATATCTAAGGTTGTTGATACATTTTCCAGCAATCTTCACTCCTGCTGAAGACCCGTCCAGACCGGCTTTCCTCATGATGCACTCTGCATATAGGTTAAATAGGCAGGGCGACAGTATGCAGCCTTGCCTCACTCCTTTCTCAATCGGAAACCAATCAGTAAGACCATGCCCAGTTCTGACTGTGGCCTCTTGCCCTTCATTCAGGTTCCTGAGGAGACAGATGAGGTGAATGGAAACTCCCATCTCTTGGAGAGCTTGCCACAATCTGCTGTGATCTACGCAGTCAAACGCTTTCGCATAATCAATAAAGCAGAAGTAGATGGGTTTCTAGAACTCTTGCTTTTTCCATGATCCAGCGAAGGTTGGCAACTTGGTCTCTAGTTCCGCTGCCCTTGCGAAACCCAGCTTGCACGTCCGGAAGCTCCCGATCCACATACTTCTGCAGCCTACCTTGGAGGATTTTCAACATCACCTTGCTAGCATGCGAAATAAGCGCGATCGTGCGGTAGTTGGAACAATCTTTGGGACTGCCTTTCTTTGGAATGGGGATGTAAACTGACCTCCTCCAATCCTGTGGCCACTGCAGGGTTGTCCAAATCTTCTGACATAATGTATGCAGAATGTTAACAGCGTCATGGTTGAGGTTTTGAAGCAACTCAGCTGGAATGCCATCAATTCCGCTAGCTTTGTTCTTAGCAAGGCTGGCTAAGGCCCGTTAAACTTCACTCTTCAGGATGCCCGGCTCGAGATCAGTGATCACAACCGTCTTATGTTGGGTTCGCACATTCGAGTCCTTCTTGTACAGTTCTTCTGTGTATTCCTGCCACCTCTTCTTTATCTCTGCGGCTTCAGTGAGGTCCTTACCTTGTTTGTCCTTTATCATGCCCAGCATAGCACAGAAGCTTCCTTTGATACCTTTGATTGTCTTATACAGAGCTCTTGTGTTCCTTAATTGGCTGTCGTCCTCAACTGCTTGACACTTTATGTTCAGGAAGGCATTCTTATCTCTCCTTGCTATTTTCTGAAAATCCGCATTGAGAACCTTGTATCTTTCTCTTTCTCCCATAACTTTTGCCATCCTCCTTTCCTGAGCTATTTGCAAAGCCTCTTCAGATAACCAGATTGCTTTCTTGCCCTTCTTTTGCTTTGGAACTACCTTAGTAGCAACTTCTTGTATTATATCGCGAACATCAGTCCAGATCTCTTCGGGCTCTTTGTATTCTAGATCTAATTCTTGAAATCGATTCCTCACTTCCACAGCATATTCTAACCGGCGACAGGTGGGCACCAAACAGCCACCCCCTTCTGTCACTACAAGGTAGTTTAATTCCGGCTGAGCTTGTCACGCAGGTCGAGGGCATCTCCTTAGCGACCGGAGCAGCTACTCCCACTCACTCTAAGAGTGTCTGGGAGTGTGCGCACCATTAAGGGCGCATCGTTATTAATACCTTTCAAGTATTAACGGTTGACAATTATTCTGGTGTCCGCGACAGGACGTTTGGTGCACTCAAGCTGAGGGGACGCAGAACGAGTCGGAAGAGTTTACGAAAAGGGCGTAAACAGTGTAGCAGCAGAGCGATAGCGAGAGCTAGGGCCGCGCGGAAGCTTTTAGGCGAGGTTCGCTAAGCAGACTTTAAACTACACCCAAACGGTTCGCGCTTCAGATATGAATCTGAAAGAACTGATTTAGGCTTGCACCCAGTTTGGGTTGTCCGGTGCCGAACTGCGCAAATGGTTAGCCAGAGAGAAAAAGATGAAAGAGAGAGAGCAGAAAAAGAATGAAGGAGAGCTCGATAGGAATCCGAGAAAGAAACTGAGGGAGCATAAAAAGAACGAGAAAGGGCTCGAAAGGAAGCCGAGAAAGAACGAAAGAGGGATCGAAAGGAAGCCGATGAAGAAAGAGAGAGGGCTCGAAAGGAGCGAGAAGAGTAATTTCAGCGGAAAAAGGAATTACTTACTATTAAACTTCAGCTCCAAAGTTCAGGGAACATTAACGGTTTAGCTCATGTGCATAGCCGCATTGAAGGACACAGCAGCTTGCGGATAGACGCAAGTAAATTGATCCCGAAATACGACGAGAGAAGAGACGATCTCGACGCATTCCTCTTGCGCTTCGAAAGAATCTCCATTAATGCAAACTGGACAGACAGTGAATGTGCTACCATCCTGAGCACTTGCCTTAGTGGCGAGCATTAAGCATATTTGGAAGACTTCCTCCTGAGGATTCAGGCAGCTATAATAAGGTGAAAGCAGCATTACCTAAAAGGTTTAGATTTACGACGGATGGGTTTCGTGGGAAGTTCAGGACTGGAAAACCGATGGACGGTGAAACGGCAACACATTATGTTGCGCGATTGAGTCATTATTTTGACCGCTGGACTGAACTTTCAAAAATTAAACTAAAGTTTGGAACAGTTCACAAGCTCCTAACTAAGGAACAATTCTTGGCCAGCTGTCACCCTGGTCTGTCGCATTATTTAAAACAAAGAAAAGCGCATACATTGGACAAAATGATGAATCTCACAGACCAATATTTGGAAGCCCAGGGAGGCGCAAATTTGAGCAAGATTGTAAATTCTGAAACTCCTCAAAAGGCCGAATTCCGGCGGACACAACCTAGCGTAAAGTCACCCCCGAGGTGCTATCTCTGCGGACAACTAGGCCATTATGCACCTAACTGCCGCAAACTTGCAACCAACAATCCATCCACGTGTTGGAAATGCGTACAGAATGGCCACGAAGCCATTTCGTGTCCCGACGCTGCTGTGGCCGTGCATGGTCCGCGCTTGCGCGCACTATTGTGCGCCTGTGGCATGGTATTGATATGTGCTGTTCGTGCAAGGGCTCTAAGTGAGCCTGTTCACACGAATCTTTTTGTGTGAGCATGCTTTGCTTTGTCGTGACCCTACAACTGCAAAGTTGGCCCTGTCAAGGGAACGTCAAGAAAAGTACAAAGAAACGTCGCCTTGTGAGAAATAGCCGGAAGTGCTTTTGTTCACATGTTCACCCTTCCCGTCGAGAGGCGCTATTGTCAAGTGAGGAATGCCTATTGTCCTAAGGAGACGATCGGACTGACACGTCCGCTGACGTACAGCAGAAGAAAGGAGCATGAGGATTACGGCGATTAGAGGATTTCCCGTGAATGCAGGAAAGAGTTGCAATTGCCAGAAAGGGACAATACTGGGAACAGTATTCGCGCCGCGCGCATACACTTGGGTTTCTGAGAAGGAAATCCACTTGTCGGGACCAAACATAGCGAATCTTAGCAGAAGAATCGAAATGTACCTCCTCGCCGTTCCCAAGCTCTACCCGTCAACAAGTGACCACGCCCGACGAAACAATACTGGATCAGTCAGTGCATCAGACCATCACTGCAGTGATGTGATCGATTGGTTGCCGATATCTGAGGGGTGTGCCCTGGAACTGATTGGTCAGCATCTTCAAAGAGGGGCTGGACATAGCGGGATTTAAAGAGTACAAAATGACGCTCTGAGCCCTGGGTAAACGGCTAATCCAGACGCTTCTCGCTATGAACTCTTAACGCTTGCCGTTTTGCTGGTATACCGTTTATTTTTAAGCAAATAAGTTTTCTCAAGGTGCCATTAAACCTGCTTGTATATATTTTACCAACTTCGAAGATTCAATCCTTCATCAACCCGGAGTCTCTGCACGCTACCAAGTGAAGGCCGGGTTGATTTAGTCCCAGCGTCGCGACAACGCTCACAAGGCAGCTCCGCAGGCGGCCTGCGCGAGGACTCTGTCAGAGTCGGAATGTCGCCTGGAGGAAGAAGATGCCGATGGCTTTGTTGAGCTGAAGAACGGCAAGAAAGTCCGCGTGGTGCACGGCCTAGAGGAGGAGGAAGCAGAGAAGGTTGTTAATCGGTAGAAGGACAAGAAAATCCGAGTGGTGAACGCCGTAGTACACGCGCAACCTGGAGCCGCGATCAATCGGACGCCGGTTTCGAGGGGAAAAATAGGAGGAAAATCAGTTTCTGTGCTGCGAGATACAGATAGCAGTGTTGTAATTGTTAAACGAACTTGGATTCATGAGAATGATCTGATTGGTGAGAAGTGCCCTGTGGGGCTAATTGACGGCTCAATTCAGTTGCTACCTGAGACAGAATTTGAAGTGCGGACGCAATATTATTCTGGGAAACTTCTAACCATCGCGTTCGCTGCCTACCCCTTCTCCTGCGACCCTCAACCTTTCCCAACATCAAATCTTTCTCTAGCGACTCCTCTCTTCTCATCAGATGAGTAAAGTAGCTGAGCTTTAACTTTAGAATTTGACCCTGCAATGAGCAGTCAGGGTTTATGGTCGACAATATTGACTGATTTGATCTTCTGGCCGTCCAAGGAACTCTCAAGAGTCTTCATCAGCACCACAATTCAAACGCGTCAATTCTTCGGCGGTCAGCCTTTTTCACAGTCCCACTCTCGCATCCATACATCACAACTGGAAAGACCATAGCACGAGTTATACGGATCTTGGTTGGCAGACTAATGTCTCTGCTCTTTACTAGGCGGTCCAGGCTAACCATTGCTCTCTTTCCCAGTAGCAGGCGTCTCCTAATTTCGTGACTGCAGTCTCCTTCCGAGGTAATCTTGGAGCCCAAGAAGAGAAAATCTGTCACAGCTTCTACTTATTGTCCCTTGATGCTCCAGGACTTGATAGGGCAATACGCCATGATCTTTGTCTTTTTAATGTTCAGTTTAAGCCCAAATTTCTCACTCTCTTCTTGTACGCGCATCAGAAGTCTCTTGAGTTCCGCTTCACTTTCTGCCAATAAAGTGGTATCATCCGCATATCTAAGGTTGTTGATACATTTTCCAGCAATCTTCACTCCTGCTGAAGACTCGTCCAGACCGGCTTTCCTCATGATGCACTCTGCATATAGGTTAAATAGGCAGGGCGACAGTATGCAGCCCTGCCTCACTCCTTTTTCAATCGGAAACCAATCAGTAAGACCATGCCCAGTTCTGACTGTGGCCTCTTGCCCTTCATTCAGGTTCCTGAGGAGACAGATGAGGTGAATGGAAACTCCCATCCCTTGGAGAGCTTGCCACAATCTGCTGTGATCTACGCAGTCAAACGCTTTCGCATAATCAATAAAGCAGAAGTAGATGAGTTTCTGGAGCTCTCTTGCTTTTTCCATGATCCAGCGAAGGTTGGCAACTTGGTCTCTAGTTCCGCTGCCCTTGCGAAACCCAGCTTGCACGTCCGGAAGCTCCCGATCCACATACTTCTGCAGCCTACCTTGGAGGATTTTCAACATCACCTTGCTAGCATGCGAAATAAGCGCGATCGTGCGGTAGTTGGAACTATCTTTGGCACTGCCTTTCTTTGGAATGGGGATGTAAACTGACCTCCTCCAATCCTGTGGCCACTGCAGGGTTGTCCAAATCTTCTGACATAATGTATGCAGAATGTTAACAGCGTCATGGTTGAGGTTTTGAAGCAACTCAGCTGGAATGCCATCAATTCTGGTAGCTTTGTTCTTAGCAAGGCTGGCTAAGGCCCGTTAAACTTCACTCTTCAGGATGCCCGGCTCGAGATCAGTGATCACAACCGTCTTATGTTGGGTTCGCACATTCGAGTCCTTCTTGTACAGTTCTTCTGTGTATTCCTGCCACCTCTTCTTTATCTCTGCGGCTTCAGTGAGGTCCTTGCCTTGTTTGCCCTTTATCATGCCCAGCTTAGCACAGAAGCTTCCTTTGATACCTTTGATTGTCTTATACAGAGCTCTTGTGTTCCTTAATTGGCTGTCGTCCTCAACTGCTTGGCACTGTATGTTCAGGAAGGCATTCTTATCTCTCCTTGCTATTTTCTGAAAATCCGCATTGAGAACCTTGTATCTTTCTCTTTCTCCCATAACTTTTGCCATCCTCCTTTCCTGAGCTATTTGCAAAGCCTCTTCAGATAACCAGATTGCTTTCTTGCACTTCTTTTGCTTTGGAACTACCTTAGTAGCAACTTCTTGTATTATATCGCGAACATTAGTCCAGATCTCTTCGGGCTCTTTGTCTTCTAGATCTAATTCTTGAAATCGATTCCTCACTTCCACAGCATATTCTAACCGGCGACAGGTGGGCACCAAACAGCCACCCCCTTCTGTCACTACAACGTAGTTTAATTCCGGCTGAGCTTGTCACGCAGGTCGAGGGCATCTCCTTAGCGACCGGAGCAGCTACTCCCACTCACTCTAAGGGTGTCTGGGAGTGTGCGCACCATTAAGGGCGCATCGTTATTAATACCTTTCAAGTATTAACGGTTGACAATTATTCTGGTGTCCGCGACAGGACGTTTGGTGCACTCAAGCTGAGGGGACGCAGAACGAGTCGGAAGAGTTTACGAAAAGGGCGTAAACAGTGTAGCAGCAGAGCGATAGCGAGAGCTAGGGCCGCGCGGAAGCTTTTAGGCGAGGTTCGCTAAGCAGACTTTAAACTACACCCAAACGGTTCGCGCCTCAGATATGAATCTGAAAGAGCTGATTTAGGCTTGCACCCAGTTTGGGTTGTCCGGTGCCGAACTGCGCAAATGGTTAGCCAGAGAGAAAAAGATGAAAGAGAGAGAGCAGAAAAAGAATGAAGGAGAGCTCGATAGGAATCCGAGAAAGAAACTGAGGGAGCATAAAAAGAACGAGAAAGGGCTCGAAAGGAAGCCGAGAAAGAACGAAAGAGGGATCGAAAGGAAGCCGATGAAGAAAGAGAGAGGGCTCGAAAGGAGCGAGAAGAGTAATTTCAGCGGAAAAAGGAATTACTTACTATTAAACTTCAGCTCCAAAGTTCAGGGAACATTAACGGTTTAGCTCATGTGCATAGCCGCAGTGAAGGACATAGAAGCTTGCGGATAGACGCAAGTAAATTGATCCCGAAATACGACGAGAGAAGAGACGATCTCGACGCATTCCTCTTGCGCTTCGAAAGAATCTCCATTAATGCAAACTGGACAGACAGTGAATGTGCTACCATCCTGAGCACTTGCCTTAGTGGCGAGCATTAAGCATATTTGGAAGACTTCCTCCTGAGGATTCAGGCAGCTATAATAAGGTGAAAGCAGCATTACCTAAAAGGTTTAGATTTACGACGGATGGGTTTCGTGGGAAGTTCAGGACTGGAAAACCGATGGACGGTGAAACGGCAACACATTATGTTGCGCGATTGAGTCATTATTTTGACCGCTGGACTGAACTTTCAAAAATTAAACTAAAGTTTGGAACAGTTCACAAGCTCCTAACTAAGGAACAATTCTTGGCCAGCTGTCACCCTGGTCTGTCGCATTATTTAAAACAAAGAAAAGCGCATACATTGGACAAAATGATGAATCTCGCAGACCAATATTTGGAAGCCCAGGGAGGCGCAAATTTGAGCAAGATTGTAAATTCCGAAACTCCTCAAAAGGCCGAATTCCGGCGGACACAACCTAGCGTAAAGTCACCCCCGAGGTGCTATCTCTGCGGACAACTAGGCCATTATGCACCTAACTGCCGCAAACTTGCAACCAACAATCCATCCACGTGTTGGAAATGCGTACAGAATGGCCACGAAGCCATTTCGTGTCCCGACGCTGCTGTGGCCGTGCATGGTCCGCGCTTGCGCGCACTATTGTGCGCTGTGGCATGGTATTGATATGTGCTGTTCGTGCAAGGGCTCTAAGTGAGCCTGTTCACACGAATCTTTTTGTGTGAGCATGCTTTGCTTTGTCGTGACCCTACAACTGCAAAGTTGGCCCTGAATGATCTGATTGGTGAGAAGTGCCCTGTGGGGCTAATTGACGGCTCAATTCAGTTGCTACCTGAGACAGAATTTGAAGTGCGAACGCAATATTATTCTGGGAAACTGACAGCCGTGTGCATAGAACGCCCTATCTATCAGTTGGTGTTGGGCAGTATCAAGGGCGCAACATTTCCCGAGGATCCTGGTCAAAGTTCCATGCCTGTGCGCTGCAGTGAACCTAAAAAGAAAAGAGGAAGGCGAGGAAAGCAAGACCCGAGAAGCCGGACGAAAAGCCCCGAGAAAAGAATAAAGAAAAGGGAACACCTCAGGAGAAAACTGAAAGAGAGGATACAGAAAGGGAAGCCAGGAATGCCTAGGCCGTCGTTGACGCAGGTAGCCCAAGTGTTTTTCCTGCTCATGGGGGCATTACTTGAAATATTTCACCGTCAGTGCAAGGAATGCCGGTGCCTAGAAAAGAGCACTACTACAGTGATTCGTTTGGTCTGTGCGCGTTGACACAGGTTCCCGTGTATCCGTCGGCGCTACAGGTTGTAGGGGCATTTATCGGCGCACATTGGTTGTATGATTTGCAAGGTGACTATCAGTCATGCCTTTAGGAATTTGCAGTAGCCCGATCTAGGAACTGATATTGACTGATTTGATCTAGGAAGATCAAATCAGTCAATATTGTCGACCATAAACCCTGACTGCTCATTGGAGGGCCAAATTCTAAAGTTAAAGCTCAGCTACTTTGGTCATCTGATGAGAAGAGAGGAGTCGCTGGAGAAAGATTTGATGTTGGGAAAGGTTGAGGGTCGCCGGAGATGGGGTAGGCAGCGAACGCGATGGTTAGATGGCATCCTCGAGGCACTGCAGATGAAGTTATGTGATGTTAGGAATATAGTGAGAGACCGGAAAGCGTGGCGTGACATGGTCAATAGGGTCACGAAGAGTCGGACACGACTGAACTGAACTGAACTGAACTGATCTAGGAACACGGAAGCACCTCAAATGCGAGAGCCTAGAGCGAAGGCAGAATCCCTGGCGGACAGAAGCGTTTCACGCACTGATCGCAAGTTGGAATTACGCTCGGAAATTTAGGTTTGTGCGCTTCGCATTTTAAAAGCTGTGCGTTTCTGTGTTGTTGATTCTTATGTGTGTCCGACAACAGTGTGTTGCTATGTTTGTGAACATCATGTAGTGAAGTGCGAAAAAATTTGTCATCAGAGTCTGAGAAACTTGTAAGACTTCTGATGTGTGCATTGTAAGTTGTGGTTGCAATTTTTGAAATTTGTGCAACGTTTGTGTGTGATGTGGACATTTGCCCGTAAAGTTTGTGGCGCACGACGTTCGTGTGCTGTGAACAATGCAGGACAATACTCTAAGGGAGGGGCAGTGTCATCATATCGGCGCACATTTTTTTCACCAAGCCAGCGCGGCGCGAGGCCCCCGCGGTGCCGCATGGACGTTTCCACAAAGTTCGAGAAAAGCCTTTTTTCCCGCGCGAGGGAGCGCGTAGCTTTGTATGCGTCGCCGTCGCCCTCTTTCTCATCATCCAGTGATGACGGTGACCCATCAGTCTGGAATATGCAAGAGCTCTCCAGAGTTTTCTAGGGGTCCTAGCGAATGACGACGCGCGGCTCGACGAGAGAAAAAGAGAGCGCTCTAACTAGCAAAGCTAAGTGTGTGTGTGCGCTAGCTATGGCGCGTCTTAACAGAGAGACGCGGCGCGCCCTATTTATGGAGACCGCGCCGCTTATGTAGTCAGTCAGTGGTTGCGGCGTGTTTGCAAGGGCGACAACTGGACTCCCGGGGATCACCCGCTGCTGGCAACCCCACGGACCTGCGAAGAAGCGGCGCTCTTCTTGCATGGCGGCCACATCGTGACTCTCGAGGCGTCGGACTGCAACAGTACCCGCTGAAGAATTTGGTGTTTGTTTATTCGACTCTCTCGTGTTGGATCTGTGTTGTAAAGCCTCTGTGTTATTGAATACCTCTGTAGTTGCATACTTAGCGTTTGTTTTTCTGTGAACCTCTCGTCTGTGCAATTTTAGTGTTTGTGTATAAAGTGTTTGTATTGGTGTATAAGGTGTTTGTGTTTGTGTATAAAGTGTTTTAGTGTTTTGTGTATAAAGTTTTACTCTGGCTTAATCCGGCGACAGCTGACACCAAACGGCCACCCCCCTCTGTCACTACTAGGTAGTTGAATGCCAGCTGAGCTTGCCACGCAGGTCGAGGGCATCTCCTTATCGACCGGAACAGCTATCCCCACTCACTCTAAGGGTGCCTGGGAGTGTGCGCACCATTAAGGGCGCATCGTTAATAATACCTTCTAATTATGAATGGGTGACAACATTCCGAACTGAATTTGCTGTACTTGCTCGATCAACGCATGACGTAATTCTTGGACTCGATTTCCTGGAACAATGTGGGGTCACTGTCGACTTTCGCAACGGAGACATTTCTGTGAGCACTCGAATTGAATCTGCTTTGCGTGAAAATTTGCAGACCAATTCTAGCACACTTTCGGTTTCGGACGACATAGTCATTCCTGCTATGTCAGCAGAGTTTATACAAGTTACTAGTTCAAGCTGTGCCAGTGATGCGTTCCTAGCTGTGGTTGAACCACTCACTCTCAAACGCGCGAAGAAAAGTATTCTGATTCCCCGCTGCATCATTTCAGTGATGAATGGCCATTCTTTTTTGTGGACGACTAACTGCTCTAACGAACCTGTTGTATTATCACGTGTCTAAAACTTGCAAACTTTGACGAAGGCACTTTTAAATCAGTGACCATGCTCAGCCCAGACTTTTCCCAGCCTACCTCATGCTTAGAAGTAGATGAGACAAAATTTCTTGCCATGAATAACAAATCTCTGCCAACAAGTGACCGCCACAGTTTAGTGGAAATTCTGGCGAAACACACTGCGGCTTTCGATTTCTCTGGGGACTCGCCACCACGGATTCCCATTTCCCGTACTCAGCACCGAAGCAATACTGGGGCTGCTGATCCAATTCGTCAGAAGCCTTGTCGTGTATCCCCATCATAGAACAAGTTCGTGATATGTTGCATAAGGGGATCATTCAGGAATCGTCTAATCCGTGGGCTGTCCCTGTGATTCTAGTCAAAAATAAAGATGGCACATGGCGATTTGGGTTGATTATCTACGGCTTAATACCATTACCAGGAAGGACGTGTATCCCCTGCCACGTATTGATGACGCCATTGATTGCTTACATTCCGCCTTCTATTTTTCCTCAGTTGACCTGCGATCAGGCTATTGGCAGATCCCCATGCACCCGGAAGATAAAGAGGGCATTCACCACCCCAGACGAACTGTATGAATTTAATGTGATGCCGTTTGGATTATGCAACGCTCCAGCCACGTTCTCAAGATTCATGGATCCAGTTTGGCGCGGACTCAAGTGGCACATTTGTATGTGTTATTTGGGCGATGTAGTGATATTCGGGACTACTTTTCGTGAACACAACAGTCGATTAGAGATTGTCTTGAAGTCTATTGAGAAAGCTGGTCTGGTACTCAATTCCAAGAAATGTCGTTTTGGAGAACGCCAGACTGTGGTACTTGGACATCTCATAGACAAGGATGGAATCAGGCCTGATCCGAAAAATATCGAAGCTGTCAATTGTTTTAAACCGCCGAAATCGTTGAAACAGCTCAGGAGTTTATTTGGGGCGTTGCTCATATTTTCGGCGTTTTGTTCCGAAGTTTGCTGACCTAGCATATCCCTTTACTTGCTTCTGAAAAAAAGATGTGCCTTTTAAGTGGACTGCCGATTGTGACTCTGCTTTTCGTCAGTTAAAATTTATTTTGACATCAAGACCAGTACTACGCCACCTCTGTCCATCAGCTCCAACAGAACTTCACACTGACGCCTGCGCAGTTGGAGTTGGTGCTGTGCTCATACAGCGCCATAATGGCGATGAACATGTCATTGCATATGCAAGCTGTTCTTTGAACAAGGCTGAGCGTAATTACACAGTAACTGAACAGGAATGCTTAGCTGTTGTATTCGGTGTGCAACGGTTTAGGTCACACCTTTATGGATGTGCATTTAAAGTTGTGACGGACCATTATTCCTCACGTTGGCTTGTAAACCTTCGTGACCCCTGTGGACGCCTTGCGCGGTGGGCTTTGCGCCTTCAAGAATTCAACTTTACTGTGCCGTTTAGGAGTGGTCGTAAGCACGGTGATGCTGACTGCCTGTCACGGTTGCAACTTGAAACTACTACTGATTGCGACAATGAGGTCTTGGATGAATATATAGCTGCTATCTCTACAAGTTTCCCCGATGTTGGTGAATTCAAGATTGCACAGCAGAACGACAAAGCATTGGCGCCGCTTTTTGATGCAGCAAGTTCCCGGAACCCTGCGACCTCATTTTGCATTCATGACGGTGTACTATACAGGAAGAACCACTCGTCTGCAGGTGCGCGTATTCTTCTGGTAGTTCCTACAAGTCTTAGGTGCCAGGTTCTTCAGCTAATGAACGACGATGCCACAGCTGGACACTTAGGTTTCGCGAGGACATTGCACAGAACTAAGGAAACTTTTATTGGCCGAAGATGCGTCAACTACTAAACGTTATGTCGCCAGCTGCCTCCAGTGCCAGCGTTTCAAGCATCCAACCTGCTCACCGCCGGGTCACTTTCAGCTTATAACGCCACCACAAACCCCATTCAAAGAGGCGGGAACTGACCTTCTATGACCGTTTCCCCGTTGTTCCAACTTAAACCGCTGGGTCTTAGTGTGCGTAGACTACCTTACGCGGTACTGTGAAACTGCTGCTATACCGTCAGCCACTGCTTCTGATATCTCGGCATTCCTCCTACGGTCCATCATTCTTCGACATGGGCCTCCTCGTGTGTTGAAAAGCGATCGTGGCCTACAGTTTACTGCAGAAGTTGTAGAAGAACTTCTTCGCCTCTGCTCATCCCATTTTCGCCAGTCAACTCCTTACCACCCACAAACAAACGGATTACCGAACGCACCAATCGGACGCTTAGCAATATGCTCGCAATGTATATCGACTCCCGCCACAAAAACTGGGATGAAGTCCTTCCGTTTACAACGAACGCATTTAACACTGCTACGCACGAAACGACAGGCTACAGTCCGTTTTTTTTTTCTTTATGCACGACCTCCACGAAGCACTTTGGACACGTTTCTGCCTTGCTCACACCCTGCTGAAACTTCACTAGCGCATACTCTCTTTGGCTGAAGAAGCTCGTCGACTCGCTAGACTTCGTTCTCTAGCCTCCCAAGAACGCTACAAGCAACGCTACGACAAGCGCCATCAAGATGTTAATTATACCAGTGGTGACTTGGTGTGGCTTTGGACGCCGTTGCGTAAGCGCGGCTTGTCCCAGGAACTCTTGCAACACTACGCTGGCCCTTTCTTTGCACTGTAACGCCTCAGCGCAGTAAACTTTGTAGCCTCTAGCCTGACCACCCAAGGGCGTCGTTCTCGGAAGACTCAAGTAGTCCGCGTGGCGAGCTTGAAGCCCTTCCATCAACGTGGCCAACCTTGACTCGCGCGGCGGGCATCGTCTGCGAAGGGGGCAGTGTCACGCACTTCCCGCAGTCCTTATTGAAGGACGATAAGGTTTGGTGGAATAAGCAGAAGAGGACAAGGAAGCTGGGTCTGTCCGCTGTGGTGTGCTAATCTCCAGCGCATCCTAACATCTGTCTAAATAAACCTCGTAACACCATGTAAGGGAAATATTAAGGAGAACAAGACTGGGATGGAGTGCATTTGGCAACCACTCGCAGATTATGACTAACAGCTTACCGGTATCGCTCAAAAGGAAAGTATACAACCGTTGAATCTTACCTGTACTCACCTATGGTGCTGAAACGTGGAAGCGACCCAATAGGGTTCTACGTAAGTATAGGACAACACAGAGGGCTACGGAACACAAAATGGTAGGGATAACGTTATAGGAAGCGTGTATAGCTGGTCAGAGAAATAACTCAAGTTTCTGACATTCTAGCGGAACTCCAGAATAAAAAATGGGCATCGGAGAACACGTAGTGCGAGGAGATGATTGTCGCTTAAGGTAACAAACTGGATTCAAAGGGGGCGGCAGAACGCTGGGTTGGCGGATGAGGTTAAGACATTCGCAGGAGTCAAGTGGATGCAGCTAGCACAGAACCGGGTTAATTGGAGGAATATGAGAGAGGCCTTCGCCCTGCAGCGGGTATAGTAGTCAGACTGATGATGATGATCCACGTTTCTGCAATAAGGCTTTTGACTCTATACAGCTGTGGCGGCCCTATCACTGGAGGACGCCGTCTTTAGGTTTCCCTTCGTGGGGACGTGCCTGTGAACTGGCCAGAGGTTAAAGGGCGGTTGGGAGACGACAACCTTCTTGGAGACGGTGACCTGGACTGGCGTCGTTGCGCAATAGGGGGCTGCACGTTAACAGCCAAGTAGCCCTCGATCTCCTGAGGTCGCTCACCATAGCGCGGTCGAGGTGCGCAGGGAGAAAAACCCCTGAGGCCAATCTGGCGGTAAGAGCAGTCGGACCGAATGTGGCCGGGCTCCTCGCAGTGGTAGCACAATGGTCGGTTGTTTCGCTTTCGCCGCACGTGTGCTTTACGGATGATGCGCCTCAATTCCTGCTGTGGGACGGGCTGCACAGCAGGGACTTGGTACTGCACAGAAGCAACAAAAAGAAATGCTTGTGGCACTGACGCAGGTTTTCACAGCACGTCGCTGTAAGTCAATATGTAGGGCTTTGGTTGCGGCGTTACCGGAGCTGGCTACACTATTCGCCGAATTTCATCCCGGATCTTGTCCGCTACTGCAGCGACGCTTGCCTGAGGAGCTTCAAAGCGCAGTTTCTGGAGCTCTTCGCGCACAATGTTCGGCACGAACTCTAGACGTTCCTCAGCGGGAATAGACGTAGGCGGGCAGTGATTGGCGGTAGCTACAGAAGCAAGTCGGCCGTACTGCGCGCTCCGCTCTTGCGAGAAGCGCTCCATAATTGTTGCCTCTTTCGTAAATTCCGCCACAGTTGTCGGAGGGTTGGCGACGAGACCGGCAAAAAACTGCTCCTTTACGCCCCGCATTAGGTGGCGCACCCTCTTCGCCTGGAGCATAGCTGGATTAGCCCGATTGAAGAGTCGCGTCATGTCTTCATTGAACATGGCAACACTTTCATTTGGCGCTGCGATCTTGAGTGCAGGACGACCTCAGCTTTCTCTTTCCTCTCGTCGGTACGAAGTATCACCAAAAACTCTCGGCGAAAAGCTTCCCAGGTGGTAAAAGAAGCTTCGTGATTCTCGTAGCACGATTTGGCCGAATCCAGCAATGCAAAGTAGACGTTTTGTAGCTTGCGCTCATCGTCCCACTGGTTGAAACCCGCTACAACATCGAAACTGGCCAACCAATGTTCAACGTCCTCTAACCTATCACCATTGAACGAAGGTGGTGACCGATGTGTGCGCAGGACAAACGACGGCACCGCTCCAGCCTGCTGAGGAGGATGGCTGCCCGAGGTAGAGGTCATGGTTCTTGGAGGTGCTCTCACACCGCTGAACTCAGGCTGTAGGCCTCGCAGACTATGACTCACCCTGTGGACAGGTATTGTATCCACACACTCGGAACTGGCTCCAAAGGCGCCTTCGAAGTCATCGTACGTACTCCACACGGCTCCACCAAATGTCACCGCCAAACAGCCAGAGCAGCCAACGTAGGTTTGAGAAGTAGATTTATTAACAGTGACGCGGCACTGGGACGCGGCAAGGCTGGCGTGAGCTCGAGCGAGGAAGACGAAGAACACCGGGCTCCCTAGCATGGCTAAGGTCATCTAAAATGTCGGTAATCAAGTCCAGCCGCATGACGGCGCCACAAGAGTGATTAGGAATGCGGCAATATTTACACTGTGGTGCATAACCTATACCGGTACATCAACCTATTTAGCCTATTAGCAGCGTTGTGTCGTGTTGAGTTTTTTAGCAGATAGCCAACTAACGACATCATGAGCCAAACACAAGGTTCCAAGGTTCAATTTTCAAACTGTGCTAAGGCTGTAAAAAATAGGACTCCTAATCTTTGCCTTAGGAATCTGGTAGCGCCTTTAAAGAGATAGGGAAGCGATTTTTTTTGTAATTTCAGTCACCATAGAGAACGATGTTAGAACCACGAAATCGCATTACATAATTTATTACCTAAGCAATATCGGTTCCAGTTCGTAGTTGTAGATTTTTACTTGACGACAAAAACGGAAGACATTACATGGAAACGTTACCCTGACCAAAATTCGTGACTTCAACAAGTAGGCGTGTCGTCTACTCTGGCGTCTTCTACTCGGCGTCAATCCACCTTGTTTCTTTCAGTCTTCAGAACGCCAATAAAATCAATTTCTGAGTCATCCTGCATTTCTTAAGGCATTATAAGGCAGAATTTGTGCGATCAACCAACAATGATATGAAGTGTGAGGGGCGGAAAGGACCACTAAGGGAACACCCTTCGTCGTAGTTTACGCACTACTTCCAGAGATTTGTTGGAGGCATTCAAGCTCAGTCAGATCTGCTGTACGCAATATTGACACATGCCATTCATAGACGACGAAGATTTGAAAGGGCGATTCGGAGAAGACGACGAAGCAAAAAACGGTGCTCCGCTTTCGTGCTGACCTGACTGGTTGTTGGTGTTCTTCGGTGCCAGAGTGCCAGAGCGCCTTCTGTGTAACGTTACGTTACAAATCTGGTGGAGGAATTGCCGTGTATCGATCCAGTCCTGCATAATCAACCTGTCACTAGGGAGCTTACACCCGTACATCAACGCCTCGGCCGCCGCCTACGTGGAGAGCCCCCTGAATTCGGACCCCTTCCGGCCGCTACCAGGACGACGCACCCTCAGACGGCCGTAGAACCTGCTGCAATGACATCTGAGAGCAGGCTCTCCACCCATATTCTGTGTCATCAGCCGCGAACACCCCCCTCTTTTATCATGAAGACGTGTTCGAGGACGCCGAGGACTGGCTTGAGACCTACGAGTGAGCCGCTCGTTACAACGGGTGGACAGATGAGCGTAAGCTTCACAAGGTGTACTTCGCTCTTGAAGAGTCTGCACGGACATGGTTTGAAAACCATGACGCTTCCTTCCCATTTTGGGCAGCCTTCTGTCGGGATTTGAAAGCCACTTTTCCAAGCGCCGACCGCCGGGAGCGAGCAGAAGCTGCGCTACACTCGCGCAGTCAGCGCCAGAACGAGAGCTTGCGTATGTTCTTGAAAACATGACACGCCTTTTTAAGCGTGCAGACCCACAAATGCCAGAAGATAAGAAGCTGCGTCACCTGATACGGGGCGTTAAACGAACTTTTCGTGGGACTGGTGCGCAGTTCACCGCGCACTGTGGCGGAGTTTCTCAGCGAGGCAGCGACCACGGAGACAACGCTGCAACACCGAGCCCGTCAGTACAACCGTGACGTGAACATTAATGGGTCCGACGCACCACCTGTGCATGCCGGCAGCGCACTACGCAATCTCATCCGTTCTGTCGTGTGGGAGGAACTGCAAGCGCTCCGGATGCCTTGCAACACAACATCTTTTCCTTCACTGGCTGAAGTCGTCCGGGACGAGGTGCGTATCGCAGCTCAGCAAATTGCTGACGTTTCCCAGCAGCGCGTTCCCCACCAGACGTTCGACGCGAGGCCCACCTACGCGTCCGTCCTACGTAAGGCTTCTCCGCCGGACCATAGTATCAACGCCGCAGCTCCAGCAATGGAGCCGCAGGGTCCTCGCATGAAGGACCTCGCATGGAGCCGCATGGAGCCTCGCTACTCCCCTCCGCCAATTTTCCAGCGACCCCGTAAAAGTCAAGTATGGCGGCCCCGGGACCGTCGGCCCCTGTGTTATCATTGCGGGGAATCCAGTCACCTTTACCGGGAGTGCCCGTACCGCCGCGTTAACATGCGGGGTTTCGCCTCGGAGGACCTCTACTCTCAGAATCCCGAACGGCCTACTGAGATTGCAAGCGACCTTGCAGCGCGACAGTATCCCGTCACGTCCGGTTACCAAGAGTGTCGGTCTACGTCCCCGACGAGCTACCGTTCAACAAGTCCCCACTCTTCCCGGCGCCGCTCCTCTCCCAGCCCTAGCCGGGAAAACTATTACCAGCGGCCTTCGGAGGCAGGGTCGCTGATGTCTGGAAATGTGAAGATCCTCCGTCATCGTCAGGCCAACCCGACGAGATTTCGCTTGTGTCAGGTAGCGACAGCATCCAGCATACTACCTCTGATTTATGTGTAACGATTGATGGAGTGGATGTCACCGCGTTACTCTACACTGGTGCCGATTATTCAGTGATGAGCCGTGGTCTCGCCCGAGAATTGAAGAAAGATTTGACACATTGGTCCGGCCCGAAAATTCGCACTGCGGCTGCGTTTCGATGGAGGCGAAACGAAGAGGCGTCGTGTGCTGTGCGATGTCAGCGCACGTTAAAGATCCCCAGGTGGTCGAAATTACTCCGTAGCCCTCCACTACGGCTCCTCTTTCTCTCTTTACACTTTCATTCCCACCCTCCTCCCTTCCCCTACGGCGCGGTTCGGGTGTCCACAGAGCAAGTGTGACAGTTACTGCGCCTTTCCCTTCCTGTGAACCAATTTAAAAATTTAAATTTAAAAAATCACTTGATTGAACCTGCAGGCAAGTGCACAGCGCGGGTCGGCATCCGTGGTTTTGTGTATGTCGGAGTATTTATCGTGCTTCCTGAGTGTTCGAAAGACTTGATCCTAGGTCTAGACTTCCTGACGACCAACGGCGCTGTCATTGATGTGAAAGAAGCGCGTGTTTCCTTTTCGACGAAACGAGCCGTGGCGCGCATTCAAAACGAAGATCAGGTTCTGAACGTTTTGCGTATAGTCGACGATGACGTGAGGGTTCCGTTACGTTCCAGTATGTTGGTTCTTGTAAAGCATGAATTATTCCACGATTACGAGGGAACCGCGGATGGGCACCTTCCGCTACTACTCGAGAAGGAATTAGCCGTTGCTCGAGGACTCGTACAACTACAGTACTGTCCTCCTGACAAATTTTGCTAAGGAGGTGCGGCATCTCGCCAAGGACACGACTGTTGATATCCTTCACGATGTTACTACCTTGCCTCATTTATGCACCGCCGGAGCGAACCCTAAAGAAGAGGCCGCACCTTGTCATGCTCTGCAAACCGTTAAAATTAACCCCGACTTGAGGCCCGATCACAGGAATCTTCTCTCGGCTCTTCTGAGCGATTTCGCAGGCTGCATCGCCACAGGCTCTAAGGTCGGTCGTACTCCTTTCGCCAAGCACCGCATCATCCGCCAAGCAACCTCTTTTTGCTGCCGTGCCCACACCTTTTGCTTGAATGGTTTTATGATCGGTCGGTTTCCTTGCGGTTTCTGTTGCTACTAGCTGGCGATGTCGAGTCTAATCCTGGGCCTGATGACACAACGCTTGTCGAACAACTTAAAGCAATTGCAAAAGACATCCAAGAGATAAAGAATGAAAAAACGGTGACCAATCAGAAACTAGGAGCAATAGATAGAAAACTAGAGAAAATTGGAAAAGTGGAAAAACAGGTAACAGAATGTGTCCAAAGGATTGGTAAACTCGAACAACTGGTCATGTCCTTGACAAAAAAAGTTGACGATTTGGATAACAGAAGCCGCAGATCTAACCTTATCATTTATGGCATACCAGAACTTGAGAACGAAACGCGCCAGGAACTGCTCGATGTTGTCGAGAACACTATCTTTGAAGATAAGTTAGGAATAAAAACGGCTGGAATCGAAAGAATACATCGCCTTGGGCGAAAGCAAATGACTGATGACCCCATACACAGACCTGTGATAATGAAGTTCTTCCACTATCTAGACAAAGCGAGCATACTTAGTAAGTGCAAAAAGTTAAAAGGCACCGATTACTCAGTGAGTGAGGATTTTTCGCGAAACATAAAGAGACGTTAGGAAGAAGCTAATGGAAAGAAAAAAGTGCATCGTGACCAGAAAGAGAAAGTTTTCTTGACCCACGATAAAGTCAACATAAATAACCGCTTTTATACCTGGGACGATGAAATCAACGACATAGTGGAAGTTGCAAAAAACGAAAGCTCGAGCGACGGACCAGCCAAGCGGACTCGAAACCGCGAACGGACCTAACTGTTCTCAATGTTAATGTGCGCAGTCTTGTAAACAAGATGAACAGCTGGAGGCAATCCTGATCGCCCATGTACTGGACATTATTTGCTTGACTGAGACATGGCTGAACGCTGACATTGCAAACGATGAACTAGCTCCTCCGAAAAGACAGAGAAACTAGAGGCGGTGGTGTTGCTTTGCTTCTCAGGCAAGGCATACACTACTCATTAATGCCTGGTGTTGCAGGCGTAGAAGCCGTTTGGTGTAAGATCCGATCAGGACAAAGCCACATCTATGTTGGCGCCGTGTGCAGACCCCCCCAAGCTGAAGTGACTTACCTTGATTAGCTTCTAGAGTACATGCACAAGCACATGTCGGGAAGCGCCATAATAATGGCAGGGGACTTCAACCTCCCTGATGTAAACTGGAGCTCTTTGACCCCATCCCATGTAGCAAACAATATCTTGCTCAATTTGTTATTTACCTTCAACCTGACCCAATTGGTTTCTAAGCCTACCCGTGTGCAGGGCACTTCGTTTCCTAGACCTTATTTTCGTAAGAAATCACGTTTTGAAAGGAAAGAATAACGTTGATGTTCTTGAAGGGTTATCTGACCATGATATGGTTCAGCGCACGCTTGACCCCAATTCAAATTCGCCAGTGCAGTACTAGAAAACACGTGTACGCATTTAACAAAGCAGATGATAATGCCATTATGACCTACCTTGCCCACGAATACTACGACTTCCATGAACTTTTTACTGAGGGCTCCGCCAGCATTGACAAAATCTGGTTACAGTTCAAGGCTCATATTATGCACTGCCTGAGGCAGTTTGTACCACTAGTAAAAAAGGCTATAAATAAGCACAATCCGCGGATTACACGCGAAGGTATACATTTAAAACGCAGAATTAAAAGATTAACGAAACGCAACAGACTACGCCCACTTCCAGACTACTGCTAAAAAGTGAACTCAATGAACAGATTAATAAAGGAAAAAACTAAAGTAGCGAAGCAACACTTTTGCAGTACAACGCTCAGTAATTTTATCAAGCACTCCCCACAGAAATTCTGGCGTTATATCAGTCGCAAAGACAACGCCCCAAAACCGTTATCAGCGACTGAAGAAAAGAAACAAGCGGTAGCGTTTAACATGTACTTCTGTTCCGTATTTACACCTGATAATGGCATCACACATGATTTCAGGCCGGATAATATGGAGCAAAATGATCCTCTAGGCTCGCCAGTTATAACCGAAGCAGGTGTATTATCGCTGCTTTTAAATTTAGGTGACAAAAAGTGCAGTGGCCCAGACGAAATCCACAATTGCTTTTTGAGACGTTATGCTGAACCTATAAGTAAATACTTATGCTTAATTTACAATAAATCAGTCTCCGAAAAATGCCTCCCAGCTGAATGGAAAATGACGAAAATTGTGCCAGTTTACAAGTCGGGCGATTCGTCTTGCCAGTCAAACTATAGGCCAATTTCTCTGACATGTACTTGCTGTAAAATCTTAGAACATATAATTTTAAATTTCTGTCATGGCTGCCGCCCGAATTCAGCGCTGGGCGCTTTTGCTAGGGGCATACAAGTACAAGCTCATTTGTAAACCTGGAAAACAGATGCTAATTTCTGACGCTCTAAGCCGTTTGCCTCAATCGCTGCAGGAGCCGCAAGCGGAAACAGAAGATCTGTCGGAAATGGTGCTTATAATCGACGAATGGGACCAACCAGCGGTTCCTCACCAAGAGATTCAAGCGCTCACAGCAGCTGACGGGCTTTTGCAAGAGATATGCAGGTACGTGACTAACGGATGACCCTCCGTCGTAGAAGGTGACAGCAAGGAAGTGGCGGAATTCCGGAAAAGGAGACATTAGTTGTCTGTGGAGAAGCTGTTTTACTGGGGGCATCGTGTGGTGATACCAAGTGCGGCGCGTGAGAAACTTTTGACGATGCTACACGAGTCTCATCAGGGTGCGTCAACCATGAAGACAAGGGCGAGGGCTATATTTTTGTGGCCCGGTTTAGATCAAGATATTTGTAGATTGGTCTCGAATTGTCGAAGCTGTGTGCAGGCTTTGCCCATGCCCCCTAGGAATCCTGTCAGCTGGCCGATTTCAAGAGAGGGGTGGTCACGGCTGCATTCAGACTATGCAGGGCCTATTGGAAACAAAATATTGTTGGTAATTGTTGATGCACACAGCAATTGGATAGAAGCCATTCCAGTATTTCGAGCAACCGCTAAAGCCACTGCCGATTGCATGAGAACCTTGTTTAGCAGGTTTGGATTGCCCCGCACCATAGTTACCGACAACGGTAAACCCTTTACTGGGTTAGAGTTTGCGGTATTCCTAAAGAAAAATTGAATCGAGCATATTCGTACCCCGCCTTATCACCCCCAGAGCAATGGTCTTGCGGAACGGGCCGTAAGAACAGTCAAGGAGGGCGTGAATAAAATGCCGGGCGTGGAGTTGACAACTGCTCTGGCGAGAATTCTTTGTAACTACAGAAATTCGCCACAAGCTTCAGGCTCTACTTCGTCCGAACTTCTTCTGGGATACCGTTTGCGTACAAAATTATATGCAGGTACGTGACTAACGGATGACCCTCCGTCGTAGAAGGTGACAGCAAGGAAGTGGCGGAATTCCGGAAAAGGAGACATTAGTTGTCTGTGGAGAAGCTGTTTTACTGGGGGCATCGTGTGGTGATACCAAGTGCGGCGCGTGAGAAACTTTTGACGATGCTACACGAGTCTCATCAGGGTGCGTCAACCATGAAGACAAGGGCGAGGGCTATGTTTTTGTGGCCCGGTTTAGATCAAGATATTTGTAGATTGGTCTCGAATTGTCGAAGCTGTGTGCAGGCTTTGCCCATGCCCCCTAGGAATCCTGTCAGCTGGCCGATTTCAAGAGAGGGGTGGTCACGGCTGCATTCAGACTATACGAAATGCCCAAGCATTCAGAGACTGATTCCGCCAGTTGGTACTTCACCCCGGGAGACGCAGTCTACGTGCGCAACTACGGCGTAGGAGAAAAGTGGACACCAGGCAAAGTGAAATCGACGAGTGGTGCCCGTCTAGTCACTGTGGCTACTGAGGACGGAGTCGTTCGACGTCATGTCGACCAGATCCGAAAACGCTCATCAGACACCGACGGAAGCCTCCTGCGACCTTAGGGGCCCCGACAGACGAGGCTCACGACCTTCCCGAAGGGCCTGTTTCTGAGCTACGCCGGTCCACAAGAACTAGAAAGCCAGTGGAGCGCTACGGCTATTAGGAAAAGGAAATGCTGCTGATAACAATGCTGCAGATAACCAGCGCATGCGTAAATAGTCCCTCTTTCCTTCTTCCCCTCCTTTCTTTCCTTCTCTATATATTTCCGAGCCGGAAATAAAGCGCCGGCTTTTCGCTCTGCGAATCTGCCTGGTTTCCATCGCGTAGCTGCCGGCCTTTGGCCGGTAGATCGCAATACAGAGTTTGTTTAAAAAAACAACATCCTCCATTCCTACCAACACGGCTTCAGGAGAGGTCTGTCTACCGTTACTCAAGTGGTAGAGATCCTGCATGATTTCGCTAAAGCAATTAACGACCAAACCCAAATAGACGTAATTTATCTAGACTTTTCTAAGGCCTTTGATCGTGTCTGCCATGCAAAACTCCTATCAAAACGTAAGCACATTTTAGGGGATGGGCCAATTGTTAAATGGATAAGCTGTTACTTATCCGATCGCCTCCAGTTTGTTCAGTACGGCGCCCACACTTCCCAAACTGCACCCGTTCTTTCGGGTGTACCTCAGGGCTCCGTTTCAGCCCCTATCCTGTTCCTTCTGTTTATAAACGACATAACTAGCAAGGTGGAATCCAAGATTAGGTTATTCGCAGACGACTGCGTTTTATATAGAGAAGTGCAAGAGCGCCAAGATCAAATTGCTCTTAACAAGGATTTTAATTTGATAGTCCGATGGTGCTCAAACTGGCAAATGGCCGTCAACCTTAACAAAACAGTATCAATGTCAATTACAAAAAAGAAATGCAAGCTTTGTTTTTCGTACAGTTGCGACATCATCCTGAACTCTGTCACTCAGTATAAGTATTTGGGCGTCATAATATCACCAGATCTCGGATGGGCGGCTCATGTGGAATATGTGGCAAACAAAGCGATGCGAAAGCTAATGTTCCTGAAAAGGTCCCTGCGCTACTCTACAAAGGAAGCCAAGCTTCTGGCTTATGAGACGATTATACGCCCAGCAGTTGAATACGCGAACGTGGCGTGGTTTCCATTCACCCAAAATCAAATATCTACGCTCGAAGCGGTCCAGCGAAAAGCCGCGCGTTTTATCTGTAACAGATATAGGCGAACCGACTCGCCGACGCAGATGCTGGCCGAGATCTGTATTCATACATTATCTAGCCGAGTGATGCTACGTCTCAAATTTCTGTATCTCATCCTGCATAACAATATTAAAGTATATCCTGACACCTATATTTCTTTTAATACCTCCAGAGAAACCCGTCATAAGCATCATATCACACTTCAAGAATATTTTTGTGCTAATAACACACACAGTTTCTCGTTTTTCCCACGAGATGTGCGAGACTGGAACTGTTTAGATCAGGAAGTGGTCTCACAGTCCACTATCAACAAATTTGTTGAACTTGCCGGAAATTGTATATTGTCAACCTCGATGAAGTGATTACATCATTATGTGTTTGTTTTATTTTCTATGTATAATGTGAACCTCTGATGACGTCCCCCTGTGAATGACTGTATCTTTCATTTTTTATGTGCTTGCTTCCTTTTCTTTTTGCTAGTATTGTAAGAGTTTTCGGTTTTACCCTTCTGTACATATGTGTGTATGCCTGTATGAGCAAAGAACCCACTCCTGTAAAACTCCCTGATTGGGATTGGCAGTATCCGAAAATAAATAAATAAATAAATAAATCACTGATTAGACCACGTTACCGGTATGCGAGCGCCCGCACTGGGTTTCTCCTAAGAAACGTGACGCGATTAAAACGCAAGTGGATGAAATGCTTGCGGACGACGTGATCCAGCCTTCGACGAGCCCATGGGCGTCGCCAGTGGTCCTTGTCAAGAGAAAGAAGGCACCTTGAGATCCTGTGTCAATTACCGAAAGTTAAATAACGTGACTAAAAAGAACGTCTATCCGCTGCCCAGTTTTGATGATGCCCTCGACCGACTACGCGACGCCAGGTACTTCTCCTCATTAGACCTCAAAAGCGGATAATGGCAAATCGAGGTGGATGAGAGAGACCAAGAGAAGACTGTATTTGTGACGCCCGACGGCCTATTCGAGTTTAAGGTGCTTCCATTTGGTCTTTGCTCTGCACCGGCCACGTTCCAACGTATCATGGACACGGTTTTATCAGGTCTGAAGTGGCAGTCGTGCTTGGTGTACTTAGATGATGTTATTTGCTCGCCTACTTTCGAGCAGCACTTGGACCGGTTGCGCATCGTGCTTCAAGCACTCAAAGGCGCGCAACTAACGATCAAGCCTGAGAAATGCCACTTTTCTTTCAAGGAACTACGCTTTCTCGGCCATGTTGTCAGTGCACAGGGCGTTCTCCCTGATTCCGAGAAGACTACCGCAGTGTCAAATGTTCCACGCCCCACCGACAAAATGGCACTTCGACGATTTCTAGGCCTTTGTTCATACTACCAACGCTTCGTGTAAAATTTTTCCAAGATAGCTGAACCACTGACAGCACTAACCAGAAAAGACATACCCTTCCTGCGGGGAGACGATCAAGAAAAAGCCTTCCAGGAGCTTAGAAGCCGCCTACACAGGCCCACAATACTTGCCCATTTCGATGAAGACGCCGCAACCGACGTACATACTGATGCCAGCAACGTTGGCCTCGGCGCGGTACTCATTCATTGGCAGGGCGGAATAGAACGGGTTATCGCCTACGCGAGCCGAATACTCTACGATCGGAGGCGAACTATTCGACAACGGAGAAGGAGTACCTTGCGGTAATCTGGGCCATCAGCAAGTTTCGACCATATTTGTATGGACGACCCTTCCGTATTGTCAGCGACCATCATTCCTTGTGCTGGCTGGCAAGCCTTAAAAACCCGTCTGGACGCTGAGCTCGTTGGAGCCTCCGTCTTCAAGAGTATGACGTCACTGGTGTCTATAAGTCGGGACATAAACACCAAGATGCGGATTGCTTGTCACGCGCGCCATTGGACTCCACTGCAGCGGAAAACGCCGACAATTTTCCCTTTATTGGGGCCATTACCCAATCCCATATGGCTGACCTTCAACGCAAGGACCCGGAGCTGGCGCCGCTCATCGATTATCTGGAAGGACGCGGTGGTAGAGTATCGCTTGCTTTTCGTTGTGGCTTCCAGTCATACGCTTTATGAAATGGAGTTCTCTACAAGCGCAATTTTGAAAGATCAAAAGAGACATTTCTACTCGTAGTACCTACGCACCTACGGCCTGACATCTTAAGCGCTTGTCACGACGAACCGTCCGCCAGCCACTTGGGAGTTAGTCGTACGCTTGCAAGAATTCGGGAGAAATACTATTGGCCGAAATTATTACCTTCAGTAAGATCTTACGTTAAAACCTGCCGTGAGTGTCAACGCCGAAAGACTCCACTCGTGAAACCAGCTGGATTTCTTCAGCCGATCGCTCCACCGAAAACTCCTTTCCAACAAGTGGGGATGGATCTTCTTGGTCCTTTCCCGAAGTCAACTAATGGAAAGCGTTGGATTTTTGTCGCGACAGACTACTTGACCCGATATGCTGATACCGCGTCGCTCACAAATGGAACTGCCACCGAAGTAGCAGAGTTTTTTTTTTTTTTTTTGTCCACGACATCGTATTGCGTCATGGCGCTCCGGCTGTTAACATTACCGATCGCGGGGCAGCTTTTACGGCCCGCCTGACTAAGGCTGTACTGAACCTTACACACACTAGCCATAGACGAGCCACGGCATACCACCCGCAAACAAATGGCTTGGTGGAACGACTAAACAGAACTGTGGCCGACATGCTGTCTATGCACGTGGATATAGATTATAAGACCTGGGATCAAATCCTCCCATATGCCACGTTCGCATATAATACGGCACTTCAGGAGACGACGCGGCTCACACCCTTCGAGCTTGTCTTCGGCCGTCGAGTGACCACTCCACTGGATACAATGCTGCCCGTATACACCGACGACGAACATGAGCTTGACCTGGACATCGCTAGTTTTACCCAGCGTGCGGAAGAAGCGCGGCAGCTGGCAAGGCAGCGCATATACCTACAACAGCAACTAGACGCTGACCGTTACAACAAGGGACGGCGCTTCGCTGCCCACGAGCCTGGAGACTATGTTTAGATTTGGACGCCCGTTTGTCATCGTGGGCTCTTTGAAAAATTGCTGCGCCGGTACTTCGGCCCATACCGTGTCCTCCGCCGCCTCAGTGACGTTACTTACGAAGTTGAATCCGTGATCCAAGATCCCTCAAGCCGCAGACGACGCAAGTTCACTGATGTACACGCCGTCCGGATAAAACCCTACCACGATTGCCCCGCTGACTATTCTTGAGACTGATGGTGCCCCGTTTTGTGTTGTGGTATCCCATACCAACATAGAATACTATCTGGCAGCTCATCGCATCAAGCCGCATTTGCAGCATTGAGGCGATGCTGCCAAGAAGGTTGGCAATGACACATGCCATTCATAGACGACGAAGATTTGAATGAGCGATTCGGAGAAGACGACGAAGCAAAAAACTGTGTTCCGCTTTCGTGCTGCCCTGACTGGTTGTTGGTTTTCTTCGGTGCCAGAGTGCCAAAGCGCCTTCTGTGTAACGTTACGTTACAATATTACCATTTGATCTGCATCTCGTTGTTGCCCACCAACAGCTATCGCCAAATTGCTCTCCTAAAGTTGGGCAACACCGTAGTACACTGCGAAAACTTACTCCTCGGAGCAGCGCCGCTATCGGCAGCCGCTCGCTTCGCTGCAATGTAGCTAAATTCCTGCGAAATACAGAGTTGACTGCTCCGCTTGTTGTTTTTCGGACATAACAGGGTTTCACGCGACACACAAAAGGAAATTGACATCAGTGATATCCACTTGTATGTGTCTGTCGCTCTCAAGACCCTGTTAAAATTAAGAATGCTGACAAAAAAATTAAAAAATGAAAAGCGATATAAAGATTTCAGATAGATCAAAATGGAAAGCCAATGCTTAATTAGGCCAATTAGAAAAGTTTAGAGACTGTGACAATCAATTATTCAATTGAAATAAATTAATAAAATATTATTTATAAAGAGGAGTTCTAAGGTGCCAGAATCCTCAAAATGAAAGAGAAATGCGTGATTATGCTAATAGAGAAAATTTTAAGTACGTAAATAGTCACTTATTAATTGAAGTACTTGAACACATTAGAATTTGGAAAATGCGTTTCGTAGTGCCAAAATGCTCGCAATGAAAAGGCAATGCTTTATGATGGTAAATAATATATATTATGTATGTATTTATTAATCAGGCCGAATAATTTAAAAACGGAAAATATAAAAAGGGGGTTCTAGGGCGTCAAAATGCTGTAAATAAAAAGCCAGTGGTTGATGATGGTAAGGATACATATTAGAGCTTTTATTTGATAAATTACTTGGTTGAAGTAATAGAAAAATGAAAAGTTTGTTCAATGCGCCAAACTTCTAAAGATTGTAAGTCAACGTTTTCTCGTTCTAAATGTCAGTGTATTGAAAATAAAAAATAAAAAGGGAGACAATAATTAAAAAAAAACACACAAATGATTGCAAAACATCGTGCGCGTGTGTGACAAACAGTGCTGAGACATTTATGAATATAGGATTGGTCTCTGACGTCATAAAGTATCATGCTGGCTTAGTTAACATGTATATATGCATTTGAAAAGCCCCGCCGGGGTGGCGCGGTGGTTACGGCGCTCGACTACTGTTCCCAAGGACGCGGGATCGAATCCCGGCCTCGGCGGCCGCTTTTCGATGGAGGCGAAAAGCAAGGTGCCCGTGTGCTGTGCGATGTCAGTGCACGTTAAAGAACCCCAGGTGGTCGAAATTTCCGGAGTCCTCCACTACGGCGTCTCTCATAGCCTTAGTCGCTTTGGGACGTTAAACCCCACAAACCAAACCAAACCAAGCATTTGAAAAGAAAAAAAAAGATTTAGGTGGCATTAACATGTTGCTGTCAGACGAGTAGGTGGCGTAATGGCATTGAGAGTGACCGGTAGCTTGAACTTTATTTTTGTCATGGGTTTTAAAAGCTTTCGTCAAGTATGTCGGCATTGAAGTCACCACCAAGGGGGAGGTAACAGGGACGAAAATATTAAAAATAATTGGTTCACAGGAAGGTAAACATGAACCGCGCCGTAAGGGAAGGAAGGAAAGTGGGAGTGAAAGTGGAAAGCGAGAAAGAGGAGTCGTAGTGAACGGCTACGGAGCAATTTTGACCACCTGGGGATCATTAACGGGCGCCGACATCGCACAGCACACGGACGCCTGTTCGTTTCGCCTCCAATGAAACGGCGCCGCCGGAGGTGAAAGCAGAAAACTAGTATTTCTCCCACGAAGTTTAAAAGAAGTGTCGGTTACCTGCGGGAGATGGGTGAAATACACAAACACATTCGGCGCGCTTCAGGCGTGTGCAACACAGGTGAAATAGACCAGCAACTCGCATGCCATCTGGTGATTGCATAAAATGCTACTCAGCCGTCACGACTCGTTCTATCATGTTTCGTTAACAACTAGCTTATTAGTTGTCTCATGAAGCCATGTTTATTAAAACTTAACGTAAATAGTTAACCGGAACTCAGCAAAAAATGGGGAGATTAGGTCGTACGTAATTGACAGGAAGCGGGCGTTTACATCGACAGCTGAAACAAAGTTCTAAAAAAAGTTGACAATTTGCAGTGATGCCATAAAAAAAATACTCAAAAAACATATTACTGGAAACAAAGATATGTTACCAAAATGATCAGTTAAGCAATTTGTTCCAGGTACTTGTCGCCTGTGACGTCCTATGACGTCACTTATTGCAGACTTTTTGCAAGAATCATCCCATTACTATCCCGACGACTCACTCCTTCAGTTCAGAAGACAGATGATGCATTTACATAAAATCACGATTTAATAAGAATTCCCATGCCAGTATTCTTGGGATGCCCTTTACAAGCCTTTTCGAGCAAAGTGTATCTTTTTTCCCAACTATTGAATTGTATGAAAATATTGATTTTGTGATAATCGCGATTTTGGAATCGATGACTCACTTCGATCACACTGCCGATCTTGCTGAGTAGTAACGAGAACGCTTTTTTCGTCTTCCTACACGAGGCCTTTTGCTCGATCGCCGAGAAGACTCCTCACAATGAACTACCCTTTTTGAACCTGCGGTATGCTAGAATTGTTTCCCGCGCACCATTCACGCAGTATTCCATTCTCCTTTTCCATCTACCTCTCCCACCATTTTTCCCGACCTCAACAGACAGCAACTACGGCAGGCAGACGCAGTAGCAGCGACTGTGGAGGCCTGCTCATATGGTGCCGAGGGCTAAGGCAATTGTGAGTAGGCCGCCAACAACTTACCGTATTATTTGTAACATAGCGTAAATATATCATTTCATTTTACCTTTTCTGTCGCTCGCCATTTTGATTTTCTCGTCCTGTTCTGCCGGCCCCATTTAGGGTTCTTGAGATGATTAGTTAACCCATACCGGAGCTGGCAAGCATCTTATCTTACTCCCACTTTTGTTCACTTCAGTAAAACTGCTGACTGCTACTATTCACCTTTTGTCAGACAGCTTGCTTCATATCTTGAAGTTATGAGACGATAAACTGCATGTTTTGTTTAAGCTCTTATTTCAGCGCGAAGATGGCGCAAATGTGAGGCATTGCGTTGGGTAGAGTGACACCGTTATGGTTTAAAGAGTAAGTATATTTTTCGACAGTGCAATTTTGGTATTAGAAGCGCTTGCACAAATGAACAAAAACTTATTCTTCAATAGCAGCCGAATCAGGTATTTCGTAGTTCGGAAACCTTTATCACACCAACCTGTGGTGAAATATGACAGTAGTATACCTCTGGCTTACTTACCAATTCGGTGGCGTAAATTGTGTAAGGTTTCGTAAAATGTTTAATAATGACTATTGTTACAGAGGCTGTACTAATATTTTAATCCAAATTTGGAGCTGGCTCGTGCCGGAGTTAGAAGTCATAGTCCGATTCGCCATAGTCGAATTAGGCTGGACATTCCCATGTTCTAAATAAGCAGTAAAATTTGGGGTGGCCCGGGCCAGCTTTGAGGACTGCCAGGGCTAAAGCTGTGGGTCATAATCTTCTTTGTCATAGTATATTAAGCGGGACATCGATTTTGGTCCAAATTGAGCGAGGTCAGTTTTGAGGTGGCACATTTTATATTCGGGGGTCACCCAAGATATATTTAGACGTCACCATCGTGGTCTTCATAGTCTAAGCAGGCTGGATTTTGGGTCCAAATTGGACAAAGTCAAATTTGGGAGGTTGCCTGGGCTAAATGTGGGGAGGCACTGGTTGAATTTTGAGGTCACCATCGTGCTAACCATAGCCGAATTAAGCTGGACATCAATATTTTGCACATAGCAACGAGCCCAGGCAGGTAGTCATCTGATGGCGATAGCGCATGTGACTGTATAGCGACTGCATTCCTTTGTTAGAGGTCAAATCTAAGCGTTCTTTAGGAATGGTACTGCACAACCAACGCTCTAAAATACTTGCCAGATTGATGAACGTGAAAGGCTGCTGACTAATGGAAGGGTCAAGGTAGGTACAGGGTGATCCACTTCTAGCTATAATACGGTCGCTGCTTTCCAAGCAACTTTGTATCCAACGCCGGCGCATACCGAAGCAACGTGACACATGCATGGAGGGACCCGGAGGTGGTGCTTCGTATGGCATGCCACTTAGCTTCATCTCATAACCAGGTCAAACACAATGCTGTTTTTAAAGTAATGACAGTGTTATAGCTAAAGTGGGTCTCCTCGTACGATTGTAGTTGCAGGCAGCATAGAAGTCCCACGTTCAAAACATCCAGAAGAACAGACGGAGAGTTTTGGCGATTCATTATGGAGTGGGCACGGCGAAAGCGCTTGGCGCAGGTCGTTCACCATGCGCCTCATCTTCTTTGTACAGGCTCTGTTGCTGACTGCGCACGGATCATCGCCTGTAACCACTCTAACGCCGGTGACGACAACTCCAAGCGACATCAGCAATCAAGCTTTGTTGTTCAACGTTATCACCGAGCCGCCCTTTCTTCCAAGCCATGGATTCGTAACGTCACCGGCCAATACCTCTATAAAGACTGTCCCACACCCGCAGATCTTCAGTGAGTACGGCGAAAGCGCTTGGCGCAGGTCATTCACCATGCGCCTCATCTTCTTTGTACAGTTTGGTAGTGACAATAGGTTTTTGCGTAGTGACAATAGGTTTTTAGTTGTTCTGCCATGCCCTCAGCTTTGTATAAGTATAGCCTAAGATTGCTTTTGCTGCTGTAGACTAATGTTGTGTGGTGATGTTGAAGAACATTGCGGGCCAACCGTTGAAGAAATGTTTCAATCCTTGATGGAAGGACAACAGGCAATAAAAAATGATATAGCGTCCTTGAAAGCGCGCCTTGAAAATATAGAAAAAGCATTCGATAGTTTTGACAAACGTTTGACTCAGTTGGAAGAAAACGTAGGAGAAAAAACGAGCGCAGCTGCTAGTTTGGTCACAACTTTGTGTAAAATGGAAGAATACTCAAATCAGAGCAAGCCAAGCTGAGAGACAGAAAATCGCAGTAGGTGGTAAAGTCTTATAGTTTTCGGCATTCCGGAAATTCCGAATGAAGCTTTGCCGCTCTTACGCGACAGTTTTAAACGACGTCTTTCTGCTTCTAACACTATAATTGAAAAGCTGACTGCCGACGTTAAGTTCTCGCAGGGAAATGCGATGATTCCGAAAACCGTCTTCGCCGCAACAACCTGCTTTTTGAAGCGAAAAGCTTTAGTAGGCTAGTCAACTCCGAGTCTCACGTTTGCTCCATCGTTAGAAAAGATCTCAGCTGCGGATGTGCAAACCACGTGACGTCACAGAAGAAGAAGATTGATGCACTGCGCTAGGTTTTCAAGCCGTCGGCGTGACGCTGTGACACCGTATCACGGGAAATACAAGAAGAATGGTAGGAGACGAGGCGTCTGGTGTGGCTGCTCAGGCGGAAGCCACTGCTGCACGGCAGACTGAAAACAAGAGGAGCCGGCGGTCAGAGGTAAGTCAAGAACAGCGTGCCGAGCGGTTGGAAGAGACGTATGAGCGACGCAGCAAGACGGCGCGTTTTACTGCTGAGAAGAACACTGGATGTGACGATGAGGTTAACCGTTTACGAAACGTGGACCTTGAAATTAGTGTGAGTGAGCTTGGCTATTCTACTCGTGACTTTCTGCCTCGCTTTTCAGATAATTCATTTATCCAGACAACCCAGACAATTACACACTGCTCGAGAATCATCCTGCGTTCATATATCTGACAATGAAGTGTAAATATGTTCTTTATAACTGTTTTTTCTTATGCTTTGTGGAACAATACCCCCCTCCTCCCACTGTAATTCCACATAAATAAATAAAGTATGTGGAGTGGGCCAACTACGCCAAGGAACCACAAGCTAAGCCATGGCATATCCGAACCTTTTCGCTTCTGATATCCTAGCTAAGCCAAGCTATGCCACCACCAATTGTTTTTGAATACCTGATTCCGTGACAAAACATGGGCAAAGTCGGAATCGGAAGTCGAAGCTTTCTTTTGCGAACACCTCGAGTTGTCAATCCGGAGCTCAGATGTTGAGTGAGCCTACCGCCTTGGCCGCTTCCGCGAAGATAGAAAACATCCTAATATTCTAAACTATCCAGCTTTAAAACCAAGTCACACATTCTATCTGCCGGATTTAAGCTAAAGGAAACCACATTTTCAATTCAGGAAGAATAATCAGCGCGTGTACGTACAGCTAGAGCAAAGCTATACTCGTAAGGCCTTGATAGCAACTTAAAATTTAGGATACGCTTCGATAAGTTGGTCATGGGAACAAGCAGCAAACCTACGATGCCGAGTAAGATTCTATCCACGAGTTGAAATCATAGAGTTCAGGGAATAGCTCAAGGCCTACTCAATCTACATCGCATCAGCCGATGCAACAATCCGTCCGCGTAGCTGCGCACCACGAAATATGAGCTGTTCTCACAAACATTCGTAGCTACTTACCCAAAAGGGAATGCGTCGAAGCCATCCTCGAAGATAACCTCACTGATACTGCTGTTTTTACGAAAACATGGCTAAACGCTGATATCTCATCCGTAGAGCTGCTGAATAATGCCATTCACAATACACAGGCGTGACAGGGTGGGACGCAAAGGCAGTGGTATCCTAGTTTTGGTTTGTAGAGCCCTACTTTCATCTACCATCGATGTCAAAAGTTATCACGAAATTCTCAACTTAAACATATCCCTTCCTGGAAGCCCTATCATACTCACGATTGTTATCGGGCACGTCAGTGCGATCTTTCCTTCGTCAAGGAACTGTACTTTGTATTTCTCGACTTAAACTGCCGCTTTTCCTAAGCATACTTCACAATTGTGGCGATTTCAATCACCTAGCCATAGCTTGGAATAATTTAACCGCCACTTTGCGTCAATCCAAATAATTAATCGATCTTGCATTCTTGTTTGATCTCACCCAGACCGTCAACATGCCAACTAGGATCAGCAACACACTTCGCCTGGTTTTCGTTTCAAATCCAGATGTGATCCACTCAATGCCTTCTACAAACGGTTTCAGCGATCACGACCTAATTTTGTTTACTGTAGCAGCGCCGAATCCGCTTCGCTACCCTTTCAATAAAGTCATCCGGGATTGTAAGAGGGCCAACTTCCTTTTCATCAACGCCGAATTGGACAACTTCTTCCACACTTTTCGACAGCTCGCTTCTTCAAGAACAGTAAACCAAAACTGGGGTTATTCAAACAGGAACTTTTGACAGTAGTTGATACCCATGTCCCAGTTATTTCCATTCGTGGTGATGCAGGTAAACCATGCTTCAATAGTACCCCAAAGAAGCTTTCACGTAGGAAAAAATGTCTTTTTCGCATTTCTAAGCAATCCAACTCAGCCGTCAAGTGGGAAAAATATTTCACGTGTCTCTGAGACTATACAAGAGTACTGAAACTCCCCAAAAAGGAGTTCTTCCACGAGGACCTTCTGCACATAATGAACAAAAACCCCCAAAGGTTTTGGAATATACTCTCCCGGTTAGTCATTATACGCAAAACATATCGCTTTCTAACTCGAATGGTTTACATGTACGGTCACACGAACTATCCGATGTAATAAACTCGTACATTGTTTTAGATTTTACCCAAGAGCCAAAAGTAAAAATTTCCAACTTACCTGGTACCAGTTTTTCACAGATGCCACCCATTACAATCTCTGCGGAAGGTATTGAAACTCTTATCGACAAGCTAAAATTATCAAGCAGCCCTTGTACCGACAGCATTTCTGCCAAGGTACTTAAAGCAACGAAAGTCCCAACCAACCGTATGTTGCAGATAATATTTGCCCAGTCCCTTAAATTCGCTTCTTGCCTATCTTTGTCAGCACAAAAAACACAACGATGGCATTGCAATATCAGAAACTTGGCTCCAAAAAGGTGAAGACGTTGTTATTCCTGATTATCTCACAATTTCTTATCCGCGTGATTACCTTTCACGTGGTGGTGCTTTAGCCCTTGTTGTTCACAACAGTCGCGCCTATGCAGGATTGCCCAACCTTTCTTGCAGCACACCAGATATTGAAGCATTATTTATCAGACTGGACAACTCTGTAAATCGTAGGTGTCGTGTATTGGCCCACTAATTCACCTGCAGCTTTATTTCTTCAAACACTTGAATCTATATTCTTCACTCTAGTATCAGGACGCAAGGGTCCGGTTATAAATAGTGGGGACATTAACATAGACACCTGTCACGCAAACCATAGTGACTACACGTATCTGCTGGAGTCCTTTAATTTTCAAAATTTGATCACTATTCCAACTAGAACTACAAGTACATCTGCAACTGTCATTGTTCATGTTTTAACGAATATAGCCTCGGAAATTATTGCAGGGATATACAGCCAACCCATTTCAGATCATCTCCCTACCTAGGTAACGATCAGAAACATCTCCAAACCAAAATTAAAACACACCAAAGTAAGTTCGAGGATGGACTACAAATTACTGAGATCGAACATCCAGTCAATCGACACTAGTACCTTATACCACGACGACGTTGACACCGAATTCACCAATCTAATTGACACTTTGACCCGCGCAAAAATTAACAGTAGTAGTAAAAAATCCGTTCGCTCATATAGGGCACCCGTATCGCCCTGGATGACGAGGCAGATTTTAGCAGTATTGCAGCAGAAAGACTTTTGGTATCACAAATGGAAACAGCATAGGGATAATAGCTATTACCTTGGTCAGTATAAAAAAAAATGCGCAATTAATCAGTGGAACTCATGCGTAAACGGAAAAAAGAATACTACACACATTTAATCGAACAGAGCTCCGGTAACTGTAAAAAACTGTGGGAAATAGTGAACGGTATTATAGGCAAACCACACAAACAGACGTTTCCTGACGTGGTTGATAAGAATTTTGTCATCATCACCATCATCATTACCATCATCAGCCTGACTATACCCACTGCAGGGCGAAGGCCTCTCCCATATATCTCCACTTAACCCGGTTCTGTGCTAGCTGAATCCACTTGACCCCTGCGAACTTCTTAATCTCATCCGCCCACCTAACTTTCTGCCGCCCCCTGCTACGCTTTCCTTCCCTTGGAATCCAGTTTGTTACAGGTTTAATTCATATTTTACTACCGTTGGAATTTCTTCAGGTATCAGTGTAAATGACACAGATATAAATTCTTTCTTACCGAACCCACTCCCAAACTCCTGTTTTATGAATGACATTGAACTTAACGAAATGCATTCAACGTTGGTATCTATGGATAGTAATAAAGCTGCAATTATGGACGAAATTACAGTACGTATGTTAAAAGATCGATATCCTCGGTCCTGTATTGTGCCATGTCCTCAACCACTCACAACAAACCGCCAAATACCCAACGTCGCTAAAAATAGCCTGAGTTGTAACCGATATACAAGGACGGTGATCGCTCAAACCCTTCTAGTTATCGACCAATACTATGCTCAATGCCACTAATATACTTTTCGAGAAAATCCTTGCAAACAGAATTCATAGATTTATAGAAGCATACAACATAATTTGCAAACAGCAACACGGTTTTCGGCCGAATCATTCAACGTCATCAGCTGTGCGGTCATTAGCCCAGATTATAAACAGTGCTTTAAATAATAACAAACTTGTGGCTGTAGTATTTTTAGATTTAAAAAGGGCTTTTGATACGGTCGACCATTCCATCCTTCTGTACAAGCTAAAGCACTATGGTTTTAGAGAACGGATTTTGGAGTTGCTTTCAAGTTACTTTAATGAACGTCATCAGGTAGTTGTCATGAATAATGTCTCATCGTCACCACAACCTATACGTACAGGCGTGCCCCAATGGCCTCTTCTGGGCCCAATGCTTTTTTCGGTATATGTTTCCGACCTTCCACGTGCCTTAAAATTCGGAGAAACGCTGATGTATGCAGATGACACCGCTATAATAATCACAGGCAATAGCATCGAGGAAATACAGGCTAAAGCAAACATCGATTTGGCAAACATTTCTGAATGATTTTCAGCTAACAAGCTTTCTGTTAATGTCAAGAAAACAAAATATACTATATTTCACTCTCGTAGAAAACAAGTAGATACCAACTTTTTTAGCATTAGCATTAACAACTCCGTATTAGAATATACACCTTATTTTAAATATCTTGGTGTAATGTTTGATAGGCATCTGAACTGGCAAAATCATTTATTAACAGTGGGGGCGAAGGTGGCATCCGGGTGCTATAAACTACTGCAAGCACGTGAATTCTTTGACACAAATACACTGCGTATTTTATATTTCTCCTTTATCCACAGTCATCTCTCATACTGTCTGGAATCATAGGGATGAACGTACGACAGCTATCTCGAGCCGATCAGAAAATTGCAGAAACGATCGTTACGAATCATAAACACATTCTAAACTGGATCACCCCAGCAAACCATTATTCCGCGACCTACAGATACTACCCTTCGATTCACTGCACCAGCTAAAAGCAGCAACTGTAGTTAACAGCCTCGTAAGATATCCCTTTTTCATACATCATCACGTACTACCAGAAATGCAACATTAGAAAACTTTAAAATTCCGCCTACCCATAATGTGTATGGAGAACGACGGCTGTCTTTCATAGGTGCTAAGATATGGAACACTCTACGACGAGAAATAAAATACGCTCGAACTTTCGCGTCTACAGCTAAAACATTTTTTCAGCGCATGCATTATATGTGATACTAATACTGTGCACCGTTGGCATCTGATATATTACTGTAATTTAGCACGCACGATGTTTTTCTCTTTTTTTTTGTTTTTTTAATGAGGCGATTGGTCCTTGTTCTGATTGCTTTTTAGAATTTGTATTGATGTATACATCCTACTCCCCGCTGTTCCTAGTTTGTATTATGCTGTTCCTAGTTTGTATTATGCATGTGACGAAGTGTCTGCGTCATTGTATTTCATCTCTTGGACCCATAACTAGCCTATGGCTACGGGTTCAAACAGTGTTGGACACATCTTTATTGTATTTTCAAGAAAAATAAAGAAAAATAAATTAAAAAAAAATAAAAAGCGCTCTTCCGTCAGACTCTAAAATTAGCAAAGTAGATCCGGTATTTAAAAGTGGTAACAGGTCCGACCCTTAGCAAAAAACAGGCACACTAAAAATGTACTTCAAACGCATTGTATTTATTTCGTATTAATTTCGCATTTTTTTGTCCCAATGCCATACAAATATGTTATAAATATACTAGGAGTACAACACTGCATATCTTAATATAAATATGTTTAAAATATGCTTTTCGCCTATTGAGCATATTTCTAACATACTGAAAATGTACTTTCTTCAGCTTGGCAGGGTTCACAAAATCTTCCACCAATAGACTGACAATGTACTTTGAAAGTATTACTAATGTACTTGACCTATTTTTCATGCTGGGAGAAAGTACCCTTGGAATGGATTAAAAATATATGAAAAATAGGATGCGCTCATATTTTTTGGAGCATTACAAATATGTTGCAGTTATATTTTCCAAACCAAGAAAAATATACTAATAATATACTAAAAGCATAAATTTATACCATTCTCTGAATGCACTAAAAATACATGAAAAATGTGATGCGCTCATATTTTTGATGCATTACAAAAATGTTGCAAAAATGCACCAAAAATATAGCTGCCAAATGCTGAAAATACGTCCGACATTTTGAAAACTAGCTACCGAGAAACATAAATGAAGGTCAATACCGACAAACACCTCAATGCGACATTTGTGTCCATTGTCATGACCCTTTTTCATGCTCCTTGGTTGACAGTTTTCAAAAGTCAATGTTACTTAAGCTAACTTACCGTTATTTCCGTCCGTATTTTACCCACCCAGTCTGAATATATGTGACACAACTTCCTTTATATCTTTATTTGAAGCATTTGAGTACAATGACCCACCGTGGTGGTGCTGTGGTTAGAGTGCAAGACTTCTGTGCCCGAGGATGTGGGATCGAATCCTGGCCGCAGCAGCAACTTTTCGATGGAGGTGGAAAGCAAGGCGCCTGAGTGCTGTGCAATGTCAGTGCACATTAAAGAACCCCAGGTGGTCGAAATTTCCAAAGCCCTCCACTATGGAGTCTTTCATAGTACTCGCAGCAAACAATTTCGGCCATATCATATCACACATTAAATCACAATACAGTCCATGGAAAAGAAATACGCCTATGCCACTCAATATCTATTTACAGAGTTTAATTTTCAAGAAACAGTGCTACAATACACCAATATATAGAGTAACAAAACACTGATCTCGTGCTAAACGAAAGCAAGTAGAAAGTCCGGACCGCAGATCTGGATAGGTTCCAAACTTTGGACGCAACGTGGACTGAAAAGGAAGAAAACAAGACACAAATTAAAGTAGGCTTTTTAACATTCCAATTAACAATCATATACTGCTACAAGAACTAGCTTTAGAAACCAGATGGTTCGTTCCTTCTTAACATGGTTATGAATGATGACAAAACAAAAGTAAAAAAGCTGAGCTGGAGTTGGAAACTGCAACGTCTGAAACGCCGTATTTGAAATGTAGACTATAGCAAAGCCACCAACCTGTAATGGAAACCACAATGGGGCATTCTGTTTTTTTATCTGATCCTGACATGAATATAATAGTTCCATTTTTCAGAATAAAGGAGTGCGGGTTAGAATCTTGGAAGCATATTTTTTTTTTTTTTTTATCAGAGAATGAGAAATGAAACATACTTCCCGTTTATGCATGAGGTTCCATAGCGTGCATCAAAGAAAGGATTGAACACGAGCGCTCGTGTTCTGTCCCTTCTTTAATGTGCACAATGGAACCTCATGTAGATTACCCACTAGCCCGAACCCTGACCCTTCCTGTTTATGATTCTTTACTTGCTTTCTTCAATGCACTCGCTGCATTGTTGAATTTGTGACGCAAAAAACTCTGGACCAAAGAGTAAGGTAGGTGGGGAAATTTTGACATCGCATGAACTGAAGAGGAAGGAAACAAGACACAAATTAAAGCCCTCTTTTTAACATTTAAAACAATCAAATACTGTAACAAAATAATAAATACTGTAAGCTGTAACAAATATGGCAGCCCATTTTACGCAAAATAAGTGAATAAAATTCTCAAATGCAGCCCGAATCTGGCCAGGTTAGATATACCAGTACCGCCCTTCTAAAAGCCGGTGTCATGATCACAGCTGACCGCATGCTTTCGTTGATTTATAAATGCAAGAATGAACAACTCTCGCAAAAAAAAAAAAAAAAGATAAATGTGCCGCTTCTTAACATTCGCATCCACCATAGCTTATGCTACTCCGCACGTTCAGACGACAAGGACGGTCGACTCTGGCAAAAAAACAAGAAAAAAAAAAACTCCGCTTCTTAACGTCCGCCCTAATCCATACTAATTTACAAAGAAATTTTGTTTTTACACAGCAGCATTTATATATAAAAAAAAACTGTTATATTACGAACTTCACTGCATGAAGAGTTTGTCTTTTAGCGGTGTAGAAAATACAAAACCCAAGTTTTCAAACCCTTCCCTTTCCGCTTAATCTTGAATGCATGCATTTGTGACTATAATACAAGCGAATTTGGAAGAAACAGCAAACGAAACAAGTAAAGCTTTGGTAACATACAATTGCATACCTCAAAATATCAGTACAGTTGAAATTTTCTGTGGAGCCAAGCTGCTCCAAACAGGTGCTCTACCATTAATTTTACCCACAGAAAACCTTTTGACCAAACTTGGGACATCTCAATTAAAATCCTGACTGACGGCTGGAGGTACAAACATTGCCATCAAAAATTATAATAAGCTTCATGTGTTGATACAACTGCCATGAAATGGGTGCTCCCACTCAATACGAAACCAATTGGCGCTGTGAATGTTTTAACGGTGCCTGAAAGCCTGCAACTGCATTGCAGGTATAATAGGAATGGGATGTGCAAACTGAAAGTCTCAGCAATATAGACCACCAAGTTCAGTTTGATTCTTGTACTATAAGTTCTCAATGGTTTTCTCACATGAATGCAAACTAGCGCCCATATTGTAAACGTGCCTCGACTCGACGCTCTACCACCAGTGCTTGGAGTGGAGAAAACAGCCACTCCTCCACTTCAGGGCCAATTAGGATTCATGAATCCAACTCGGCATTTCCTCTGACAAGTTCTCTCTCTACTCGAAGCAGCGCAAATGGCGTATGGGGATGAAATTAAGGCGTACTTTTGGCCCGAAAACTGTGTGCTAAAGTAGCACGCTTAGTTTTTCATGTTGAGTCAACAACCTTCGCAAGCAAGTTCGATGTTAAGAGCATAGTGGAACTTGTTTTGCGGGCTAGATGAAAAGGGTGGCTGTGAAAAACTACCAAAAATGCTTTTGCGCCTGGCAACAGTCGCTGCTGGTGACAGAGTTTTATTTCTTTGGTGTGAGATCTTCTCGCCCTTTGCTGCTTTGCCTTTTTTTTTTTATTGCCATGCTTTGACAGACATCAAAATACATTTGAAAAAAAAAAAAAAAGTAAAAGCCGGCACTTTCTATGAACATGGCTTTGGCCTTCAGAGGGCTCGGGGGCAAACGGTGAAAACCAGCATGCTGCTTCACAGTGCGTTTCAGCGCATACACACTGAATTCGGAGCCCTAACTGAAAATGTGCTTGAAGAGAATGCCTTCGCTGGCAGCGAATATCTTTCCGTAGGACAAGCACACCAATGCACTCCCTCGACAGTGCCGCGCGTCCGAAGACGCACTACGTACCCTCAGGTGACAGGCAAGCCATTAATGCGTGGGGTGCAGCACAGATGTCCGCACAGCCCCACCGCGCCTTCGGTGCACCCCAGCTTACTGCATGTGACATGCTGTTCCCCCACGACAAGTTTGCCGCCGTTCATCAGACAAGGCGAGCTATGGAAGGAGTGCGCCTCCCCCACAGCTCGAGCCCACCTGCAAGCAAGCTCACCATTAACCGTGAAATGCGCGCCTCAACTTTGCACTCAGTAGGCTCCGAAAAGTTGTTCACTTCATCGGCAACGACTTGAAATGTACCCACACCACAGACGCATAATGCGATAATCAATTACAGTACTGGTACCGGCGGCTGATCACAGTTATAAAAGCTCGGCACGGGCAGCAAGAGGCTACGGCCACACCTGTAAAACTATAACGTGCCAGATGTCCTGGGTCGCTGTCGCTTTCAGCCAATGCTTTAGAGAAAGGTTTGGTGCATCCTCGTCATATCCACTTTCGTGAAGTTTGGTATACCGGTAGAACAAAGTCCACACAGCGAGCAAACGATGTGATGTCCTCAGTGTTTACAAGTGGAGTGGTCGAGGAGCGGCGCCAAGGCAGCGGCACTGCGGACTAGAGATTCTTGAGAAAACTCGAGTTCTCTCTGCCACTGTTGGGAGTTATTCGAGTGGAGGTTGTTTTCTGAAACGAAAAACGGGCCTCGGGGGCCGCTTGGAGTAGAAGTTAGAGTGAAGGCGCAGTCGTGAATATGGCGGTAAGACTAACTGCCACATTCACGACATGCCTTCACTGCAACTTCTACTCCAGGCCGCTTGGAGCGGCAGATCTGTTTTTTGTTTCTTTTTTTTGCCAGAGTCGACCATCCTTATAGTCTGAACGTGCGGCGTAGCATAAGCTTTGATAACTCTGATCAGCTGCCGGTACCAGTACTGTAATTGATCATCGCATTACACTTTTGTGGCATGGGCACATTTCAAGTCGTCACTGGTAAGCGAAAGTTTCGTGGCTTGCCCTGCGCGATGGCTTCCCCAGACGACGGTGGACTTGCAGGGGAGCAGTGTGTTACATGCAGTAAATTGGGGGAACTGGAGGTGCGGAGAAGCTGTGCGGACATCTGTGCTGCACCCCACGCATCAGTGCCTTGCCCATCGCAGTCGAAGAAGCGCATTCATTCACTCATCCTACAGAGCGATATTTGCAGTCAGCAAAGGGCATGGCTCTTCAAGCAGGTTTTCAATTATGGCTCCGAACTTGTCCGAAAGAGACTGGGCAATCAATGAACAGAAGGATAAATGAACATCGGGCAGACACAGGCAAAAACCTCCCAAAAGCAGCTTCCCAGCATTTCAATCAGATGGGCCGTAAGGTTATTGAAATTTATTTATTCTCCATGTTGGGCTTTAAATCTTCAAGGGACACAAAATATAGGGTGGCATATCTAATCCATAAATTTAGAAGATTGGAACCAACAGGAGCAAATATTGTTACGTGGAAACTATGTATTTACAGTATATTTACAACAGCCTCAACAAGCATAGCCGCGAGCAGCAACATGGAACCAGGCCCACTTTGTTGTCATCTCCTTGTCCCTTCCAAGAGGCAAGTGAAGGAAACACTTCGTTGTCGTTATCTTGCAACAATATCTTGAAAGAAGCATTAGTATTCCTTAAATATATTTCCTCTCTGCCACAACTAGTCATGACAACAATCCCATAAAGTGTAAATAGTACACTTTATTCATAGCATATGTACAGCCGTCCTGATTTTTAACAATATAGCGCGAGCGTCGACCAAACTGCTGCTCAGCGCCTTATAACGGCGATAAGCATGCAACACGGCGAGAGTTCGCGCACGCGCACGAAGAGAGAGCGTCTTCTGCTACGCTGTTCGGATCACAAAAACACACGCCCTGCCCCAGTATCTGTTTGCGACGTTCCACATTCTTGCGCATGCACGAACTCTCGCCGTGTTGCACGCCTATCGCCGTTATAAGGCGCTGACCAGCAGTTTGGTCGATGCTCGCGCTATATTGTTAAAAATCAGGGCGGCTGTACATACTCTGTATCCCCGCCCCCCTCCTGTAATAGCAAAAGCTCCAAGTGTTTTTTCAAACATGTTCGTTTCTCATTACTTCTTACTTTGGTTCCCCCTTAAATCGTTTCAGATAATGCCATGCTTGGCAGGTATACAGTGAAAGCTCGTTAATTCACAACTCGTTAATTCGAAATTTTGGATAATTCGAAATAGTCATCGTGGTCCGGTCCGCAGTGCATAGAAGTCTATGCGCGTAACAGCTCGTTAATTCACTCAAAAATTGGCGCCGCCACCCATAATTCGAACTGCGCGCCGCCAAGCGGCGCTGTTAAAAACCATCGTTGGAAGCTTTCACGGCAGAACGATAGATGGCACAACCATCGGGGCGCCGCTAGGGTGCTGGAACAAGTACTAAACAGTCTTTCCTGCCGCGACTCCTTCGAGGAACGACGTTTTAGTGTTATCGACCACGGTTTCGTGTTGCATTTCGTGAGCCCTCGTTTTGCACGCCGCTTGTTGTGAGCTTGTGTCCGCGAGATGTGTTCGCGTGGGAAATACTGTGCCAAGACGGTGAAGGAGAAAGTGGTTATTTTACGCGAGGTGGATGAACGGAAGGCCAGCAAAGTGGAAATCGCGAAAAGGCACGGGATTCCACCAAGCACGTTGTCGACGTACGTCCGAAACAGGAAGGCCATCGAGGATGCCTATGAAGCCGAAGATTTCGCCAGCAACAGAAAAAGGCTTCGGTTAGCCATGTATCCGGAAATTGAGACCGCTGTGATCACGTGGGTGAAAGAAATGAGAAGCGCTGACATTCCACTGAGCGGCCCAATTATCATGGCGAAGGCGGCCGATTTCGCCCTGTGCTTGAATGTGGAAGATTTTGTCGCCTCCGAAGGATGGGTTCACCGCTTTAGAGACAGACATAATCTTGTCTTCCGGGTGTTGTCTGGAGAAGCCAAAGTGGATGCAGAAACTTGTGCCACATGGCGAAGCGGTGCTCTGCAGCAGTACTTAGAAAGCTACTCGGCACATGATATATTCAATGCTGATGAGACGGCTTTGTTTTATAAGCTCCAGCCCGACAGAACAGTAACATTTAAAGGGGACAGCTGCGCTGGCGGCAAGCGAAGCAAAGAGCAGATTACTGTTCTGGTCGCCGCTAATATGACCGGGACGGAGAAGGTCCCTCTTTTTGTTGTCGGCAAGGCACATAAGCCTAGATGTTTCAAGAACATTAGGACGCTGCCGACGGAATACTCCGCCAACAGCAAGGCGTGGATGACGGGCGAATTGTTTAAAAAATGGCTCTTGAAATTCGATCGGAGGATGGAGCTAGGGAAGCATCAAGTTCTCCTCATTGTGGATAACTGCTCGGCACACAAAGTCGACGCCGAGCTGAAAGCCACAAGGCTCGTCTTTTTTCCCGCCAACACGACTGCGGCCTTGCAGCCGATGGATCAGGGGGTGATCAGAAACATCAAATGTTTCTATAGGCGCCACATGATCAAGCGCATGACATTGTGCACTGGAAACCAGAAGACCAGCACCATCACATTGCTCACAGCAATGCACATGTTGGTGCGTGCATGGGAGCAGGTCACGCCGTCCACAATTGCAAACTGCTTCCACCACTGTGGCTTTGCTGCCGGAAGTATGAAAGAAAGTGGCGACGATGGGAGTCCGGAGCCTCTGCCTGCGGCTGTGCTGCAGGACGTCAGTTTTGATCATTACGTTGGAGTAGACAGCGATACAGCAGTGTGCGGTGCCCTAAGTGATGAGGACATTGTCGCTGAAATTGTTGGGGAGCAGTCTGTCCCAGAAGAGGCAGAAGACGAGGACGACGACGAGGAGCAAGAGCCCGTGTGTCCATCCGCGGCAGAAGTTATGGGAGCGCTGAATGTCGCGCGCCTTTTCTTCAGCTTTGAAGAGGGGGAAGAAGACTCCCTGCGTCGCATTCGCATGCTAGAAGACCGAGTGAGTACAGTAGCCCTCAGAGAGAAGAAGCAGAAGATGATAACAGACTTTTTTGCTAAATAAATGTTTTTCGTGCCCTCCGGGCATCAAACGCCTTCATTTTTGCTCACTTTCATTAGTTCGAATTTTGGTTAATTCGAACTGGCCTGGCGGCCCCGTGGAATTTGAATTAACGAGCTTTTACTGTAGTATACTCTGATTTGTTGTTATTTTAATTTTTTTTGTCCTTCTCTCCCCTTTCCAAAACCTCTTGATAGCTGTTCCCATGCAGCTAGCTGTATTGCTTATCAGGTCCCTTTGGAATGCTTGTCCCTTTCAATGTATGAAGGAGCACTGAACAAGGGTAAAAGGGGTACAAGAATGCTGAATTGGGTGAGTTGGTGCGTTTGCATTTGTCCTTGTCTTCTTTGCGCTACGTTTCCTAAAATGTAAAAGGGGTACATCTCAGTTTGCAGGTCGAGCCAACGTTTCGACAAGTGGACTTGTCTTCGTCTGGGCAAAGCGATGATCAGTGGCAGGGGTTTAAATACGCTGTTGCTTCCAAAGAAGAAAAGCTGTGGAGGTGAAAGTGGGTGAGAATAAAGCAGGTGAAGGAGTGGGGAGGGGAAGATGGGTGAGAAGATGAGAAGAAAGTAGGTCATGGAGTGAACGAAAAAAACATCTTCAGTATGTATTTCTCAGCCTGGAACCAGGGATCCTGTGGCCAGCAAAAGAAGTAAAACAGCATACCAGGAAAAACTACAATACCGGGTAGATGATTAGTCACCACTTAAGAGAATCCCTTAAGTATATTCCCTATGCAATATAACTATTCGGGGAAACAATCCCACATAGCGTTAATTGTACAGTTTATTCACAACGCATGTACACTCTATTCCCTTCTGCAATAGCATAAGCTGTACATGCTTCTCCAAACACATTTCCCCCTTATCACTTGTTGCTTGAGTTTGTCCTCAAACTTTTTCTTTTGCATGTCATTTGTGGTTCACTGTGCAGTTATTATCCTGTGACTTTGTACTAACCTACATGCTTCTCCAAACACATTTCCCCCTTATCACTTGTTGCTTGAGTTTGTCCTCAAACTTTTTCTTTTGCATGTCATTTGTGGTTCACTGTGCAGTTATTATCCTGTGACTTTGTACTAACCCCCCCCCCCCCCCCACCACCACCACCACCAGCTTTGCAGAAAGTTTTAAGAATTGGCCCCCTTAGATATATTCCTTATCAGGGCCCTTTGCAAAGCCTGTCCCTCTTAAGTGGTGACAAATCATCTACCTGGTATTTTAGTTTTTCCTGGTATGCTGCTTTTCCTTCTTTTGCAGGCCACCACAAGATCCCTGGTTCCAGGCTGAGAAATACATACTGAAGATTTATTTATTTTTTCACTGCATGACCTACTTCCTTCTCACCCATCCTCCCCTCCACACTCCTTCACCTACTTTCTTCTCACCCACTTTCCCCTCCTAATCTTTTCTTCTTCGAAAGCAAAAGAATATTTAAACCCTTGCCAGTGATAATCACTTTGCCCAGACGAAAACAAGTCCACTTGTCGAAACGTTGGCTCGACCTGTGAACTCAGGCGCACCCCTTTTACCCTTGTTCAGTACTTCTTCATACCGGGTAAACCATCTTCCTTTCGTTCTACCTGTCCCCTTTCAAGAAACACGTGTCAGCATCGAACCTGCTTTAGGTGCTGACAATCGTTTACTTTGCATATTAAATTTTCTTGCTGCTGCTGCTTTTCTTTTTTTTTTTTTTTTTTTTTCATGTGATGATGAAAGCACTGGTTCCATGCTCATAGAAATTCATACCCAAGGAAACATTCTTTCACTTCTCGCCCTGCTTCTTTCTCCCCCCCCCCCCTCCCCCCTCCCTAGATTGTCTTCTTCGGAAGCAAAACCGTATTTAAAACCTCCACCAGTAATTGTGCTGCCCAGACGAAGACAAGTCCCCTTGTCGAAATGTTGGCTCGGCTTGCTAACTGAGGCTCCCCCTCTACACTTGTTCAGTGCTCTTTCATCCTACAAGCGAATTCCCTACTTTGATCTAATAGATGTGCCACCTTCATGGTCCCAACAGCGCAACAAACATTGTTTAGACTTGATGTTAAATTCTTCTGTTCATAGTAAAACTGAAGGTGTATCTGGGATGATTAGATTTCTTACTGCTTAGACTGTGCAGCTCTGTCAGGTCAATTTTCAGTGCCCCAATGAGGCATTTACACTACCCAACTTGACACACAGTACTTTCCGAGAGAATCATGCTTAGCAACGGGTATAAAAAAATAATGCAGAATAGGTGCCTCTTATAAAGGGCTACAGGTTAACTTAATTTTCATTGCATCAGTTGATCAACACTTACAGGACAGCCAAAACACTCAGTACCTCCAGTATTTCCTGCTGCTGCACCAGCCATCCCAGAAGTATTGAAGACGTCAACAAGTTCTGGCAACTCTATAAAACAACAGATCATTACAGAAAGAAAACATGAGCAACACTGCACATTGGAGCTTCAGATGGGTGAAGTTTAAATTTCGCAAACTTATTTAGCTACCGACAGCACAGAGCAACACAAAGATGCTACTCAGCTAGAAATCATTTGCACTATGTCGTGCAGCAACCAACAATGCTACTGAGTAAAACTTATTTGCCTTTGTCTGGGCCTTAGAAAATAACCTTTTTTTTTTTTTTTTTCATTTGCTCCTGCACAAGGTCTGCAGACATAATCAGAAAGGTATCACTTGCAGAGTTTAGAAATCGTCCTTGAGGTGGCACCACAAAAGGCAGCTATGTATTGTACAACCAACGCCGATTGAGCTACCACTGCACAGCACCAACTATAAGATTGGAATGCAAGGAGGCAGTGTCCATATTCCAGTGTACATAAAGCAATACCTACAGGAAGAAGGTGTGCCTACATACGCACCCGCCAGCTGCTCAGTTAAATGGACTCACTTGCTCAAAATAATGCGCAATGGTCTCAACTGCCTCAGATGAAACAGACAAAGCGAGCACTCAAAATATTCAAAGTGCATTCTGAATGAGTGAGCCCAAGAAAATTTGCACTTTTCTTTCTAGATACAAGATTTCTGGTTCCCAATTCAACGAAAATGTTTGTACTCTAAAAAAGTAGTCGCATACAGTGCTAAGTCTGAACGACAAGCACTGTATCGCAACAGTGCTCAGATAACAACATTTTAGCGCACATTATTTGGATTACATAACTGGTATCAAAGCCTCCCTTGACCTTCACCCACTGGAAATTCCGACGGAAAATTGCACAACTTTGTCCTCATTGACCAAACTTGCTCTTAGAGTTGCCACTAGGCACTTCTTGTTGCCATTAAAATTCAATGAGCGTTCAGCGTCTTCATGGTCACACTGATGCTTTCAACAGGTCCTTTTTTCCTAGACCAATTGCAGCATGGAATAAATTATCCGAATCAATAGCCTCCAAGCATGACATTTAAATTTACGGCTATACTTGCTGCCGATCTAAACGAACAACTACAATGGTTTCCTTTCTGTGCAATTTTTATTCTTTCGATTTTATGTGATTGTGGTCTATGTAAGCATTTGTTTTTGCTCTTATACTGCCATAGTCTGTTTTAGGAGTTCTTGAATTGTGCTCAGGTACAATTTATGGTATTCTTGTATTGCTGTTGTATTACTGCATTGTAGCGCCTGTTCTCGTTTTTCATTTCCTGACCGCTGATACATATGTTATCGATCCCCCCCCCCCCAATGTAATACCCCACTTGGGGCCTTTAAGGGATAGAAAAGGATGATGATAATGATGATGAGACAGACTATTTGGCTGGCAGAAAATGTCTGCTCCTTTCCAGCTCTTCAACACAGTAAAGGTTATGTGAACGCATAACTTTTTCTATCACGCAAACAAGACAGGCAGTCTTGTGCTCGTGCCAATAACTTTGGCATGTAATTATGCGACATAGTACAGCTAGAAGCAATATAGGAGAGAACACAGGAGCACGTGGCCTCCACACTTTGCAAAGTGCTGCCACCGACATGTGATCAGAATCAGCAGTAAAGGCGCACGCAAAGTAAGCTTGGACGGCTCCTCTTTCCGAGGATGCCCTTTACATTATTTCTTTAAACAAAGAAATAAGTGGTCAGTGGTACCATATACTCATGGATTGACCCATAATTTGATGAAGATTGGACACAGACATGGCATCCGGATTGTGTCCTGCGACATAAAACAGAGCCAAAGGCAAGTTTGCTCGAGTGAATAACCAGGAGTTTAAGTCTAGATGCCTAACTGCGCACCGGACAAGGTACTCCGATTGTATCGAGGGGATTGTCTACCAGATTCTCTTACATAGTAGGAAGCAATACATTGATTAAAACTTCCTGCTGGGCGAGTTGGTAGTTCATCTTGATGTAGGGTTTTTTTTTTTTTTTTTTTTTGCGTTAAAAAAAAAAAAATCTACATCAAGCAGTACATTGGACAAACAGGAAGATTCATTAATGACAAAATTAGAGAGCACGCTGCAGCAATATCGGAGAAGTCAGACACCAACCTCGCAGTGCACTGCAGAGGCTGCTTTATTTGTATTTGCAAAGACCAAAAATGTCCAGCTGACCTTCACAATGTGATGGTTTTGAGAAGGAATAAGGACAGGTTAACAAGGGAAATTTTCGAAGCACGTGCAATCAGGAGCTCGGAAGACCAGTGTGTTACCACGCCTTCAGTGGTACTGTTGAAAAAGGAATCAGATTACGCTTGTTGGCAGGATGTTAAAGATAAGGAATAAGTTAGCTGCAGAGGTAAAGTGAAGGGAGAAAAGATGCGCGGGTTCAGATCAATATAGTTGTCAGTGCAGCGTTGTCCTTGTGTCTGTGTGCGCTTCTTCGGTTTTGTTCCCCTGCTCTGCTGCCTCCTTCCAAGATGTTACACCAATTAGCTCAACATTCTACTCTATTATTGTTCAACTGAGTGATTTCATGTGAAAACCAAAGCCTTGAATGTACACAGCATTGCGCTCCACTGTTTAGGGTATTTAAAAGGCAATAGATGAGAAATGTATGTGACAGTCAAGCACAGCAAAACTGAACATGCCGCGCCTACATTTCTTGCCATCACTCCCTTGTGTTTCGCCCTGCAGCTCGGAAATTTCTTTCTTTCCCTACTTCTTGCTACGCTTTTCCGCTCTTTTACTTCTGAGTGAACTGCACCATCTTCCTTCCATATTCATAGCCACCTTTACTTTTTTATCCTATGCACTGCATTCTTTCCTTCACGGTTCTAAGGCTTATGTAAAGTTGGCTCCTTAGTGTTGGTGAGCCTGATGATAAAGCCATTAAAAAAGCAGTTTTGCATTTTTTTTTTTTATATCTGCCCTTCGATTCTAAGTAGTGCGTGTGCAGTGATGTAATTTCAAGGGAAGTACATCCCCGTGGCCAGGTGCACTTTACGACAACTGATTGTTACCAAAAATGTTTTTACCATTTAGGCAAAAGATGTCACTTATGGAAGAGGAACTGGGACTTCAGTTTCATTTTACTATATCCGAGTTTACTATAGTGGGGTTCCACTGTATTAGCACTGCGCTGCATGTTCGTTTATTGTTAGTTTCGCTGAGCTAAGACAGTGCACTCTTAGACAGGCCCTCCAATGGTTAACCGGCTTCAAGACATAGCAATAAATGAACCAGCTGTGAATGGACCCCTTTCTAAGTCAAGCCAGAGCTTTGAAATCAATACTGGGTTGCAGGCAGTCACAAATTTGCAGTGATGGCAGATAGGACTGGGACAGGCATTGAAAAACATTCCTCATCATATGTCTAATTCTGCACATGCACCATGCCAATCATTTAATGTGCCAGAGAGTGCCATGTAATGATTGATCACAGGCCTTTAATTGTGACACTCAATTGTACCGTGAAAATCCTTCCCCATTTACAAAAGTAATCATTAGCTGTAACATGACCTGTAGAAATTGACAGAGAGCTGAGGCTGTGTGATCACTACATGCATAATATGATGCTACATTCCCAGGCCATTAAAATTGCAAACAAGCCATTCATTTCTCCAGTAGACACAATATGAAAAATTTTTGACTGATTTTAACTCTTATTTATGTGGAGGATCATAATATTGCAAAAGTGTATTGCCAATGACAATTTTTTATTCAATATGAGTTATGCATAGATAAATAAGCCTTCTAACTACTTCAACATAGCCAAAAACATGTAGTTGCTTACCTTTTGATCTAATTCCAGCCTAAGATGCTGTCTCCCCCTTTCGTTTTCCTGGCTTCTATTATACAAAAAAGAAACACCATAATTTTTTTTTTTTTCAAAAATGAGGTTTAACTGCTTAAACACAAACAATTTAGAACTGATTCCTAGCTTTTAACAAGCAGCAGTCATTGATCAATAAGAGGCCTGGAGGAATGTAAGAGACTAATGGTATAATGAAGAATGCAATTTGAACATTATTTTCAATAGCAAGCTGTGGTACTTAAGAGAATAGTGAAAGCTTAGCATCAACACTAAGGCAACAGGTGATGCCACCAAGCTGCCCATTAAGGCTCAGAAAAATAATTTATTTTGCCAATGTACTGCATGTTAAACTCGCTGAAATTGGTGTGCCAGACTTACTGAATAACATAAAAAGCTTTCTGCTGAATAATTTGACAATCTACCAGCTCCAAGATGCTGTGGAGCTGGCCGATACACATGGGGTTCACGACCACCCTGTACAGGATTTCTGGCTCAAACAGGCTTCTGCAGCACACTGCTAACTCGAATAAGGAAGTTGCTACATGATGATCTTAAAACATATCTTAATGGCCTGCAGATCTATTTAATTTCTGACTCTGTCTCAGGGATTAGATTGCAAACGTAAGCATTTTATGCTGTTGTCAAAGAAGGAAAACAATACATTTTTACAGAAATCTAAAAAGCAATACAAAACATTTTCTCATTATGGTCTATAACACACGAATGGAAGGTACAGAAGACAGAAACCTTGCTGGTCTTCAGTCGATGGGCATCACCATATCCCTCCTCTTCCTCAAGCATTGCATTCAGTAATATTTCCAGATTGCTGCGCACAGCTAGGAAGAAGAAAACCTATTAGCAGACATTCTCATACCCGTCTTTGCTTCACTCTATATTATGGCTTGTGAATGACATCACTTGCCTTAACATACAAATGGCACAGTTCAAAATTGAGCTCTTGCTCTGAAAAAGCAATGACTACGTTCATATTTGTTTTTACATATCGAACACCCTGGGCGGGGACACTTATATCCCCACCCACGGTGTCCGATATGCAAGAACAAAAATGTTGAAGCCGACATTCACCACTTGATGTGGGAGTGCCCAGCACTGAAATTGACACGAATCCGGCACTTGGCGATAGCTAGCCTACCAGCAAACAATCCTGCCTCGTATATCACCTGGACGGAGGGACATCATGCTCACTCCTTCACTTCATAAAATCACCCAACCTTTTTCCATTAATTTAATCATTTCTTCATTCTTCATCTCATACCCTACTGATGCCCTTAGGCAGTAAATATCGTTAAAAAAAAAAAAAAAAAAAACAGACGGCACAAGCAGGCAATGTACTTTCCGGTTCTAACCAAAAAACATTGATAAACATTCGCCGGTAAAAAAATTACGGCATCTGAAAAACCCAATAACGCCGGTTTTTGGTATCTAGGACCAGTTCTTGACGAAAAACTTTCCTCTTCCGTCCCTTCAGAGTACAGAAACAAGCATAAAGTATTTTAACCATGGCTCCACTTGTTTACGTCACTGCAAAATCCGGACACTGCGATATGTGCCAAAAGTCTTTCTGTGGTGTGACATCGTATTTTTTTCTCCCTTAATACCAACGTTGGGGAAAAAAAAAAAAAAATACTGCACTGTCGACATGTTGAGTACTACGTGCATGCCCCTTCTCCCCAAGGAGGGCCGTAAATATAAATAACCAAAGAACCTGGGAGACCCTGCACAGCTCTGACCCTGAGACCCAGCTGGGCGCGATCAACCTGACCGAAGAACAACGCGCACCAGCCAGCATCCGAGGCGAAGCGCCAGACGCGGGTGGAGGAGATACGCGAAGTCTATTCCTCCTTCTTGATAAACATGCATGCATACCGCCACAGCGAAATAGCAACGCTATCTGGCTCAATGCAAGGGCGCCAGTTCTACATCTGCAAAAAATACAATAACAGTCTGTATACTTACGGCTGAACTTGACAGCTTGCGCGACGAGCAGCTTTGATGAGCCAGTTGCCCGCCGTTTTTTATCCTCTCGGGCCAGGCAACGTTTATCCGATTGACCTTCTGTGAAGGGCCGCTGAACGTCGGCAAGGTTTTTGAGTTACGTTTGACGACTGCGTCGTGCCCCTGAATTACATTAACATACTCTACAGCAAAAGACTCATCGGGAAATTGGAACAGCGCGAACTTGAACAAGGTATCACATGTCGCCAAAGGATCCCAAAATGGCCTAATCGCACGTGTGTCGCACCCGCCACCTATAAGGAGTAAATAATGTTTCTGTCTCTTCTTTTAGTAGTAACTCACACCATTTAGCCCAAATATAGCCCTTGTTATTCTATTTTAACGATCTTTTTCCTCATTTATTTTTTTTTTTTTTCACTTATGACATCTTTTTACCATGTATACAAGCATCGCCTCCGAGATCACCAAACGGTGATCTCGGAGGCCGTAATACAAGCAACTTTTTTATATATTTATTTTTCAAATTTTATAGGCCTACACGACACATTTTTGTCTCGCTTGACATTGACACACACAATGTTCTTACACAGCTCCTTCTGCATCTGCTTTTGTGTCTGCTTAGGTTTTGTAACGCACCATAATGTGTACAGCTTCATATACAAAGGCGTAGCAATTTCATTATCAACTCCATTCTTATTTTATTTTTATTTTTTTGTCAATTAGCGGTCGCCGTCGTCAGACAAGTCGTACTGCATGTTGCTCCTTTTGCCCGGAAGTTAACGAAGAACTCGTCCGCAGCGTTATGAGGACGATTGTTCGAGAGGATAACAATTCGGCTTTCTCGCTGTCTCGGCATCAATTCACTAGAACTGCTAGCTGAGAGGCGCACACGACCACAAAACATCAGTCATGATGTATGTGCACCCCTCGAATGTATTCAGGAAAACAAAAGGGACGCAGGAGGTTTAGGAGGTATGATCTAGTCCTGAAAGTGGTATACGTGAGTCCCTCTTAATCACTTAAGTAAGAGACAGAGAAGATCGGCATCGTGGCCATCGTGGCCACGGACGTTCCGCCACGCTACACTCTGTGGCCATTTCAACGTGTTAGCAAACACATCGCAAGACATCGTCGCTACCGTATTCAGCTGATTGTAGTACATATGTGAAAGAGCATATGTGTGATCCGTACTAAGCTCGCCATACGTGTCTGACACGACGTCCCGTATATTTGCTTGTGTTATATACGTGATCGGGATTGGGGCAGGGGGTCGGTAGAACACTGCATGGGAACGGGCCGCGGGCCGGGGCTTTCTGTGTATACAGCTTCTTTCGGAAATGAAGGAAACCTGCCGCTGAATTTGGTCCAGTGATTTATTTGACGCCGAATAAAAGAAAGCGTATTGTAGACAAAGGAGTAAGATGTCTTCCCAAAACTCTCTCGACGAAACCTTTGCTTCTACAGATACTACTGCGCTACTGCCCTTAATTCTCTGTTGAGAATATTATTACTGTAAGTTTCTTTTTTTTTTTTTTGTCTCATCTTGGCTTATTTTTATGTACTGGCGGTAAGCAGTACATTTTTAAGGCGTCTGCGCATGCAGACTTTGTCGGGCCTGGGGCGGGCCTAGTGGAAACGCGGGCCAGGTACGCGCCTGGTTCATGTGTGCATGGGCCAGGCCCAGTCCCGGGCTTGGAGTTATGGGCCCGGGCTGGGCTCGGCCTTTAAACGGTGGGCATGGGCCGGGCCCGGACCGGAAAATCAGGTGCAGTGCTCTAGTCATGGGGTCGAGCGTGTGTTAATGCTGGAAGCATGAAAGCTTGCAGCGCGAACCCAGGACCCTTTTTGCAAGAAATTTCTATAAGCCAGCCAGATATATCAACTTGGAATTAAGTTCTATAAACAAATTAGACCATGCAATTTACCATGGCCCAGTCAAAAAAAGTCAATGGGTCCAATTGGGAATTTCCCAATTGAAATGAATTGGTCAAAAACCAATTGTGTTTTCGCCACCCATTGGGCCTGACCATTTGATATGAATTGGTGCTCCCCATTGGAAATAATTGGTCGCCCATGAAGACCAAATGGTTCACCAATTGAACTCAAATGGCATACCCATTGAGACCAAATGGTTTGAACTCACATAGCTGAAAAAAAAATGGAGATGCAATTTTAATGTTTTGTGTCCAAAAGTTATAGGGGAGCCGACTTCTATACAAGTGGAATTAAATTACATTTTTTTACAGAAATCATATATGAGGCATGCAAGCATTACACACACAGAACACAGATTCAATGTATATATCCACAGGCTGCAGACTTTTATACTCCATTCTTTGAACAGTGCTGCTGGGACCAGTGACACATCTTTGTTATTCGGAGTTAACTTATTTAATTATGCCTGAACTTAGAGTGAACAAGATATAATCAATTAATAAGACTAAGTGGCATATACTTTTTATAAGAACTTAAATTTTTCACTGTTGTCTCTTTATACAGGTATGTAAATCTGTGCACATCTCAGTCAAGGATATCACTGACTTGACTTTCCCAATTGGGAATGTTTGCTTAGGACCAATTAGAACCAATGGGAAGCCCAGTTGGAAGCCCAATTCGTTTCAAATGGGCGTCCCAATTGGGAGCGAATGAATCCCAATTGGGATGACCCGTTGGTTTCTCCAGTTCCAATTGGCACCCCCAAATGGTTTCTTCATTCCCAAATGGGAGTGGAGAAACCATTTGGGTTGGACAGTACCCATTGGACAAACCATTTGGGATTGGCAGAACCAATTCAATCTGACTGGTCTTCCCAATTGGACCCATTGATTTTTTTTGACTGGGGGGCAGTATCAAATAACTATATATGGTCCTTGAAGAAAAAAACTATGGCAATTAGACCATAATCGTTCAGCGGTTCAATTGTGCAAGTGCGTTACTGCAGGAAAGCCAAATTCAATTTCGAGCGACCCGGGAATTAATCTTGTGCCCTGAACGTCCGTTTCAACTTGGATACCGCGGCTGCGCTCATGTACCCATGCATGCATGTTCAACGGACAGTCCTTCACGCTCTTCAGCGTTTGAATTTTTATCCCGAGAATGAAAACGAGTGAATTAAAACGATGTAGGCCAAGGATTCTGTGGCTTAAAGGCTACTGTTGCAAGGTAGTTTTCACAAAATACAAAAGGCAGGTGGCGCATACCCAAGCAAAAAAAAGTGTGTGGCAAAAGATAGGGCCGACCTTTCTCACCGACCAAAAAGTGGCCGGCCGACCTTCGGCACCCGAATGAGGGCCGGCGTCGGGGATTGACACTGACCTAACGTTGGCCGATTTTAGGCAATCGACTACGGCCCAACCTTTTGGCCCGACGTGACCGACCACCTGCCGCACGTGGGCCTGCCGTCTGCCAGCGTTACTGAATGGTCGGCCGCTCGTCTGCCCTAGCATTTTGCTGACGAAAGACCATACGTCGGCCGGTTGCTTCCCGACGCCGGTTAGTGGCCGGCATCGCCCCTCGTGCAGGTATCATGCCATGCATTTAATATATCGTGGGCCATGCATATATAACGGGGTAGCACATACAAATGCATCAAGAAAAGCAGTAGCTTTTCTGATGTCATGAAGAAACAAAAGCTGCAGTATTTGGTGAAAAATTTATTTGTCAACAGCGTTCAGAAAAAGCTCGCGATTTGCTTTTTAATAAGCGTGGATATATGACTGCGCGTGTGCCACATATGGAAGATTGGCTTGAGGCTTGGTCTCCTTCTTTTGGCAGCCTGTCGATCACTTGATGTCTGCGACTGGTCGGATCTGCGGCAGGTTCCATCTTGGTCAGCTGTACGAAGACAAGTGTTTTAATGAAATATTTCCTTTTCGCCTAGACTTTTACATTGCAGGCAAATATAGGGTGAAAGGTAGAAAAAATAATGTCTGCTCACTGCCACCAACTGCACTATCACATCAATATATTTTATGCGCTTGACTTCATGCGACCCTACTGAAAACGCATTAGCGCAAAGCAGCAATAGGTAATCAGGATCCGTGAATCCGCGAGAAAGGCGCGATCACTTCGTTTTGCTGGAGTCATGATGTTGCAATTTGAAACCGTAGCGCAGTCAAACCTTATCCTCCCGAAGCGCGTTCTTGAATGCTAATGCTGCAATTTAATAATTCTAGCAAAACCAAGTGTCCGCGCTTGTCATAGAGCGCGTATGAGGGATTCCAACGCGGCTGAACAAACAGTTTCCGCGATATTTACATGAAACCTACAATAAGTTTATTCCGTAGAATACAGCTTAATTTTCTCAAACTAGATGGAACTTTTACAGCAAAAGCGACCGGATATTTAACGATAAGTCATCTGATTTATTTTCGTTATTTAACAACCGAGCATTATTTTAAAAATTCGGCTATTTAGACAGCCCAACTCTTAGAAGCTTATAGAACCCGTTGTAAATTTTTAAAGCTTGAAACAGGTTAGCTGAACACCTCATGAGCATGTAAGCACCAGGAAATAATCCGCACGATGGAAATACAACTGCTTGCCCAGAAAGCAAGCGCACAGAGCAAAATCAATGTGAAACGGCTCAGATCTGTGTGCATCACATATATAATTCCAAAATCCACAAAATGAACGCACTAGCTCACTTACCTTGCCAGCATACCGCATCACTCAATCATCAATTTTCACGTATAGACATCATTACAGCAGCAAAAAAAAAAAATAAAAATAATAATAATAATAATAATAATAAACACGGCATAAACATTGTACTCAGTCCTGGCACGAGCTTGCTTGGCAGCAGCGATGATGCTTGTACAGCTTCTGATCGCTCTTATGGCGAGGGGTGCTGCAATATTTATATCAGTGATAGCATTTGACATTTAACTGGGTTGCATGCGTCCCATCGATGTGAGTCGGATAATCGAATTTTTCAAACAAAATCAGCGCTAATACCTGTCCGGCAAGTGCACCGCCATAAAGAAGTGAAAGGCCAGCGTTTTAGTGTAGAGGAGACCAAGGACTTCGGGCTTCGGCGAAACGAGCTTCCACTGTCGCAGCCAGTTTCCAGATCAGCTGATATCGCCTCCCTGCACGATCAGCGCAAGGCGCGCATACCAATTACAAAATATGCATTTACAGTAACAAGATGCGCATAAGTCTCAAAACAATACACAATTAGTTGCAGTTCATTATCGTATAGAAGAAAATCAGCGCTAATTTGACTTACCTGATGGGTATACATGTCAGTGCATGCACTTCGATATGAAGTGAAAGACGGGCGTTTTGGGGCAGAGGAGATCGGACCTCGGACTGCAGCGAAAAGAGCTAATTCCACCGCCACAGCATCGTTTCCAAGTCGGCTCAGCACGTCTTCCTGCGCAATCAGAGCGAAATGCGCACACATCGATTATAAAAAAAAAAAAAAAAAATGCACGTAGTAACAAGATGCGCATATATATACGCGCTCCAGAAACAGTTGCAGTATATTGTCGTATCGAACAAAATATGTGCTAATTGGACTTACCTGATCGGTATAGTGAGTGTCCCTCCATGTTAAAAGGCGAGCATTTTGGGGCAGGAGATACCGAAGGACCCAGACTGCAAAATGAGCCAATTCTGCCACCGCAGCCAGCCGCAGCCTTGTTTCCAAACGGCTCAGCAAGTCTTCCTGCGCGATCAGCGCCCACACCAATTATATATATATATGAAGAAAGATGCAAGGGGTATATAACAAGACGAACATATGCTCCAAAACAATACATTATTATGTTCAGTATAATATCGAATCTAGCAAAAAGCTCCTCTGATCAAGACCGAAAGATCATGTACTTACGCATGTTTTGGTGAACTTCGGCACGAAGAATCTGTACAAGCGGCTGCAATCATCAGCTGCATATATGGGCTGTTCTTTTCAAACGCTGACTGCACCAGGAGGTTGAGACAGATTGAATTTGCGCGAAATAAAAGCGGACGATAAGATTAGGCAGTACGCATCGCGCCCACACGGAGGCTGGCCGTCGACTGAGTGACGCCGCGGCCGCGCATCTTAGCTCGCGCGGGATGTGTTTTCCCGCCATTTGGACATGTGACCTCAAGAAGGGAGGAGGGGGGGAGAGAAGCTGCAAAAAGCAGCGAGAATCTCCCTGTGTGCGGTGCATGCAATTCTTTTTTTTTTTTTTTTCGCGCTATCTCTCTCTGCTTCGGCATTCCTGTCGCCCCCCGCGGTAGGGTGCCTCGATGCCTTTCGCCTCCCCGTGGTTCTTTCCGCTTTGCCGCAAGGAAAAGAGATGGGCCGATGGGGGGCAGCGGGTCCCGCGCAGCGAGAAGCAGTTTTCTTTCTTTTTCACGTACTCCCCCTCCCCCCCCCCCCTCCCTCGTCGTTCAAGAAGCGTCGAGGTAGTTTCTTTTCTTTTCTTTTCTTTTTTCTACGGCTTCTGTAGAACCCCCGTCTTGATACCAGCGGCTGTAGTTCTTTGCATGAAAAAAATATGGCTTGGAGTGAATGTATGTAATATCTTCCACATAAACCAAGTGTGGGGCAGTAGAACACCTGCAGCTTCATTTAGCCAAAATAGCAAGACCTGGCTACGTATATAGTGTTCAGTAACTTTATCGGAACCGTCTTGGAAACTTTTCCAAGACGGTTAAGTTGCAGAACACTGTATATTATGAGTGCTTATGCAGAGATTACATAGTCCATGCGGATTTATACTTCCCAAAGCAGTACGTGGGTTATTTAGAGTCCCTCGGGCTGTCATATTAATCGCAAACCACATTTCCGTTTTCGCGTTTGGTTTCCATCATAATGCGGCTTCTGCAGCTCGACTAAAGCCCGTGACTTCGAGCTCAAGCTGGTAAATAACGATTGAATCACATAGTAACTGCTGCAAGTTTCTGACAAAAATATATTTTGTCCATTTGTTCTAGGGATGCATGAAAATCAGTAGAAGGTCGCAGGGCGAAGTGCACCGGATCCGGATGAAAGCTCATAAAAGCTCACCGCCTCTTTTCTTGACCCCGTACGAAATGTAAACTCACGGAGGCTGCGAAACGAATTTAAGGGCGTTTAGGATTGATAGGTTTCGAGGGCACTGGCAAAAGTAATTGACGGTTAACATATAAACCTTAAAGGCACGTGATCTCTTCGGTTTACCGTGAGTTTGCTTAGAGTTATGTTATAGGTTAACTTTATGATGAGGTTGTTTAAATTCAGAGGTTACCATTTAACCATAAAAAAAAATGGACAATTACATTCGTAGGTTCATCGCAGTTACCGCGCAAATCTTAGGCACTTAATACTAAGTATGCTTCAAACAGACAATCAGCGCCTACCAGTTCACAAATTCAAGCATAAGTTCATGACAACTCGCGATCAACCACAGAGTGTACCATACCCGCCGCGGCTCAATTAGCGCGCGGTTAAAGCGTTATTTCAAAATATGTATAAATAACAGTTAATTTCACCTCCTGTTGCGCAATGTATATTTCTATCAGCAGGCTCAAATGATATAGTGTCAATATATATCATGCACGCGGTATAACTCAATGTTGCATAAAAATAGCTGTTTCAATGATACGAATTTTCCACTTTTCTCCTGCTAAGCCGACTGCCTCATGGAATGTAGAGGGGAAACCTGCGGTATTGCAGGAGACTTTACTTTGATATGGACAATGTTATTTAATGATATATTATAGCAGCAGTGAATACGCGGCTGGGGAAAAGGGGATTCGAGGAACTTTATATATATTCTGGCATTTCATACCATATTTCTGCGTGTGAGGCTGACGTTGAAGAATTTAACAATGTAGACCGCCACTGGTGCAGGAACCGATCGATCCTCGTCATGTTGCGCGGGATTCTCAAAACGCAATCCCTTTGAATTTTCTCAAAAGAACCAAATGTTACTTTTTGCACAATGCTTGTGTTCGCAGGAAGTTACGTTCGACAGGCGAATCGTCCGGGCGATCGGCTCTTTGCGTGCCTTTCATTTTTATTTGAAAACTATCAGGACCACATTTGTGTTCTGGATAAACACAGTCGGCCTCGGCATATTGATATATAAGGAATAAAGCTTTCCTAATCCCCGTGTTTTAACTGAGGCGGGCAAATATTTGTCCCAAGCTGTTCCATTTATCCTCATGTCGGCAATATACCCGAGTGTCGTCTATCGAGAGTGCAGCATATATATGCGAAGCGTTACAGCTCATTTGGTCCAAAAGCCACCTCGCTAACCCGGTTTTCGCTTGAGTATCGTCGAGTTTTGTCTGAAATATTCGGAATGTGGTAGTAAATATGCAGATGCGGTCCAGGTTCCCACCGGGATCTGTGACAGATGCTGCGCCTTTACTTTCCTATAACCAATTTGCAATTAACTGCGGTTGTCCACCGAAATAGAGAGATAGAGAGAAGAATGAGAAGGCGTTGTATCCCATCAAACGTTAAGGGGAAGCTTGAGCGTCCCCCTAATTTTTATTTCCTTCTTTCAATTATTATTAACTATTCCATCGTACCACTGTGTAAGGTCGTGGAACAATTTACTCTGTGCGACTGCAGACGTGCGTAAGTGCGTGCGTGCGTACGTGCATGAGTCACAATAGTCACACTAGGGATAGATATTAACTCAATAATCTCGGACATCTTGTTCATCCTAAAGTTATAGCGAATTAACGTATGCGCGATACTTCTGATAAAGCCTAGTGCACACAGGTGCCAACTTTCCCACATCTGTGTTCCTTGATTGTTTATTGATCCAGCCTCCCAATGATACGACCCTGCATGGCTTAGCACGTGTTTTCTTGTGTATTCCTCTTGCAAAGTCTATCTACTTTGATTATATTTTCACTATAGCTAGGTGGTGGCGCCTATTTGGGTTCCGCCTTGTCTTCATTATACCCTTTGGTGTGCGCTATTGGGTATCCGAGTTAGTGGATCACATAGGTTACGTTGGGCGGCCTTAACTTTTATACTGGCTTGGAAGTAGAAGGCAGATGTTTGTAGTGCATGGTCAGGGGAAGCAGGCGCACGTGTTCGCATAGTTAGAGGAGATGTTCGTAGACGGAGCATGGATAGCCATAGCAGTATCTAATCTCTGCGAAGCGCTCTGCTATTCTGCGCCCCTACACATATGTGCCAAAGGTATGCGAAGTGGGAGACGCCTGTTGCACCCAATCTCCCGCATGCTGTAAGAGACTTTCGGTGGCGCACTGAGTGTGGCGTATTCGATCCCCACCAAATTAAACAGGCTTTACAGCTGGCATATTGATCTGCACTGTATCAACTTTGGTCAGGTTGAGTCTCACACACGTGTCCTTAAGGACTGTGTCGCAGCTTGGACATTCCGCTGCCTAGCGCCGTGAGCTTTTTCGTCGCACAGTGGAAGGCCGCGCGAAGCGTTCGAACAACGTGTAGTGAAGTCCGTGGGATTGATCATTTGGCAGAATAGGAACGCGGTCGGTCGTATTCTTTCGGTGACCCCGTTGTCTACTGTTCCCCATGCTAGTGCGTCTCACCTAGATATAGCCATCTGTTAGCTCTTGGAGAGCAAAGCTTTATCCGGAGGTTGTTGACGCGGCACATCAAACTCAGGAAGGTCACTTGTACATCGAAGTGATTTGAACTCGGTTCTTGTCTTGAAAGACGCAAGCCTGCGGCTCACGCGTATATGTGTGAGCACAAAGGATCGAGCAATCGACTGTCTGGAAATTTGTTAGGTGGTCAGAGCTCCCGAGGGAATCCTGTTGCAGCTGCGCATTACTGATATACAACATGTGACCAGAAACTCACTGCATTATATATTTCTTGCCGCTACCTTATATGTTCGGTACTGTTTGCTGTTTTACTGAAACATTATTTATTGTCCCAGTGTGCTTTGCTATTTCCATGTTTATCAATAAGATTTCTTTGGTTCCCTGCTAAGTAAATGGTTGAAGTTCACGCCTATGACGTCATGATCGTTTCTACTCTCTTATCCCGGTACTTTTCAAGCAGAAGTCTTAAGTTTCTGGACCTATGCAGCATTCCTTCCACATGCAGGGCTATTCTACAAGCGATCTCTCGGCTTAGTACGTACGACAGATAATTCGCTTTAATCCCTTCCGATACATGTTCACGCCTTAAAACTAAAAGTTCTCCATATTATTAGTCTGAAGCCACAACAAAAACACGAAATTGCGGCAGCTGCTTCAGGAAAGAATTCTTTTCAATTAGCTTCTTTTATTGCGCGTACCTCGTGCAGCTCTCAATAAATATTATTAATTTTCAATCACTCTGTATAACATAGGGGTCTCAAACTCATATTGATATGCAGGATGCGTTGAGAAAATATGTCTCTCGCGGACCAGGAGTGGACAGTAACAAGCAAGAAAATATAGAAGCCATAATTCAAAACATTCTGTAAAACAAAAGCGAAATACTAATAAAATAAATAAAAATCAACTGTATCGTTCCTATGAAACCACACTCCCATTATTGAGCAAAAAGAAAAAAGGAAAAAACAAACAAACAGAAAAACAGAAAAAGCGGAGCATCTTCGATTTTTTTTTTGTCCAAACGCGCCGGAGGAGCGCGTTACTTCAGGATGGCTTGGCGGAGTTACTGAAAGGATACAGCGGTTGAAAACTATTACAGTCACTGGTCCTGACAATATATAAATGCGAATGAAAAAGAGGTCTGGTTGTCCAGCGCCTAGTTATTGAAGGTAACAAAGTTGACTGTCTTGTAATTTTAACTAATAACGCGCAACTTTGGAAAACGCGCTTGCATTTCCAACATTTCGTTCGCACGTACAGCGTCCTCGCGCGCTCGAGATCGTCTCTTGGTCGCGCTCTACACTTCTGCAACGAACTTGAAAGCACGCACGCACCCACGAGCACAAGCTGCCGAGTCTTCCAAGAACTGTTGACAAGAAGCGGGGGAGGAGAGGGGGTTAGTTTCCGGTGTAGAATCGGACCGCTCGCTGCGAAAATGCGCCCCTCCGACTTCCGAAAAAAAAAAAAAAATGAAAAGAGCCGCCCGTCCCACCCCGGCAGGTCGTAAAAGAGGATGAATGGGCCACACGCAAAGAAACAAAACCAAATGACAAGGACGCTGGCCTGTTTTCTCGCGGCTCTTAGCTTTACCAGACTGTTTTGAGAAAAACAGTATGCGATTAATAACCTGGACAATAATCATTTTCCTTCGTTTTTTTTTCTTCATGTATTTGATCGTAAGACAACTTTGTTCGAAAAGAGCTCCTTCAAAAATAGTATACAAATACCACAAAACTGCATGCTCTCTTCAAAGTCGGCGTGTATACATTTCTTCTCTCGCCCAGTCAGGAACGCTCGCCACCAACTTTCGAGCTGCGGGGGTGACACAGTTGCCCCGCCCTTCCCATTTTCCCCCTCTTTTCCGCCCTTCCTTCGAAACGTCCGAGCGTGAGGTCGGTTTTGTTTCGTCCGAGTCTCCCTCCGTGTACGCATTTCTCTTCTCCTGCTGCGAAGTAGTGTTTTTAGAATTTGTCTCTGCTTGCCTGCTGGAGCGTTCGCCGCGGCCAAGGCTTGCCAGTGCCCTACGCATAATTTCTGCCCCCCGTGTGCTTTTTCTCTTCTGTCCGCTTCTTTTATTTTACACAATAGCCTTCTCCTCCCTTACAATGCGAAGTTGCGTCTACTCAAGTGCCCAGCTGCCATATAGCGAATTTCAGTGAGTGATACGGGCTAAATGGGGTGTACGGGAGCTTGTGCGCCAAAAATATAACTGATGTTACATCACCTACAGCTGCGCTTCGTAATAAGCAAACAGTATAATGTATAATGACATGATCTACACATGAAATCGCGGTCACCTTGTGGCGTGCTGTTTATCAGAACTCGGTAAATAATTTTACTAACAGCTATAAGGTTCACTAAAAATGTGAGCGACAAGTTAAACATACAATAGCATTAATTAATGTAACAAAACATTTACAATAAATAGCATGTATCATTTTGTTCCATACTAAGCGCAAATTACATAACATCGCGAAAAACCAAAGCCGAGTAACAGGCAAATTTAAAAAAAAAGTAGCAGTCATGCTCTTCATAACCTTTTTTCAATGTACCGCCTCAACAGTCGGGCCGACGCATTGCCGCACTCTTGCCATTAACCTGGCGCCGTGCCCGGCATTTAGTCCGGCCAAAAAGTCGGGCCAAAGCCCGCTGCGAACTACTTGCCGAAATGGCTAGCGGCTACCTCCGGGCCGACCGCTTGCCGTGGTTTACTAGCCGACTAAGTAGGCTCCCGACCATTTTCCGAACGTCGGCCACACGTAAATGGTCGGCCAAGGATGCTTGGGTACGGCCCAACCTTTTGGCCCGACGTGACCGACCACCTGCCGCACGTGGGCCTGCCGTCTGCCAGCGTTACTGAATGGTCGGCCGCTCGTCTGCCCTAGCATTTTGCTGACGAAAGACCATACGTCGGCCGGTTGCTTCCCGACGCCGGTTAGTGGCCGGCATCGCCCCTCGTGCAGGTATCATGCCATGCATTTAATATATCGTGGGCCATGCATATATAACGGGGTAGCACATACAAATGCATCAAGAAAAGCAGTAGCTTTTCTGATGTCATGAAGAAACAAAAGCTGCAGTATTTGGTGAAAAATTTATTTGTCAACAGCGTTCAGAAAAAGCTCGCGATTTGCTTTTTAATAAGCGTGGATATATGACTGCGCGTGTGCCACATATGGAAGATTGGCTTGAGGCTTGGTCTCCTTCTTTTGGCAGCCTGTCGATCACTTGATGTCTGCGACTGGTCGGATCTGCGGCAGGTTCCATCTTGGTCAGCTGTACGAAGACAAGTGTTTTAATGAAATATTTCCTTTTCGCCTAGACTTTTACATTGCAGGCAAATATAGGGTGAAAGGTAGAAAAAATAATGTCTGCTCACTGCCACCAACTGCACTATCACATCAATATATTTTATGCGCTTGACTTCATGCGACCCTACTGAAAACGCATTAGCGCAAAGCAGCAATAGGTAATCAGGATCCGTGAATCCGCGAGAAAGGCGCGATCACTTCGTTTTGCTGGAGTCATGATGTTGCAATTTGAAACCGTAGCGCAGTCAAACCTTATCCTCCCGAAGCGCGTTCTTGAATGCTAATGCTGCAATTTAATAATTCTAGCAAAACCAAGTGTCCGCGCTTGTCATAGAGCGCGTATGAGGGATTCCAACGCGGCTGAACAAACAGTTTCCGCGATATTTACATGAAACCTACAATAAGTTTATTCCGTAGAATACAGCTTAATTTTCTCAAACTAGATGGAACTTTTACAGCAAAAGCGACCGGATATTTAACGATAAGTCATCTGATTTATTTTCGTTATTTAACAACCGAGCATTATTTTAAAAATTCGGCTATTTAGACAGCCCAACTCTTAGAAGCTTATAGAACCCGTTGTAAATTTTTAAAGCTTGAAACAGGTTAGCTGAACACCTCATGAGCATGTAAGCACCAGGAAATAATCCGCACGATGGAAATACAACTGCTTGCCCAGAAAGCAAGCGCACAGAGCAAAATCAATGTGAAACGGCTCAGATCTGTGTGCATCACATATATAATTCCAAAATCCACAAAATGAACGCACTAGCTCACTTACCTTGCCAGCATACCGCATCACTCAATCATCAATTTTCACGTATAGACATCATTACAGCAGCAAAAAAAAAAAAATAAAAATAATAATAATAATAATAATAATAAACACGGCATAAACATTGTACTCAGTCCTGGCACGAGCTTGCTTGGCAGCAGCGATGATGCTTGTACAGCTTCTGATCGCTCTTATGGCGAGGGGTGCTGCAATATTTATATCAGTGATAGCATTTGACATTTAACTGGGTTGCATGCGTCCCATCGATGTGAGTCGGATAATCGAATTTTTCAAACAAAATCAGCGCTAATACCTGTCCGGCAAGTGCACCGCCATAAAGAAGTGAAAGGCCAGCGTTTTAGTGTAGAGGAGACCAAGGACTTCGGGCTTCGGCGAAACGAGCTTCCACTGTCGCAGCCAGTTTCCAGATCAGCTGATATCGCCTCCCTGCACGATCAGCGCAAGGCGCGCATACCAATTACAAAATATGCATTTACAGTAACAAGATGCGCATAAGTCTCAAAACAATACACAATTAGTTGCAGTTCATTATCGTATAGAAGAAAATCAGCGCTAATTTGACTTACCTGATGGGTATACATGTCAGTGCATGCACTTCGATATGAAGTGAAAGACGGGCGTTTTGGGGCAGAGGAGATCGGACCTCGGACTGCAGCGAAAAGAGCTAATTCCACCGCCACAGCATCGTTTCCAAGTCGGCTCAGCACGTCTTCCTGCGCAATCAGAGCGAAATGCGCACACATCGATTATAAAAAAAAAAAAAAAAAAATGCACGTAGTAACAAGATGCGCATATATATACGCGCTCCAGAAACAGTTGCAGTATATTGTCGTATCGAACAAAATATGTGCTAATTGGACTTACCTGATCGGTATAGTGAGTGTCCCTCCATGTTAAAAGGCGAGCATTTTGGGGCAGGAGATACCGAAGGACCCAGACTGCAAAATGAGCCAATTCTGCCACCGCAGCCAGCCGCAGCCTTGTTTCCAAACGGCTCAGCAAGTCTTCCTGCGCGATCAGCGCCCACACCAATTATATATATATATGAAGAAAGATGCAAGGGGTATATAACAAGACGAACATATGCTCCAAAACAATACATTATTATGTTCAGTATAATATCGAATCTAGCAAAAAGCTCCTCTGATCAAGACCGAAAGATCATGTACTTACGCATGTTTTGGTGAACTTCGGCACGAAGAATCTGTACAAGCGGCTGCAATCATCAGCTGCATATATGGGCTGTTCTTTTCAAACGCTGACTGCACCAGGAGGTTGAGACAGATTGAATTTGCGCGAAATAAAAGCGGACGATAAGATTAGGCAGTACGCATCGCGCCCACACGGAGGCTGGCCGTCGACTGAGTGACGCCGCGGCCGCGCATCTTAGCTCGCGCGGGATGTGTTTTCCCGCCATTTGGACATGTGACCTCAAGAAGGGAGGAGGGGGGGAGAGAAGCTGCAAAAAGCAGCGAGAATCTCCCTGTGTGCGGTGCATGCAATTCTTTTTTTTTTTTTTTTCGCGCTATCTCTCTCTGCTTCGGCATTCCTGTCGCCCCCCGCGGTAGGGTGCCTCGATGCCTTTCGCCTCCCCGTGGTTCTTTCCGCTTTGCCGCAAGGAAAAGAGATGGGCCGATGGGGGGCAGCGGGTCCCGCGCAGCGAGAAGCAGTTTTCTTTCTTTTTCACGTACTCCCCCTCCCCCCCCCCCCCTCCCTCGTCGTTCAAGAAGCGTCGAGGTAGTTTCTTTTCTTTTCTTTTCTTTTTTCTACGGCTTCTGTAGAACCCCCGTCTTGATACCAGCGGCTGTAGTTCTTTGCATGAAAAAAATATGGCTTGGAGTGAATGTATGTAATATCTTCCACATAAACCAAGTGTGGGGCAGTAGAACACCTGCAGCTTCATTTAGCCAAAATAGCAAGACCTGGCTACGTATATAGTGTTCAGTAACTTTATCGGAACCGTCTTGGAAACTTTTCCAAGACGGTTAAGTTGCAGAACACTGTATATTATGAGTGCTTATGCAGAGATTACATAGTCCATGCGGATTTATACTTCCCAAAGCAGTACGTGGGTTATTTAGAGTCCCTCGGGCTGTCATATTAATCGCAAACCACATTTCCGTTTTCGCGTTTGGTTTCCATCATAATGCGGCTTCTGCAGCTCGACTAAAGCCCGTGACTTCGAGCTCAAGCTGGTAAATAACGATTGAATCACATAGTAACTGCTGCAAGTTTCTGACAAAAATATATTTTGTCCATTTGTTCTAGGGATGCATGAAAATCAGTAGAAGGTCGCAGGGCGAAGTGCACCGGATCCGGATGAAAGCTCATAAAAGCTCACCGCCTCTTTTCTTGACCCCGTACGAAATGTAAACTCACGGAGGCTGCGAAACGAATTTAAGGGCGTTTAGGATTGATAGGTTTCGAGGGCACTGGCAAAAGTAATTGACGGTTAACATATAAACCTTAAAGGCACGTGATCTCTTCGGTTTACCGTGAGTTTGCTTAGAGTTATGTTATAGGTTAACTTTATGATGAGGTTGTTTAAATTCAGAGGTTACCATTTAACCATAAAAAAAAATGGACAATTACATTCGTAGGTTCATCGCAGTTACCGCGCAAATCTTAGGCACTTAATACTAAGTATGCTTCAAACAGACAATCAGCGCCTACCAGTTCACAAATTCAAGCATAAGTTCATGACAACTCGCGATCAACCACAGAGTGTACCATACCCGCCGCGGCTCAATTAGCGCGCGGTTAAAGCGTTATTTCAAAATATGTATAAATAACAGTTAATTTCACCTCCTGTTGCGCAATGTATATTTCTATCAGCAGGCTCAAATGATATAGTGTCAATATATATCATGCACGCGGTATAACTCAATGTTGCATAAAAATAGCTGTTTCAATGATACGAATTTTCCACTTTTCTCCTGCTAAGCCGACTGCCTCATGGAATGTAGAGGGGAAACCTGCGGTATTGCAGGAGACTTTACTTTGATATGGACAATGTTATTTAATGATATATTATAGCAGCAGTGAATACGCGGCTGGGGAAAAGGGGATTCGAGGAACTTTATATATATTCTGGCATTTCATACCATATTTCTGCGTGTGAGGCTGACGTTGAAGAATTTAACAATGTAGACCGCCACTGGTGCAGGAACCGATCGATCCTCGTCATGTTGCGCGGGATTCTCAAAACGCAATCCCTTTGAATTTTCTCAAAAGAACCAAATGTTACTTTTTGCACAATGCTTGTGTTCGCAGGAAGTTACGTTCGACAGGCGAATCGTCCGGGCGATCGGCTCTTTGCGTGCCTTTCATTTTTATTTGAAAACTATCAGGACCACATTTGTGTTCTGGATAAACACAGTCGGCCTCGGCATATTGATATATAAGGAATAAAGCTTTCCTAATCCCCGTGTTTTAACTGAGGCGGGCAAATATTTGTCCCAAGCTGTTCCATTTATCCTCATGTCGGCAATATACCCGAGTGTCGTCTATCGAGAGTGCAGCATATATATGCGAAGCGTTACAGCTCATTTGGTCCAAAAGCCACCTCGCTAACCCGGTTTTCGCTTGAGTATCGTCGAGTTTTGTCTGAAATATTCGGAATGTGGTAGTAAATATGCAGATGCGGTCCAGGTTCCCACCGGGATCTGTGACAGATGCTGCGCCTTTACTTTCCTATAACCAATTTGCAATTAACTGCGGTTGTCCACCGAAATAGAGAGATAGAGAGAAGAATGAGAAGGCGTTGTATCCCATCAAACGTTAAGGGGAAGCTTGAGCGTCCCCCTAATTTTTATTTCCTTCTTTCAATTATTATTAACTATTCCATCGTACCACTGTGTAAGGTCGTGGAACAATTTACTCTGTGCGACTGCAGACGTGCGTAAGTGCGTGCGTGCGTACGTGCATGAGTCACAATAGTCACACTAGGGATAGATATTAACTCAATAATCTCGGACATCTTGTTCATCCTAAAGTTATAGCGAATTAACGTATGCGCGATACTTCTGATAAAGCCTAGTGCACACAGGTGCCAACTTTCCCACATCTGTGTTCCTTGATTGTTTATTGATCCAGCCTCCCAATGATACGACCCTGCATGGCTTAGCACGTGTTTTCTTGTGTATTCCTCTTGCAAAGTCTATCTACTTTGATTATATTTTCACTATAGCTAGGTGGTGGCGCCTATTTGGGTTCCGCCTTGTCTTCATTATACCCTTTGGTGTGCGCTATTGGGTATCCGAGTTAGTGGATCACATAGGTTACGTTGGGCGGCCTTAACTTTTATACTGGCTTGGAAGTAGAAGGCAGATGTTTGTAGTGCATGGTCAGGGGAAGCAGGCGCACGTGTTCGCATAGTTAGAGGAGATGTTCGTAGACGGAGCATGGATAGCCATAGCAGTATCTAATCTCTGCGAAGCGCTCTGCTATTCTGCGCCCCTACACATATGTGCCAAAGGTATGCGAAGTGGGAGACGCCTGTTGCACCCAATCTCCCGCATGCTGTAAGAGACTTTCGGTGGCGCACTGAGTGTGGCGTATTCGATCCCCACCAAATTAAACAGGCTTTACAGCTGGCATATTGATCTGCACTGTATCAACTTTGGTCAGGTTGAGTCTCACACACGTGTCCTTAAGGACTGTGTCGCAGCTTGGACATTCCGCTGCCTAGCGCCGTGAGCTTTTTCGTCGCACAGTGGAAGGCCGCGCGAAGCGTTCGAACAACGTGTAGTGAAGTCCGTGGGATTGATCATTTGGCAGAATAGGAACGCGGTCGGTCGTATTCTTTCGGTGACCCCGTTGTCTACTGTTCCCCATGCTAGTGCGTCTCACCTAGATATAGCCATCTGTTAGCTCTTGGAGAGCAAAGCTTTATCCGGAGGTTGTTGACGCGGCACATCAAACTCAGGAAGGTCACTTGTACATCGAAGTGATTTGAACTCGGTTCTTGTCTTGAAAGACGCAAGCCTGCGGCTCACGCGTATATGTGTGAGCACAAAGGATCGAGCAATCGACTGTCTGGAAATTTGTTAGGTGGTCAGAGCTCCCGAGGGAATCCTGTTGCAGCTGCGCATTACTGATATACAACATGTGACCAGAAACTCACTGCATTATATATTTCTTGCCGCTACCTTATATGTTCGGTACTGTTTGCTGTTTTACTGAAACATTATTTATTGTCCCAGTGTGCTTTGCTATTTCCATGTTTATCAATAAGATTTCTTTGGTTCCCTGCTAAGTAAATGGTTGAAGTTCACGCCTATGACGTCATGATCGTTTCTACTCTCTTATCCCGGTACTTTTCAAGCAGAAGTCTTAAGTTTCTGGACCTATGCAGCATTCCTTCCACATGCAGGGCTATTCTACAAGCGATCTCTCGGCTTAGTACGTACGACAGATAATTCGCTTTAATCCCTTCCGATACATGTTCACGCCTTAAAACTAAAAGTTCTCCATATTATTAGTCTGAAGCCACAACAAAAACACGAAATTGCGGCAGCTGCTTCAGGAAAGAATTCTTTTCAATTAGCTTCTTTTATTGCGCGTACCTCGTGCAGCTCTCAATAAATATTATTAATTTTCAATCACTCTGTATAACATAGGGGTCTCAAACTCATATTGATATGCAGGATGCGTTGAGAAAATATGTCTCTCGCGGACCAGGAGTGGACAGTAACAAGCAAGAAAATATAGAAGCCATAATTCAAAACATTCTGTAAAACAAAAGCGAAATACTAATAAAATAAATAAAAATCAACTGTATCGTTCCTATGAAACCACACTCCCATTATTGAGCAAAAAGAAAAAAGGAAAAAACAAACAAACAGAAAAACAGAAAAAGCGGAGCATCTTCGATTTTTTTTTTTGTCCAAACGCGCCGGAGGAGCGCGTTACTTCAGGATGGCTTGGCGGAGTTACTGAAAGGATACAGCGGTTGAAAACTATTACAGTCACTGGTCCTGACAATATATAAATGCGAATGAAAAAGAGGTCTGGTTGTCCAGCGCCTAGTTATTGAAGGTAACAAAGTTGACTGTCTTGTAATTTTAACTAATAACGCGCAACTTTGGAAAACGCGCTTGCATTTCCAACATTTCGTTCGCACGTACAGCGTCCTCGCGCGCTCGAGATCGTCTCTTGGTCGCGCTCTACACTTCTGCAACGAACTTGAAAGCACGCACGCACCCACGAGCACAAGCTGCCGAGTCTTCCAAGAACTGTTGACAAGAAGCGGGGGAGGAGAGGGGGTTAGTTTCCGGTGTAGAATCGGACCGCTCGCTGCGAAAATGCGCCCCTCCGACTTCCGAAAAAAAAAAAAAAATGAAAAGAGCCGCCCGTCCCACCCCGGCAGGTCGTAAAAGAGGATGAATGGGCCACACGCAAAGAAACAAAACCAAATGACAAGGACGCTGGCCTGTTTTCTCGCGGCTCTTAGCTTTACCAGACTGTTTTGAGAAAAACAGTATGCGATTAATAACCTGGACAATAATCATTTTCCTTCGTTTTTTTTTCTTCATGTATTTGATCGTAAGACAACTTTGTTCGAAAAGAGCTCCTTCAAAAATAGTATACAAATACCACAAAACTGCATGCTCTCTTCAAAGTCGGCGTGTATACATTTCTTCTCTCGCCCAGTCAGGAACGCTCGCCACCAACTTTCGAGCTGCGGGGGTGACACAGTTGCCCCGCCCTTCCCATTTTCCCCCTCTTTTCCGCCCTTCCTTCGAAACGTCCGAGCGTGAGGTCGGTTTTGTTTCGTCCGAGTCTCCCTCCGTGTACGCATTTCTCTTCTCCTGCTGCGAAGTAGTGTTTTTAGAATTTGTCTCTGCTTGCCTGCTGGAGCGTTCGCCGCGGCCAAGGCTTGCCAGTGCCCTACGCATAATTTCTGCCCCCCGTGTGCTTTTTCTCTTCTGTCCGCTTCTTTTATTTTACACAATAGCCTTCTCCTCCCTTACAATGCGAAGTTGCGTCTACTCAAGTGCCCAGCTGCCATATAGCGAATTTCAGTGAGTGATACGGGCTAAATGGGGTGTACGGGAGCTTGTGCGCCAAAAATATAACTGATGTTACATCACCTACAGCTGCGCTTCGTAATAAGCAAACAGTATAATGTATAATGACATGATCTACACATGAAATCGCGGTCACCTTGTGGCGTGCTGTTTATCAGAACTCGGTAAATAATTTTACTAACAGCTATAAGGTTCACTAAAAATGTGAGCGACAAGTTAAACATACAATAGCATTAATTAATGTAACAAAACATTTACAATAAATAGCATGTATCATTTTGTTCCATACTAAGCGCAAATTACATAACATCGCGAAAAACCAAAGCCGAGTAACAGGCAAATTTAAAAAAAAAGTAGCAGTCATGCTCTTCATAACCTTTTTTCAATGTACCGCCTCAACAGTCGGGCCGACGCATTGCCGCACTCTTGCCATTAACCTGGCGCCGTGCCCGGCATTTAGTCCGGCCAAAAAGTCGGGCCAAAGCCCGCTGCGAACTACTTGCCGAAATGGCTAGCGGCTACCTCCGGGCCGACCGCTTGCCGTGGTTTACTAGCCGACTAAGTAGGCTCCCGACCATTTTCCGAACGTCGGCCACACGTAAATGGTCGGCCAAGGATGCTTGGGTAGTACCACTTAATTTCAGTGGTATGTACATTTACGTTCATGATCTACACTATTCACGAGATATGTGGCAGTTATCTATTTAATCACCACACCAAACCATAGATCCATAGAGTTAATCGACAAACACACACCGCTTTGCCAAGGGAAGGCCTAGGCCTAGCTGTAAAGGCAGGACGATTTCTGGATACGTTTTATTGGACTGATTCGTCGATGTGCGTTCTGTGACAAAAGGGGGACTGTGGAACCTGTGGAACGACGCGCGCTATGCCTTTAAGGTGCAAACGCCACCTTGAGCAAGATATGTACTCATGCACAGAAAAACAGAAAATCGGCGGTTCAGAATGCACATGGCTGCCGAGACCTCTCATGCCTCTTCGAGCGGTGGAGCTTCTGACTTCGACGCCCCCAGTTTGGCGAGATCTACGACGACGACAGTTCTACCGACCACTCTGCAGTAGTACAAGGCGGCCGGAGAGGTAAATATATACGTTCGAACTCGGTTGGCTAAAGACGCGCGGACAGACTTTACTCAAATCTGGGCTTGCTTTCATGGTGTTAATTCATTTCATTTGAAAACATAGAGCCGAGTCTAATAATTGTTTTGGGGTCGGAAAGCGCGATCTTTGAGGAGCGTCTCATTTGCATAAGTGTGTGCGCAGTCGAGATCTCTCGTAAAAAAAAAAAAAAAAAAAAAAAAGTGGCGGAGGGGGGGGGGGGGGGGGGGGTTATAAGTACGCCAAACATCCCGGAAGTTGCTACTTTGAATCTCTCACTGCCTGGGCGCTGGACATTACACTGACGCCATGTTTACTGACCTTTTACAGTAATTGGCACGGTATTCCATACAGCACCTTCATAGACTAAGTGTCATCTTAAATAAGCTCTCTGCTCCCAGTGGGCTGCAACCTATGAGAGTAGGAGGAGGGGGAGGGAGGGGGGGAAGGGAATTTGTTTTAAGCTGCATCATATATGCAATCACAAATAATGGAACTTCCAGCAACAGGCACTTGTTCCAGCAACAGGAGAGAAAACCAGAACCCCGCATAATCTTTGTTTAGCTGTTGAGAGACCTTGTCGAGATGCAAAAACAGGATTTCTAGGAGGTCCCTTTTTGTGAGGTGATCTGCACTTGCTTAGTGACTGGAGAAGTGATTTTAATGGTTTACTGTGAATCTCACAGTCCTGTGGTGATAGACAACATTGAAAAAATGGAACTGCACAATAAATGAGATATTGAGGAAAATATTTTTCTGCCACCACCGTCACAATTACCCTACATCTCTCAAATAGTTCCATCAATGTTTTTCTGCCGCTTTGGAGGAGGAAAACAGGCCATATCAGTGTGAGTCCAGGACTAGTCTTTTATGCATTACCTCCACGTCTGATTGTTAAATAGCTTGTGCTTGGATTCTGTGAGCTGAAATTAAACTAATGCATCACCCTTGCCCTAACTCTACTATTTTAGTTCCATGCGGTTAACATATGAACCAGGATATATTATTTACATTATTAGATATATAGCATAGTAGGAAGGGCCGCTGTGTGTGTGTGTGTGTGTGTGTGTGTGTGTGTGTGTGTGTGTGTGTGTGTGTGTGTGTGTGTGTGTGTGTGTGTGTGTGTGTGTGTAAGGGGGGGGGGGGGACATGCACTTCAGCATGTTGCATAGAGCTCTGCATTCGAAGCTTTACTTGAATGTATGTTAACGGTGTGCCCGATGTTTCATGAAGTCGGCTGATTTAATGTCTAACACTATGCTCTTTTACCAGGTAACACAGAGCATTGATGAAGACGAGGATAGAGAGGTGCCCCTGGATTGATGCCAGGTATGAAAAAGGCTTTTTGGCAGAGAAAGAGAATGCTCATGGCACAAAGTTGTCAGTGTTTAATTACATATTTGTTTCAGTTGCCCCCACTACAAGGAACTTCATATTCGCACAGTACGAAGTTTCTCGATTTATAATCTGGTATCTAATTTTCAGCACAGTTCAAACTAAGCACAGTTAGCATAGTTTACACATGACATCTCGCACTGCATTCTTTCCTTGATGGTCTTTATTTTGAGATGTTTCAAAATACCTTTTATTTCTCTGTTGAGAAACTTGGTGTCCTATTAGAGCTGCCACTAAAAAGTGATAAATGTGATAACCAATAACCCTGCCTTTCTTACACCAGGCCAAAGCAAGATATTGTTTGCCAGTAGGCACAGATGTGCATGACACTCTCCTGGAGCAGCCGGCAACAGCGCATGTAAAATTGTAACATTTTAGTTTGGCCTGTCCCAGAATTTGTTATGGAAACGTTACAGTAGCCCTTGTGCTTGTTTCTTTTTTTTTTTCTTTTTTTTTTTTGTAGCCTATTGTGCTGCAAGTAGAAAAAAAAAAAAGAAGATTGAGGTCTAAAGATCCAAACTAAAACTGCAACCAGGGTCCAAGAGTTCAATTTTTTTTTTGTCAAGTTTCAAGTTTATTGCACTTCATATATGATAGCATTACATACATAATAAATAAATACAAAAGGAGTCCCATAGTGAAATGTACTGTACTGGGACCTCCTCAGCTAATTAAAACGAGTTATGAAAGGGAGCAGTGGTTACAGCAAATGTACAAAGTAAAAATATAGTATGTTATAACAATAATAATTTTTTCCCTTGCCTCTATAACAAATAAATGTTATAGAGGCAAGGAAGAAAAATTCATTCTGAAATTATAGAATACCCCACAAAGAAGTAGCCGTAGACAGAACGACAAGTAGTATCATATCGTAAAAAAATATGAAAGGAAGAACAGCAGCATAGCGTAAAGTAATACAAGAAAATACAAGTATCCATTATTCAAATATTAATACAAACAAGTGAACATGTGCAAGAAAACAAGTTTTAAAAGTAACTTTTTACGAAGTGTGTATGAAGTATTTCATTAGTTGGTGGCACTGAATGATTGAAGAATTGAAGAACAAAATGAGCGCCATTAAACAAATGTAGCGAAAGACTTGATTTGATGTCCGGAGGTATGTTATTCCATGCTTTGACTGATGTGAATCCAACTACAGTAATTAGTGCACACTCTTGGCAGGAGAAAATTACTTCTTGATGAAAATCTAATGGTATTGGGGTCAGTAAGATCTTGACGATATATAAACTAGAGAAGATTGTTGTTACTAACAAAACAATATGTGAAAGTGCCTAAGTTATACGTGAGTAAGGCAGAGATGGGAAGAATGTTAAGTTGCTGAAAAAACTTGGGAATATTGGCACGGTATGGGCTGAATGTAAATATACGTAAAGCTTGGTTTTGTACGTGTTGTAGTGGTGTGATGTCACGTGTGAAGGATATGTGAAATCCCAAGTCGTAATGCAGTAATTAAGATGACTATGTATGAAAGCATAGTATTATGCTCATATTCATGGAGAAAGGACCAGGTTTGCAGGTTTGAAATCCATTTATCGCTCTGAACACTGATAGCCTCAGGCAATGAAACAGGAATTAGTGGCTGAGTTGCTGCTAACGCAAGGAAATGGCTTGACAAAAGCTGAAAAATGAGAGCACCTGTAGGAGGACAGGGTTTCCAATGTCACCAAGTTGCAGTTTCCAAAATACACAGTGTTATCAAGTGTGTTTACCATGCTTAGGGGACACCCTATCTGAGGTTGGTCATCAATAAATATAAGGTCACTCACGAAAGTCTGTTAATTTGCTTCTGTCAAGCTTTATTGATGACTTTAAAATCATAATTTTAATGCCAATGACACCTATAGTTGTATGGATTTACTGAAAAGTCAGTGGCTCTTCAGATACTTTTAATTTTTTTCTTTCCCACCTTTTAATACCTGACCCATATCACAAAACAGCACTTTAAGCCCTGGTCACATTGTTGCATAAACAGGGATGTGGCTTTGATATGCACCACGCTGAAGGTTTTTTAGTTTTCTTTCAGCTTGAGTGTCACTCGCGCTACCAAGAGTGAGATTCTGTGATCAGTAATGCCTGCGATAATTATGCAAAAAGCAGTTCAGTGACTTGGAGAGGTATGTCACTGTGATTTTGGAGGGAAGTGGATAAACAAAAATATGCTTCAAGGCTTAGTCAGGGCTTTGTCACCTTCTATGCATCAAGATTGGTAGGGCCTGAATTACTCTTTTCTCCTCTAATTTAGCAGCTGCGCAAGGTGGAAGCAAAGAATTGCTAAATATATACTTAAATATTGTTTAGCAGAATCAGATCTATGTACGTATCTAGCCTGACCATTAGGAGGAGCCATGTGTGGCTCTGGAAGAAGCAAAATCATGGTCAGTCAGTGCTACCACGTGCATCTTCACGTTTTTGCTGCAACAAGAGCACGCCATAATTACCCCTCGCTGCACACAATTACTCGTGTCTGCCATAGGATGCCACAATGTTAGGAGACTCAGGTTATCATAAAAGACATAAAAGATGAGTGCTTGACCTATGGCAATGTAGTTGCTTAAGATTTACACTTTTCCAATGTACATTTAGTTATTTAAATGTTTAGTTCTGGAGAATTGCTGATTTTAACTCTAATGCCGCCAAGACTACTAAAAAAGGTGCTCTTCCTGGCTGAATATCGTTCCAGATACTGAAATTACGAACACTTTTTGGCTTGCAGTTGGCAAGCGGCCATGTAGCAAACTTGGCCTTCCAGCGTTCACCATGTAGCATTTCTCCTTTTCCTTCCATTGACTCCCCTTAACATCCAAAGTGTTTACATATACGGCTTTAGGTGGGCGTTTCAATCAATTTCAGTTATAACAGTTGCTTTTAAAATTATAATTGCCATATGAGCGCTTAAGCCTTTCACATGCAAGTGAGAACTCCAGCAATTTCTGCCGGAGTAACTAAAAAACTTATTTTGAGCTGTCATGGCAGCTCGAGCTCTCCAGTTCCAACCTGTTGGAAATTTTTTGCTGTGTCGATGCCACTCACCACTGAGTTCACTCAATTGCTTGCATGTGGACCAGCCTTTATGTGAAGATTTAAAAAGTAATTGAACAAATTTTAGTTAAATAGGAAACTAGCAGGGATAGCTATTGTCTCTTTAAACGTTTATCGAGCCTCATAAACTGATTATAAAAATGGATTGCATGTAGTGGCCATCCTCTCTTTTTTTAAAGAATTGGTTCTGTTGTGTCCACTTTTCTGCTCCCCCTCCTTGGTTTAATGAAACTGCCATGCAACATTGATTAATATGCTACTGTCATATAATAGTTGTAAGTGGCGTGCAGTACTGTTCATGAAGCTTACCATGATATGAATATTTTAGGCTTCAGTAATTTCAGAAAGGAAAGCTGGGCTAAGTTCTTATTGAGTGAGGCAAGATTTTCTCCTCTGGACTCACATTTTTTTTATTAAAGCAGGAAGAAGTGCCAGTACCTTATCCTGTGCCAAGTGATGCAGACAGCTCAGGTTCTGATGAAGACTGAGGTCCTCAAGTGAGCATGTTTCTTTTTTTCTGAAATGCTGAAGATTTAAATGCCAGATAATTCCATCTTGACACCAAAAGCTTTGAATGAAGTGCAAATGTTAAGCATTTTGGGCAGATAACCTTTCTCTGGCTTGCATGTTCAGTACATGCTCACCTTTATGCTGACCCTAACAAATGTAAAAAAATGGAATTTATCATGCAAGGGACCATATCGCACTGTTTGTCAGTAAAATACACCTGTCATTGTATCAGTTAGACTCTGCTATTTGGCACTTATGTATAAGTGGACTGTAGGAAAATTTGATGTGAACTAACATTTTCCTCCAATTAATATTTGTGGAATATCTCATTTATTTTAAGATGCTGACTGCAGAGCTCAACAAAGTACTTTGCAAGTTGCTGATGAGAGGACACAAGTTGCAGCCCTTCTCATGTCCTATGTGATGCGCCATAAAGTCAGCGACCAGGGGGATGACAGACCCGCTGGACCTGCTGAATATCATCTAGTACCCAGGAAAAGCTAAAAAAATTGAAATATACTTGCTTTTCAAAGCTTTGGGTGTACACATTCCTGAAGCTGAGAACCACTTCTATTGTCTTGATTGTACCAGGTACTTGGGTAGTACAGCTCAGATTGAGATTCACTGCGAGAACTGTGAATGGGATATTGACATAGCCTTTTGCTCTTCCTTCCTTGCAATTCCTTTGAAAGAGCAGCTTCAATGAATTTTTGGGCAGCAAAACTTGAAGTTGCTTCCGCAAAGAATCAGAGGAAGTGTGTTGACGTAGTGGATGGCATAGAACATGCCAGGCTGTCGGCTGATTTTTCAACTCACAATATTTCACTATTGTGGAATACAGATAGAATTAAAGTGTTTTAAAAATTAACGTTTGACATCTGGCCAGTTCAGTGTGATATTCTTGAGCTGGACGTTGCAGTCTGAACAGGCTTATGCCTGCTATTTGTTTTGGTTTTTCAAAGCCAAACATGACCACTCTTTTTACACTCTTTGCAAAAGAGCTACAGAAGCTTTCCTTAGGATTTCCATTAGTTAAACATGGAGAACAGGTCCAAATAAGGGTATTTGCAGCTGCATATTCAGTGGATGCCATTCATTCAGCAGTCGGAAACTATAAACAATTTAATGGTTTTTATGGGTGTGGCTGGTGTTACTACCCCGGGGGCTCTTCGTACGAATATTGAGATCCTGCTCCAGTGTGCAGGACTGCTGTGAAGCATATTGAAGTGGCTAGAAAAGGCACATCTTAAGTGCCTGTTTATTAATAGAGTCAAGGGACCTTGCCTTGCCGTGACCTCATTTTGATGTGGTGGATGGTTTCATCCCCGATTACCAACATTGTGCCTGCTTTGGTGTCATGTGACAGTTACTCAAACTGTGGCTAGAAAGCGAGTATGACTGCCCTTGGTAGAAAAGAAACAAATTGACTCAGCTAAATAGCCTGGTGTTGACCATCTCACCCCCAATAGAGATCACCTGCACCCCAATGAGGTTTGAAGACTGAGCTAGGTAATTGGAAGGTGTCAGACCCCCTGCAGACCCCCTACCATGCTCTGTACAGAGGAGGGCTCCTGCTTCTTTGTCGAGCAAATAGGTACTTTGGGCATACCACTTCTTTCTTTTTATTATTATTTCTTTTATTTTCTATTATTATCATTTTTTTGCTGGAGGTGCTGCGATGTGCAGGTCTGAGTTACTCCTTTAGACTGAACCAGCTCTGCTAGATGCTTTAACAATAGTTACACGAGTTGTGTCGATACATTTCATAACTCCTTTGTGGTGCACTGTTATTCACTGAGGCTTGAGCTCCAGAAGCCTGCAGTATTGGTGCAATAGGCATTACCTTTAGTAAGTGTCGGTTTCCTCTTTCACTCCTTGTTTCCACTTGTGCAGCTTTATGCATTTTGGAAGTTTTCCAGTCATGGATGCTTACTGAGTTTTTTATTGCCTTTACTTTTACATTTGTCATTTTTGCTCATTCTTTTTCCAGTTGTATACATACATATATATATGTACATTTTCCTTCTCCCTGCTAAGTGTTTTGCCATTGTTACAAGTAAGCTTGTTTTTTTTTTCCTGTCATGTGGCTTCTATGAGGTATGTATTTATAGTTGTGCTTCATTTACCCTTTCATACATCTTTCCTAATTTTGCCTGCTTGGCGAGTATTTGGGTACAGTTTAAACCTGATGTAGTGAAGGATGTGTTCTCTGTGCATCTTCTTTTTCCCATTATTTTTTGTCTCTATGTTTGTTTGTTTTTTTGTTTTTTTTTTTTCACTTTCTGGCCTTTCATTTTTTTTTTTCTTTTGCACCTCTTACAATTGTAGTCTAACGGGCCTGGAGGAAAGTGGTGGCACATGGAGCACTGAATGCAGGGCTCCACTTGGGAAGAAAGAGATAAATGAAATAAAAGTTGTTCCTCCTCCTCAATCTGCTACTAATATATCTTTGTCAGTTAATGAGAGTGGGCACGTTCCAGATATCTTGTCTTTGGTGAAGTGAATTCCTCGCTGCTGGCTTACTCAGGCACATTGACAAGATCTTGCCTTTATAAGAAAAAGTTGCTTGCCGAACTGCACTATAAGCACTTGCTTCCACTCTGATCAGCTTTTGAAATGGTAATGAAGGCTTGGAGCATCATGCTTTGAAAGGGTGATATAAAACAGGAGAGAGGGGGGCAAGTGATCTGAAAAGGCAAGCTGTTGGGTATACTTATGTTCATCTTGACATCTATTCATTAATAGCTTTCTGTTGCCATTGAAAGTCACAATCAAGGAGTCCAGCAAGGTCATATAACATTCACTGCTCTTGTGAATGCTTGAGGCAGCGAGGCTTGCCGATTCTGAAAGTTGACAGTTGGAACTTGCATGTTCTGTGCAGGGTCGGTGCCAAAGTTGGCTAGAGCTGTTGTGTCAGTGACAGAGTGGCAGGGTCAGTTGGCGGCAATATCAGTAAGAATATTGTAGATTATTTCGTCTTCATAACAATATTGTTCAGCGATTACCAAGCCAGCGGCTTCCTCCCATTTGTTGAGTGTTATGGCAGCAGTAATGGGGCAAAGGGGGCAGGTGGGCATCAGCTTCTTAGGCTTTGACTGTCTAGGCTTTTGGCAAATATGGTCAGCTACGAATGGGCAGGATGCTTTGAAGTTAGTGTCTTTTATTGTGCCTTATGTGAGCATGAATGTATTTAGCACTAATCCAGCGGTTCAGGGCATAGCCAAATTGTCTAATGCTTGTGTGTCTGCTTGTAGTGCTTTCACACTAAAAAGAAACAATGGGGACATAGTGGATTCAAACTCAGGAATTACTCATGGGAAGCAAGTATGAAGTGCTGTAGCTATAACTGCAGTGGATCCCCCCATGTGCAGACTGCAACACACTCTTGCACTGTGCACTGGATGTCCTCGTCTCCATCAACTGCCACCTGTGCACAAAAGCTTTCGCACGTCTTACTCGATTGTTAAATTTTTTTTTTTTTTGATGCTCAAACAACTGGGTTACAGGGAACTACATAGGATGGCTAAAACAAAGGCTCATAACGCAAGATGAAGCCGTGGTTGTCTCTGGCTTCGTGAATGGGCTAAGCTTATTGTTTTGACTCCATTGCTCTTCGGGTGTCACTTGGCTGATTCTAATGGATGGCTCGTATTCTCACTCATTTCATTTTGTAGAACAGGTGCTGTTATATTTTGATTCTATTATTTTCTTTGTGCAGTCACCATTCTTTGTTGGTTTAAAATGTGTAATAAATTTTTTGAATGCCTTGTAACCTTCGTGATTATTGTCCTACAATGATACATACATCACTGAGCAGCTCATAAGTTGCAAAGGGACACATGAGTCATGATTTCCACTTTTTCTGTGCTTCCATATATCCGTAAAGTTTCAACACATTGTTTAAATATGATTTCAGCCATGCCTACTTGATGAAGCAGCGAGTCTAGAGCTCGAAACTTCATAGCTTTTTGCAGATTCATTAAAATAAAGATGCCAGATAAGAGATTTCCTTTTTTTTTGCACAGAAAGGAACAACTATAGATTGCAACAAACACTTGTTTGGAAAGTTAAAGGGCATAAAGAAAAGCTGTTTTTTTTTACCATGATGAAAATAACCACATTTTGCTCAGCCTGACTGGATTTTGAGCATTAATTTTCTGTCTTTTGCAGAGTTAAAAAATAGCCCTGGGCTAAAGCACTTACCTAAACACCCCCCCCCCCCCCTTTTTTTTTTGTCCTTACTCACTTTTATCCTACACTTCTGCAATATGCCCCATTTTATTCTATATATATTAAATTTAAGAAGGACAAGATGTGATTATTGCAATTAGTGCGAGAGTGATGCATTAGTTTGGCACCACACAGAACAGAAGCAAAGCCATTAACAGTCAGACATGACTAGTCCGGCACTCACTCTGACATAGCCCATTTTCCTCCCCTAAAGAAGCAGAAAAGAACAGACAGAACTATTTGAGAGATGAAGGGCGATAGTGATAGGGATGAAGGTGGCGGTGTAAAAAAAAAATTACTTGCATCAGCTCTTTCAATTACATTTTTTTTATGTAGTCCACTGTCACAGGATGGAAGCCCGTTATACTTTGTGGCACGGGCAGAGGCTCTTTATTTTTCTTTCCTTTTGCATGCCTCAACATAATATATGTCACAGGATGGAGGGGAAACTATTAAAACTTCTGTGATAATATAAGCAGGTGCAGATCACCTCACATGAAAGGAGCCTCCGAGAATGGTGGGGAATCCCTGCTTTTGCAGCTCGACAAGGTCTCTCCTGTTGCTAAACAAATCAGTCGGATTAAGCAGGGACCCCGTCTCATTCTTAGTTTTCCTCTTCATACCTGTTGCTAAGTTACGTTATTTGCCGTCCTATATATGAAGCAGGTTAGAATAAATTGGCCCTCTCCTCCTATCTTCGGAGATAAGACCCTGGGCCGCAGCCTCCTTAGCCCACATCTTAATTCAGCGCTGCTTGGCCACCAGCTCATTAATGGCCAGAGATTAAGACCCGCAGTAGCAAGAAGTCCCTTTTAAATGAAAAAATATTGGGAAAGATGGTCAGCTTGATGAATGTAGCTCAGTTTGACATTATCAATATTTAAAACCATGCAAAAGTTGGAAAAAAAGTGTGTTCCAGAATGAGTAAAAAGCCCGACCTGCTCGGTCTCACTTTGTGCAAGAACTTTTTGGCAGTTTCTTGGAACAGGAGCTTGTGGGTAAATGCAACATTGAATGGAAGGAAGGAACAGCTCAAACGGACCGGACGTAGGAAGGCGAGACAGGCGCATGAGCAGCTCATGTGTCTGTCTCGCCTTCCTACACGTCCCGTCCGTTTGAGCTTTTCCTTCCTTCCATTCAACATGAACCAGCCAGCCCGCAAAGCTCTCTTCTTGAAATGCAACATTATGTCTTTTGCTTGTCACCATACAGTGCAATAGTGCCTATGTGTGTGTCAATTTTTCTGCTGGATTAAAATTTCAGAAATTGTTGAGCACTCTTTCTGTGAATGTAGCTTTGTTGCATATGCAAAAAATATATCTTTCATTACCTTTGAAATAATCCACAGAAGGAATTAAGGGTTGAGCAATGAATATGGGTTCTGCACACTATTCGAAGCACTGTTTTATGTGTTTAAAAAAGCTCGCGCGGTAATAGGTAGTGTAATGTCTGTGATATTGTTAGTGGCCCCAGGTCCACCAGGAGCCAGAGACAGCTTGAACACACATGGCAATGTAGTGGACCCACGGACGGCAACGAAAATGACAGGAAAACAATAAAACAAAAAGAGCATCCTACATGAATGGCATTGTTTAATGCCAATGGCTGGCAGCGAGGTGTGGGACAGCAGCGTGCGTCGCCTGCATGTGGCTTGGAGCGCTGAGCGCTTGCGTCAGATAACATACGGGCTGGCGGCTGGCAGGGTACCATGATGCGTTGCCAAATGCCAGTCTCACGCGGCCACGTTACCTGACCGTTCCAGCTAACAACGGCATCACTGTTCGGATGCGCACGTGTGGCCAGTCCGCATGAGCTGTCATCCACATCTACATCATTACAATGCATTTTTATTTGCACAAGGTTTAATGATCATTAAATTTAGTCCCCAGTGTCCGTTTATTAAAATTGTACTTTTGACAAATTAAATACACATTTGCAGAAATACATTTTTAGTTCATTGCCAATATGCTACCCCAAATATGATTTTGAGCACTGATCTTTGAAGGCAGCTTGAAGTGTGCTTGAAATATATTTTCAAGGAATATCCATTTTCATAATTGAGGTATACTTTAGGCACATTGCTTTCACATTTACAAAAGTACATTTTAAATTCATTTTCAAGATGCTGCCCCAAATATGATTTTAAGCATGGTTTTTCTAAGGATGCTTGAAGGGTGCTGCAAATATATCTTCAAGGGCCACCCATTTACTATACCTGAAGTGTACTTCAGACAAATTTATTTCATATTTGCAAAAGTACATATTTAATTCATTTTAAGTATGTAAAAAATGCCTACATATTTTTTCACCTATTTGAACTATACTCGAAATGTACTTTCAGATACGATATTTTTGACACATTTTAAAAATACATTTTGAATATTCAGCAAGGAATTTGATGAACATATTTCAGACATATTTTGAGCACATTCGTGAATACGAATTACATTTAAAATGCGTAAAAAATATGCCGCTGTGTATTCCAAACGTACTTCTTTTTGCTATCCACCAAGTTATCGCCAGATATCCTTAATATGCATCGCCTGCAAGCTAGAGGAGCACATCATTTATTCTCAAGTTGCCCAACACCATGATAACAACGCATTCTTCTTCACGAATCAACACGGTTTCTTGTTTGGTTTTTCTTGTCAGTCGCAGCTGTTTGAATTCACCACTGATCTTCATTTAAACTTTGACTCAATTTTTCAACTGATGTTATATTCTTAGACATTTGAAAGGTTTTTGATCGGGCTCCTCAGTTGAGACTTATCTGTAAACTTTCTTCTTTCAGCCTGGACCCATAATTCTTCTCTTAGATTAAAGGCTTCCTCACCAACTGGTTTCAGTTCACCGTCATAAGAGGACATCCTTCAGTCTCAACCAAGGCTCTTCCTGGCGTTCCATAAGGCTCAATTTTTGGCCTGCTTCTTTTTCTCATCTATATAAATGACCTCCCCTGTGGCTACTCATCATCAATACGCCTCTTCGCGAATGACTCCGTCCTCTATCGCTGAGTGCAATCTCATACTGACCAGAACATGCTTCAGGATGACCTAACATTCTTACAGGACGGGTGTAATAAGAGGCTGATGCATCTTAATATTTCAAAATGCAATTTTATGCAAGTTTCCCGGAAACGTTCTAACGTCAAGCACGTCTACACTTTAAACACAGTCAATATTTAACAAGTACTGACGTATCCAAGAAGGACTTTTTGCTGGCCCAGTTGGTGCAGCATTTTTCAAAATTGGACGAAGCGCTAACAACTGATTAACATGAAAGAAGACACAGACAAGCGCTCACTGATAACTGATCTTTTATTGAAGGGAAACATGCACATTACATAGGCACACCATGGCGGCGCTAATCAGAGGCAGCAAAGGTCGCAAGGGGAAAGGACCATAAAATAGATAAAAGACAATAAGCATAAAAGTGGTAAAAAAGAGTTATTATCGGATAGATAGGCTAAATCCATTATGATCGGATGGATAGGCTAAACGTGCAGCGGTGGCGTAGCGGTAGAACATACGCATCGCATGCAAGAGGATCGGGGCTCAAATCGCGGTGCCACGTTATTCTCCACCGGATAAAAAATAAAAACTCTGCGCGTCGATGGAATTGCATAAACAGGTTTGGGCTGCGACGTGAGGCCGGGGAACACCTCCGGCAACGCACTCCCTCTCCAGAACAGCCGTTGGCCACCCCAGTGCAGTAATTGGCCCTCAGCCTCTCATGATTAGTTCCATAAAACCCCCGCCCTCAGTCACCAGCGGCTGCGGAACTCCTGACTACGGCGACGGTCAGACCTGTGACGCAGCAGGGGATGCTAAGAATTCCTGGCTCCGCTGGACAGGCCGCCATTGGAAACTGAACCTGACAACGTTCAACGCTAGAACCCTAGCTAGTGAAGCTAGTTTAGCAGTGCTGCTAGAGGAACTAGAGGGTATGCAATGGGATGTCATAGGGCTTAGTAAGGTTAGGACGCTGAATGAGGTATATACTGTACTGAAGGATGGGCATGCACTGTGTTATCGAGGTTTGCCGGAGAGGCCAGAACTAGGAGTAGGTTTCCTTGTCAATAAGTATATAGCGGGTAATATATATGAATTCTACAGTATTAATGAGAGGCTGGCAAACATCGTAATTAGGCTTAATAAGTGGTATAAACTAAAGGTTGTACACGCCTATGCACCCACATGTAGCTCTCATGACCAGGCACTTGAAAGCTTCTACGAACATGTAGAATCGGCAATGCGAAAAGTTAGTTATATTGGATTTTGTGGCGCAAAATCAACTAAGGATATGCTGCGCAAAACAAAAGGCTAAAAACTGACGATATAGATTGATAATGACATATCTTGACTGTTACTGTTTACGATTCTGGCATCATTGAGGCAATTAAAAACCCTGCAGACTCAACGAGTGCTTGTTCCCCTAAGGTGAGCATAGGGTGTAGTGGAATATTGTTTACAAAACAATGCAAAGTGCCTTTTTTTCTCAAACCTTCTAGTCCTGGATAGGCAATTAAGATGTGGTCAACTGTGAGTTCGTCACACTAGCTTTAGCAAAGCTGCTTGTCTAATTTTGTTAGTAAGACATTGTGCGTGAGATGAGTGTGTCCGATCCATAAGCGAGATAAATTTACTTCCTTAAAATTTTCGTGGTGTCTACTGGACCTCCATTCTGCTAACAAGGGCTTTACGTTATGCAATTTATTGTTTTCTTGATCTCTCCATCATCATCATCATCATCATCATCCGCCTGACTATACCCACTGCAGGGCAAAGGCCTCTCCCATATTTCTCTAATTGGCCCGGTTCTCTGCTAACTGAATCAACTTGACCCCTGCGAACTTCCTAACTTCATCCGCCCACTTAGCTTTCTGCCGCACCCTGCTGCGCTTTCCTTCCCATGGAATCCAGTTTGTTACCGAGAAGCCACCATCGGTTATCCTCTCTTCGCACTACGTGTCCTGCCCATGTCCATTTCTTCTTCTTGATTTCCTCTAGAATGTCAGTAACTTGAGTTATTTCTCTGACCCACTCTGCACGCTTCCTCTCTCTTAAAGTTACCCCTACCATATTTCGTTCCATAGCCCTCTGAGTTGTCCTCAACTTAAGTAGAACCCGCTTGGTTGGCCTCCATGTTTCAGCCCCATAGGCGAGTACAGATAACATGCAACTGTTGTATACTTTCCTCTTGAGCGATACCGGCAAGCTGCTAGTCATAATCTGCGAGTTCTTGCCAAATGCGCTCCATCCCAATCTTATTCTTCTTGTTATTTCCTTTTCATGGTCCGGATCTGCGGTTACTACCTGTCCTAAGTAGACGTATTCGCCTACTACTTCCACTGCTTCGCTATCTAACGTAAACTGCTGTTCCTTCCCGACGCTGTTGAACATTACCTTAGTCTTCTGCATATTGATTTTTAGACCTACCTTTCTACTTGTCCTGTCTAGGTCATCAATCATTATTTGCAGTTCATCCCCCAAGTTACTTAGCAAGACAATGTCATCAGCAAATCGCAGTTTACTGAGGTATTCTCCATCTACCCTTATCCCTAACTGCTCCCATTCCGAGTCTCTGAATACTTCCTCTAAACAAGCTGTAAATAGTACTGGGGAGATCGTGTCTCCTTGCCTAACACCTTTCTTTATGGGAATTGTTTACTTTCTTTATGCAGAACTATGGTTGCAGTGCAGGCACTATATCTTCCAGCACTTTCACGTAAGGCTCGCCTACCCCCTGATTTCGCAATGCCTGCATCACCGCCGAAGCTTCAACTGAGTCAAATGCTTTTTCATACTCAATGATTGCTATGTATAAGGGCTGGTTATCTTCCGAGCATTTTTCTATCACTTGTGATCGTATGGATATGATCGATATTAAAGAATCGTTTCCGAAATCCTGCTTGCTCCTTTGGTTGATTGCAGTCTAAGGGTGTCTTGATTCTATTAGCGATTACCTTAGTAAATACCTTATACGTAACAGACAGTAAGCTGATTGGTCTGTAATTTTTAAGTTTCTTAGAGTCCCTTTTCTTATGAATGAGGACAATGTTTGCATTCTTCCATGGTTCCGGTACCGTTGATGACACCAGACACTGCAAATACAGGGTAGCCAGTTTTTTTAGCATGATATCTCCCCGTCCTTTAACAAATCTGTAGTTATCTGATTCTCTACAGCCGATTTCCCCTTTTTCATAGTTTCTAAGGCTTTCTTGACCTCGTCCTTCGTCACTGGTGGAAGGTCTGACTGATTTTCCCTACCGCCAATCCCATTACGGTCCTGACTACTTTGGCTACTGTAGAGATCTCTATAGAACTCCTCGGCTAGTTTGACTATCTTCTCCATATTCGTGATGACGTTGCTAGCCTTGTCCCTTATCGCATACATCTGGTTTTTTCCTATGTCCAATTTATTCTTTACCGCTTTAAGGCTTCCCCCGTTCTTTACAGCATGCTCAGTTTTCTCCATGTTATACTTTCTTATAACGGCCACCTTGCGCTTATTGATTAGCTTTGATTACTTGGCCAATTCTATCTGGTCTGTTGGATTGGAAGCTTTCATACTCTGGCGTTTCTTAAGCAAATCTTTCGTCTCCTTAGACAGCTTACCGGTATCCTCTCTAACTATCCTGCCGCCTACTTCTACCGCGCACGCAGTAATGATATCTCTGAAATTACTGTTCATTGCTTCTAGGGTAATGGCGCCATCCTCGGTTAGAGGGTGCCGACATTGCCTGTCTAGGTCGCCATGACCTAGACAGGCAAAGTAGAAATGTAGGCTTAAAATCAATATGCATAAGACTAAGGTAATGTTGAACAGCCTCGGGAAGGAACAGCAGTTTACGTTAGGTAGCGAAGCACTGGAAGTATTAGGCAAATATGTCTACTTACGACAGGTAGTAACCATAGATCCGGACCATTAAAAGGAAATAACAAAAAGAATAATATTGGGATGGAGCGCATCTGGAAAGCACTCGTAGATTATGGCTAGCAGCTTACCGGTATCACTCAAGAGGAAAGCATACAACAGTTGCATCTTACCTGTACTCACCTATGGGGCTGAAACGTGGAGGTTAGCCAGGAGGGTTCTACCTATGTTGATGACAACTCAGAGGGCTATGGAACGAAAAATGGAAGGGATAACATTAAGAGATTGGAAGCGTGCAGAGTGGGTCCGAGAAATACATCAAGTTACTGACATTCTAGTGGAAATTAAGAAGAAATGGGCATGGGCAGGACATGTAGTGCGAATAGAGGATAACCTATGGTCGCTTAGGGTAACAAAGTGGATTTCAAGGGAAGGAAAGCGTATCAGGGGGCGGCAGAAAGATAGGTTGGCGGATGAGGTTAAGAAGTTCGCAGGGAGAGGCCTTCGCCCTGTAGTGGGTATAGTCAGGCTGATTGTGATGATGATGATGATGGATAGGCTTAAAACAGGTGGTTCGGAAACAACAAACCTATATATGACACGCAGTGTATAGGGCCAGATGGAACAGGAAGACAATCAGAAACATTGATAACAAAGTTGATAATCACAAAAAAGCTTTTCAGACAACTAAAGGAAAAGTACTTCAAGCGCCTTAGTAATAAAGATATTATTGAACTCATCATTCATGCAGATCTTATTGCGATTCTAAATTCATGCGCGAAAATTCAACTGCCGCCTTCTAAAATGAGAACTTACTTTGATATAAAACTTTGGACGTTTCGCTAACGCAATGTAGACCTTTACTTTTTATGAAGAAGGTTTCTTTTAGCTCGCAAGCTACATTGTCTAGACGTTTATACACTACGGAAGTTTCTTTTATGATCGGCATGCACTTTCACTTCTTGCAATGACTCGGCAGATTGGATCGAGCGCCTTTCTCAAGCGATCGCTCGTGCTCTCTCAAACACTCATTCAAACATCTTCCAGTCTGGACGACGTATACCTTACCGCAAGTGAGTGGGATCTGAGCTACACCTTCCTTGTACTCGACATAAGGTTGGGCATGGTGTGTTTTTTCTTTATTATTTATTGGCCCCCGTAGTATCTTTTACCGCTTGCTAGCTGGCTTTCCTGTGCCCCCGAATTAATAACATAAAACCAGTAAAGGAAACGTGTGCTTGAGAAAGGCACTGGATCCAGTCTGCCGATTCTTTGCAAGAAGTGCAAATGCATGCCTATCATAAAAGAAGCTTCCGTACCGGATAAAAGTAGAGACAAAGTAGCTCATGAGCTAAAATAACCCTTTTTCATAAAATGGAAAGGTCTAGATTGCGTTAGCGAATCGTCCAAAGTGCTGTACCAGAGTGAGTTCTCTTTTTTAGAAAGGCGCTGTTGAATTTTCGCGTATGAATTTAGAATCGCAATAAGATGCGCATGCCTGATGATTTGAGTAACTAATATCTTTATTACTAGGGCGCTTGAAGTATTTCCCTTTTAGTTGTTTGCCTGAAAAGTTTTTTTTTTGTGATTGTCAGCTTTTTTATCAATTTTTTTTTATTGTCTTCATGTTCATCTGGCCCTATACACCACGTGTCATAGATCAGTTCGTTTTCCGAACCATCGGTTTTAGGCTATTCACCCCATCATAACTGCTTTTTTTTTATCACTTTTATGCTTATTGTCTTTTATATATTTCATGGTCATTTCATCTTCTGACCTTTGCTGCCTCTGAGTAGCGCCGCCACGGTGTGCCTATATATTGTGTGTTTCCCTTCAATAAACGATCAGTTGTCAGTGAGCGCTTCTCTGTGGCCCCTTTCACCTGAATGTGTTGTTTGCGCTTCGTCCATTTTTGAAAAATGCTGCACCAACTAGCCCAACAAAAAGTCCTTGAATACCTTTTTTACACAGTGGGCTCTTCTTTATGTGCGTCATCTCCTACGGCACATCTGGCTGCTCTTGTCACCATAATTACATGGTTAACCTTTCGAATTAGACATACCGTTCTGCCTCTAGGAAGAACTGATCCCAGGTGTGGTCATCGCTCTGTTCAGCGCTGTTCGACCTTCTTACGGCCACGTTAAGCGGGTGTGCAGGATTGTACGATCAGAACTGTGGAGACAAGTGCGGTTCTTCTTTGACTGTTTGCGTGTCGCATGTCACAACCAAGACGCGGAATGGATTGCCGAGAGAAAGCTTCAAGCATACAGGAAGATTGCAGCTCAGGCTGTGGAGTTCTGGTAGCGTCACATGTTGAAAAACACACCTAAGGCCCCCAAAACGCAGGAAAGCAGCGGGGAAGTGAAAGTTCTTGGGCAAGTTAAAGTCCCTGAAGAAGTTAGAAGGTTCTTTGGAAGGGACCGAAGTTCAGCATCGAACCTGCGAATGCGGCCCATGAGCTCCTATCATTGAATAGGAGTGTTGCTGGGAAGGCGTCGCCTAAAGACCGCGAGAGATGCGTGCTGATTAGTGTGGACGCTCTGTCAAGAACAGTTCCGAAGAGAGACTCAGGCAGCCGATTTAAGATCAACACCGTCGTCACTTTTTTCAAGGAAAGCGGTCTGCGGCTAATGGAAGCCGATACGGAAGGAGGCATCATCGTGGTTTCGCCAGGAATCTACAAAGAAAATGCCTGCTGAGCTGTTGAAAGGAATTTCGCTCCAACAAGTCTCAAGCCACCACAATAAAGTCTCGGGCAGTCTCAATCTGTACAAACCTGGAATTGGATAAGATAGCAATGCTATCAGCGAGTGCAAGGCAAATACGCTAAGCATGCTTTTTTCACGGCCAAGACTCATAAAGAAGTTCCGTTTCGTTGCATTGTTAGTGATCCTGAGTCGTGGCAATGACATGTAAGCCAGTTTTTCTTAAAACACCTTACCTCGCTTGAAGTAGAGGATCTTTTTGCCACTAAAAACTGCATTTATGTAATAGGTCTCTTAAAGTCTTGTGGAACTCTGGGCAGTTTTCTCTCAGTAGATGTTAAAGATCTTTTTTATTCTATTCCACACAAAGAGCTGTTTATCGCGTTTAAGTCTTGCATTGAAAAGAAAAGTGTTGTGCGTTTCCAAAATGCAGCCGGCATGCCAATAGATCGGTTCTTTTCCCTGTTGGAATTCTATATTAGCACCAGAATGGTTCGTTTTGAGGATCAGGTTTACATACAAAAAAGAGGTAATTGCATAGGTTCTTGTGTTGCTCCTGTTTTAAGTAACATTTTTCTCTCCACCATTGACACAGTTCTTGACAAAAATGTTGACAGAAGAAAAATTACGAAGGTGTTTAGGTATGGTAGATGATTCTTTATTTGTGTTAAACAGACGGGACCCATCGACTTACCAAGGCGCAATAAATGAAATTCTAGAAGTCTTTAGAGAGTGTAGCCATGGTTTGGAGTACACCTTTGAACTTCCAGGAAGCAATAAGGTACAGTTTTTGGATCTACAGCTCTCCCTTTGCACAAGGAGGAGTTTGCTGGATGTACCACCCCCGAGCACAAAAATCGCTTTTATCTTACGAATCCCCTCATTCCAAGTCAGTAAGAAGAGCCGTAGCCACATCAGTCTTGGAATTCTCTTTAAAGAAATCATGTGAACATTGCATGCAAATTGGCTTTAAACTTCAGATTGAAAGGCTACATAAGGCAGCCTTCTCACAGGAATTTATATCTGCTGTAGTTCAGTAATTGATTAAAAAAAAATAAAAGGCACGAGAGGTAGATGTACTCAAGAGGATTCTGAAAGGGTAATACCTGTAGTTGTGCCCTATTGTCATCGCACGGCGCACAGCTTGAAGAAGGTCGCAAATATATTCAAAGTCCTCGTAGTATTTTCTGCCGCTTGCAAGCTGGCTTGCCTGTGCCCTCGGATTAATAACCCGAGACCAGTAAAGGAAACATGTGGAACACGCCATGCCCAACATTATGTCGGGTGCAGGGAAGGCGTTGTATATCAGATCCCACTCACTTGCGGTAAAGTATACGTCGGCCAGACTGGAAGATGTTTGAATGAGTGCTTGGGAGAGCACGAGCGATCGCTTGAGAAAGGCACTGGATCCAATCTGCCGATTCATTGCACGAAGTGCAAATGCATGCCTATCATAAAAGAAACTTCCGTACTGAATAAAAGTCTAGACAATGTAGCTCGTGAGGTAAAAGAACCTTCTTCATAAAAAGGAAAGGTCTAGATTGCGTTAGCGAACCGTCCAAAGTGATGTATTAGAGTGAGTTCTCTTTTTAGAAGGGTGCAGTTGAATTTTCGCGAATGAATTTAGAATCAAAATAAGATGCGCATGCCTAATAAGTTGAATAACATCTTTAATAATCGGTCGCTTGATATATTTTCCTTTTAGTCGTTTGTCTGAAAAGGTTTTTTGTGATTGTCAATTTTTTTATCAATTTTTGTGATTGTCTTCGTGTTCCATCTTGCCCTATACACCACGTGTCATAGACCAGTTTGTTTTTCTCCGAACCATCGTTTTTTTCTTAGTCTATCCATCCGATCATAACTGTTTTTTATCACTTTTATGCCTGTTGTCTTTTATCAGTTTTATGGTCCTTTCACCTTGCGATGTTTGCTGCCTCTGACTAGCGCCACCACGGTGTGCCTATATAATGTGTGTTTTCTTTCAATGAAAGGTCAGTTGTTAGTCAGCGCTTGTCCATGTCTTCTTTATTGTGAATGTGTTGTTAGCTCCATTTTTGAAAAATAATTACGTATCGTTACCTCGGTGTATTAATCTCTAGCAATTCAAATGGGTCCGGACATATATTCAATATAGTCGCTGAAAGCTCTAAAATACTGGGATTTATTAGAAAACATTATCGTTGTCCACTCCCCCCCCCCCGTCCGTCCGCAAACTAGCATATGAAATCTTCGTACGACCCAAACTTGAATACGCATGCTCAAATCTGGTGTCCACATCAGATTTACATCATGAGTTCATTGGAATCAAGGCAGAGCCGCACCGCTCGTTTTATATCTTCAAAGCACGATTACAAAATCAGTATCTGCTGTATAAAAACGTTTATGGATCGTACCCTATTGATCTTTTCCGTCGCAAGATATCACGCCTATAACTCTTCCGCAAGATTTTCTATCATTTCCCACATCTACGTCAATCTCTTCTTCACCCCAACACGTTCATCTCGACTTTATTCAATTGCTTAAGTGTACAGGGCCTGCATGGATCAACATTTGTTTTTAATAAATCACTTTTGCAAACAGCAATACAGAAATGGAATAAATTTCCACATCCTACTGTCATGGAAAGTTACCCTGTCAGATTCAAAGAACGGTTACTGTGTGGCTTTGAACAATAAATTTGCCTAAAATTTCTATTCCCGCCCATAGTTTGAGTCAGAAATAAACCTTTGTTTTCGTTTGTGCGCCCCTACCTCATCTTATATATATATATATATGTATATATATATGTGAAGGAAAGAAGCCAACAGTCGGCGAGGCCAAGGAAAGCATTCGGGATGGTACTTTATGTATTTTTTTAATGTTTACTTGGATAATCACAGAAATTAGTGATGTAATTTGTTTAGGAGAAAGATAATTAAACACAAAGTAGAAGAAAAAACAACGTGCCGATGGTGGTAACCGAACCCACGACCTCCGAATATCGAGTCCGGTGCTCTTCCAACTGAGCTACATCGGCCGCTGTCCCCCTGCTACTTGCTTGGGTATTTATGTTGTCTGTATACGAACCTTGAGAGTGTTCATCCAAGTAAACATTAAAAAAAAAAATACATAAAGTACCATCTCCAATGCTTTCCTTGGCCTCGCCGACTGTTGGCTTCTTTCCTTCATGTATTATAACGAGCACCCTCATATCCCCTTATTATATATATATATATATATATATATATATATATATATATATATATATATATATATATATATATATATATATATATATATATATATATATGTTTTACAAGATTTGTTGTTGTTTTAACATCTTTTACGTTCCTCTTGCATTGTTTTATAATGTATGTCGCCTCCCCTCTCCCCCCTTCTGTAATATCCTTTAAAGGGTCATTAAAGGTTTGATACATTATAATGATGATAAATCCACCGTCCTTATCGACATGGAGCGCTTGAAGCTCATATTCCTTGAGAGCTTGCAATACTTTTTCAAGCGGCGGGTATTTCGGGTGGTCGCCAAGATGGATGCAGGAATCGTCCCTTTAGCGCCGTCCTCAGAATCAACATCAGCTATGAACGAACTAGCCCAAACCAAAGTACTTCTGGAGCATATTTCTTCTGCATCGGCCCTTCCCCATCGGGCACTTCCCTACCCTGCAATTATTTGTGCTAAGCTTATCACCGTCACCGTATATACCTGCCAATCACGAGTGGTCACTTTTTGCTTAAAGCGGAAAATAATTCCGTTAGAGGTTCGTGCCCTCATCGGCATCCTGCAGCCATCTTGGGACCATGCAAGAGGCATTTTTGAGATACTCAAGTCTGAGTACTGGAGGCAAGTCCGGGAGCTTCACAATTGGGCGCGTGTCCTACTCTTGCTTGGAAGAGAACCGGTAAAGGAACAGAGACGGCTAGAAGAAATGAAAAGGCTGGCGAAAAGGACGACGGAGTTTCTTTGCCAACGTGCGTTTACGAGTCTGATTTCCACGCCAAAGGAGTCTTCTGGTGATCGCTCCAGTCAGCTTGCCGTTCTTGGAGAGGCGCTTCTTCCAGAATAAGGGAAGGAACGTTTGGAAAAAGGACCACAATTCAGCTGACCACTGTGCGTCAAAGGTCAAGCGTTGCTGGCTATGGTCAGAAGAGTGGCTGGCCATGCACCGGACATTAAGAACATCAGCGCTGTGTTTGTCCATTTCTTCCTCTGGCCTTGTGCCGTTGCGCTGCTTCACTAGTCATGCACCGGAGAGAGAAAATGAAATGATCATAGGTGGATGGCGTTGCCTGTGCGATGAGGTGCGTTGGGGATAACCACCCGAAGCACCCGCCGCTTGAAAAGTATCGCAAGCTCCCAAAGAAAATGACCCTCTAGCTCTACAAGCCGATAAGGAAGGCGGATTCGCTGTCTTGCCGACGTTGTTGCTCCAGGAAAAGGCTAATGCGGCCGTCAACAGACCTTTAATAGCGTCAAGTTCAACGTTCGTTCTAGAAAACAACAGGCTTTCACGATTTTGGATGATTTGCATTTAGACGCCGTAAAGAAGAGGGCAAAAAACGAGGATAGAGGCTTTCTTGAAGTGTTCTTTACGGTGAAAACCCACAAGCTTGGAATGCCACTACGCACAATTGTTTAGGAAAGAGGAACATGGCAACGTGCCGTCTGTTGCTACCTGCAGAAGCACCTTGAGACATTGGTGAGCGATGATCCCTTCCTTGTGTGTAGTTATAGAAATGTCGCACAGCAACTTGAGTCTTTGCCTCCCCTGGAATACAATGGTTTCTCCATCGATACTGAAGACATATTATTAAGCACCTCATAAAGGACTCCTAAGTGCGGTCAGCGACAAGAGCATGAACACAAGGACTTTCCAGTTTCAAAATTCCGCTGGAATAAGTAGCGGCAGTTTTGTAGCCTTAATAGAATTCTATATCACCTCGACCGTCATTTAGTTTGAACGGGCTTCTTTGTTCAAAAAGAGGCGTATGTATTGGATCTTATGTAGCACCTGTTCTTTGTGACATTTTCTTGTCAGCTGTTGGACGTCAAATCAAAAGTTTACTCCATGACCCGAATGTTGTTTCCATTTTTAGATATGTTGATGACGTTTTATTATTCTGAAGGTGCTACCTCAATCTAATTTAGATGAGGCTGTAACTAGGACACTATCAGCTTTTCCCAATCACAGCCAGGGCCGCACCTTTACAAGGGAAGTAACAGTTAACGACAAACTGCAGTTCTTTGACTTAGGGCTTGTGTTTAAGAATGATCATATTTTCTGGACGTACAGTCACAGATCCAAGAAATGATTGTTACCATTTGACAGTTCCCACTTGAAGCTCATCAAAGGAGCTATAATTGCGAATTCTGTTCAGAGGGCTTTGGCAAATAATTCAATCACATGATGTCTGTGCGTTCAGAGGCTGGAAGAAGCAGGCTGTCCGCACCCACTGATTTTGGCTGTTTCTGAAATGTCGCTTCAGAAGGGGAAACGACTTCATGTTGAGAAAATTCGGAAGAAGGAAGACTGTGTCGGTCATTCCTTACATTCTTAAAATATCACATGGTATTAAGAAAGAATCAAGTAAATTTTAGGTTCAAGTTGTGTGTCAGCGCCGTCAAAACGTTCTACATTTTGATCCATGAACAGCCAGAGATACGACCGGTTTGCACTATTAACCACCAAAAGAAGTTCACCAAATGTAAATCACGAGTGGTGTACTGATTCCTTTGAGCTGTGGTTTAGTCTCCACAGGACAAACTGGTAGGTGTCTTAATGAGCGTGCCAGTAAACCCTTGCGGAATGTGCGCAATCATCATGCAATCTTCCTAGCAGACCATTGCAAAGCCTGCCGAGGGTGTCGTCCGGTACTATACAAGACCATATTTTTGAAGCCCGATAAAGATAAAGCAGAGCGAGAATTAATAGAGGCCTATTTCATCAAGACAGAAAAAAATCTGCGCCCTAGCAGGCCGTCCATATTGATTAGCGAAGCTGAGGCGGCTTTTCTTCAATTCCTGTAGTTTTCATAATCGGGGTTAGCTTATTTTATTGTTCTTGATAAGCTTTCGGTTATCTTTTCGAAGTTTTTCGTTTTGAGTTGACGCAGAGATCATCCTCTTATTTTTTAAACTCTCATGTGCATTTTGTGCGAGTTTCTGTTGGTCATTTTGCTTCATTTGTCACCTATTTAGGCTTTAATGTGCATCGTTTTATCGGAATTTCTGTTATTCGTGGTCACCTCTTTTCGTTATTGCGGGCAAGGGAGGGAAAAAAAATCTCATCGTCTTTGTTTTGAACACAAGCGAATTTGTGGCGTTTGGTTGAATTTAAGCTCCTGATTGTTTTTTGTATGTTCCTTGTGCGATCGAAAATCTTAGGTCTCATTCCAACAACTTGCTGTTAATTAATGCTGGCATGCTCTACTGAGAGGAGTTCATATTTTTTTGACTGGCGTTATGTACTGCTATGAATTTTATCTGGACTGTGATAGTAGCGCTATTATCTGAATGCTGCATGTGGATGACTTTGTGATAGGCTAATGTGATACGGCTTAGGCTCTTCATAAAAATGCAAGGATTTGCGCGAATAAACCTCAGTTGAACGTTGGCGCCTGTCCTGTTGTTTTCGTGTTCCTTCTTTGCACTCGTCCGTTTCGTGTCGTCCTCAGATTCAAAATAATCTCTCCTCAGGCGCTGGAGGAAAAGGTTGATTTTTACGTTCCTACGCTTTCGGACACGCACGATGTGAATAAGATAGTTCTGAATATCGGCGCGTCTATTGTGACATCCATCTCTCTACTGCGTTATTTTTTAGCTGCAATGAATTTGTCAGCGCCTAGCCGGCGATAAAGCCACGATAATTAGGGAGCCCAAAGTCATGAAGATGATTCGATCTCTTAAATCGCATTATTTGAGTGATTGAGCCTACTTATTTTGCCAACTTCAAGTGCAGCTAATCTGCCTATCCTACGCGTTCGTTTTTTTCTCGCCCAAATATTGAGCTCATCAATCGCCATAAACTGCTTGCACTTGAAAAAATATCAATACTTACGTCATCCTCCTCTCCATGAAACCCAACAAAACCGCACTGCCTCGTACCCAATTTTTACCTGCGCCCAATACTTCCAAAGCACATCTGCATCACAGTGTATCTTGAATTATGCCGAGAAATGTGTCGAGATTTCGTTAACTCCAAGCTGCATATATTTATCTACGGCCACATCTGTCCCTTATTTTGCTCAATCTTAACGAAATGAATTTTTGCTACTAATTACGCAGTATGCCATTATTGTTGATTTTATCTGTATCTGCTCATTATGGATCTGCACAGTACGTTGTGCAGCAAAGAGCAAGTATGCCGGCAGGATCGAAAATACAGCTACAGAAACAGGGCTTGCACTGCCATACAGGTACGTCCCCCAGTCGTTACTGCTCAATTATTCGTACGCAGTCCACATACTGGAATTGTACAGTAACCAAATAATTTTGCATTGAACACTTGAAAAGTCATCGTTCGAGCTAATTAGAAATGAAATCGTGTTTGATGCTTTCGCTTTGAATGCTAACGATTTGCGTATTTATTTTGTGTTGTTTTTATTTCGAGATACTGTCAATCCCAATCAGGGATTTTTACAGGAGCGGGTTACAAGGGCCCATAGACATTTGCTGATACAGGCTTTCACACATATATGCACAGAAGGGTACATTCAAAACCTATTACCTCAAAAGGAGAAGCAAGCATATGAAATAATTAAGCAAAAGAATCAGTCATTCAGAGGTTGACGTTATCACAGGTTCACATTATACATAAAGAGTAAAACAAACACATCAATGATGTCATCACTTCCTCGAGGTTGACAATACAGATTTTCCGGCAACTTTAACAACTTTGTCGATAGTGAAAAGTGAGACCGATTCTTGATATAAAAGGTTCCAGTACCGCACAGCTGCTGGCGGGAAATATGAGAAACTGTATGTGTTATTAGGGTAAAAATATTCTTGGAGTGGGAGTTTATGCTCATGACGGGTTTCTCTGGAAGTATTAAAATAAATATATGTGTCAGGATTTACCTTAATTTTTTTATACAGGATAAGATGCAGAAATTGGAGACGTTGTAGCATCGCACGGCTAGTTAATATATGTAGACCGATCTCGGCCAGCCTATATCTGTTACAGATAAAAGCTCGCGGCTTTTCACTGAATAGCTTCCAGCGTAGATATTTGATTTGGGGTGAACGGTAACCACGACAGGTTCGCGTATTCAGTTGTTGGGCGTATAATCATCACATAAGCCAAAAGCTTGGCTTCCTTTGTGGAGCAGCGCAGGCTCCTTTTTGGGAATATTAGTTTTCGCATCGCTTTTTTTTTGCCACATATTTCACAGAGCCGCCCATCCCAGATCTGATGATAGGACGACGCCCAAATACTTATACTCACTGACAGTGCTCAGGATGGTGTTGTCACAACTGTACAAAAAAAAAAGAAAACTTGGATTTCTTTTTTGTAATTGACACTGATACCATTTTAATAAGGCTGACGGCCATTTGCCAGTTTGTGCTCCATTGGACTATCAGATTAAGACTGTTGTTAAGAGCAATTTGATCCTGAATCTTTTGCACTTCTGTATACAGGACACAATCTGCGAATAACCTTATCGTAGATTCCACCTTGCTAGTATTGTCGTTTATAAACAGAAGGAACAGGATATGAGCTAAAACGAAGCCTTGAGGTACACCCGAAAGAAATGATATTTGGGAAGTGTGGGCACCGTACTGAGCAAACTGGTGGCGGTCAGATAAGTAACAGCTTATCCATATAACTCATCCCCTAAAATGTGTTTACGTTTGAATAGCAGTTTTGCATGACAGACACGATCAAATGCCTTAAAAATGTCTAGATAAGTAAGGCCTGACAAGAGTAATTGGGTGCTGCAAGTAAACAAAGCCGCTCCGGGTGTGATGAAAACAGTCTGTCAACATGACTATTTGCCAAAGAAACTGCCAAGGGCGTCAATCATTGGCTTGTGGAGAAAATCCGTGGCCCGAATACTCAGCTCGAAGTCGGCATGACGAAAGTCTGGCGGCGGGACAATGTGATTGAAGAGCAGCCTGGAGCCCAGTCGCTCTATAAGGCTGGCTACGTCGGCTATGTCGGCGAGAGTGTCACCATGGGATGAAAATACTGCCACAGGAACAGCAATGCGATCTAGAGGGTAAGGTGGGGGCTCCAACTGGAGAAGAATATAGCAGAAAGAGTTGGCATTAGAATAAGTGCTTATATCCCAAAACAAAATGACAGCACTGTCACCAAACGTCATGGTAAAGCGCTGCCTAATCCTGAATCTGTTATTGTACCCTATGCGAATTACTTATAAGCTAGAAATCATGACCTTATGCATGTGCGACAGAAGTTTCTAAAAGCAGAGAGGACTCTATTTCTGGTTGCACGCTTAGTTTGAAACCTAACAAAGTTTGCACTCTAGTTCAAAAAATCGAACCTGAGTCTTTCAATTTAGAATGAATGTTCGAACTTAATTGTCTCAACCCATCTCAACAGTGTTTCGCTGGACAACACAGAGTTATTTGCGGCAACAGGAGGGCGCAGTACTCCGCCGCAACGACACTCTGACTCTCCGGATGCAGCGACTCGCGGAGGGAAAAAAAAAAAAGAGACAAGTACCGGGACAACACAGCGTTAATACTCGAATGCTATTTATTGCACTTAAAAAATCATACAGAGCGTACCGGCAGCTACACATCAACAAGGTTTTCCTTGAAAGGACAAGGCTCCGTAAGAACTTCTGACTCACGGCAGTGGAAATACGAATGCGACTTTGGCGGCGAACAGTTGTGTGGCACCTTCTACGGACCAAGCTACACGGCGTCTGCCGCGGGAGGCGGTGAGAGCGGTCGGTATTTAATGGTCTATTCGCCGCTGGGAGCCAGACGACAGCCGGTCGTGCACGACGGGTTCTCCTGTGTGCGTCGCTGAGTCCGTGCTGGCTATCCCCCGGCATTTTCGAGGACAGGCGGCGAGAGTGGACCGCTCGCGTTGCCGACTGGATCCTGAAGCCCTCTGTGTCATCTTCAGAATTCTCGCGGGAGTCCGCAGACGACGTTTTTGGAGCGCCCATCGCTAGTTCTCCTTCCCCATGAGGAGATAATTACTTTTTTTCCCCTCCTCCACTGCCACGACGCTCACGGTGGTGGTGGTGATCGGCAGCGGTGAGGGGGAGCCAGCTGGTTTTTTACCGGCTGCGCCGTACAATGTGACCCCTCGTTTCGTCCATGGTGCAACAGTTTAAACAAGCACACAAACGTGGTGTGTGTGCTGGGTCATCATGATTTGGTTTTTGTTTAATGTGTAGTTTGGTGTTGCTCGGCTGGGATATTTATACCGTGTTTTTTCAATAAACTTCACTTGCGAGTCAGCGCCCGTCCTGTTTGTTCTTGACCTCCGTCCTAGTCTGCAGCGCTGTATATTCACTGTCTCTAGTCGTCATAGCAACGACATGCACTGTGAAGCTTTTTTTCGAAGCTTTCGTTTTATTTTTTCAATTTGTGTAGTTTTTTCTCAATTAATAAAAAAAAAGACTGGCAGTGCGACTATTCTTTTTTTCGTCGATTACAGATAATTGTAAAAATAAAAAAAACTTTTTTCATTATATGACGTCACTTATCTCACTGCACGTGCGGCCAATTGTGGTTTCTGGAAAATGCTTAATGCTTCGTAGTTGATAATGGGCACAAGAGAACACAGAAATAAAAAGACATCCACTCCGGTGAAACGCATACTACCAACAAGCCAGTTAATGCTAGTTGAAGGAGAAAGACGAAAACGTTCCAAGACTACAAAAAGAGCAGCAGAAGAAGAAAAGAAAAATGATAAAAAGGCAAGAAATCTGATTTAGAAAAAACGAAAATAAATAAAGAAGAAAAAGAATTCCACGTCAACAAAATTAATCTATTGAAAACAATCCTAACATCTGCTATCGCCCTGCTGAGGGTAACCGACGAAACACTCACATATTATCCCTCCAGACCCAATTTTACCCTGAAAGCTTCAGTTATCTCTCCTTTCAGTATATCTTTAAACCTTGCCAGGACACTTGTATTCAGAAATTGGCCGAACAAAGCTTCACTGTTGGATATGTTTCCATTTCACAGAAATTGTTATTGAATGTATCTGGAATCAAATTGCTATTTCATCTTATCGTTACAATACTTACGGTTTCATACAAGTGTATAACGTTACCTTACCTCTTTGCTTTTTATTTTACTGTATAATTGTATGACCACGTACAGGTGTGCACATAAGTAAACGGAGCGCGCTTTTCCTTTCAAATTAAAATCACGCCTTCTGCAATAGAGATAAGAAAACAACATTTGTCCACGTAAAAGGGCGCTGGGGTCTACTACCGATGTGCACATACCCCGGCTGCCAGTTTCAATTATTAAACGCGTGAAAATTTTTTGAAGGAAATTGCGTGCTGCGTTTACTTTTGTCCGCACCGGTACATACTTTACTTGTCCCCCGCCACCCTTACGTAATGCTCGACCCAGGGGCCCTTAAGGAACAATAAATGATTAGGATTATAATGACTTCCTTACCGCAACGGGAGGACCATTTGACAAGGTAGCAGGAGCTGTTTCTTCAATGATAGGTTATGAGAGCATCGGACAGCATATATCATACATTGTCGGCTCAAGTAAAGAGGTCCATGGGCAAAGTGGCACTCGGTAAATGTTCAGAGAAAAAGTCGAATTCAAATTTATATAACAGCATGAAGGCAAAACTAGGAAGCTCCTATTATTTATCTTCAAATTACGTCGTGGTACATGGTTTCAAGTAAGGTTACAGTGCAGTATGATGGGTACCGACCAGAGACTGTACCAGGAGTTGAATTATAAGATGCGTGGTTACATTGAGCAAGCAGTTGAACATATTTCGACTGTTGTATGTCGCAATGTGTATTGCTATGCGAATGCTTGCCACTTAACTGATTCCAAACCTTAGGGTTTCGAGATAACAAATGTAGTATGAATGCGTCCGCGGAGGAGGTCATTCAAAATGATTGCTAATTTCTCTCTACGTAGCACAAAAGAAACCTTCGGACGAGGGATTTGAAGAAACATCTTGTACTTCGAGGCAGTAGGAATGGCGAATAAAAAAACGTTAATTTTAATAAACAACGCTTACATTTAAAAAGGTTCGGAAGTTTATTTGACAAGCTTGGACGATTGCGGAACCAGCAACAGCTCTGCTTCAAGAAAGCCGCTTTTTTCGTCTTACGTTTATTTACCCATCCACGACACCTAATCTTGTGTCGTGCACATAAGATCGCCTTTAAGCCTACACTATTAGTCCCAGCTGATCCGCTTCCATCGCACTAATTTATGAGAATCTTTCGCACAAGGCCGCCAGAACACGAAACAAATAATGCCGAATACAGATGGAACGTTTCGTTGTCTACAAACGAGCTCCACATATCATACGCAGAGTCAGAGAAGCGCTGCAATAACGACAAAAGCCAACTTGGAGAGTAAGAAAAGTAAAGCGCTCGACGATTACTGGCCATGGATTCTGTTTTGACAGGAGAGTAAAATAGCGAAGAGGCTAAGAGAGCAAAGCGATACCGTTTGGACAGCTTCGCCGATGACGATAGGGGAGGTTGGGATTAAATACATTTTTATCGGCTCCTTGAGAGTTTAAGAAGAAATTACCGCTAATACTTGGACGGGGACGAAAAAAAGAAAACACACACGACGACTGACAAGCGATTGGTAGTGGCGCTTGTCAATCGTCGTGTGTTTTTTCTTTCCTTTTGTCCCCGTCCAATCATTGGAGGTAATTACTTCTTAAATATGCAGACCCAACTAACCAGGCAACTCGCACTCCCGTCCAGGGGAGTCATTGTGACATCGGCTAATGGCTGCATTGACTCCACCGGCCGAACCCCATCAAGAAGCTGTTTCTGGTCCTACGTTCAGTATATATAGGCTGAGTTGCTGGGGCAGAATTTGTGGTCATGTGACCCTTCTGATTGTGCTGATACTGTTCCGGGACAAACATGGGCAAGTGTCCACCCAGGCTTTCTTGATGCACTCGCTTTTGAGTATAGCAAGGCAGCTGGGATTTCTGGTTCATTCAACGAGAAGCCGAACTCAATGCCATCAGCGTCGCCAGCCATGAGCGTGGTGGTCAGGGACGGCAGCACTTATAATGCGATTTTGAGTCCAAGGGCACAGGTTCAGCAGTAGCCCTAGGGCGCTAAGCTTTCTTTTGGTAATATACACGTCTCTTGATCTCCTTTTCTGTGAAAACGTGCACTAAGGCATGCTCTTTCTTGACCACTGGCAGCTTCTTGAACACCACGGATGGCGAGGAAGGCAAGGCAAGGGAGACGCCACTGCACAAAATACACCTTTCATATCGACGCGCCGGTTCGGAAGAATTGAAGAAGGGAAAGTGGTCAAAATTCAACTAATCGTAACAAATTTTGTTTGCACAAAGATACTGGAAGAAGGCTATAATACTAATATCGATGTAAAAAAGTATACAAGTTCTACATTTACGGAGTACTCAAAATGATTACGACGGCGATTCTATAAGCAGTAGGATCGGGCACTGTGCCACCGTACCTCTAACGAAAGCGCAAGTAAGGAATGAATGCATTTGATCACACAAGGAGCAGAAAGCAGCAGACGAGGCTCAGGAATTTTATTATTTAGATATTTATTAAATGTTGCAAACCCTGTTGTTCAGACCCAAGTAGTCTCTTTAGATGTTCTGTTTGTTAATTACGCAATGAGCATTAAGTTTATTACACGCGGATGTTTGTCACATTCTTGAGAAAAGCGTCAAGTTTCAGGGGGCTGAGAACGTTGGCTTTATTGCATCTCAGAAAAAAATGCATAAGCATATTAGCTGAAAAATGGTCGACAGACTACGGTAGAAAATATAGGCGCCCTATGAGCAACTTCGACGGAACGTAATCTCCTAAGAATGCTAACATCATCATCCTGCCTTAAAAAGAAGACTTCAAGTAGTGTAAAGGATGTGAGCAATTAGACTACTCTCCGTTTCCTAAAATACAAGCAGTATGCACTACGCCAATGGCTGCCTGTGTTATGTAAATTCATAAATTTATTTATATGGGAAATGGTAAATGGTTATCGTGTATTCCATTTGTTTTGCTGTTACACAAATGAAAGCTTTGGGGCCTATGGTATAACTCAAGAGAAATGTCACATTCAGCGCCTTAGCACAATACCACATAATTTGTCGATTGGGTCTATATTGGTCCTGTTTCTATCTCAGCTCCTGAGAAGACCAAATTAATTAGTAAGTAAAAACGTGCTCACCTGCCCGTACCGTTTTTCATTTTCCGATATACCGTAGTCATACATGACAAAATTCTTCGTCCGGTAAACCTGAAAATATAAATTCCAAATATTCAAATTCTATGATTATAGGAGACCAGTTTTCTGTATAAAAAAAAATTGCAAAAAAAGGAAGCCCTCTTTTTCGCCACGCATGCTGGAGATTAACTTATTTCCTTCATTTCGGGTCTTCATTGTGCTTCGAACCTCCTTCATTTTTAGCGCGTTCTAATTTATTACTAAATGTTTGTCATTTATATTAACACCTTCGATGTACACAAGCGACATGCCAGAATAACCATTCACAATGTCCTGAAACAGATTTGTATGAGCCGAAAACTCCAGAGTAACTATTGCCTACGTTTTCTGAGATTTTAACATGGAAAAGGCACACAGTTATTTAAGGTACTCGAAACTCATATGGAGTGGCACGACCGGAACTAGCAGAGCCTAGTTTGAAAGCTGACCGGGAAAAGGTATATAGGTCAAACGGGGAAATGCAACAATACGCCCCTGCGCCAGCATAAAACGTCTTTGAAAGGAGTTTCCTCATCCAACTTAGCACTACATTACAGAGATTGTAATCTTAATCATCCTGATTCGTCGAAGGTGTCGAAAAAAGCATGTACTCCGATCCTTGATAAAGCTAAGACTATTTTCAGGAATGAAAACAAATTGCGTTAAGTAATGCCGAAAGTTGGGCGAGTTGGTTAACATAGCGCTTGTCAGTGTCTTACTTCCTTCCGCCTTTCGCGTACTTTCGCGCTATTTTCCATCATGAATCAAAACAAATTGACCAGATAACTCAGTGAAGCCTATCACATCCATAAAAGTAGTGACACGTGCTTTAGCACACCATCAGTAATCATCAATGATTGTGAACTGTCATATTTGGATCCATAGCTGTACGTTTTGCTTTTTTTTTTGTGGGAAGGGATAGCGCATGCGCTTCTGGTTGTTATGTGAGAATATAGTGTTCCTAGTATGTTTCATTAAACCTGCAGCTGTTAGTCCGAGCGCTTGTCTTGTCGTCTCTTCTTGTTCCTCGTCCCCCTGTCGCAGCGCCGGTAAAATATCGAAGATGAACCAACTAGCTCAAATCTCTGTGTTACCGTCATCGAACACACTTCCTATTCCAGAATTATGTATGCCCAGTAGCATTTCTTGCGAATTGGCCATCAGCAATAAAACAAGATTTTATCATCTTAACAAATGCGCTTACGATGCATGAATGCAAGCTATTTCTTGCGTACTTTGCCAGGAACACATTTCACAAGGAACGCAGACACCTATTGCGCAATAGCATGGAAGGCTGATTCGGTGCTCTTGGGGTTTGTGAGTTTAAGTATATTAGTGCACCATAGTTAAGCTTTGATGGGCATGCAACATGAGATTTATGTATGTGTTTGAACAAAATAAGGTTTCTCTAGGCTAACGAATTACAGGAAACAGACAGGGAGTTTGGATCTTCCATATTCGATGAGGCAGTCGCTGTAATGGTATACAATGCGGGTCGCTTTGGTATATAAGCCGGTCGCTTTGAGGCATAAGTCCATATTACGTGGATCTCTTATTATCGTCCCTTGGGCTAGGTCTTACCAGATTTCTATATCTAACCCACATCGGTGCCTTGTCAGATACGTGAGGGCAAGTGCATCATTATTGTGAGCTTCATGTTTCAAAAGAACATACTAGCTTCTTAGCATACTAAGAACATACTAAAGAACATACTACTAGGAAAAGCGCTGGAAAAGTTGTATAGGAAATAAATAGAACATGTCATTGGGTGTTATTCGTGTTTTTCATTCTTTTTCATGACCTTGATGTATTTTGCTTTTGTATAATCTTGTATCTTGCCGTTGCCTGTAAGTAATTGATTTTGTGTTTCACTGTTCATGTGCCCCCCTTACCCAATGCTCCGCCTTAGGAGCCTGTAAGGTATATTGAATAAATAAATAAAGCTAGCCCAAAAGAGGCCGCCTTCGCGAACCGGTTGTGGTCCCACATCAGCCAGAGGCGCTGGAAAAATGGGGTTCGGGCGCGCTTAAGGAAGGGGCTTCTGGTAGAACATTTCACTACAGGCGCCACATGACTGTGGGCTTCATGTGGGAAATACACACAGACGACCAAAGAACGCTTCTTTTGGGGTAGCTGGTTCATGATTAAAAAAAGAATGCAGCGCTAAAGAAGAGGACAAAGTAGACACACACACGGCTCTCTTCCTGTCTTGTGTGTATTCCACTTGTCCTTCTCGTTCGTGTCGTATTCTTTAGTGACCAGTATATTCATCGGCGGGGCTAGCAGAAGAGGCATTCAAACATGCTGTCTACACCATAAAAGTGGCCTAAATCAAAGTGGAGCTGCCCACGCAAACCAACATGGGTCCCAAATGGGTCGCTCCGGGGCTGACCTCACCAGTGTGCCTTATGCATGCATTCTTTTCCTTTCCGTAATGTATGCTATACAAGCCCATGGCCTGCTGTTTTCAATATTTGTTATATGCCTCTCCGTCTATTTCTGTGATTACTCAAAAACACACATTTGGGCCAGCGCACTAACGGTTATTTTAAACATTATAAGACCATCGCAATAACTATTGCGACTGTGAAGATGATGTCACTGCACTGACAAAAGCGACGATGAAGGATACTAAGTTCTTCGCCGATCAGCTGTCGCTCGCGCTCGAAGCTCGAGCGGCTTCGGTCGGACCCGATATGAAGATGGGTTTATGGTCCAGAGGACTGGAGACGGCGCCCGGTGGCAGAAGGCGATCGTGTTGCGAAGCACAATATCGGGTTCGACCAAGGTAGCTCGAGCTTGAAGTGCGCGCTACATGATCGGAAAAGAAGTCTTCATCGGCGTGGCAGTGAAAGGCTCGAGGCAAAAACAAAATGCATATATGAGGTGCTCTGCACTGTCAAGTTGGCTGCGAGCCCCCTGAACTTCGTCCTTGTCCCCCGATCGCTGAATTTCACTTTGGATCGCTCCCCTTGTAGTGTGCTAATTTTCGTCGTTATAGACACAGAAATGCATCGTGTGCTGGCGCGCCTGAGGAGGATGAAGTTGGTCGCTGTCTTTGTGGCTCACTATGCCTGACGCCATCAAATTAGAGGAGGACAACAACAACAACAAAAATTGGAGGCTTATCAAGGTTAAGCCCAGTGGATGCGAAGCATGTTAAGCAGCTGCCTCAGTGTGGATGGGGCTAAGTAACGGAGACGTGGTTTTAGGTTAATCGTCGTAGGCATCTTGACCGCACACACGCCCGGCGCAAAGACACTGGCACGGTTGCGGGCACAGAGACTGACGCGACGGCGGGCGCGCGCCGCTTCATCCCTGGCGTGACGTCACATATCACGCCTCCGCCGGGCGACGTCCGACGGCGCGATATGAGGCCCCATCTGCAGCCGGTGTGACGTCATCACATGCCTGACGCTCTGCTGCAAGTTCATCCTGAGAAGCTGGATCGATCTGGGCCGCCTGAATAAACGCACCCCTACAATTGCTGCAGGTGCTGATGGGTACATTCCCATCCAGTCTGAAACTCAGAAGCCGCATATTTTCCTCGGCGTCCACCATGCCGGACGAGACCACGTCAACATCGCCACCCGTCCCAATAATACTAATTGGCTCAAAAGAAAGAAAAGGCGCAGTATGTCACACTTGTGTGGACACCCGATCCACACCGTAAGGGAAGAGAGGAAGATGGGAGTGAAAGTGAAAAGAGAGAAAGAGGAGCCGTAGTGTACAGCAACGGAGTACTTTCGACATCCTGGGGAACTTTAACGTGTGCTGACGTCGCACAGCACACGAACTAATCTCAATTTCGCCTGCATTAAAATGCAGTCGCCGTCGGTCGGTCCTGTGTTCTGGCGTTCTACGGCAGCGTGACCAATGCTTCTTCAGTGGCACGGCCGACCAAGACGTCGACGATTGATTGTTGGCGTATGAGCACGCCAGCAGTTACAACAAATAGGACGACACTATCCAGCTAAGTAACGTATCTTCTATGTGACTGACGTGGCGAACCTCTGGTTTTCGCAACCGTAAGGCAGACCTACAATCTTGGTGTGCATTTAAGACGAATTTTAAGGAAGTGTTCGGCAGTCCTGCTGTTCGCAAGCTCCGGGCAGACCAGGGCTGCGTGAGAGCGCTCAGCATGCCGACGAGACCTTCAAACGTTATATTGAAGACAAAGCAAACGCTGTAACCCGCCAATGAACGATGGGAATCAGATCAGAAACGCCCTGAAATACACTTCTGAGGACGCGGGTCAGATGCTATTAGCGAAATATCCTGCCAGCTCAATGACTTAATAAAACTTTGACAGAGCTTCGACGAGCTCCTTAAGTGGCGCGCTTTTACCCTGCGGTCTGGTGTTGGCGATGACACCATATCTACACTAGCCATGTTAGGTTCTACGCAATCAAAGGACATCCATTTGATTCAACAAATCAAAGCCTTCTTTCATCGAGAGTCGCCCACCAGCAGTCCCTGATCACTAAATTACAAGGCACTGAACCCCGCCGGGGTAGCGCAGTGGTTACGGCGCTCGACTACTGTTCCCAAGGACGCGGGATCGAATCCCGGCCTCGGCGGCAGCTTTTCCATGGAGGCGAAAAGCAAGGCGCCCGTAGGCTGTGCGATGTCAGAGCACGTTAAAGACCCAAGGCGGTCGAAATTTCCGGAGTCCTCCACTACGGCGTCTCTCATAGCCTAAGTCGCTTTGGGACGTTAAACTCCACAAACCAAACCAATTACAGGTTACTGGCCGCCTTGTTTCTGATAATACTGTGTCTTTGGCGTCTACCATAAGGCAGGTTGTACAAGACCACATCGCTTATGTCCTTCCGCCCAGCCCCGTGCTGCCGTACGTTGCGGCATATTTGACGTGCGCCCAAGTTGCGGTCAGGCAGCTAATCGTATCTGCATCTGATCCCTACAAGTCAGCCCGTTCATTTTATCCTCCGCCTTTGGCTGAGCCTTCATTCCATGTCCCTGTTCGAGGGTTACGTCAACTTCCTATTTAACCTTGACTTAGCGTGGACAACCGCCTAATTTGCTACTCTTGCGGGCTGCCTGGCCATGTTGCACACCTTCGCCGCCAGCTCCTTCCACCTTCTAGCCCTGACCTCCGGAACTACTCCTACGATATCGAGCAGCCCTGGCCAAGAGCTCTGCCCGGTTCCGATCGTGTATCTCGCGACCATCAAGTGTATACAATTCACCGATCATCTTCTCTTTGTGTCGGTTCACCACTTCCGCTTCAACGACGTTCTACTGGCGCTGTTGAGGGAGGCTAACAGTTTCAGTTGCCGGGGCAAGAACTGCGCTTGGTTCGATCTCTTCAAGTCGTCCGTGTTCTACAGCTAACGTAATAATAATGATTTTTGACGGCGTCCCATTATTCTTTCTTGTGGACATGGGTGCTGCCATGTCCGCCATCAGAGATCTTTGCCTTCGACTTCGCAAGGTGACCACCGAGCTTTCTGACTTTTCGCTTCACAGCGCCTCATCACAGCGCTCTCACCCTTCAGCGGCGAGCACGGCCCGTGTTCTCATCAAAGACGTTTTATACACCGTCGAGATAATTCTACTGCCTCACTGCTCATACAAAATCATCCTGGGCTACGATCTCCTTTCCACTCATCTGTCCGTTATTGACTACGCCCGCATGGAAGTTGCTTCTTTCCCCCTTTGTGATACCACCTTGTGTGGTGCCCCTACCCGGTAAGCCGAACTGCTTGTCGCCAATGGCAGACATTCCTCCTTCATTTTCGGCTACCTTCGTTCCACACTTGTGTAAGCGTTACCACTTTGGCTGTCTTTTTCACACCTTCTGTCGCTGCTTAACACCCTCCCTGGCTCCTGCTTCTATTTGCTGTTCTAAAGTTTGAAGATGGCCTTAGTGGAATGTACAGTCGCTGTTACCGTTGTCTAGAGCACTGGAGCAAGACATATCGCGCAACAAAGCCGAAAATGGACTCCAGCTCTAGACGTGTGGGCTACGTCTTGTGTCTAACTTGGTTGCGGTTAACTGTGGCACCACTTTCACTCGAGCGTCGCCGAAAGAACCTACCAGCTGCGGCGATAGCTGGCCTTATTTAACAGGATGCGTCTCCTGAGCGCTCTACACGCGGGTGACGTCGACTACAGTACGCCCCCGAATGCATTTTCTCGCCCGTCCGTCCTACTACACGGGGAGAGTCTCGGCCGTATAGAATCACTTTGTCCCGCTCTTTTAATTACTCTTCCCAACACGCCTACTTCATTCGACGTTACTGTCTTCGGATCTTGCGATATATCAAAAGCTTCGACACTACACGACGTTTTCCAGCAGGTCATTGACTCAGAGATTCCACCCGCGCAACGCCATCAACTTGCAGGCCTCCTACAGAGCCTCACAATTCCTTCGACCTTCCTCGTACTTCTCTGGATCGCACATCTTTAGTTATTTGCACAAATGACAAAGGTACAAAGGCGCCTTAGCGCCAGCGTCCTTATCGCGTGTCTGCCTCTGAACGTCATGTCCTTGCTGATAACGTGGGCGATATTCTTCGCCGGAGTGTCATACTGCCATCTAACAGTGCATATGCCTCTAGGGGTATTTTGGTCAATAAGAAAATGGTTTCATTCTGTTTAGCGTCGATTCATTCAGTTCAGTCGTTCAGACGTGTCCGACTCTTCGTGACCCTATGGACCATATCACACCACGCTTTCCGCTCTCTCACTATCTTCCTAACATCACATAACATACCATAGGCAAAACAAGGCACGCACAAAGACGTCTATCCTCTGCCACGAATCGACGACACCCATGATTATTTGCAGGGAGCAGAGTATTTCTCTTCTCTGTATTGGTGCTCAGGCTACCGGCAGGTGCCTATGGCTGATGCTCACTACTCGACATCTTTCTTTACCACTGGGCGGCTTAAACCACTTCAATGATATGCCCTTTGGCCTTTGCAATGGCCCGACTACTTTTAGCATCTGATTGACACTGTTCACCGTGGACTCAAGTGGCTAACCTCTCTTCGTGATCTGAATGAGATCGTAGTTTTATCTACCGACGTTTCTACTCACCTTCTCTGCCTTATGTATGTCCTCATATGTCTTTCCGACGCTGGGATTCACTTGAATATGAAAACGAGCCACTTTGCAGCCTACAAACTCAAAATTATACGAATCTCAGGTTTTAAGGACGGTATTCTTTCCGACGCCATCAAACTTTGTTCAGTTGCCGAGTTTCCGAAGCCAATATCACTGAAGCAGCTTCACAACATTGTCGGCCTCTTCTCCTACGCATGACGTTTCGTCTTCAATTTCGCCTTTATCGTCGCCCTTCTGACTCAGCTGCTTGCCGGCAGCTGCGACCTTTCCGGCTGGACTCCAACCTGCGATAAAGCCTTCAAAAATGTACGTCACTTATGGTTTCGCCTCCCATTCTCCACCACTTGGATCCGATTGCGCCCTCAGAGATTCACACTGATGCCAGCGGTATCGGGCTCCGTGCTCTCCTCACTCAACGCAAACCTGTTTTCAGCGAACGCGCTGTGGCATACGTCAGCCTAGCCTTGACAAACGCGTTGTCTGATTATTTTGTAACAGAAATGAAATGTCTGCTTATTATTTGGACCACCGGAAAATTTCGTTCCTATGTATATTTCCAATTATTTTATGTGGTGACCGATCACCACGCTTTGTGCTGGCTGGCGTCTCTGAAAGACCAATCCGGCCGCCTTGCTCGCTGGGCTCTCCGTCTCCAGGAGTATAACATTCATGTCATTTATCATCAGCATACGGACGCGGACGCTCTTTCCCGTTCGCCGCTGCCCTGCACCTCCTCGTATGGCCACATCTGTGCTTACGATTTGTCGACTCTTCCTTGTCGAAATGGCCACGGAACAGCGGAGTGACGCGTGCATACCTGCACTTTTGGACATTTCTGGCGTTTTGTGCGAGCTGGCGGGCTTCTTTAGCACGCTGGACAAAACACTGCGTCGGCATACGCGTTGGTGAATATTTATTAGTGAACTATGCGTACCATAACGTTCAACACTGTGTTCACGGAACGTCCGTAGACAGAAATGAGTAGGTTGTGTCGTTTCCTGTTCAGCTGTGTTGTAGGAAAGCGATCCGCTAGTGAGCACATCCCACGTAAGATGTTCAGCGTCCACATAGATCGAAAACATGCCAGCGAGCATCCTTGAGGCGTGCACTCAGGTCGTTCAGTTGTGGGTGATAAGCCATAGTCTTATGGTGACTTCGGAAAAAGCGTGCATTAGTTGGACCGCAAAGGAAGTTCTGCCATCGGTAAAAACAACCGATGATACACCGTGGCAAATACGATCCCCCGAATAGAAGCCTGCGCAATTGGACCATCAGTTGAACATGAACGCAGTTGAGCTATATTGAATGTATTGGAAAATATCTATATTGTCAGCGCCGCAACCAGTGTTCTGAATAAATAAAGTAACAGAATTCCAGTAGAGAATTATGTTAGGCAAAGAGGCACGATCTAAAATGTTCAATGCACAACTTGTTTAGAGACATACAGAGACATAGACTGGGAGCAACTAGAGATAAGTGTTGATGAAAAATACCTCTGTTCTGTGATTCGCTAATAATATTGTTTTGCAAAGTCAATCAGGGGAAGAAACGTGAATAACGAATAATGACCAGGACAGATATCACTGCGGGCTGCAGCACGTGCATAGCTCATTGGAGGCGTCGTCTTTGTCCTCGTGCCACGCAAAACGAACATTGTCTAGGAAATAACAGATGCGGCTCGGCAATTGCTAGAAAAGGTTCGATGGAACGCCTCTATTCGGTACAAACTTCTAAAGGATGTTTTCTGCTGGACGCGGAAACTTTTCTACGGCAACTTTTCCCTCAGATTCAGGATGCATTCCCTCATCTCTAATCATGCGACCTTGAGCTCGGAGCTCCTGGAACCCGAAATTCAATTGTGAAGTTTTATTTTTAACGGGGCTGTATACAGAGCTTGCAGCGCCATTCGCAACCGGTCCATATATTATTCGTAACTAACATCGAGACTGAACGCATTGTTGCGGCACAGTAGGCAGACGTTTCACTTCAGTCCAGATCGTTCTCCGTCATTCGCTGGAAGGAGTATGGCTGATATCCCGAAGTCATCATCATCGTCATCATCAGCCTGACTATACCCACTTCAGAGCGAAGGCCTCTCACATATTTCTCCTGTTTTACACTCCAATTAACCTGGTTCTGTGCTAGCTGCATCCACTTGACCCCTGCGAACTTCTTAACCACATTCGCCCAACTACCTTTCTGCCCCCCCCCCCCCACCCTGCTACGCTTTCCTTCCCTTGAAATCCAGTTTGTTACCCTAAGCGACCATCGGTTACCCTATCCTAAACAACCTTAAAAATTAGATAAATCAGTTTACTGTCAGTTACGTAATAAGGTTTACTAAGGTAATCGCTAATAGAATCAGGAGAACCTTAGACTGCAACAAGCAAAGGATCAAGCAGGTTTTCGGAAACGGTACTCTCTCTCTATATATATGTATATAAATTATTTATTTATTTCAGAAATGACATACACTATCGATCATGCCAGTACCATCAACCAGGTGATAGAAAAACGCTTGGAAAATAACAAGCTCCTACACATAGCATTCATTGATTACGAAAAAGCATTTGACTCAGTGAAACCTCGGCGGTGAGCAGGCATTGCTAAATCAGGGGGAAGAAAAGCCGTACGTGAAAGTGGTGGAAGATATAGTGCCTGCACTGCAACCATAGTTCTGCATAAAGAAAGTAAACAATTCCCATAAAGAAAGGTGTTAGGCAAGGAACCACGATCTCCCCAGTACTATTTACAGCTTGTTTAGAGGAAGTATTCAGAGACTTGGAATGGGAGCAGTTAGGGATAAGGGTAGATGGAGAATACCTCAGTAAACTGCGATTTGCTGATGACATTGTCTTGCTAAGTAACTTGGGGGATGAACTGCAAATAATGATTGATGACCTAGACAGGACAAGTAGAAAGGTAGGTCTAAAAATCAATATGCAGAAGACTAAGGTAATGTTCAACAGCCTCGTGAAGGAACAGCAGTTTACGTTCGATAGCGAAGCAGTGGAAGTAGTAGGCGAATACGTCTACTTAGGACAGGGAGTAACCGCAGATCCGGACCATGAAAAGGAAATAACAAGAAGAATAAGATTGGGATGGAGCGCATTTGGCAAGAACTCGCAGATTATGACTAGCAGCTTGCCGGTATCGCCCAAGAGGACAGTATACAACAGTTGCATCTTATCTGTACTCGCCTAGATGGTTCTACCTAAGTTGAGGACAACGCAGAGGGCTACGGAACGAAACATTGTAGCGGTAACATTAAGAGATACGAAGCGTGCAGAGTGGGTCAGAGAATTAACTCAAATTACTGGCATTACAGTGGAAATCAAGAAGAAAAAATGGGCTTGGGGAGGACATGTAGCGCGAAGAAAAGATAGCCGATGGTCGCTTAGGGTAGCCCGAAGTGCTGTGTTTTAAATTTATAAAGGCCGTTGGAGGTTACGGACACTGTTTTGGCTTTGTACTTTTGGTCTTCTATTTGCCACACATATCTGCCAGGGCCCATTCGAGTGAAAGAATTATTTGGCAGTGAGCAGTTGGTCCAATGCGTTTTCAATGCATGGAAGCAGTATAGGGCGCTCTTGACCACGCTGTTTAGTTTCGATAATCGACGCAGAAAAAAAAGGTCCTACCTTTCGCTTTACCAACACTAGACGAAGCGTTTCCTTACATGGCTGCGATGAGCATCTCGTTTGACATGTATCGTTATGGGAATCGGGATATGGGGTTGGCTTTTCTGTAGAGTATAGCATAGTGTAATGCATATTTTGCATGGAGACTAACTAAGAGGGTCTACGTAAGTTGAGGACAACGCAGAGGGCTACGGAACGAAAAGAGATAGGAAGCGCGCAGAGTGGGTCAGAGAAATAACTGAAGTTACAGACAATCTAGCGGAAATCAAGAAAACGAAATGGGCATGGGCAGAACATGTAGTGCGAACAGAGGATAACCGATGGCCGCTTAGGGTAACAAACTGCATTCCAAGGGAAGGAAAGCGTAGCAGGGGAGGCAGAAAGTTAGGTGGGCGGATGAGGCTAAGAAGTTCGCAGGTGTCAAGTGGATGCAGCTAGCACAGAACCGGGTTAATTGGAGAAATACGGGAGAGGCCTTCGCCCTGCAGTGGGTGTAGTCAGGCTGATGATGATGATGAATGCACTTTGGCTACTGCGGTGTGCCTAACGTTTCATAGAATGGGAGCCATCCAGCAAAATACTGAAGGAATCCTAGTGGTCTCTGTCGCTGGACTGTTGCCAAACTAGGATTGAAGTCAAAAGTAGATAGCACGTAGTATTAATCGCATACGGTTTACGACGCCGGTGCGAGAGTACAGATGTCCCCGGTTTCAATTAAGTCTGCGATATATGCCTTTACGTTCACAATGCGCTAATATGCGGACCCGAAATGTTTAATAAAGCGCATCGCGCCATTCAAAACCAAGAGAACACGCGCTCTTAAAGCGCAGGTTCCTTTCTCGAGAACTCTGCTCCTTTTTTTTTCACAGCGTCGTGGTCGCATAGCTAATTCCTTTGCACTGCGACCATGCCGCTGCATCGCGGCAAAGTTGAAATTTGAAATTGGAGTTGAAATTCGCAAACAAGAGCATCGACGACTACGCAGTGTCGGCTCTCGCAGTTCCATATCCTAATAATAACGTCAAACACGATTCTTGCAAACTCATAACCGTGCTCTAGCTTGCCATAAATGCAAGCTAAGGATGATGTCTTCTAAAACATAGGGACTGACAATAAAGGGATCAACATAGACGAGTCCGTGAAATGCAAGTCTAGCCGTGCACATGCCAGCAGGAGTGAAGTGATGTCCGCCCACCGTGCAAATTTCAGGCCCTGTTATATCGGTTAAAGGAGTATAGACACCATTTTTTGAAGCGTCGGAAGGAATACGATTGCTTTCCTGGTTATACAGAGATACTCCCCAAGCAATCCCAACCTCGCACGTTTCCGCGAAGATATTTTAATTTGATTTTAAAAGCAAGCCAGGCAAGTACTCCGTTTTTCAAAACCCATTGGCATCGACATCTCTGTGACGAAAACGTGTACATAGGTAAACAACATGACGTCATCAAACAACTGTGACGTGGAGTCGGCAAAGCAAAGAGCAGTGACGACACATGGCCGGACTCGAACAGCGCCGCCGCCGCTTCCGGCCGTGCCCTGAGAAAGAACTCCGCTTCTGCTCGCTTCACTTGATGGCTTCTTCGTTGGTGCATGTTACAATTACCTCACCGGTGTACGTATGGAGACTGCCTGCTAAACTCAGGCCCCAACAGTATGCCTGCACAAGTGCAGGGCTTAGGCAACGGTGCCTGTCGATGGCGCGCCGGGAACATACTGCGCCGCTCCCCGCCTACCCTAGACGTCGCTAGCCCTAGCTGGTTTCACATCGAAGCGCCAGCGAAAGGCGCTTCGGAACGAGCTAACGCTGTAAAAAACGTCGGAGTTTAGCGCCGCTTTACTGGCAAGCCCATCTCGTAAAATAAGTTCTTACTTTGCGCGACGCCTTCAGAAGCGGAGCTAGCTGACGTCAGGTGAGTCGCACCGGGCAGCAGCTGTCGGAAAAAAAAAAGTTCGCTTGTATCACTGTAAATATTTCTACAGGACCTCCGTATTGGCCGAATAATCCTCGCAATTTAATCGTGACTGATAGTCCTTTGTACAAATAGCTATGTAAGCGAATGAACAGCGATCTGCGATAGCTAGATTACCGATAGCGGATGCTCAGGCAGATATGACTTGGGAGCCGATCGCGGCGGCCACGGCGCCACGGCTTTACGCACCCAGATTGCCTTGACTGCGCCAGATGGCGCCACATGCTTGGACGGCGGCACGCAGGTCTGCCGCGTCGGGACCAATCAGCGCGTGAACAGGCGTGAGCACGGGAGCCATCGGGAGAGCTTACGGGTTACGGTGGCTGATCGCATCATTACTAAAACATTTTTTTAGAACAGCTTGGCTCACAGCGTTGGCCAACCGGACTGATAAAGCAGCATCTTCACGATTCCTTTGTTCAACATTCCTACCAGTTGACATTTCCTGCGCGTCAACCCACCAAGCTTTCGTGGCTGCTGCTGATTCCTGCTTCGTCGCATGAGTCGCAGGCGAGCGGGTCGGGATTTAAGTGCCCGGCAATGTTAGTAACATCCACGCTTCTGGGCAAAACAACGTCGCAGTACTAATTATGCTACGCTGAAGCGCTGCTTGACGACGATATTTTCGTGCACGTGCGACAGCAAGCAGACGAAAAACGCGACCCGAATGCGTCATCAGATTTTGTGTTTACGCGATCACCAACCTTGCCAGTAGGGAGCGCTCGTGTGGCGTTCTCGTATCTTTGACGTCATCGCGCGCTCGTGTCCTGAGAGATCGAAACCGAAACTGGCCCGGATAAATGCACTGATAACAAATTAATTGATCTGTGCAGGGGCTTTTTGGGTCGCAGTCCCTCTGTTTTGGACCACTGTGGATCGATTAAATCAAAAATACCGGAACAGAAAATGTACGTGTCTATACTCCTTTAAATAATTGTCAAGCACTGATCAGTAAACCAAAAGGTGTCAGTCAACTGAAGGGGTATCGAACCGCTACATCTAAAGCCGCGAAGCTACGCCTACTTACGTGGTCCTGTCTAAGAAGCGTCGCCACATCGGAAGTGTGATGGACGATTTTACACTATACGCTAGTCACCAGCCTTACCTACCCACGTCTCTAGTCTATAATTTTGCTGACGGGGGATCGTTGAGTGGCCAGTGCGGCTTTTAGGGGGCTTGGAGTGGGCGAACCATAGCAGGCAGCAGTAACCATGGAGGACTCGTGGCGTGGGATGTCACAAAGCCAGCCTGCGCTGAGAGGTATTCCTGATGTTCGTGTGGCCGTTCACCACTATGAAGGCATGCAGCACACTGTGGTGCGGGCAAACCCACAGCATCTGACCAGCCTTACCACAGGGGTAGCACGCCAGACGTCGGACTCTCGAAATTGTATTTCGGCTTGAGAAGAAGGCAGAACGTGTCGTTTTCATACCCACTATGATGCTGAAACCCTATTGCACACGTCCTCACTAGGTGGCGGTGGCGGCCCTAAAGAGTCTGGAAGAATTGCAAACTGTAGTTAAGTATTGCGGAGACGAAGGGGACGCTGTAGGCTTCCGTTTGAGCGCAGTTTAGTCGGGTCTGATGATTTTCAACTGCTCAACTGATCAGGGTTTTAAAATACAAGGCCATGAAATACCTAGAGTAGCAGAATATAAATATCTGGGGGTATGGGTAAACGAAGGATTGGCATAGATTGGAAAGCATGAGCAATCACTTAAGGCCAAAGGGCGAAGGAATGCCGGGATAATGAAGCATAAGGCATGGGGGGGATACAATAGGTATGAGGTTTTGAGGGGTATTTGGAAAGGAATTATGGTGCCCGGACTTACTTTCGGAAATGCGGTTTTGTGCCTAAAATCACAGGTACAGTCAACATTAGAAACAAATCAGAGATCCGTTGGACGATTAGCACTAGGTGCCCACGGCAAAACTACAAATGAGGCGGTACAGGGAGATATGGGCTGGGCATCTTTCGAAGTACGGGAAGCTCAGAGTAAAATATTATATGAGGAACGCCTGAGGAAATTGGACCATAACAGATGGGCAGCTAAAGTATTTAAATACCCGTACTTAAAAAGCCTTGACTCACAATGGAGGAAAAGAACTAGGAAACTAACAAGTAAGTATGCTATTAACAAGGACGGAGAAATAAGGAGCGTTAAGCAACAGGTGAAAAACACAGAAGGTAAAAATTGGATAAATTCGATGGAAAAGAAACAGAGTGTGGAATTATACCGAAAGTGGAAAATGCAGATCAAGAAGGAAGATTTCTTTGATAACTCGAAAGGCAGTGCCCTACTTTTTGAAGCTAGATCAGGGTGTTTTAGAACACACAGCTACAAAAAGAATTTTAACAATGGAGATGACGCATGGGTTGTATGTGGAAACTCCAGTGAAACAATTGACCATATTATACTCGAATGTAATGGTATCCATCCGGAAGTTGGTGCAGGCGCAATCACTGCTCCTGAAGCTCTGGGGTTTAGAGATAGTGGCCGGGTGAATAAACCAGCGGTGGAAGCTAGCAAAAAACGACTGGAAGATTGGTGGCTTAAAAGCAGAGAAGTGACATAAGGATAGTTATGTAGGAACAAAAATTTAATAAATAGAATGATGGTTTAGTTAACCAATCGAAATCAATAGTTAGGATATAGGGAGAAAAAGGAGCATGATAGCTACTGCTACCACCCCGTTTCAAAGGGGACGCTCCTATATTCCATCCATCCATCGACACAGCTGGTTCCGTTGCCACTTAGGCGAGTCACGGAAGCAACAATGTGTGCGGCGAGAACAGACCTAAAATCTCCCGTAAAGCACTCCCGGAGCAATTCAAAGCAGAATTATTAACGGCCGGTGACATGAGACACGTGACGATTGTAGCGAGCTTCCGTTTGGTATTTGGTGTTAGTGGGAGATTGATTTTCCGCAAGGCAAAATAAGAGTTCTTTTTTGACACCATTCATTATGCGTCGCATAGTTATGTCCTCGGGCACGTTCAGATCAACCCGCATAAAAGAGGCATATATCGCTGGATTCCATTTGTAGTTCTGGTTTCTTTATTGCAGTGCGGAATGCGCACGTACCATTTCTACAATAATAATAAAAAAAACCCTAGTTTACAAAAGCTCTGAAAAAGCTCGAAACTAAGAAAAAAACGCGCACTTCGTACAGCCAAGCGTCAAGCAAGCTCGCAGGCATGGGATAAATACTACGAAACCAAACACGCCTATTTGGGGGCGATTAGAAGTGCGAAGCGTTCATATTACGAAGTTGATCTGCCAAAAATGTTAACCGATAACCCCAAGAATTTCCGGAAAATGGTAAACCCGAAGGAAACACGCCTTCGAGCCGTCACTATTAATTCTGGTGAATGGATGACTGATATCGAATGTACAAGCACGTTTAACACTGAATTTTCTTCCGTTTTCACTAATGAAGCCGAAACAACATATTGTCACGCACTTCCCGCCGTCCTTATTGAGGAAGATGAGGCTTGGCGGAAGAAGCAGAGGAGGACGAGGAAGCTGAGTCTGTCCGCTCTGGTGTGCTACCAATCTCCAGCGCATCCTAACATCTTTTAAATAAACCTCGTAACAATTGTGGTGAAGTGTGCGGGCTACAGATCACCACGGAACCTCTTCTACTTCGCCGAAGCAGAAGAATTGCTGGCCTACCCCCCTACGGACGGAGATGGCGCAAGCAGATGGTTCAATGCAGCCCACGCCAGCAGCTCAACCGACCATCGGACAGCCTTATCGGGAACCCCGGTACTTCTATGGCAAGCCCGCGGAAGACGTAGATGACTGGCTCACACACTACAATCGGGTGAGCAAATACAACCGCTGGGATGCGAATACCAAGCTGGCGAATGCGGTATTTTTTTTTTAAGAAACTTCGCTAACAAGATTTGACAGTCATGAAGCATCCCTTACCACCTGGTATCGCTTCATAGAAGAAATGAGAGCGGGATTTGGCGATGCCGTTGCTTGAAAAAAGAGCGCCGAACATACTCTGGCTCAGCGAGCGCAAGTAACGGGGGAGACCTGCACAACTTGCATAGAAGACGTCCTCAAGCTATACAGAATAGTTGATGCTGGGATGACTGACGAAGACCGAGTGGGTCACCTCCTCAAAGGAATCGCGCAAGACGTGTACAACGTTCTTATCTGCAAGGACGATTTGAATACCACCGCTGATGTAACACGACACTGCCGCACGTTTGAATGTTTGAAGCGACGCCGTATCATTCCGAAGTTTGGTCGGTTGCCTAATGTAACAACTGTCGTCAGTGTGGATGTGTCGGAAACGACAAGCACGGCAGATACAATTTGACAAATCGTCCGCGAGGAGCTTCGGAGGCATCAAGATATTGGGGGCCACGTCAGACCCTACAGTAGCACCTCTTCGTCAGACAATATCCCATCGTCTACCTGTTATGCTCCCTCTGTTACGTCTCCTTCGGACACCCGATGCTCTGCTGCTCATCGCCCGGACATCCAGCCTCTCACCATCAACGCCTACAACAGCGAGCACTCTCGTCATCCTCGTCGACTACATCCAGAACATTAAGCGTTTAATACAAGAGACGATGACCCTTATTCATCAAATGAACGTGAGCCGCCAGTGTGTTATGCCTGTGGAATGATCGGCCACATTTCGCGTTTTTGCTGCAACCGCCGTCCGTACCAGCAATATCGCCGACAGTGGCTGAACTCCCGTGCAAGGTTTCCTGCTGACAATGTAGATTCATATAGAAGAACACCTGGCCGGAGTGAGTACAGAGCAACAGCTAGCCGACAAGAACGCAGAATGGCGCTGAACCGAAACGAATCACCGGCCTGTGACCGTAGCCTGACACCACCATCTCGGCGCCTACGACGCTCCCCTTCTCCCCGTCGACGGTCGCCACCTCCGGGAAACTAGTGAGTGCGGCCTATGGAGGTGAGGTCGCAAATGATTCTAGCTTATCCATGCCTCTGCCCGTTTCGATGTTCAAGAATCTAATTGAAGTGTTTTTGAACGGTGTACGTGCTATGGCGTTGTTGGACACAGGTGAAACCATTTCTATTATAAGTCTCGCTTTTAAAAACTGCCTTGGTCGTAAAATTATGTTTGCTTGGCATAGTGCGTGGTAATATTTTAGATTGCCTCTCATCGTCACCACAGTCATGAACGCAATAACCTTCAGCAGTAACAGAATTTCGTGGATAATCGACAAAATTAACAATTCCTCGGCCTCAGGCATAGACGAAATCAATTCAAAGGTCTTGAAAAACAATAAATCACTCTGTTCCATATTTTGTGTTCATTGTTCTCGCAATCACTCTCCGAAGGAACCGTTCCAGACGACCTAACAGTGGGGAAGGTCGTTTCCGCCCACAAAACAAGTAGTTATGATTCACCTCTTAATACTCGCCCCATTTTATTAACAAGTGTACCGTGAAAAATCATGGAACATGCCATTTACACCCAAATCATGCAATTCTTGGATTCAAATAATTTCTTCTATCCATCACAGAATGGATTCCGCAAGGGTTTTTCCTGTGAAACTCATCTAGCCATATTTGTACATGATATTCAGGCCAACCTTGATATTAACCTACAAACTGACTCCATTTTTCTAGATCTCACTAAGGCATTCGCCAAATGACCTCGTCAACGCTGCCTTCTTAAACTTTCCCCGTTGAACCTACATCCGAACATAATTGCAGAATAAAGCATTCCTCAAGCATTGCTTTCAGTCCGTCGTCATTAATAACCAACCTTTCAACCCGCTTACAGTAACCACCGGCGTCCCACAGCGTTCTGTTCTCGGTCTTTTACTATTCCTCATATACATTAATGATTTACCCCTGGATTGTGTCAATTATCGGTCAGTTACTAACCATTCTTACCAAGAATCACATCAGGCAGATCTGCGCCGTGAGCAAGACTGGTGCTTCCAGTGGATGATGACGCTCAACTCTAACAAAAGTAATTGAATGGCCTTTCACTGCCATCGCAATCCTCTTGTTTTCTCCCCAGTTAACCTCGCCCAGTCATATAAATACTTAGGTGTCTTCATTTCTAATGATTTATCTTGGCGTTTGCATGTGACGAACCTGATATCATTGGCTAATAAAACACTACGTTTCTTAAAACGTCACCTGGAAGAAGCCCCACAACACGTAAGACTATAAGCGTACATCTCACTTGTTAGAACAAAACTTGTATACGCGTCACCCAACTGGAGCCCTCATCAAGAATACTTAATACATGCCATCGAAGCTGTTCAAAACAGGACTACCAGATTCATTCACACTTCATAGTCGTACGACATCAGCATATCATTCTTAAAATCGTAGTCAGGTCTACCTAATAATCCTACTTACCGTCGTATAGCCAGTATTGTCCAATTTCACAAGTTCTTTTATTCGCCACAAAAACAAGAACCATACATCTGCGCACTTCCACAACGCAGGTCCCATCGCATCGGTCATCTTCTTCAAGTTTTGCGTCCACATACCCGTTGTCACGAAATCGGCGCACATTTTTATCAAGCCGGCGCGGTGCGAGGCCCGCGCGGCGCCGCATGGAAATTTCCACCAAGTTCGAGAAAAGCCTCCTTCCCCGCGCGAGAGAGCGCGTAGCTTTGTACGAGTCGCCGTCGCCCTCTTTCTCATCACCCGGCGATGACGCTGACTCATCAGTCTGGAATATGCCAGAGCTCTCCAGAAATTTCTACGGGTCCTAGCCAATGACGGCGTGCGGCTCGGGTGGAAAAGGGAGCGATCTAACCAGCGAAGCTAAGTGTGCGTGCGCGCTCACCTTAGCGCGCCTTGACAGACAGACGCAGCGCGCCCTATTTTTGAAGGCCGCGCCGCTTGTGTAGTCAGTGGTTGCGGCGTGTTCGCAAGTGCTTCGGCTGGACTCCCGAGGATCACCTGCTGCTAGCAAGCTCACGGACCTGCGAGGGAGCGGCGCTCGTCTTGCTTGGCGGCCACATCGTGACTCTCGAGGCGTCGGACTGCAACAGTGCCTGGTGAACAATTTGGTCTTTGTTTATGTGCCTCTCTCGTGTTTGATCTGTGTTGTAAAGCCTCTCTGTTATTGAATACCTCTGTAGTTGCATGCTTAGTGTTTGTATTCTGTGAACCTCTCGTCTGTGTATTTAAAGTGTTCTTGTGCATTCCTTTGTATCGTCTCTTGCTGCGCTTAAAGTGTGTTTTGTTTGTTACGTTTTCCTCCGAACCTTACTCTGGCTTCAACCGGCGACAGCTGGGCACCAAACGGCCACCCCCTTCTGTAACTAAAAGGTTGTTTAATTCTGGCTGAGCTTGTCACGCAGGTCGAGGGCACCTCCTTTGCGACCGGAACAGCTACCTCCCCTCACTCTAATACCGGTTTCCATTGGGCGAACAGGAGCACGTTTAGCTGCACTAAAAGTGCTCTCGCGAGTTTCAGCGCCTACCAGTGGTCAAACAGGGGCAGTAGCGTTGTGTTCCATTGGCAGAGGAGGCGCGCTTTTGGGGTCCCGGGAGCAGCCGAGAGCAGTCCTCGGTGCTCCGTCGCCAGCGGCGGAGTGCAGGGAGAACGGAGGAAGTCACGTGACCTTTGTGATGTCACTTCTGGCACGGTAGGTCTCGAGGGAGAGCGCGCGCGCTCTCTCCCTCGGGACCGGCCGTTCTTCTGGTTATTCGCCACCCGGAGCCCGGGCAGGACGGTCGAGAAAAATGGCGGAAGACGGCAGCGGTGGCGTTCGGCCGGCAGATACGGGCAACGCAAGCGCGGGAAAAGTTTGATCACATGACGCCTGACGTCACGCGCTCTGCCTCGGTACGCTGCTCGGAGAGCAGCGTGAATGTTCCATTGGGGAGACGAGAACGTGCGTCCCCAGTGCTTTCGTATGCTGCTCGTTGCTCTTGCTCCTGTTCGCCCAATGGAAACCGATATAAGGTGAAAAAACTCTCCCAGACCACACTTGGCCCTGGGGGGGACCTTGCCGGAAGTGTTGAATGGATGATGATGGGCTGATGAGTTATGTGTGACTCTGGAGCACGGCACCTCCGGGTGTCAATCCCCCTCCCCATCTGACAACGGCAAGGGTGTCTGGGAGTGTGCGCACCGTTAAGGGCGCATCGTTAATAATACCTTCTAATTATTAGCTGGTGACACCCGGCCGTACAACTATTTTTGCCGACTCTATTTTTCTCGTGCAAAAGCTGAGTGGAATGGCCTTCCCCGCAATACTGCTGCCATAAAATGATCATATCATTTTCAAGCACTGCTGATTCCTTTATTTTGTAAACCCCACGCCTTATGTAACGCCCCGAAAAGGGGTCTTTAGGATAAATAAAGTGATGTGATGTGATTTCTGCTCGTGGTGGGGTAGATCGGCAGCAGCTGGCGACGAAGAAGGTAGCTTTGCTTTTTGCTTCACGAACTGTCGTATTTTGTCTGGGAGCAGCACACGAACATCACCTGTATAGACAGCTGAATGTGGTTTATTCAGTCCTAGCTAGTAGTGGAATGCGGGGCCTGCTTTATAGCGGGGTCTATTTTACGGGACCTATTTTATAGCGCAATTCTACCCACAGTTGCGCCTCCGCTATTGGTCTAGTCGCGAAGTATACAAACACGAATCACGTCCGTGTTGAGCTTTCCAGAGCAACGTTTATGGTTCGGAGTTTTCCTTCCTGTGTTCCTCATCCCAGCCGTTGTGCTTGAGAACACCTTCGTACTGGTCCATTCAATCTTCAGCGTCTTCAAAGTGATCGCCGGCGAAGGACGGTAGCATTCGTGCAAGAGAACAACGCATTGAGCCGGCAAATTCACTGAGCTGCCCATATGGATCGTATCAGTTTGTGTATATTTGCCACAGGTCTAGGCGTCCAGGAAAAAGGCGCGAGTTCAGGCCACTAGCCTTGCAGACGTCGGCTCGTACTGTGGTGGACTGGGTCCAAATTCGTGTTTATTTACTCCAGCCCTTAGGACGGAGCTCACAGGAAAGCCAATCGTACTTGGCGGCTACACCAGAAAATGCAACAAGTATTCTACAAGGCCGCGGCAATAGTCACAAAGCAAATACACAAGCCAGGAGAAACTGTGCTCAGATTCAGATGGCTGCAAGGCTTCCTCCACTTAAGCGCTCTCTCCCCCGGTCTCTGAAAAGCACGTGGCAATATTTTATTACACTACCAAGCTCTACTACAAAGCATGGTAAGAACATGGCTTGTTTTCAGAAAGAGTTCACTCGCTTCTTATATGTTCATTGTTGAAAACACTCTAAACGCATGTCTCTGGCCTAATGTGTACATGGTGCCCGCATGAAGATTATCGTAACAATACTAGTAATGGCAATGTAGGTAGCCTAGACGGAGCGTCTAGGCTACCTACATTGCCAATATTACTATTGTGTTCCCATACAGGAATCCGGTGTGTCTAAAGTGTAAAATATTAGCGCATGCTATTATTTCTTGTGGTTGCGATGAGACCATTTTCGGATGGCGCTGCTAATGAAGTACCCACGTCGGCCCCTGTGAGGTCCGTGTAGGGAAGCGTGGGTTCTAGTCATCAATGTAGAAGGTAACAGAGAACGAAGAAATGTTCGTATTCAGAGACTGCTGGAATTATCTCCAAAGTGGGACAGACAGAGGGACTGCGTTAACTAGGCACATCATGAAATTGCGGAAGAATAGAGATAGCCCCCACTTGGGTACCTGCATCGGTTCCTAATGCGGGCAGGCCATTGGGGGTTAACACGGGCCCACTTGGCAAAAGCCATATTGGCCTTTCTGGGGTTGACATGGGCAGCCCAATTAGACCAGCATAACCCCCTCCCCTCAGAGCCAGCTTTGTGCCACAGATCTTCTGACATTATTTCGACCTCTGGGTGTAATATCAGACGCAGTAACAGGAACCGAAATTCCAACATGCCATGCAGAAAGTCTCAGCGGGTGTCAGACTGACTGAAATTCCTGAAGCAGATTCACGCCCCTAATCTTCCGGCTGTGTGATGAAGTAATGCCACGAAAATGCTTGCTCTTGCGAAAGTTCTTACGAAAAGTAGTTTTCAGAATGATGCGTTGTTTTGGAACAAACACATATTAATTATCGCCGACTCCTTCCTGCAGCTCAGGACGTCGTTCTTGTACGGTTTTTCTGGGTGAAACAATGATTGCAAAATTAATTTTCTTTAATGAAAGAGACAACTTTTGATTACCGTCTTCAGTTGTTTATGCTACAAAAAAAATGAGGGAGTGTAAATAAATTGAACTTGCTTTTGTGATCCCCGTCGCAATATATTCATCATATTATGAAACCAGCATACTTTAAAAGGTTTTTACACGCTCTGCTTAGCACACAAAAGCCTTCTTGCACACATTAAGCGGCCGTTGGCTACGCCCCTACATTTATTTTACTTAAGAGATCTGGGAATGTTTTACACTGCCCAAAGTTGAGTAAAAGAAACAAGTATCCTGTTGTCATCATCCAAAGCAGTGTTGTAGCATTTCGAGCACTCACCTGAGAAAAGTGACGAAGATTTTGAAAAGATGTCCCGACGAAAACATGGGGCAGATACACTGCGATCCTGGTCTGGAAATATCAAAGGATGAAAGCATCGCTTTAAAAGAGTTCCTGCCCTTCACTTGCATTCAAAATGGCAGAACGGGATCCTAATAATTCCCCCTTGCGACAAATCTGCACACTTCGCTAGAGCGCTTTCAAAATCAGGCCGAAAATGCGCTTGACCCTCTGTGCAACAGGGCCATTAGTGTGAAACGCAGCTATTTTCATTCACTCAAGTATATTGTGTAGAACGAGGGAAGAAGATGGTTTACACAGTATGAAGGAGCACTGAACAATGGTACAGGGGGTACACCTCAGTTCGCAGGTCGAGGCAACGTTTCGACAAGTCGACTTGTCTTCGTCTCGGCCCTTCAACCTTGTTCAGTGCTCCTTAACTATAATAATGTAATTTACAGCGAATCCTGCTGGAAAAAAACCTAAAAGCATATTGGCTCGTAAGATCGGCAATAAATGGCATAACGCAACATCCTGAACGGCTCCCATCCACGGCTAACTTTGCAGTTCTTTCTTCAATACACAAACCCCTCACCGACATTGAAATTTATACTCGCTTAAACAAATATTTCTTAACTAGTGTATCCATAATCTAGAATATACTCATTTCCAAGTAGTCTTAAGGCACCATAATGTATAAACGTTAACACGGCAGAGATATACAACTGCTCCAATGAGGCCATCCGAACAACGGCGCGTATTACGCTTTGGCCAGAATTCAACATTTCCTTGACGTATGCTGTCAGATATTCGGTGAGATTTTTTTTTTTTTTGCGAAGGGCCCTTTCTTATTTATCTTCTTATTGTTCAGGTGTGAGTTTCTGTTCTTTGCAAAGCGATGAGGATGTCAACGAGTTTTATATGGTAATTTGTTTCAACGGGTTGTTAAGTATAGAAAGCGACCAATGTGTCTTACTAATGGGAAGCTCCAAATTATTATGCGACAAAAATAGTTGGCCGCACCCATTATTCACAGGGACAGGGGTCGAGAAGTCTTACAGATCACACTGGGCTCATTGATACGGGATCTATATGCTATGCGTCTTGCTCGTAACATAACAAGAGTCTAGTTACAATAGCACAGTTTCCCTAGTAGCTGCTAGCTCCGTGATGTCAAAAGCATATATTTTCTGTTTGTAAGAATTTTATGATGATTATTCGGCTCGGCCGAAATTACTTCAATCATTTGGACCACACAGTGTACTTTTGAAGTTGAATTCATTGCACGTAACTGGCGAGGAATTTGTCATTCACTACACTCATAGTTGCAGTCTGCTCCCACAAGAAACGCGCCATCGTTCGCTGCCTGGGAGATGGTTTAAAGAGATGTACTACAGGTAGTGGCTGTTGAAATTGGGGTCCTAGGGCGTTTACAAGAACTATCAAGAGGAGGTACTACACAACAGTGGGAATACGTTGCATGAAATGGAATGTGAAACACCCGTTATGTGAGTATTTGAGCGAAATCGCTACAGTAGAATGTGAACTACATAAACACTATTAGGGCCCCTTCTGAGGCGCCACACTTTTTTTCTGGAACGAAGCACGCCTTGCATTTTTGAGCGCCCGATGCGAGATCTACTTGATGATGACCGCAATATAACTGCAACGATTACAACGGAGATGATCTGCAATGATACCCTGTTTTAAAGCACAAACGACCTAATCACCTTATTCGTGATTTCTTACATATCGCTGTTAATTGTGGCTCTATTTATCCTGGACTCATAACAACCTTCACAGCTCTGTGTGTGTATTATATCAAATTACGGTTGTTATTTTATAATTGACTCTTTCGATAAGCAAAAGTATAACCTACCTTTCTGTAAGATACATCATCCAGATTGTGTTTGATGCAAATATTAGAGCGTTTCAATCTGCAGTCAGCCTAGCCTTGAGGAAAATTTTCACAAGATGTTTCCATGTCGCTGGTTTCTCTTAGCAATTCATATAAAATAAATAATTTTCGCTTCACTGATTCTGTCTTTAATTGTAGAGTCAACAGCGTTCGGCCTCCCGTTTCAATATCCACCTATCTACATTTCGGTAGTCACTTACTAGGTATTTTTGTAATTTCTACCTTGTTTATTGCAGGCATACTAATTAGACACACTAGTAAAGCACCGCATTTCATAAACGTCCACTGCATGACATAGATCTGCAGCCTAATTTCGACACAGCCGGAAGAACCCGTCTATTTCGCCTAGTTCAGCGCGTGTCGAACTCGCGACCCAGAGGCCTTGGAGGGCTGAAAGCCGATGCCATATTTCAATCGCGACACCCAGCTGGCATCGGCTGCTAACTCGGGAATGACATGCGCTGTCTTGACGTCAACTATCCTCTACTAGCATCGTGCCTGTGACTTTTTGCTACACACACTAACACCAACAGCCCCTGCGACCGATTGTTTGGAACGTGCCCTTCGTTCCTGAAAGCATTGGTAGAAAAGTGCATTCATTGCAGTTTACAGGTGCATAACAATCCTAAAAGTGGGTAATAAAATGTTATCGGAGATTTTCTGCAATACGCGGTGTACGCAAGCTGTCTGGTACGGCATTCCAGCCAATTCAACAGATGTAAGTACGCTGCATTATTTAACTCGGACTGAAAACTTGGTACTGACCTGCGCACCAAGACGCAATCTCGTTGATATACTTCTTGGCGGCGTCCCAGCTTTTTCCCTTATTAACACCGCCGCCCACATTTCTGTTTGATAGCAACACAGCTAAAATGATTGGTATGTATACTGCGAGAATTAGCATTGCTGACCGCCACATCCCTGTGTTATTTACAGTGCTCACCAGTTGCCCTCAAGGCGTTATATTAGGCCTCAACCTTTTAACTGCACTCCCCGCTCTCATTGACTGTTCTCCTAGACTACTTCATCAAGACCTGCCGCACTGTCCTGATGAACAAGCTCCTTCAACTTCAATTTACTCGCCTACCACCAGTAGCCCCTGTGTGCTCATGTCGCCTTTTTCCTACGTTCCTGATGGCGACTACTTTGTTTGCCCCATAACCGACGTCCCTTTGCAGCATAAATTTGCTCTCCGTTACAACATTGTGCACATACCGAACACCCACACATATATTCCAGTCTCAAACTTCAACATTTTTATGCAAGTTTTTCCTGAGGCTATTTCTCTCGCCAATATGACCCCATTGTCTGATTTCAATGTGTCTGCTCTTTTGCCTGACCCTAATGCTAGAGTACCGCCACGACCAGCCCCGTCCCCACATTTTGAGCCGCGCATATCGGTAATGGTTGCTCCTTGCTTGCGCCATGATCGTGCTAAAGCACTTACGAGCCTTCTGACTTCGTACAGTGATATATTTGATTTTGGTGAACGCCCCTTGGGTCAAACGCCCTTAGTTACTCATCGCATCGATGCCGGAGACGCTAGCCAAATTCACAGAAAACCTTACCGAGTCGAAATTTCTGAACATCGCGTGATTGGATATGAAGTAGACATGATGTTGCCAACAGACATTATGAAGCCTTCGAGCAGCCCCTGGGCGCCACCTGTCGTGCTTGTTAAAAGAGAAGGACTCCTGCGTTGATTACCGACACCTTAATAAGGTTACAAAGAAGGACATTTACTTGTTGCCCGGGATAGAGGATGCCCTCGACTGCGTGCACGGTGCCAGCTATTTCTCTTCAATTGATCTTCGCTCTGGTTATTGGCAGATCGCAGTGGACGAACGGGACCAAGAAAATACGGTCTTCGTCACTCCTGATGTCCTCTACCGCTTCAAGGTGATGCTTTTTGGCCTATGTAATGCGCCCGCGACATTCGAGCACATGATGTACGCTCTTTTCGCGGCGTGAAGTGGACAATATGCTTATGTTATCTCGACGACGTCATTGCATTCTCTTCGACATTTCAAATGCATCTTCATCGCCTCGATGCTATTCTTGGAGTCTTCCTAAGCTGGCCTTCAGCTGAACTCGAAGAAGTGTAGCTTCAGCCGACGTGAACTCAAGGTGCTCAAACACTTGGTCGATGCCCGTGGAATTCAACCCTACTCCGATAAAATACATGCAGTGAGTGTGTTTCGTACACCCCACTGTACCAGGGACGTGAGTAGTTTTCCTGGCCTCTGTTCCTATTTTTGGCGGTTTGTCCCCAACTTTACGGAGGCAGCTCATCCACTCACTATTCTTCTGAAGATGGACGTTCCGTTTTGCTGGGGCCAAGAACAGTCTCAAGCCTTCTCTGCGCTCATTTCAGCCCTCACCAACCCGCCCGTCCTGGCACACCTCACCCCCTCGACCTCAATGGAGGTACGCCCTGACACCAGTGGTCACGGTATTGGTGCCATTCTAGCCCAACCGCAGACAGGTCGCACTCGCATGTTTGCTTACGCCAGTCGCCTCCTTTCTACGGCTGAGCAAAATTATTTGATAACAGAACGTGTTTAGCCCTTGTGTGGGCCATTAAGAAGTTTCGCCCTTATTTTTTTAGCCGCCCGTTCTGCGTCATCACCGACCACGACGTCTTATTTTGGCTTTCTGTGCTGAAGGACCCTACTGGTCGCCTGGGGCTTTGTGCCTTGCGACTTCAGGAATACAGGAATCTCCTCGGGTCTTTCCCTCTGTCTGCTTCGGGGAATAGATGGCATGCGGTGGCCACGGACTATACTACGCGCTTCGCTGGCACACGAGCATTACCCACCAGCTGTGCGACTGACGTGGCTGCGTTTCATCTCCATTACGCCATCCTGAATCATGGTGTGCCACGCCAGCTGCTGACTGACCGTGGCCGGTGCTTTCTTGATCGCGTAGTCGACGAAGTCCTCCGGTACTCCTCCATTAAGCACTACTTCACCCCCGCTTACCATCCACAAACGAACGTCCTCATCGAACGTCTCAACCGCACACTCACGAACTTGCAGTCAATGTATGTATTGATGACCACCGTGATTGGGATACTAGTATATATATGTCAATAATGCAAACACGGGGGCCAGTTGGTTGGTCATTCTTGCGCTTCATTCATGTGTCGTCTTCCATTTGTCTCTGTATATCAAGTAGCGCAGTATTCCACAATTGCGCTTCATTCGTGTGTCGTCTTCCATTTATCTCTGTATATCAAGTAGCGCAGTATTCCACAGTATATATATGTGTTTAATTCGTCCCGCCACGATACAGCGGGCTACTCACTCTTCTATCTTCTATTCGCCCGCGACCCTTCATTCCCTTTAACAGCGTACTGCCTCCCACTATTAACTCCAGCTCCTACGTTCGTGAAGCCATTTTCCGAGCAAAACGAATGCCTTAGGTTCTAATTGATTCTTCTGCTTATTTTCCTCCAAATAACCCGGTCTTGTGCTAGCTGCATCCACTTGACACCGGCGAGTTTATTAATCTCATCCACCCATCAAACTTTCTGCCGCCCCCTGCTACGCTTACTTTCCTTGAAATCCAATTGGTTACTTTTAGAGACCATCGGTTATCCTCTCTCCTAGGTACATGTCCTGTCCATGCCAAGTTCTTGTTCCTAATTTCATCTAAAATGTCAGTAAATTGAGTTATTTTTCTGAGCCACTCTGCACGCTTCCTACCTAATATTATTACCTGCAGTTTTCGTTGCATCGCCCTCTGAGCTTTTCTGTACTTAAATAGAACCATTTTCGTTTACCTCAATGTTAACCTCCCGTTGCACCGGTAGGATGCAACCGTTATACACGTTCATCTTGACACAGGTAAGCTGCTCGTAATCTGCGGCGCTCTAATCTTCTACATTTTTTTTTTGGAATAGAAGAATTACACGACGACGGGGAACATTCCAAGCAGAAAATAATTCACTTCTGCTCGAAAAAAGTAGAAATTGCTATTGCTGGTCAACAATTTGAGCGGGCTCACCGACTGGGGAAATATAGCTATGAGAAGTGGCGGTCAGTAATAGCAAAGCTTATCTATTTCAAGGCCAAAGCGCTTATCCTATCTTCAGGGCCCAAACATAAGTGAACATACTTTGCAATCCGTGAAGAGTTTTTGCTCGCAACGGGCAAAGCAAGAGCAAAGCTGATCGAATTCAGAAAACTGCATAAAACAAAGTATAAGTTTTCACTTGATATGTTGCGCATGAATTCAAAAACGTTCTTATACAATGGCACTACAGATGCTGTCATGCAGTTAGAGCAATAGCTCACACGCCGCGAAGTGTTCATATCCACAAAACAAACATAAACAGGTCATATCTTCGCCATTATCAATACAATTTTCTGATATCGGAAGTATTTTATTTAAGTGTAACTACACCTCATCTTTTCTCGAAGACAGTGACTCTGATATTATCGCTTTCACTCAAACGTGGCTGCGCTCTAATGTCAGAGACTGCGAAGTTATTTGTGGTTCCAACTCATATAACATATACAGGCGTAATCGCATTCATAAGCGAGGAGTAGGCATACTCATAGGCATTAAAAAATCGCTCAATTCATTTGCTATTAATACGGATCCCGATCTTGAAGTCATTTGGACAGCTGTCATTACATCTTCCACCAAACTTTTCATAGGCAGCTGCTACCGTGCTTTGAACTTCGACCTCTCCTTTTCAGATAAACTCTGCAAATGAATTACGAAAGCTTTTGAGCTATTCCGGGCTGGTGTAACTTACATAATCGGCGGATTTTTTCCGTATGTTTACTAAGCTCTCACCTTCTTGCACTACTTCAACAAGCTTCATTAACATGACTTCAGATGTCAACCTATTTCAATTAGTCACCCAACCCACCCGTGGTCCTAAAATATTAGACCTTACCTTCACAACAGCCCCTGACACTGAGTACAACATAAAGTACCTAGCCGGACTGAGCGACCATAAATTACTTTAGTTAAAAAATACTATTCTACTTGCGTTCGCTGACATCACGAAGAAACAGATTCACGACGATAACAGAGGGTATTACGTTCGAGTAAATGCCGAATTTCGAGAATTTTCAGATCAAGTACTGATGCCGTTTTGTCATCGCAGGTCAGTAGAAGATATTTGGGTTCTTTTTAGAGACACAAAGGAATTGGTAGCGAAGCAAATCCTACTTATCCCGCTGTCAAATGATAAAACTAACCCCTGAGTTTCTACAAAGCATTGACGCATGAAAAATAAACAAAATCGGTTTTGCCAAAATGCAAAGAATGAATCGGCGTCACGTGTGTGGAGAAAATACAAAAACTACCTAAAACACTATCCTTCTACTCTTTGTGACAGAAAACATAAATATTGTTACTTAGCTGTATTCGCTGTTCGTGATGAGGATGAAGAAGTGCAACACACTCGGAGAAGACGACGACGCTGAGTGTTGTGAAATCGGTGCCCTCATCAACGTTAGTTGTGCGGACAGCTTTGGGACTGTAAATCTTCCACGTAACATATCTTGGTGGAGGTGAATCTATTCGATCCCCTGTCATAAGCTGGATCTCCGCAGCGGCCGCCACATCGGAACCACCACGATGACTACCGACTCCTCTACCTCTACTGCCGCCGCACCTGCTGTTGTAATGGCCCACCCCCGTGACCCCGGAAACTTCTGCGGGACCGACGACGTCGACGTAGACGACTGGCTAGCCCTATACAAGCGCGTGAGCAAGCACTACAGGTGGGATGCCACACTCATGCTCGCGAATGTAATATTTTACTTGGCTGGGACCGCGCGGGTGTGGTTTGAAACCCACGAAGACGACCTAACATCTTGGGATATTTGCAAACAGAAGCTCCACGACCTATTCGGAAAGCCTATTGGCCGCCACATTGCCGCCAAAAAAGCGCTCGCCTCTCGCGCCCAAACGTCTACGGAGTCTTATCTCACTTACATCCAAGACGTCCTGTCTCTACGCCGCAAAGACTACCAAGGCATGCCTGAGGAGGATAAAGTCGGCCATATAGTAAACGGCATTGCCGACGATGCCTTCAACCTCCTGTTGTGCAGGGATTGCTCCCCCGTGGACTCTGTGCTGCAGGTGTGCCGACGTTTCGAGCAGGCGAAACAGAGGCGCATATCTCACCGTTTCGACCGGCTGCCGAACACGGCTGCTAGCTCCTCCTGTATCGATATCCTGACTCCTCGACCGCCTGCTAACAACAGTACTTCGACACGTAGTGTCCTCCAAGAGCTTGAGGCAATGACTCACGCGGCCTCGCTGTCGCATACACCCGACAACACCCTGGCTACCATATCACTTATTAAGGCTTTTGTTCGCCAAGAGGTTGCGAATATGGGCCTCCCTTCTACCAGCACCAGCGACAGCACGGATTCAGGACCTGCCCCTCCAGTAATTGCTGCCACCTTAACCAACGCCGGTTTCTCGCCCCGATATTGTTACCGCAACCCAAATGAATGGCGTACCCATGACAATCGCCCCATCTGTTTTACTTGTTCTCGCGTTGGCCACATTTCCCGCCACTGCCGTAGTCGCTGGTACACGCCATCTCGTCAGTACACCAACGTCGACCGCCGCGGAGACTATGCCCCTCGCTATTCCCCATCTCGCCCCGACCAGACCCTTGCTGACCCCAGTTCCACTGTTCGTGCTGCCAACCGTTCACCATCCCCGCAAGCACGACGTTCGCGTTCTCCTCTTCCTCGCCGCAGTTAGCCACCGTCATATTCTGGCCACGTACCGGAAAACTAGCCAATGCAGCTCCCGGAGGTGACGCTGCATTTGTGACCGGGACCAAAAAACCTCTGTTGACCCCTGCCCTACAAAATAACCGCATCGACGTCCTTGTGGATGGAGTTCCCGTTTCTGCTGTAATTGATACAGGCGCCCAACTGTCCGTTCTCAGCTCCTCATTTCGCCGTCGCCTCAAGAAAGTCCTTACGCCAGCCGTCTCGTCCACAGTTCGCGTCGCCAATGGCAGCCCTGCTGCCGTGGTTGGCATGTGTACGGCGCGAGTTTCAATTGCTGACCGTCATGCCCCAGTGTTGATCACCGTCCTAATTGAATGCCCCCACGAGTTATCCTTGGCATTGACTTCTTAACAGTCCACTCTGCCCTTATTGAGTGGTCTAGCAGCCTACTTCGCTTGGACCTTCCGCTCTGCTCTGAAGACCCCTCCTGCTCACCCCGCCTTCGATCAGCACAGTTTAGCCGCCTTCCTACTGAAAGTGGCGTTTACATCCCTATGTCGCCATTTCACCCGTCCCAGATGGCGATTATCTCGCTTGGCACATTGCTGATGCCATAGATAGATGGATTTATTGAAAGGAAAAGGCAGAGAGGTCGGCCCGAATAATTCAAATCTGGCCTGCTACTCTGCACTGGGGAAGGGGAAGGAGAGAAGAAAGAAGGTCATGATGGGTGACGATGTGGGAGAAGGCATATGAAATATATATACAGACACAGCAGCTTGCTTTACAAACGTGAATCAAGTCCGCTGGCGCTCAAATAACGGCAAAGAGCGCGCACTGCCTGGACGCCCTTCCCCTTGTCCTGCCAAGCGCCCAGCAGCAGTTCCTCCGACAGAGGCCTCTTGTCTAAACGCTTCAAGGAAGCAGCTAGCACATTTCTTTCGTTCGCATACTCTGGGCACACCAATAATACATGGTCCACAGTCTCTGGGATGCCACAAGTTAAACATTCCGGTGAGTCCATCTGTCCAATTAAATGTAAGTACTTGCACGTGAAAGCCACGTTTAAACGAAGTCGATGTATCAAGCATGTCTGATGACGCGGAATATCACGCGGAACATTAAATTTAAATGTTCGATCAAGCCTTCTTAGACGGATGTGTCGGGCGTCTGGTTGAGCCCAGTAAGCTGCTGTAGCAATATTCATATAACTCTTTAGAAGACACGTCGTATCCGCTCTTGAAAAAGGCACAGCTGTTTGGAAGCCATTGATGAGTGCGCTTTTCGCTTCAACATCGGCCTGCTCATTCCCATGGAGGCCGCAGTGGGCAGGAATCCATTGAAACATCATGTGGCCTTGCAGCTGGGCAGATGTGATGAGCTCCATAATGTTTAGTGCCAGTTACTGATAGGCAGTGTGGCGTAAGAAGTTTTCCAAAATTTGTAATGCAGTCTTCGAGTCCGTGAATATACACCATTTTTGAGGTGGTTCCCCACATATATAGCGAATAGATTCCCGAATGGCTACAAGTTCGGCAGCGGTTGATGTAGAGGTATGTCCCAATAGGAAATGCAGAGTCGTTTTCTGAGCTGGTATGACCACAGCTGCAGCGGATGCCTGTGCTGATACAGATCCATCGGTGTATACGTGAATATAACTGGGATATTCTGACCAGATGTGTGCCAGAGTAAGTTGTTTGAGTCCACTAATTGGTACCATTGATTTCTTTAGTATTCCGGGAACACGCAGGTGCACTAAAGGTTCATCCATCGTCCATGGTTGTTGGGTGGGACGATATGGGAGGGCATATCCTGTCGGTACTTGCGACTGATGGCAGCGGAGTGCAGTTGTAAAACTGCAGTCCGGCCTCTCATCCAGAATCTTGCTGAGTGGCTGAAAACGGTGTCTTGTAAGTGCTCGTAAATATACACGAAGTGGTTCGTGTGACAAGTATATGGACATTGGGCGAGCGTGTGCCTCTTCAATTGTTCCTTTGTTAGAGGTGCATCTGGACAGTCCAAGGCATATTTTCAGTGCCTGCGCTTGCACGCTCTCTAAAGTCCGCAAGCAGGAAATGCTCATACTAGAGAGTACTGGGAGACTGTACCGGATGTAGCCAACAAACAGAGCCTCGTAAAGCCGTATTAAGGAGCGCTCAGTTGGACCCCATTTGATGCCAGCTATGTAACGAAGTACATGGCAAAAATTAATTAGCCTCTTCTTCACCATAGCAATATGTTTCGACCAAGATAGTCGGTTGTCAATAATTACTGCCAAGAATCTGTGCCTGGAGACGTATGGTATTACGACTCCATGAAGGGTAATTGGGTAGCGGCTGACACATTTTCCCTTAAACGCGATCACTGCACACTTTTCTGCCGCTAAAAATAAACCCTGACACCGTAAGTACATCGATGTTGATGACACAGCTCGTTGCAGTCTCGCACGTAGTTGTGGGCGCGTCGAACCAGAGGCCCAGATGCAGATCTCGTCAGCATATGCACTTATGTGGATGTTAGTTGGCAGTTCACTCACCAGGCCAATTAGCGCAACGGTAAATAAAGTTGGGCTGAGAACTCCTCCCTGTGGAACTCCACGACCGACCTGAAAGTGGGTAGTATCTCCTTCAGGCGTAGTCATGTAAACAGAGCGGCCGCTGACATAGCTTACAATCCACAAGTACAGCCGGCCACCAACTCCCACGTCGTCAAGTCCATCAAGAATAGCTTCATGGAGGACGTTGTCGTAAGCTCGCTTTATATCTAAAAATGCAGCAGCTACTAGTCGACGGTGACGCTTTTCGTGTTCTACTGTAGCCACAAGGTCGATGACCCTGTCAATAGAAGAGCGTCCGCAGCGAAATCCAGTCATCATATTCGGATAAAGATCAATACTCTCTAGATACCACTCAAGTCTTGCCAGCACCATGCGCTCCATAACTTTTCCAACACAGCTTGCTAGGGCAACTGGCTGGTATGAGGTAAGTTTGAGAGGAGGCTTTCCAGGCTTCAAAAGAGCAACCAGGCGGCTAATTTTCCAGTGTTCAGGAACAGTACTAGAAGCCCATATATCATTGAAATAATTTAGTGCAGTTCTACAATCCTTGCCTAGGTTCGATAAGGTTGAATAAGTAATCCCGTCAGGACCAGGTGCAGATGAATGTCGACAAGAAGTAAGAGCGGCGTCTAATTCAGCTATTGCAAAGGGCACGTCGTATTGATCATTCGGCGAAGGTGGTGCAAAAACCTCTGAAATTGGTAACTGTGCCTGGTTTGTGCCCACAACCATTTTACAAAAATCTTCAGCTACGTCAACTTCATTGCGGCGTTGGTAAAGGGCCAGGGCACGAAAAGGGTGCCTTTCTCGCGGAGGTGTGCGCAAGCTTCTCGCAACATTCCAGATACGCGACAGGGGTTTACGGGGATCCAGTGATGAGCAGAACTGTCTCCAACGTTGTCGTCCTAACCTCTCCAGGTGACGCAAAACTTGTCGTTTAGCTCGGCGAGAAAGTGCGAGATCTTGCGCGGATTTCGTTCTTCTGTACTACCTTTCAGCCCGCCGATGGATCGCGCGAAGCCGTTCGAATTCCTAGTCGATGCTGGACACTGACGCCGGCATACTAACATAGCGAGTGTTCTCACTGAGAGAGGAAGTAATGAGTCCCTCTATTTGAGATGGTGACTGGAGGTCCACGCTGGAAGTCTCCACCGCTGCCCTAAAGGCGGGCCAGTCTGTGTATTGCACACGAGGTGAAGTGGCAGGTGCAAACCACTTGATGCATATGTACGTTGGTATGTGATCACTCCCATGTGTTTCGACATCACTACACCAAGAAACGGAGGGATGGAGGTTTCTGGAAACAAAAGCCACATCCAAGCAGCTGCTGTAGGTTGTTCCGCGTAGAAACGTCGGTGAGCCGTCGTTTATATTGACGAGATCTTGCGTATGCATAAAGTCTGCCAGGTCTCTTCCTCTATTGCTCATTATTACACTACCCCACTGAGGGTGGTGAACATTAAAGTCCCCCACAATATTACGAGGAGCTGCACAACACTGGATTGTTGAAAATAGATATGATTTGTCCAAGCCATTCCTCGGTGAAATATAAGCGCCAATTACAGAACATACGTCCTTTCAGGTTTATCGTCAAACAAATGTAGTGGTTCGTGTTGTGGGGCTGCAGAGCATGGCGGACGTGCGCAATGTCTTGGCGTACACATACCAGCACTTTGCTTGTTTCGTTTGCTTCTCTAGACCATAGCAGAACATATCCAGAAAGGCGGAAAGCAGCCGGCATGTTGGGCTCACAGATCACAATCACAGGAAAGCGGTACTTCTTTACCCGCTGTCGGAAGTCACTCAACCGACCACGCAGGCCTCGGGCATTCCATTGCATCACAACACTGCGGCGCAAGTGCATCGTCACAGAGGTGGGGTTAGTTTGTTGCGCCATTGTAAATTATTGCAATGCCGCCAAGAGCGGCTCAAATGCGTCCAAAAACTGAACAGCAAACTTTGCTGTTTGCGTGTTTATGCTGGAGAGCAGCACCCGCATTGAACGAACCAGCTGTTTCAGCATTTCTTTTACCTGCTGGCTGTCGGGGCTGTCGGAATGTTCAGTACGTGTCGCAACCAAACTGGGATTAGGCTTGGCGTTGGCCTTTGATGGTAGAGCTGGCCACTCAGCATCAGAGGCGGTAGGTAATACAACAGCCTCTGTCTGATCCTTGGTCTGTGACACTGTCTGTGACATTACAGCAAGAGAACTCTTAACGGGATTAGACTCAATCTGTTGTGGCACCTGAGCTGACGTTAACTCTGAAGTTGACTTATCCAGGCTAGGCTTGCCTTCCGATTCCTTGTGTCGGCGTCGGGAACGGTGCTTGCGACGACGAATAGACGCGACCGCTTCTTGATGAGTCGAGTTATCTCTCACCATCTTTTTTAGTATACGTTTTTCATCCCGAATTTTAGGACAGTCCTTAGCCGTCGATTCATGGGCACCCGAGCAGTTCGCACACTTGACAGTCTCCGTCTCGCATGCGTCATGAGGATGCGTACCGCCGCATCGACGGCAGGATACCTCGTTTCGACAAACGGCGCTCACATGTCCGATCTTGTGGCATTTGTGGCACTCAACAAGTCTTGGAACATACATCCGAACTGGGTGCCTCACATAGCCCACTTTAACGTAGGATGGGGGGGATTCAGTTTCAAAGACTAATTTAATGCACTTTGAGCGGCCGAATCGATGAACATCCACAATGCGCGCCGTAGATTTGATCAGCGTGCAGAGATCGCTTTCACTTATCTCGGGGTCAGCGTCGGTGATTACACCTGCAGTAGTCTTTTTCCCATGTGCAAGAAAGGAACGGACCGGCATGTTGCCTAGCGCACCAAATCCTTTCAGCTTGTCCACTGTAGCCTGCGATTTGACATCCACGGTCAGGGCATTCTTCCAGGGATTAATTCTGACTTCGTCAACTTCACCTGGAACCAGCTGGTCGAAAAACTGCGTCAGGTGCTGTCTGTTTATCACATTCCGATTCGCCGTTGCCGTTGTTGGTACGAAGGCCACGGAAAAGATCCCTTGCTTTTCATCATTCTTCTTTGGTGTCTCACTCATTACTGATGTTCGGCGCAGCTTCCTTTTCAAACGGCGCGACTGTACAGGCGTGTAGCTGTTGTCGGAATCCATCTCAGTCACGGTGGAGTCATCTGCCGAGTCTGGAAGCTCCACGTCCGCGACGTCAAGGTGACCCGTCGAGTACGCTGTAGCCTGTTCGATGGCGGCGGGTGGGCGCAGGGGTCGTGCGCCCGCCATCCCGAAGGATGTTGAGATCGCAAATAGCTCACAGCGATATAAAATCCAGAAAAGTGGAAGAGCGCTAGCTTCAGACGTTCGGAAACCTCCACTTCTTCTTCGTCCTTTCCTTTCCTTTCCTGATGTCATGCTGAAGCGGCACGCTACCCTTCCTCATCTAATTGTGCACATCTACCAGAACCGCACCACTCTCCCTGTCCTTAACTTCAGCTTTTCAACTCAAGTTCTTCCCTAGGGAATTTCATTAGCTGCGCGGTCCCCGATTACCGATTGTGCCATTTCAGCTCTGTCTACAGATCATACACCTGCCGTCCCTGCCAACAACCCCTCGTCGTCCACATCGCGCCCTGATGCCCTTAACAGCATGATTGCAGCTGATATGCAACCTGAATTCGCCGCTGTGTTACACAAGCTTTTGTTTACCGGCAGTGGCCTTTTCGACTGCGGTATCCGCCCATTGGGTCAAACGAAAGTTGTCACCCACCGCATTGACACCGGTGACGCCAGTCCTATTCATAGATGGCCCTATCGCGTTTCGCTTGCCGCGCGACGCGTCATTCAAACGGAGGTCGAAACGATGTCAGCGAACGACATAATCGAGTCTTCCAATAGCCCCTGGGCATCCCCTGTCGTGTTGGTCAAGAAGAAGGATAACAGCTGGAGATTCTGCGTTGACTACAGTCATTTGAATAAGATAACCAAAAAAGATGTATATCCTCTTCCGCGCATCGACAACGCGCTTGATAGTTTGCACGGAGCCAGCTACTTTTCATCCATTGACCTTCGTTCCGGCTACTGGCAGGTTTCTGTCGACGAGAGAGACCTGGAAAAAACACCGTTCATCACCCCTGACGGCCTTTATCAATTCAAAGTCATGCCTTTTGGCCTATGTAACGCCCCTGCAAATTTCGAACGGATGATGGACTCATTGCTGCGCGGCTTCAAGTTGACGACTTGTCTTTGTTACTTAGACGACGCCATTGTTTTCGCGTCGACTTTTGACAGCCACCTCTCTCGCCTTTCTATCATTCTCGAGATATTACGCCGCGCCGGCCTTCAACTCAACTCAAAGAAATGCAGTTTCGGCCATCGCGAAATCAAAGTGCTTGGTCACTTGGGTGATGCTTCCGGTGTTCAGCCTGACCGTGACAAGATACGTGCCGTCAGAGATTTTCCCATTCCGCGTTCATCCAGCGATGTCCAATGCTTTATTGGCCTATGTTCTTATTTCCGACGATTCGTGCCGCACTTCGCAGTCCTTGCTCGTCCGCTCACCCAATTCCTCAAGAAAGACGTTTCATTCTATGGGGGCCTGAACAAGTTGCAGCTTTCCCAGAGCTTATTGCTGCTCTAACTACTCCACCGGTCTTGGCCCACTTCAATTCTTCCGCCAATACTGAACTCCGTACCGACGAAGTGGTCATGGAATAGTAGCTATACTCGCTCAGCGACAACACGGCCGTACAAGGGTGATTGCGTATGCCAGCCGCCTCCTCTCAACACCCGAACAAAATTATTCTATTACACAGCGAGAGTGCCCGGCGCTTGTCTGGGCTATTACGAAATTCCGCCCTTATTTGTTTGGCCGCCATTTTACTGTGATAACAGACAATCATGCCTTGTGCTGGCTTTCCTCTCTCAAAGATCCTACTGGCCGTTTGGGGTGCTGGGCGCTACGATTACAAGAATACACCTTTTCCGTCATCTACAAGTCCGGCCGGCTTCACCAAGATGCAGACTGTCACGTCATCCCGTCGACTCCCCCCCACAGACTGACGATGATGCATGTGTCTTGTCTGTCTCCGCCTTTGCCAACCTTGCCAAGGAACAGCACTTAGATCCTTCTCTTCATTCCATTATCCTCCGTCTTACCTCCGACCGCCCTGACACATCTCTCGCATTATTGGTGCTCCACGAGAACACCCTATACCGACGTAATATGCGACCAGATGGCACAGACCTTTTGCTCGTCGTTCCTCAACACCTGCGTTCCCCCATCCTTGAACAGTTCCATGATGATCCCACGGCTGGCCACTTGAGTGTCTCTCGCACATACGACAGCCTGCGCCGACGTTTCTACTGGCCGGGGCTCTACCACTCTGGCCAGCAGTACATTGCCACATGTGAACTGTGTCAGCGTCGGAAGGAGCCCACAATTTTACCTTCAGGTCATATGCAGCCGATACCCAAACCAACTGACCCGTTTTCCCGTATAGGTGTTGACCTCCTTGGCCCCTTTCCAGTTTCCACCTCGGGGAAGAAATGAATCGCCATCGCCATCGATTACGCTACTCGGTACGCTATTACCCGAGCCATCCCGACCAGCTGCGCCACAGACGTCGCTGACTTCCTTCTAGAAAACGTAATTCTTCATCATGGTGCTCCTCGTAAACTACTAACTGACCGTGGCCGCTCTTTCCTGTCGCGAGTGGTTGACGAAATTCTCCGTTCGTGCTCCGTCCGCCACAAATTCACCACCGCATGTCACCCCCAGACCAACGGCCTCACGGAACGTCTAAACCGTACCCTCACAGACATGCTGGTAATTTACGTGTCTGACGACAATCCAGATTGGGACGTTCATCTCGCCTTTGTCACATTCACCTACAATTCATCTGTCCATTCTACCGCTGGATACTCCCCATTTTATTTATTATTTGGCCGACACCCGTTACTACCCTTCGACACCTCTCTACCCGCGGCAGACGCCACCAGTACTTACACCAGTGATGCCGTCACCCGCGCTCATCACGCCCGCCGGATAGCTCATGCCAGGCTCTCTGCATCCCAAGACTCCCAAAAGATCCGGTACGACAGCCGCCACCGTGATGTCCACTACACTCCTGGATCTCTCGTTTTGCTGTGGCTCCCGTGCCGTCGAGTGGGCTTGTGTGAAAACCTTTCGCCCCGTTACACTGGCCCTTACCGTGTTTTCCGCTCCGTGACCGACGTCACCTACGAAGTTGAATCTGTGGTTCCGAAGTCCCTATCCACAGCTCCAACCTCCGAAATAGTGCATGTGTCCCGTCTAAAGCCCTATTATAAACGTTCTATTTCGCTAACATAGACCGCACAGGGACTGTGCTTTTCCCGCGTGGGGGGGGGGGGGGTTAGTGTTACTTAGTTTTAATCGCTGTTCGTGATGAGGATGAAGAAGTGCAACAGACTCGGAGAAGACGACGACGCTGAGTGTTGTGAAATCGGCGCCCTCATCAACGTTAGTTGTGCGGACAGCTTTGGGACTGTAAATCTTCCACGTAACAGTATTTTTCTGAAGACCTTCCTTCAATACTTAAACATAATCAAAGAAAGTTCTCGAAGCCAGCAGGTCAGGATAACGTCAGATATGATATATCAATACATGACGTAAACAACACCCCCTACTCCGACGCTTATTTACCTAAATTATTTAACTCGTGTTTCACATCTGTTTCCATGAAAGAAGATAATTCTCAGATCCCGCATGTACCAGACTGATTATCCCGACACGGTACCAGTTGATACTACCCTTGATGGCATAGTACACTTGATAAATACCCTCAGTTTTCTTCCTCTACTATTGATGAAAGTAAATCGAAGAAAAGTAGAAAAATACCATTTCTGTCTCCAACGTCATCATATTTCAAATCTTTAAGCAGTCAATATCAAAAAGTGAGCTCCCGATTAATTGGGAAATGGGAAAAATTTTACCAGTTTTACAAAGCGGCAACAAACACTGGCACGAAAATTATCGCCTCATCTCACTACATGGGTTTGCTTCAAGATGATTGAACACTATTTCGCATCGCACATTTACAATCACCTGAAATCTGATAAGTTCTTTTTCTCTAACCAGGACGGTTTTAGACAAGATTTTTCTTGCGAGTCTGTTATTTGAATTTACTACTCACCTACATTTCAACATGAACAGTAACTTACAAACCAATTGCATCTTTTTAGATCTAACTAAAGCATTTGATTGTGTTGTACATCGCCGACTAGTATCTCAGCTTCATGCACTAAAATTAGACTTCTTGTGGATCCCGAGCTTTCTTTCTAATCACCAGCAGTTCATCATTGTTAATAACAGTTCATCTTCCCCCGCCGATGTTACCTCAGGGGTGCCACAAGGTAGCGTCATCTGTCTATTACTATTGTATAATTTACATTAATGGCCTGCCAATAAACATCTCATCTTGTATACGCATATTTGCTGATGCCTGCATTATTTATCGCTCAATCAGGAGTACTGATGACCACTATTCACTTCAAAGTGAACTCGGTCGAATTAACGACTGATGTAAAATGTGGCGAATGACTGAACATTTCAATATGTAACATAATTTATTTTAACCGAAAATCAGCTAATTCGCCCTTTTCCTGCCCTATTAACAATTATGCATTGGCTTAGACTAGACAAGTACTTAGACGTCCTGAAGCCAAATTTACTTGGATTGAAAATATAACCCACATCCTCGCTAATGCAGTCATGCTATTAGGATTTCACCGCAACTTGAAAAGCACTACCCCTTAAGTGAATAAACAAGCTTACATGAGATTCGTCAAAGCGCAGCACTAGTATGCTTCATTCACCTGATCACCCCATCAGAAATATTTGACTGACAAGCTGGAAGCTATCCAGAACAGGGCTTGCCGCTTAATTTAACGAAATTACAGTTACCTGTCAGTAATATATTGTCACCAACACACGTAGCAACAGAACAACCGAGCTACCCTTTTTTTAATCAAGCGAATCTCGAGACAGACGAGGACGACGCTCAGCCACGCGCCAAGACGTTCGGCCACTTGGTGGCGCTAGAAGATGGGCAGCGGTGTGGCATTGCCCCCCTTCCAGGAGGCATCGACCCGATGCCGCAAACGTAAGGGAACAATAGAAAAGCGGGGCAAGTTATACGGGAGTCTCTGGCTCTGATTTGGACCCTAAAATTGTTTAACGACTGTAATAAGGCTTCATTCTGGCGACGTGAACTATTTCAGACTTCGGATGCCGCGAGGAGCGGACAGTGTCTCGTGGTAACACCTCGTAGTTCACCGCGCTGAGGCGACGGAGCACCTCGTAGGGTCCAAAGTAACGGCGCAGAAGCTTTTCAGAGCGCCCTCGCAACCGTATTGGGCTCCAAACCCAGACTTGATCGCCGGGTGTGTAAGTCACCTCTCGGTGTCGCAGGTTGTATCGCTGGGCGTCGTGTACTTGTTGGTGCCGAATTCGCTGTCGGGCAAGTTGGCGTGCGGCTTCTGCGTCACGAATAAATTGGTCAGCCCCCACGACAGTGGAGGGAACAGAATCCGGAAGAAGCATGGCATCCAGCATAGTGAAAGGTTCGCGTCCATGGACCAAATGAAATGGAGTGAAGCGTGTGGTTTCCTGAAGCGCAGTGTTGTATGCGAACGTGATGTATGGCAGAATTCGGTCCCAGTTTCCATGATCCTCGTCTACATACATAGAAATCATGTCGGCTATTGTCTTGTTAAGCCGCTCAGTTAGTCCATTAGTTTGAGGATGATAGGCAGTTGTTTTTCGGTGGGTGGTGCCACTGAGTCGAAGGACCTCGCTCGTGAGTGCCGACGTAAACGAGGTTCCCCTGTCAGTTAAGACGATTGTTGGGGCGCCGTGACGGAGTACAATGTTATGAATGAAGAAATGCGCAACTTCCTCTGCGGTACCACGGGGAATGGCCTTGGTCTCACAGTAGCGGCTGAGATAGTCAGTGGCAACCGCTATATACCTGTTACCCATTGAGGACTTTGGGAATGGGCCCAGTAAGTCCATGCCTACCTGTTGAAATGGGAATTTTGGGGGATCGATAGGCTGCAGGAGGCCAGCTGGTTTAATGGGCGGTGTCTTCCGCCGCTGGCACTCACGGCAGGTACGGACGTAGCGGTGCACAATGGCAGCTAGCTTGGGCCAGTAGTACTTTCGGCGTATCCGTGCCAATGTGCGAGAAAAACCGAGATGGCCGGAAGAAAGGTCGTCGTGGCACGCACGAAGAACTTCGTCATGAAGCGTGGTGGGTACTACTAGCAGATAAACAGTTTCTGTTGGACCGTAGTTCTTCTTGTAGAGCACACCATCGCGCAAGCAAAATGACGACAGTCCGCGCCTGAAGAGCTGAGGAGGAGATGACCCGGTTCCTTCGAGGTATTCGATGAGGGGCAACAGTTCAGAATCGGCCCGCTGCTTTCGGGCTAACGTGGACGACGTGATAACACCGAGGAAAGCGGTATCGTCGTCGCAGCCGTCCGTGTGGCAGGGAGTAGGGGCGCGGGACAGACAGTCAGCATCACTGTGTTTCTTGCCGGACTTGTGCACGATAGTAATGTCAAATTCTTGCAACCGAAGGCTCCATCGAGCAAGCCGACCCGATGGATCTTTCAAGTTTGCCAGCCAACACAGTGAGTGATGGTCGCTCACGACACGAAACGGACGACCGTACAAGTACGGACGAAATTTCATGACTGCCCACACGACAGCGAGGCACTCCTTTTCCGTAGTTGAATAGTTAACTTCAGAACGGGACAAAGTGCGACTGGCGTAAGCAATGACGCGTTCTGCACCGTCCTGCCACTGAACAAGGACCGCACCGAGGCCAATGTTACTGGCATCCGTGTGCAGTTCCGTGTCAGCCTCTTCGTCGAAGTGGCCAAGTATAGGTGTACATTGGAGACGGGACTTGAGTTCCGCGAAGGCTTGTTCCTGGTCGGGGCCCCAAACGAACGGTTCAGCGTCTTTTGTCAGGCGGGTCAGAGGCTCAGCGATCTTGGAGAAATTGTGAACAAAGCGACGATAGTACGCGCAGAGGCCGAGAAATCGACGCAAGCTTCGTTTATCTTCTGGTTTGGGGATGAAGCGACAGCGGCCGTTTTTTCTGGGTCTGGGCTAACACCTCGAGCGCTGACAATGTGGCCGAGAAATTTCAGCTCATTAAAAGCGAAGTGGCATTTTTCGGGTTTCAGAGAGAGACCAGCAGATCGGATGGCCTCGAAAACAGCGCGCAAACGTTTCAGGTGCTCTTCGAACGTGTCCGAGAAAATTACAACGTCGTCGAGATATACGAGGCATGACTGCCACTTCAGGCCAGAGAGTACGGTGTCCATCATTCGTTGAAATGTGGCAGGGGCCGAGCACAGGCCAAACGGAAGCACTTTAAACTCATACAAACCGTCCGGCGTAATAAAAGCGGTCTTCTCGCGGTCTCGCTCGTCAACCTCTATTTGCCAATATCCGCTGCGGAGGTCAAGTGACGAAAAGTAAGTGGCATGGCGAAGGCGATCGAGGGAGTCGTCTATGCGCGGCAGGGGGTACACATCCTTTTTCGTGACGTTGTTGAGGCGTCTATAATCAACACAGAACCTCAAGGTTCCATCCTTCTTCGCGACAAGGACAACAGGCGAAGCCCACGGGCTCGTCTACGGCTGGATAACGTCGTCCTGGAGCATTTCTGTTACTTGGCGGCGGATGGCGTCACGTTCTTTTGAAGACACCCGGTAAGGACGCTGGCATAGTGGACGTTGGTCGTCGGCAACTATAATTCGGTGCTTCGTTAGGGGCGTCTGTCGGACCTTGGAGGTTGATGCAAAACAATCGCGGAACGAATTGATAAGATTCTCTATGCAGCTTTTCTGACTGGGCAAGAGGCGTGGGTTCAAATCGGTCTGAATGGCTGTAGACGTCGCATTGTCGAGGTCTGACGTGTTGGATAAAGCGTACTGGCCTGTCCATTCTCCAAGTTCTTCAAAATAAGCGACCGTCGTGTTCGCCGTCAAATGTTGGGGTTCACACGTGAAGTTTGTCACTAACACTTCGGCTTGCCCACGGACAAGTTCGACAAGGCCCCGAGCTACACAAACTTGTCGAGTGAGAAGCAGTGACATGTTAGCTTCGGCAATGCCACGCGTGTCGGTGCTGTGATCACATTTGACTGTGACGAACTTGCTCGTCCTCGGAGGGATTGTTATGTGGTCGTCAGAGACGCGCAACATTGTTTTCCGGAAGTCCGTGTTGCTGTCAACGGCTCGCTTGGTTGAAAACGATACTGTGAGCTGCTCCCGAAGGTCTATAACAGCACCATACTCTTGCAGAAAATCCATGCCTAGAATCAGATCTTTACAGCAGTCTTTTAATACGGCAAAGGTGCCAGTGAAAGTAAGACCGCAGATCTCTATGCGGCAAGTGCACATGCCAATCGGCGTCATGACATGGCCACCGGCAGTGCGCATCATTGGCCCAGACCAAGGCGTCAGAACCTTACGGAGTGTCGTTGCTAGCTGGCTGCTCATGACGGAAAAATCGGCGCCGGTATCCACAAGTGCGGTCACATCCCAACTGTCGGCGGTTACGAAAATTTCCCCGGAAACAATGCGTTCGCAGCACGTCGGTAAGTTCGTCGGATCGGGTTGTCGCCGCTCGGGCCGTCGCGTCAAATCGTCGGGTGGAGGCTGTTTATTCTGAGCCGTAGCGGCGGCCTCACCCCCGGAGGTCGCCGTGTTTAGTTTTCCCGGTGAGGGGACGTACCTCTGAATTGCCCAGAGGAGGAGTTTCGACTTGGTGACCCAAAACGCCTCGGGGATGATGATCGCGGCTGCCGTTGCGGTGACGTCGGGTGCATCTCGTTAGCAGCGAGGTATTCCTCAATCTCCTGTGGTCTTTCTCCATAGCGAGGTCGAGGCGCGTTCGGTGGAAATCCTCTTAAGCCCATTCTCCGGTATGGGCAATTGCGTAGAATGTGGCCAGGCTCGCCGCAGTGATAACAAAGCGGCCGTCTGTTGGGTGTGCGCCACAAGTGCGCCTTGCTGATGGCGGGACGCTGGTCTTGCTGCGGCTCGACGGGGCGCAGATCTTGTTGCTGCTCGACGGGACGCAGGTAGCGAGGCGGTGGTCCGGCAACGGGGCGGAATGAATGTGGCTCGGGGGCAGGTCGACGTAGGACATCACTATACGTCATAATGCATGGCTCTGGTTGTGGTGCTGGTGGTGGCTGCACCGCTCGCCGGATTTCATCACGAATGACGTCTCCGGTAGAATAATTCACTGCAGGTGGTGCATTCAAGTGGAGGTTCTGCAGTTCTTCGCGAACGATGCTCCTCACAAGCTCCCGCAATGCCTCGTCCCTAGCTGCTGGCACAGACACGCAGTAGGGTGTGGCCGCTACGCTTGCCTGACGGCCGTATTGGGTGCAGCGTTCCTGCAGTGAACGTTCCATGCTCGTAGCTTCTCTCGCGAAATCTGCGACAGTTCTTGGAGGGTCACGAATGAGGCCAGCGAACAACTGTTCCTTCACCCCGCGCATGAGGTGCCGTACTTTCGTTGCCTCGGGCATGGTAGTGTCGGCCCGATTGAAAAGTCGCGTCATGTCCTCGACAAACATGGCCACGCTCTCATTTGACTGCTGAGACCTCGAACGGATTGCTATCTCTGCGTTTTCTTTGCGCGTACTCGAGCTGAACGTTGTGAGCAACTCACGGCGAAAGACGGCCCAGTTGACGAAGGACGTCTCGTGGTTCTGAAACCACGTCTTGGCCGAGTCTTGCAGCGCAAAGTACACATTCATTAACTTCCGCTCGTCGTCCCATTGGTTGAATGCGGCCACACGGTCAAAAGTGGCCAACCAGTCTTCGACATCCTCGAACCGGTCACCGTGGAATGATGGCGGGGATCGAGGTGCGAGAAGGACGTACGGTGGGGTGTTGCTGGAATGCTGACTTGTCTGGCTGCCCGTCGTAGATGTCATGGTTCGCAGCGGTGTGGTCAGTGGTTCGAATTCGGGTTGTAGGCCTCGGAGGCGACGGCTCGCTTTATGGACGGGAGTGGCGTCGGAGCGAAGATGGGCAGCGTCACTGACGTCTTCGGGGGCAACGTACATGGGATCTTATCCTGCACAATCCACCAAATGTCACCAACACACGTAGCAACAGAACAACCGAGCTGCCCTTTTTTTAATCAAGCGAAGCTCGAGACAGACGAGGACGACGCTCAGCCACGCGCCAAGACGTTCGGCCACTTGGTGGCGCTAGAAGATGGGCAGCGGTGTGGCAATATCACAACTAAAATTCGAACTTTCGCTCCATCCGTTGAATATTCGTCGAGACATCGCTCTTTTATCTTTATTTCATAAATACATTTATGCCAAAGATTCACCACTACCACATTTACAACGCCCCTCCTACTTATCGCCTAGATTACATAATGACTACAGGTACGCCCGCATTTATGACTACTTTCGACTTCTCTTCGCTACCGTGCGCAATACGCCTTTGGAACGATCTTGCGGACGACATCGCCTTGCAGCGCAATCATGACACCTTTCGCGAATATCTACTCAAACACTTCGTTCATACAACTTAATACGCCAATTCTAACTCATAATTCATATCATTTTGATTTTGGGGTCTTGACGCTATTGCATTGTTGACTATGTTTTTATGCGCAGGTTCCCCTTGTATGCAAGAAATGCTTTTTTTTCATATATTTTGGTGTTTTTTATGACACGTTGTGCAGTTCCGTTTTTTTTCTTCTACTTCTCTGTACAACTTCTTGTGAATAACGAGATCTTATCTCAGGTCATTTGTGTCTTTTTTCGGTTTTGGTTCACATTATGTTTTTCGTTTCTAACTCCTCGTTGCGAAAACGTTTATATTTGACCAGCCCCCCCCCCACCCCTCCTTACACAATGCCTCACTTGAGACCTGCATTGTATTTGTAAATAAGTAAATAAATACTGTATGAGTGCCTTCGAAATGCCCTCCATCCTTATCTCATTCTCCTAATTATTTTCCTTTCGTGGTCCGGGTTTGCTGTAACTACCTGTCCTAAGTAGACATATTCGCCTACCACTTCCAACGCTTCGGTACCTAATTTAAACTGCTGTTCCTTTCCCAGCCTGTTCAGCATTACCTAAGTTTTCTGCATGTTAATCTTTAGACCTAGTTTGCGCATCGAGGCGTCTGCTGCTCCTGTTTAGATCTTTAATCGTTATTTGCAGTTGGGCCTCTAAGTTACTTAAGAAGGCAATATCAGCAGCGCATCGCAGTTTACTAAGGTATTCCCCATCGACCCTGATGCCTAACTATTCCCATTCCATTCCTTTGAATACACTCTTTAAGCAAGCTGTAAACAGCATAGGGAAGATCGTATCTCCTTGACAAATACCTTTCCTAATTGAAATTTATTATTAGTAAAAAGACTATCGCCTTTAACATGGACAAATACATAGAAGAAGACACGACGAGCGCTAAACATCAACTGAGGATTTACTTAAACACAAAGATGCATAAAAGCACTTCGGTGGCGCATGCACACACAAGGTCAAAACCATACCAGCAAAAACTAAACAGGCAAATTCTTCTTGAGGCACACTTCTTTTCTGGACAAGGCGATTGAAGACGCACTGATACATTTATTACTTTCCCTGCTAATCTGGTACGCCTCATATATCTCACGGCCTAACCTTCTGCCTTTCTTTATGCAGAACCATGGTTGCTTTGCAGCCATCATAGATAACTTCCAATAAGTTCACATATGGCTCGCCAACACCCTGATCTCGCTTATGCCTGCATGAACGCTGAGGTTTCGATCGAGTCAAATGCGTTCTCGTAGTCAATTAATACTATGCATAGGGGATGATTATATTCCAAGCACTTTTCTATCACCTGGTTTATAGTGGCGTTATGACAGACGGTAGAGAACCCTTTCCAAAATCCTGCTTGATCCTTTGGTTGACTAAAAACTCTAAGGTCGCTCTCATCATATTATCGATTACCTTGGTAAATACTTTGTACCTAACTGATAGTAAGCTCAGTCGTCTGTAATTTTTCAAGTCCTTAGCGTCCGCTTTCTTAAGATTTAAAGTAATGTTAACGTTCTTCAATGATTCCGGTACCTTCGATGTCATCATTCATTACGTGTACAGGATGGCCAGCTTTTTTAGCCCAATAAATCCTTCGTCTTTCAACAAATCTGTAGTTTGTGGGGCTCCGAAGCCCCTTTTAATGTTTCAAATCGAGCGCGCATTTTGCTATTTGTATTGGTGCTCGCGCAAGCAGCGTGCGTGCGCATGAGCGAGCTGTCAGGCTTGGGGTGGCGTGTTAGCAGCGCAAAGACAGGGAAGATAAGCGCGTCGAAAGCAAAGCAAGGCTCCTGGCTTTTCCTCGGCGGCAGGCCGGCGAGTGGCGGCCAGCGAGCATCAGGGCCAGCGTGATGTGAATGGAAGACGGAAGCAAGACCTTTGAGACGAAGACGGAAGCAGCGCCTGCAGGAATGCTTGAGGCGCATTTGCGTGAGTTGTTGCCACGCGAGGAGCAATGTTCTTTGCACCGCCGTCAGTGCTTTGGCCCTATCGCTTTCCTTATTCGTGCCAGAGCGTGCTTTTTCTCTTGCCGCGGTGAAGCCCTGATACTCGATCGTTCAGTTTACCCGATGTTGTTTCTATTTATTGGATGTCTTTTTGTTTATCCGGAATAAACTCGTGTTTTTAAGAGACTAGATTTATCACTTGCCGGGAGAGATCATGGCTCGCGGGCCCGTTTTCTGAAGGCAAGGCCTCCAAGTTACCTGATCCTCCCAGCGTCTTTCTCTCTTTGAGTAGCTGCTAAGGTTTCATAACTTCGTCCTTCGTTGCGCACAGAACATCTGATTGCTCTTCATTACAGCTAATTCAATTTTGACTTTCCTGTAGAGGCCCGTAGACAACTCCTCGACCACCTTGATTATCTTGTTCATGTTAGTATTGACATTGGCCGCCTTCTCCCTCAGTGCGTATATCTGATTTTAGCCTATGCCTAATTTTTCCTTTACCACGCTTTCAGGCTAGGACTGTTTTTTAGAGCGGGCTCAATGCTCCCCATGGTATACTTCCTTATGACAGCCCCCTTGCGCTTATTGATTAGCTTTGATATGTCTGCCAGTTCTCTCCGGTCTGTTGCATTGAAGGGTTTCATCTCATGAGACTATTTACCGGTATCCACTTTAACATTTCTACCCCCTACTTCTACTGCGCACTCAGTAATGACATCTCTGAAATTATTGTTCATTGCTTGTAGGTTACGGTCGGCTTCCAGAGTTAGCGCTGAGTATCTATTCTGCAGCGAGAACCTGAATTCTATATTTCTCCTTACCGCTTATTCGTTGATGGGCTTCCCCGCTAATCTGCTTCGCTCTCTTTTCAAATCCATATTAATTCGAGACCTTAGCAGCCTGTGGTCACTGCATCGCATCTTTCCTATTAGCTCTACGTCCTGCATAATGCCACGGTTATAACACAATAGGAAATCAAATTAAATTTCAGTCTCCCTATTAGGGCTTTTCCATGTCCACTTCTGGTAATTACGTTTCCAAAAGAAAGTATTTATGATTCCGAAGTCATTTCGTGAATGCAACTCAGATAGGTGCCACGGATGCCGGCCCTGCAGACCAGACGACGTTGCTCAACAATGAAGAATGCGAGCTTTGCTCTGGCTCCCCTTGGCACTATGTTTATCCAAGGGACGGAGAAGGCTCATGCCAAAGCGCAAGCGCAAGCTCATCGTGGACGAGGTGAAAAACATTTCGGGCGAGGAGATGGAGGCGCAGCTATTGGAGTCCGGCGACATTGTGACCACGCTAGACCTGGCGCCGCCCACCAAGCGCCTTATGCATTGGAAGGAAACGGGTGGTGTGGAGAAGCTGTTCGCACTTCCGGCCGACCAATCTTGTCGTGGGCCCTGTCGCGTCTCTACCAGCGCCACCTGACCACGCGGGCTGTTGAGAATGAGCTTGCCGCCGGTGAGGAGCCCCTGCTGCAGTAGCTCGACGACGAGCAGCAGGATGTGGAGCCTCCTCAGCACGAGGAACCGACGCAGATACAGGAGAACACCCTGGGGCACCATACCAAGCGGCGACGCCTGGAAGATGACCTCTTGGGTCCCCATAATGACAGCGAACAACTGCATCATTCTTCTCACTACGGTCTTGGTGCACCGGACTTCCCGCATGGGGCCCAATAAGGCCGACATTTCAAGGTGGTCAGCAATCACCACGCGCTCTGCTAGCTGGCAAATTTGAAAGACCCGTCCGGCCACCTTGCCCAATGGAGCCTGCATCTTCAAGAATTCGACATCACAGTCGTCTACAAGTCAGGTCAGAAGCACTCCGATGCAGACTGCTTGTCACAAGCCCCTGTTGATGCACCGGCGTAAGGTGATGACGAAGAGTCCTTTTTAGGACCGGTAAGCGCCAGCAGTTTCGCAGAACAACAGCAATCAGACCCTGAGCAGAAAGCGCTAGCCGATTACTTAGAAGGAAGGACCACTTCCCCGCCTGCTGTGTTCAGGCGAGATTTTTCATCGTTCGCGTTAAGCAATGGCCCCCACGTGAAGAACTTCGAACCCAACAGGACCGCGCAGCTTCTTGTGCCTAAAAACCTCCGGCAGGAAGTTCTGCAGACGTTGCACGATGATCCCACAGCAGGCCATCTCGGGTGAACACGCACGTTGTGTCGAATCCAGGAGAACTACTGGCCGCGACTGCCTGAAGATGTTGCCCACTACGCGAAGACGTGTCGTGAGTTCCAAAGACGCAAGGCGCTGCCGATCAGAGCAGCGGGAATACTGAACACGATTCCGCCCTTAGCCATGCCTTTTCAACACATTGGGGTAGGCCTCTTCGGCGCCTTCTCAACTTCATCAGCTGGGAACAAATGCATCATCGTGGCAATTGATTACTTCACCCGCTATGCCGAAGCGAAAGCCCTCCCCAACGGTACCACAGCAGAGGTTGCTAAATTGTTTCTGGAAGAAATTTTCTTGCGACACGGCGCACAGAAGTGCTCATCACGCACAGGGGAACGGCGTTTACGGCAGAGTTAGCACAAGTCATTATGGAATACATTCACACAAGCCATCGACGAGCAACTGTGTGCCACTCCCAGACCCATGGTCTTACGGAGCGCCTGAACAAAACGATCGCGGACATGATCGCCATGTATGTACGTCGACGCTGAACACAAGACCTGGGACGGGATCTTTCCGTAGGTGATCTTCGCGTATAACACGGCAGTCCAGGAGACGATCAGAGCGACCCCGTTCTAGCTTGTGTATGGCAGGCAGCCCACCACGACGCTCGACGCGATGCTGCCGCACGTAACTAACGAGGAAAACGTTGACATAGCCGCCTGCCTGCAGCGTGCAGAGGAAGCCCGACGACTCACACGGCTGCGTAATAAAGACCAACAGCGCACCTACACCCGACGATACAACCTACGACGACGCCACGCAGAGTACAATCCAGGAGACCAAATGTGGGCTACTCCGATTCGCCGCCATGGTCTAAGTGAAAAGTTACTGCGCATACAAAACCCCTCGCCGTGTCGGACAACTGGACTATGAAGTGATTCCCGACGGTACGACAGCATCACAACGGCGACGCGTGCACCCAGAAATCGTTCATGCTGTTAGTCTGAAGCCTCATTGCGCGCGTTATAGAATCCGTGGTGTTTAAATTTTGTACTGTCTATGTTTAGGTAACTTTGTTTATTTTGGAACATCGAGGCGATATTTTTTAATGGGGGAGTAATGCCGCGAAAGCTACAAAACTGTACTTGTTTTTGGCAACCGCCGGCATACGGCCTTATCACTCCTAATCTGGCTCGCATATCAGTTCTGTATTATTTGTTTGTTAATGCTCGATGTCGCGAGCCGATCACTCGCGTATGTTTCTACCATGTTCCAGGTTGTGCTAGCAGCAGTTTGCGGCGTTATCTAGATGTTCTGAGCAGCCTTTAAATTGAGCGTTGACGAGTGCGACGGGAATTCTTTGTTTGACGATCGACGAGCACGTTTGTTGCTATTGCCGCCGCAGAGTTGCGTTCTTTTGCGGGTGTAAATCATCCCAATAAAGAGCTAATTTCAGCACCGTCAAGTCTGTGCCTTCTTTTGGCGTCTACGGCCTTGTTGCCACTACATGACGCAAGTAAGCAGATCATTTACGACGTGGAATTCGAATATTGTTTTTGACATATTCATCTTCACAATATAATGTTTTGTTCTGTGGCTCAGTCCGGTGCATGAAATTTCTTTGCGAGGAAATTTAGATTTTCACTTTTTGTTCTAATGATAAGGAAAATTATCTGTATTGAAGGTGATTTGCAAATATGAGGAGAAAAACGAAATCATCCACTGAATACGCTTACCAGGTGCTGGCTTGTGGTTAAATGAAAATTATCTAAGCTTGTTAATGAGTACCATAAAGATAAGCTGTTGCTTATTTATGTATTGCTATCACACAAAACGCGTGAGCCCAAGGCAGCCTATTTGCAAAGTCATTGCTCATATGCCAATGCTCATATATCTATATCTATATCATACAATCTTTTTTTCGAAACTGCATTCGGCCACATGAACAGTCATCAGTAAATGACGATAATAAATACTTAAATAAATGTTACGATTCCATGCAGAAGTTCAGTATATAAATTTGTCCGCAATAAGTGATGCCATATATTGTCAATAGGATAGAAATCTAGTATACTTGGAGGCCAGGCTGTTCATGGTAAACATATGAGGGCGTGTGTCCTCTTTCTCTGCATTATTAAACTGTGCGACAAAAAGTTTAAGCGCGAACATTTTTTTTTAGCATTCATGGCTGTGTTTTTTAGGAGAGGGTACCAGCGGCGCGAGCAACGCGTGTACCAATCGAGAAGTGGAAGACTCCATGCGCTCCACCGGCGATGTCCCAGCATATCCCGCGAGCGCGCGCGTTTCTCTCCGGCGTAAGATGGACAAGGGGCGTGCCAGCGTCTTTCACCGCACCGCGGCACTCGCGACCTATGCATCAAGTGCTCAAGTGAAATTTAACAATGAAGATGACGCATCTGCTGTATGTGGTAACTCCAGTGAACCAATTGACCATATTATACTCGAATGTAATGGTATCGATCCAGAAGTTGATGCAGACGCAATCACTGTTCCTGAAGCTCTGGGGTGTAGAGATACCAGTGGTCGGGTGAATAAACTGGCGGTGGAAACCAGAAAAAACTACTGCAAGATTGGTGGCTTAAAAGCAGAGAAGTGACATAATGTTAGTAATGTAGAAACAAAAATTTAATAAATAGAATGATGGTTTAGTTAACCAATTTAAATCAATAATTAAGATATAGGTAGAAAAATGAGCATGATAGCTACTGCTACCACCCCGTTTCAAAGGAGACGCTCCTATATTCCATTTACAATCAAGTGCTCCACCGCAGGCGCAAACTATAAAACACGGGTTTCCTCAGCTCGCACTCGAACGACAGTCGAGGTGCCAGCTTTAAAATGCCATGGGCAAGACAGTAACGAACAATTTCGTGATCGTTAACCTACTAATAATCTGAGGCCCACATGCTCAACGTTAGGCAGTGACTACCCGAAGCTGCACGCCTGCTCTGGCGCTCTCTGCAGCGGTTCCGCGTCCTTTTTTTTTTTTCTCAGTGTGTATATATATATACGCGCCTTCCATTTGAGAGCTCAATAACTCGTTGTACACAGTATTTACGAGTGTGGCGATTTACATAAACATCCATCGCATGAACGCAGTTTTATAAATGGTTCCGCCACTAGGATGCATGGATGCATGTCACGATAGCTATTTTTTTTTTCTCGCACGGTTTTAAAGCAGCCTTGGAAGATCGAAGCTCGCACGTTTAATACGGGTGAAGGGTATCCTGGCACGTTCAGGCATCTCAGCCGTCAAAGAGTATATGCGAGGTTTTTGTAAGTGATCCCGTTACAAACGTATCAGCTTATACGATCGAAAGAAGGAAAACTATGCGGCCCATAATAGCACAAATACCCGCAATTATCACGCGAGTTGCAGCTTATTAATGCGAAAGTATGTTCACAGATTTCTTTCGGCAGACCGCGTCGGCAGAACGTGTCCACAGCAGTTGTGAGTAATTGAGAAGTGATAGAGATTAATGAGTGGTATCAATTGATAGAGGGTAACGTAATGTTGTGTCCGGAAAAGTATTTTGGCTAATAAGTTAATTAGGTAAATATTTAGAGGGACCAAATTAAATGTAAGGGCGAAAATGGTCTCATTAGCCAATGCCATGGCGCCACATTTGAATGTATCAAATACTAAAATAGTTAAGTCAGTCACTTAGGGTGACATTAAAATGTATCAAATGCAAAATTTTATTTCAATCAGTCATTTAGGGTAACGTCAAGCAACATGAACTCGAGCCAAAAAAGGGCATAGGACGTGATTGGCGCGCAATTTTAAAGTGCCATAAGTCAGTCAATTAGGGTGACGTCAAGGATGTGGCATCACGCAACCGGAAGTAGAGCCGATAAAGGGCATAGAAAGGATTAGCACGCAGCAAAGTAGTTAAAAAAGAAACAACCCAGATACAAAAACAGCAAAAAGAAAAAAAAAACACAAAGAAAGCATCCGTGCTTTGGCATTATTCCAATGCAGATTCTGCAGTGCTCTTTTATTTTTTTTTTTCACTTGTTTGCGTATGCTGCAGACTGGGTACAGTGCTTTTTTATCTTTTACTCGTGTGCCTCTACACGCAGACAACCAAGCCGAGCTAGTGGCTTCAAACGAATTATGATTAGACTAGAATGATGGTATTGGGCGGTGAACACGACTCTCATACACACCTTCCATACTTGTTAGCAATTTTAAATTACACTTTTAATGAGAGAGAGGAGAGAAATGATATGCAAAACTTTTAAAGACATTTTTGACTTTAAACCTCCGCCGGTTGTAAAGATACTAGCCACTTTCTGAAATACATCACGAGGACAACAATGTGAGCAATTAAAAAAGACGTTTTTTTATTTATAAAACTCATGAGCTGGACAAAGAGAAAAACAATACGGGCAAGCCCAATAAAGAAGTGCACATGAACGTTTCGTGAATTAGAAAGTTCAATCACTGCAGGATGACTAATTTCGTAGTTCTCCATGCCCAAAGCTAGAACTCGCGAGACTAAACACGCTGCACCTATCTTGCTCAGCAGTGTTTTTTCCGGTAAGCTGCTCGATCAGTCACTATTTTTCCTGCGTTGACAAGGCGTGGCCTAATCAACTTTTCTATGATTATCTTCTCCGTGTCAGTGGCGTGGTCATTTCTTGCTGCACAAGCTAGAAGAGAGCTCCTCTCGAAGTAAGGCAACATAACCTAGCGATATGTACGCTGCACTGGAATGTAGCGATGCACAGGCGCGGACATAAGTAAACGGAGCGCGCTTTTCCGTTCAAATTAAAATAACGCCTTCTGCAATAGAGATAAGAAAGCAATGTTTGTCCAAGTGAAATGTCACAGGCGTGTGCTACCGGTTCGCGCATACCAGGACTGCCTGTTTCAATCATTCAATGCGTGCTAATTTTTAGAAGGAAATTGCGTGCTAAGCTTACTTTTGTCCGAACCGGTACGCTCCACGGGAATTTGTTATATTTACAAGCAAGCGCAGAGGCCTTAGGATTAAAAATGGGGAGGAAAACGAATGTCTCATCAGTTCACCAAACTGCAACATTGCCTTGCCACCAAGAAACATGCATGCTTTTGCACCGCAAGCTCGTGACGTTGATTGACCGCCGCCTTCACGAGTAACCGTTAGGCACTCAGGCTACCATTTAAACGAGGTAGTCTTGACAAGTAACTGTTTCACAAGCAAAGAAAACTGTCTACATGAGCACAATGCGTATATTCTAAGTAGAACGGAGCGCATTATGAGAACGCCGCAAGAGCGTTAACACTCCGCTTAGGTAGTAAGCCCAACACCAAAATTGTAAAACATTTCGGACATGCCTAGCGGTCAGTCTTTGCTGGAAAACCAGCTAAAAATAAAAGACTGCATAACACGCTCGTAAAAAACTTTTCGGCAATGTACACGCACAAAAAACGAGAGAACCGCCAGCGGAGATACGCCGCGAGCGGGCTGGACGATTCATAGACGCATAGATGCGCACTTTTGCCTGGTGACACCTGGAGGAATCGACAAACTTACATTTGGCTGGGGCGCGCGCCGATTGGAACGGCCGGAGAGAAACCACGCGCGGTAGTGATCTCGGAGGCCATGGTTCCTGACCAGTAGTTCAGAAATGATCGCCACAGGAGAGAGGCGGTGCTGGTGTAGTGGGAACAAACTTCAGGTGCGCTTCTGTATAGTCGGGAGCAGCGTTTTGAATTTTTTGTTGATTTTATTCTTTTTTTCTTTTCGTTTCTCTCAGTGCCCTACGGCGTCTTTGCACTAGGCATTGAGAATTACTCAACCAATGCTCAAGATCCCGCCATAGAGTAGAGGATAGGGAGCTTGGCTAGACATCGGAAGGATGGTGGTTCGACTCGTGGCGCTAATGTGAAGGATGTCTTCTCGTCACAGTTCCTGGTCACACGAATCATGAGGCAATATGATGTCAGTGATCTGTGAGGACATGACGAAGGGACCATCTTCTGGTTACACAGTTTGCGGCCACTTTTGGCACCAACATAGCCATCTAAATAATAAAAAATGATCAGAGATTTTACAACTCAGCGACGAACCCGAAGCGAGCCAATACACTGACTTTGTGTCTTTCTTGTTCTTGTCCGACGTTGTTCGCGCTGATTTCCAAATATCAATGCACTTACACCATGTAAAGCATGGGGACTATTGTTGCTGATCGTCAAGGCGAATGAATACTTTATCTGTGGAAAGCACTGTTCAGAAATAAGAAGTAAAAAAAACTAGATCATAAAAAAAGCGACCAGCATAAAAAAGGGCAGTATAAATAAAGCACAACACGGCTTCCGAAGGGGCTTTCCTACTAACACGCAGTTAATTATAACCATTAATGAATTTTCTAAAGTTATAGATAAAAACGGTCAGGTAGACATAATATTTCTAGACTTTTCAAAGGCTTTTCACAGAGCGTCACATAATAGAATAATCATAAAGATGAAAGCACTGTGCATACCTCCTGAAATGATCAACTGGGTAATATCTTACTTGACCAACCGAAAGCAGTATGCAGAGGTAGATGGAGCATGCTCTGAACATTTATACGTTTACTCGGGTGTGCCACGGGGATCTGTACTAGGACCGGTCTTATTTAATATTTACATAAATGACCTCGTCGATTCACTGAATTCAACGGCATCAATTAAGCTGTTTGCTGATGAGTGTGTCATTTTTAAAACCATAAATTCTCTTTCTGATCAACTTGAGCTAAACGATAATCTAGAATTGCTAGCAGAATGGTGTGACAAATGGGATATGAAAATTATTTTGACAAAACTTTTCACATGTGCCTTACCAATAAAAGAAACAGGCTGGACTTTCTTTAAGGCATGGATGGTAAGATAATTAAACAAGTTGAGGAATATAAGCATTTAGGGGTTATAATTACATTTAGGCTTAAACGGACAGCACTCATTGATAACGTGTACTCTTCAGCTCGTAAAAGACTAGGTTTATTAAAGCATAAATTACGCTGAACTGAAAAACAAGGCGTACAAAGCCATGTGAGACCCTATTTGGAGTACGCGAGCTTTGTGTGGGACCCTCACACTAAGGTAGAAATAGAAAAACTAGAAAAACTTCAAAGGTTAGCCGTTCGTTTTATTTATAACCGCTATAGACACCCAGACTCTCCATCTGCTGTTTTTGAACGACGCGAACCTGAAGTGCTTAAATGAACGCAGAAAAAATTTGCGAATAAAATTCCTTAATCGCTTATATTTTTTGAAACTAGGGATTGATCCACAAGAATACATATACCTAACCACTCCTCAAGGAAGTCTCATCATAAGTACAGTTATTATATAGAACCCATTTTTGCTCGCACAAATGTCTAAATTCTCCTTTTTTCCTCACACGATCTCGGATTGGAAGGCACTGCCCCACGATTCCCAACTGCTCGCTCCCGACGAGTGACTGCATCAATAATTGACGCTGTCTGTAATGCGTGTGTTGTTGACTTTGTGTACCGTCTCTTTGCACTGGAGTAGACTTTTTATGTGTGATTTCATCCCATTTAGTTTTGTCTTAGTATTCATTGTTCGTTTTTCTTTGTGCGTGTTCTGTCATTACCAATGCGGCCCAATGTCAGTTTTTATTACTTCGTTATGCGGTCCAGGGTCAGTTTTTTGTACTTTGTTTTATACCGTGCCTCTCCTGCTTGCACCATGTTTGATCCGCAGTATATGATAAATAAAAAATAAAATATTCTTCTCAAAGAGGTCTTAAAAAGGTACGCGAAATGGTGTAGCGGATACCTTGGATTTATTTTTTGATATATGATTCATCGTCAAAATTGCCAAAAGAGTGGAAAATAGCAAAAATAATACCTATCCACAAATCAGGGAAAACAGCTTCGCCCGCAAACTATAGACCAATATCCCTTAGAAGTATATCATGTAAACATCTCGGTTGGTTTATGGGGTTTAACGTCCCAAAGCGACTCAGGCTATGACGCCGTAGTAAAGGACTCCGTCATGTAAACGTCTCGAACATAGAATATAGAGGCATGTAACCACTTTTCTGAAGAGAAACAGCATGTTAACACCTCATCAGCACGGATTCCGTTGCAGGCTCTCAACCATTAGGCAACTAACATGACCTTCAGTTCAGTTGAGTCGTTCAGTCGTGTCCGACACTTCGTGACCCTATGGACCGCATCACGCCACGCTTTCCGGTCTCTCACTATCTTCCTAGCATCACATAACTTCATCTGCAGCGCCTCGAGGATGCAATCTAGCCATCGCGTTTGCTGCCTACCCCTTCTCCGGTGATCCTCAACCTTTCCCACCATCAAATCTTTCTCCAGCGACTCCTCTCTTCTCATCAGGTGACCAAAGTAGCTGAGCTTTAACTTTAGAATTTGACCTTCCAATGAGCAGTCAGGGTTTATGGTCGACAATATCGACATTTAATCTTCTGGCCGTCCAAGGAACTCTACAGATTCTCCGCCAGCACCACAATTCAAACTCGTCAATTCTTCGGCGGTCAGCCTTCTTCACAGTCCAACTCTCGCATCCATACATCGAAACTGGAAATACCATAGCACGAGTTATACGGATCTTGGTTGGCAGACTAATGTCTCTGCTCTTTACTAGGCGGTCAAGGCTAGCCATGGCTCTCTTTCCCAGAAGTAGGCATCTCCTAATTTTATGGCTGCAGTTTCCCTCCGGGGTTATCTTGGAGCCCAAGAAGAGAAAATCTGTCACCACTTCCACTTCTTCTCTCTTGATGCTCCAGGATTTAAAGGGGCAAGACGCCATGATCTTTGTCTTTTTAATTTTCAGTTTAAGCCCTAACTTCTCACTCTCTTCTTGTACGCACATCAGAAGTCTCTTGAGTTCCACTTCACATTCTGCCATTAAAGTGGTATTATCCGCATATCTAAGGTTGTTGATACGTTTCCCAGCAATCTTCACTCCAGCTGACGACTCGTCCAGACCGGCCTTCCTCATGATGCACTCAGCCTATAGGTTAGATAAGCAGGGCGACAGTATGCAGCCTTGTCTCACTCCTTTCTCAATCGGAAACCAAAAAGTAAGACCATGCCCAGTTCTGACTTTGGCCTCTTGCCCTTCATACAGGTTCCTGAGGAGATAGATGAGGTGATTTGGAACTCCCATCCCTTGGAGAGCTTGCCACAATCTGCTGTGATCTACGCAGTCGAACGCTTTCGCATAATCAATAAGGCAGAGGTAGATGGATTTTTGGAACTCTCTTGCTTTTTCCATGATCCAACGAAGGTTTGCAATCTGGTCTCTAGTTCCTCTGCCATTGCGAAACCCAGCTTGCACGTCCGGAAGGTCCCAATCCACATACGGCTGCAGCCTACCTAGGAGGATTTTCAACATCACCTTGCTAGCATGCGAAATAAGCGCGACCGTGCGGTAGTTGGAACAATCTTTGGCACTGCCTTTCTTAGGAATAGGGATGTAAACTGACCACCTCCAATCCTGTGGCTACTGCAGGGTTGTCCAAATTTGCTGACATAATGTATACAGAACGTTAACAGCATCGTCATGGTTTGGGTTTTGAACCAACTCGGATGGAATGCCATCAATTCCGCTAGCTTTATTCTTAGCAAGGCAGGCTAAGGCCCATTAACTTCTCTCTTCAGGATGCCCGGCTTGAGATCAGTAATCACAGCCGTCTTATAATGGGTTTGCACATCCGGGCCTTCTTGTGCAGTTCTGTGTATTCCTGCCACCTCTTCTTTATCTCTGAGGCTTCCGTGAGGCCCCTGCCTCGTTTGTCCTTTATCAAGCCCAGCGTAGCACAGAAGCTTCCTTTGATATCTTTGATTGTCTTATACAGAGCTCTTGTGTTCCGCAATTGGCTGTTGTCCTCAACTGCTTGGCACTGTATGTTCAGTAAGGCATTCTTATCTCTTCTTGCGATTTTCTGAAAATCCGCATTGAGAGCCTTGTATCTTTCTTTTTCCCCCATAACATTTGCCATCTTCCTTTCCTCAGCTATTTGCAAAGCCTCTTCAGATAACCAGTTTGCTTTCTAGCATTTCTTTTGCTTTGGAACTACCTTAGTAGCAAATTCTTGTATTATATCACGCACATGTTTCCACATCTTTTCAGGCTTTCTGTCTTCTAGATCTAATTCTTGAAATCGATTCCTCACTTAAACAGCATATTCTGATGGAATTTGATCCAGATCATACCTGAAAGGCCACTTCTAGTTTTCTGCGTTTTCCTCAATCGAAGATTAAATTTGGCAACAAGAAGCTGATAATCGGTGCCACAATCGGCCCCAGGCCTTGTTTTTACTGCTTGTATAGCGCTTCTCGATCTCTGCCGGCAAAGAATATAATCAATCTGATTCCTGTACAAACCGTCCGGTGAAGTTCATGTGTACAGGCGCCTCCTGTGCTGTTGAAAATGAGTGTTCGCTATGGTCAGGTTATTTTCTTGACAAAACTCTACTAGCCTCTGCCCAGCTTCATTTGCCTCACCGAGACCGAACTTGCTTGTAATTCCGAATATTTCTTCACTCCCCACCTTAGCATTCCGATCTCCAATGTGAAAAAGGACGTCTGATGAGGGAGTGCGGTCTAAAAGGCATTGCAGGTCAGCATAAAATCTCTCAACGTCGGCTTCTTCAGCAGTAGTGGTTGGTAAATAGACTTGGATAACTGTTATGTTGAAAGGCTGACCTTTGATCTCAAGTGAAATCATACTGTCGTTTTTGGGGTTGTACCCTAGCACCGCTTCGCCCATTCTTCTGTTTACTATGAGAGCGACCCCATTCCTTCTCCTGGACTCGTGCCAACAATAAAAGACTTAATGGTCACCGGAAATAAATTCTCCCATTCCGGTCCACTTGAACTCGCTGATACCCAAGATATCAATGTTGAATCTGCCCCTTTCTCGCTTGACGACATCCAGTTTACCCTGCGTCACAGATCTTACATTCCATGTTGCTATGTGATATATCTCCTTGCAACATCGGACTTTCCGGTCGCTTCCAGACACATCCACAACTGAGCGTCCTTTTGGCTTTATCCCAGCCGCTTCATTCGTCCTGGAGCTACTAGGAATCGCCTATTGTTCATCCCCAGTAACATGTGGGACGCCTTCCAACCCGGGGGGCTCATCTTCCGGCGCCATATCATTAATGCTATTGTGACTGGCCATAGGCTTTTCTTGCTAGGAAATACTGGAGTGGGTTGCCATTACCTTCTCCAGTGAATCACATTTTGTCAGAAATCTCTGTCGTGACCTGTCTATCTTGGGTGGCCCTACACAGCAGAGCTCACGACTTCATCGAGTTTTGCCAGCCCCTCCGCCACGACAAGGCAGTGATCCATGAAGGGAACATGACCTAGCACTTAGCATTAATAACTGTAGACAGACAGACATAGTGATGCTCGATTTTTGAAAGCTTTTGATTGTATGTCACTCATTAGGGTAATAGGAAAACTAAAAACCTCTATCGGAGACGGAGAATTACAAACCTGGTTAACAGACTTTGTCACATCGATTCCAGTACGTAGTTTACGAGCATGTCCCTTCCAAAACAGTGCCTGTTACGTCGGGAGTGCCCCAGGGATAAGTTCTTGACGTACCGTGATTCCTGCTTTTTATCAGTGACATAACTAAAAGCATTAACTGTAGCATTACACTCTTTGCAGATGGCTGTATCATTTGCAAACAATCAACACTCACGAAGATCACCTCTTGCTAAATAGTTCACTCAAACAAATAACCGAATGGTTTAGCGCATGACAAATGACAATAAACACTCAGAAATCTGTCTATATGACAGTAACAAGGAAAAAATGCCCATCGCGCTTTTCGTACAAAATAAACGGGGCGCCATTAACAGACGTTAGGCACCATAAATATTTAGGCATCACACTGTCATCTGACATCACATCAGCTGCTTTGCGAAAACTTTTCTGGATACGAAGATGCCTAAGATTCACACCAGTAGCCTCTAAACTCCTAGCATACACAACTTTCGTAAGGCCAATTTTAAAATCCGTGAATATTGTCTGATTCCCTGATTCGGTAACAAACAGAAAAAAAAAATCTAGAAGCCGTTCAGAGCAAGGCATTGCGAGTAATAGAAAACAAATACAAGCGCACCCATTCTCCGTCCTTGCTTGCAGCTTCATGCGGCCTTCCTACCTTATTATCGAGGGCAAAATAAGCGCGCCTAAAGTTTCTGTTTCAGTTATTACATAAACACTACAAAATAGACTGGTAAAAATACATAACCTTTTCAGAATCGCGGCCATCCCGGCACATACACTCGTACACAATAACAGAGTACATCTGTCACAATGACACATTCAAGCATTCCTTCTTTCCTCTCGCCTTCAGTGAATGGAATCGCTTAGGTCATCCATTACTAGCGGGCAATCTTTATCTTCATTCCTATCAGAAGTAGATCATTTAACAAATTCATATTAGCGGTGAAAGAGCCATACCTCCTACCTGTTGATAGTAAAACGGTCATGAGTACAATTTTGTCATTTACGCGATCTGCACTGCATTGTGATGTTTTTTTTATTGCTGCTCATTTTGCTTTGTACGTCATTTTAGCACATGTAATATTTCCTTTTTTCACGTACGTGTATTTGTATGTCACAATGTGCTGCCCATGAGAGATATGTATATATGTTCTCTGCTCGAAATGTACTAAACGCCCTCTACTATGGTCTTGGAAGACCGGCAGTATTGCAAATAAAATAAATAAATATAGTTGGAAGTCAGCGCTCTATTCTCTTGTGCTTGCCCTCTCTTCTTTCTGCCTGTGGCTGTTATTGGTCATGATTAACGAACTAACCCAACGAGCATCAATTAATTTTTCATTCCCTTCACGACATCTGCCACCCCAGCATAAAAGCCACACAGCGCCTCGTTACCAACCGGTATGTCTGGCCGAACATTAAGACTGATGTTCTCCAGTGGGTCCGCTCGTGCCTTGCTTTCCAGTCCATCAAAGTGGCCCGCCATACAAAGACCTCCGCTCAGTTTTTCTTGCCACCTGGTTATCGCTTTGACCGCATTCCTATTGACCTGGTTGGACCGCTACCTCCCTCTAATGGCTGTCGGTACATTCGGATGATGAATGACTGCTTCATTCGTCTTCCCGAAGCAGTGGTGACTCTGGAAATTACTGCGGAAACAATTCCCAAAGCCTTTGTTTCAGCATGGATTTCCCCCTTCGGCTGCCCCAGCGTTGTTTTCATGGATCGCGGCCGAAGTTTGAATGAGCCCTTCTCACTTCCCTCGCCCGTCTGCTCGGCACTATACAATGTATCACCACAGCCTACCATCCCTGTGCCAACGCGATGGTCGAGCGGCTCCATCGTCAGCTCAAGACTGTCCTCACTGCTCGCCTTGATTGTGAGTCATCGGCTGGCCACATTCCTACGCTTATGGAGCGAATGATCTCCAAACGCGTCACCTGGTTCCTCGAGTGCAGAAATGAATATCCTCAAGAAATGAACGGGTCTCGCCAGAATAGGTCTGCGACTGATAATGTTATTACCCTTGTCTTATCACTTGAAGAGTACCTTCACGCTGGATACATCCCAACAGCCGTTTTCCTTGACATCAAGGCTGCTTTTGACTCTGTATTTCATCATGCAATTCTCGCAACCTTGGCCAGCCTTGGCCCCGGAGGAAAGCTTTACAACTGGATTGGACAGTATTTACAAGAGCGGCAATTTTTTATGAGCACTCCACATGGTCAAACTGCCTTTTATGCAGTGAAGAGGGGCGTACCTCAAGGAGCTGTGCTCAGCCCTCTCCTGTTCAATATTGCCCTTATGCTGTTATGACCGTGCATCGTCCGCACTTGCGCGCTCTATTGTTCGCCTGTGGGCATGGATAAGTGCTGTGGATATGCGTTGCTGGTAAAAGGGCGCTAAGTGAGCCTGTTTCCATGAATCCTTTTGTGTAAGCCTGTTTTGCTTGGTGGAGACCCTGCAAATGCCAAATTGGCGCTGTCAAGGGAACGTCTAGAAAAATACAAAGAAATGTCCCCCTGCGGGAAATAGCCGGAAGTGCTTTCGTTCAATTGTTCACCCTTCCCGTCGAGAAGCGCTATCATCCAGTGAGGAATGCCTACTGTCCAAAGGAGACGACAGAGTGACGCGTCCGCTGACGTACAGGACAAGAAAGGAGCAAGGTGATTATGGCCATTAGAGAATTTCCCGGGAATGCAAAAAAGGCTTGCAATTGCTGGAAAGGGACAATGCTGGGAGCAGTATGCGGCGCGCACGTGCACTTGGGTTTCTTAGAAGGAAATCCACTTACCGGAACCAGCATATCGAATCTTTGCTGAAGAATAGAAATGCACCTCCTCGCCGTTCCCAAGCTCTTCCCGCCAACAAGTGACCACGCCCAACGAAACAATGCCGGACCAGTCAGTGCATCAGACCATCAGTGCAGTGATGTATTCGATTGGATGCCGATATCTGAGGGGCGTGCCCTGGAACTGGTTGGTCAGCATCTTCAGAGAGGGGCTGGACATAGGGGGTTTTAAGGACATTGCAGAGCACGAAATGACGCTCTGAGCCCTGGGTAAACGGCTCATCCAGACGCTTCTCGCTATGAACTCTTAACGCTTGCCATTTTGCTGATGTACCCTTCTTTTTCATGTAAATAATCATGTAAATAAGTTTTCTCAAAGTGCCATTAAACCTGTTTGTATATATTTTACCAACTTCGAAGATTCAATCCTTCATGAACCCGGAGTCTCTGCACGCTACCAAGTGAAGGCCGGGTCGACGTAGTCCCAACGTCACGACAATGCATATAACAACAAACCTTCCCCGTGGAGTACGCATTACAATTTTTGCAGATGATATTTGCATCTGGAGTGCATCACGTTCGCGTTATACAACGCAGCAACGAATTCAGAGAGCGTTAGTGCAAAACTGAATGTACCTGGCTCCCCGGGGTCTTCGCCTCTTACCAGAAAAGAGTGTTGCTGCGGCTTTTACAAGGATAAGAATGACCCGATACCCGCTCCTTCTGGGTGGACGGTCACTGTCCTATGTACGATCACACCGGTTCCTAGGAGTTATAATTGACAGTAACCACTCTTGGGCCCCTCAGATGAAAAAACTCCATGAGATAATCACTGCAGCATCACAGGTTTTCAGATTCATGGCGGGAACACGATGGGGCAGCAACTGCCGATCGATGGTTCCGCTTGAAAAGGCCTATGTTGCAGGAGCGCTACGCTACTATTTACCAGTATTTCAATGATTATCTCCAACAAGCAAGAAGTTTCATGACGCTGCACGGAGCAACTGCTTGCGGATATGTCTTGGACTCCCAAAGGGATCCTCTGCATCAGGAACACTTGCAGAAGCAGGATGCCTTCCGCTAGATGTGATTACTGCCCAAGAAACTATGCGCACCCATCTTCGACATGTCCTCCAAGGGAGGAAGCATTCTTGCATCGTGTCCACCAAACTCACAGCAACTGTGGCTTTGGTCAAGCAGACAGTTTCTGCCCCCCCCCCCCCCTCCCCCTACTATTATTCAGCCACGTAGTTTACTACCAGTCACCTTTCCTCCATGGACACTATCGTCTTTAAAGGTGAATATGTCTGTTCCTGGCGTGTAATGCGAAAAGCCGCATGTCACAGGCAGCACTTCTGCAAGCCGCTCTCGCCTACATAGTCAAGGAATATACGCAGCACACCACATGTTCACCGACGGTTCAACTGCTCAAGAGACTTCAGCCTGTGGCCTTTATGTACCCTCAACAAACCATGTCCTGTCTTACCGGCTGCAGCAGAAGGCATCATCTATGACAGCTGAACTCCATGGCATTAAAGAAGCTCTCTCCTATATCCTGCGGCAAACTCCCGGAAGATGGGTTATCTTATCTGATTTCAAAGCATCTCTGCAAATCCTGAATAACCTGCTGAAGAAAAACAATCACCATCCTGTTTCCCTTGACATCGGGCATCTTCATCATTTGGCTATTGCCGCAGGCCACTGTATAACATTTTGGTAGATACCAGCTCGCTGTGGCAATAAAGCCAGTGAAAAAGCAGATGTAGCGGCTCGCAAAGTCCACCAACATCAAAGATATGTATGTATGTATGTATGTATGTATGTATGTATGTATGTATGTATGTATGTATGTATGTATGTATGTATGTATGTATGTATGTATGTATGTATGTATGTATGTATGTATGTATGTATGTATGTATGTATGTATGTATGTATGTATGTATGTATGTATGTATGTATGTATGTATGCATGCATGTATGTATGTACGTACGTACACAAGCCTCACAACCCAAGCCTCACAACCCACCACACACGGGCCAAATGAGGTAGTGCAGAGCAGGGCTTAACCCCGAGTAGACGCTAGGCCAGCGTCACGACGCTTTAAACCGTCGCTTGCCGGCTCCCTAATAAAGTTATACATACATACATACATACATACATACATACATACATACATACGTACGTACGTACGTACGTACGTACGTATGTATACATACATACATACGTACGTACGTACGTACGTACGTATGTATACATACATACATACATACATACATACATACATACATACATACATACATACATACATACATACATACATACATAAGTTATACATACATACATACATACGTACGTACGTACGTATGTATGTATGTATGTATAACTTTATTAGGGAGTCGGCAAGCGACGGTTTAAAGCGTCGTGACGCTGGCCAAGCGTCTACTCGGGGTTAAGCCCTACTCTGCACTACCTCATTTGGCCCGTGTGTGGTGGGTTGTGAGGCTTGTGCTTTTCGAGCGCACCCCGGGCCTGCTGGACGGCCCATAGTTGCATGTCCTTGTCTGTATTCTGCACAGCACTATGAAGTTCCGGCGGGTATGTCCTGGATGCAGCTTCGGTCGGGAACCTGGCACAGTCCCACATGATGTGCCATTGGTCCGCCGGACCCACTTGACATACACTGCACATATCACTCGTGTAGATGTCTGGGTGGAGGACGTGTAGCTCTGCCGGGGCTAGGAGTGACCCGGTTTGCATTTGCCTTAGGATGACCGCCTCCTCCCGACTAAGTGCCGGGTGAGGCGGCCGCATTGTCCGTCGAGCTAGGCGGTAAAAGTTTGTCACTTCCTCGTAACTGGTCATTCGGTCTTTTGTTTCGAACCACCATTCGGAACGGTCCTTCTCGGGGGCGCGGAAGGTAAGCGCTCGCGCCACCGAATGGGCCGTCTCGTTATGACCTTCTTCACGAAATCTGATGAATCCCAAATGGCTACAAAATTTGCTTCTGAAACAGAGTGTCGACTTTGGAGCTTGCCGACGCATCACAACCAATTTCATTATTCAATTGATCCTCATCTAAAATCAAGACTTCCTCCGAAATATCCTTGCCAGCTAGAATCTCTTTACCACCGAATTCGTCTAAACTGTGCATGCACAAATGGATAGCGCTACCGTTTCGGTGAAATGAACAGCCCGTATTGTGACTACTGTGGCTCGATTGAAATTGTGAAACATATCTTACTTGAGTGCACTGCGTACGCTGACGAACGTGCAAAATATGAACACAGCATGGAGAAGCTCTCCCCAGTGCCTTTAACAATGAACAGTGTGTTAGGTCCCTTAGCCTACCCTAGGCAACAGAGACTCGCGATGAACTTTTTATTTACATATTTGAAAGACATTGGACTGTCTTGACAAACTCTAAATTCACCTCGCATGTTTCCCTCAGGCATTTTGCAAGCTGTGAACTCTATAAGCACATTTGTCGGATCATGCATTTCATTATTTGATTTTATATCATTACTTCACGAAGCACTTTAGCGCGCATTTAATGGCCGTGTTTTATCTCCCCCTTCGATTCTATTACTTCCCAGACCATTCTTTTTTCAATCTTTCTCTCCCGAATTCCCCTACCCGCACAGATTAGCATGCGAGGTGAATTAAATCTAAACGCCGGCAAAATACTTTGTTTTTCCATTAAAGAGACTTTCTCCCTCTAACCTTCCTACGGTGCTTGTTGGCCTACACGCCATTCTTCGTCGAGACCTTGGCTGTTCGGCAATCGAACTCGTCTTCGGTGCATCTCTACGGCTTCTCTGAGACTTGTTTGTTCCTTCGGATCCCTTCCTTCACCGCATTGAGGACTGCATTCAACACCTGTTTCCAGTCCCGCCTCAATCATCTGACACTGAGGTTTTCATGCTCCTGGTCCTTCCGTCTTCGACGCATGTTTTTCTAAGGCAAGACGCTGTAAAAGCTCCGCTTACCGCCATACGACGGCCCGTTCCGCTTCCTCAACATGACGACAAAGTCGGCAACTATCCTGCTGGATGATCGAGAAGATATAGTCTCCTTAAATCGCCTCAAATGCTCATACATGGAGACACGTCCCGCGGACCTCCCATCGGATATTGCTGGCTAATCTTCCTACGAGCCTGCTGCCGAGGTGCCCCCCACCCTGCCTTGTCGGTGCGTACATTTCGCCGTTCCGTTTGGGCGGGCACCCAGTAGCGCCCAGTGATGCTCAAAAAGCGGAGGCGCTAAGATCGGCGTTCTCAGCCGGCGGAAAAAGACAACAAAGTTGAACGGTGCGTGCTTGATGCACACGCACGGCACGAACTGTTCGCTTCAACAAGTCTGCCACGCTGGTCCTTTTTGCTATGGTGCTTCGCTCCGGGTTCGTAAATTCCGCACTATAGCAACTACTAGATTTGAGACCTTCATTATTACAATCAGAAAACAAGTATAAATCAAATCAGCGATTCTCTATGAAATGCATAGGCAGGGAGCTAACAACCATTTGCACAAGAAATTCAAACATGCTGTTTTTTCTGTAATGAATGGACACCAAAAATGCAATAATATTAAGCTTTGATGAACACTTCAAAATTTCACATCACCTTTGTGTAAGAGGCGATTTGCTCCCTTCATATGTCTCTGGTAAGGAGCCCCTATGTTACATGCTTTTGCTAATAAATATTCCATGTACAATACATAGGTGTTCCTGCTCTCAAAACCGGCATGCTGTGCATGATATAGTTATTTTCTCAATTAGATTTATTCTGTGACATATTCATTTCCATCACTCCATCATCAGTGCAAGCTAATCTTGTGAATAACCTTTCCGTCTGAAGGCTTTTGTGAATTTCCGCAACGCATTCATCGTTGACAGTTACAAAGGAATTTGCATGAGGGGCTTTTTTTTTACAGTTCGTTCACAAGTTTTAATTTTATTGTTTGCGCATGCAATAAAGTGAATACTGTAAAATTTGTGCAGAATATAATGGATTAATATAGTGTTTAGTTTAGTTTAGTGGAGTTTAACGTCCCAAAGCAACTCAGGCTATGAGAGACGCCGTAGTGGAGGACTCCAGAAATTTCGACCACCTGCGGTTCTTTAACGTGCACTGACATCGCACAGCACACGGCCGCCTTGCTTTTCGCCTTCATAGAAAAGCTGCCGCCGAGGCCGGGATTCGATCCCGTGTCCTTGGGAACAGTAGTCGAGCGCCGTAACCACTGCGCCACCCCGGCGGGGTGATTAATATAGTGTGTATAGCTGGAAATGTTTCAAAAAAATTGATGTCAGCACTGTTTCCACTTGGTCTACGACAGTTTATGTTAACACGAGTTCGCAAAAAAGGAATTTTTCGTACAGTTCACGCCCAAACTGCGTGCCGCTTCATGCATATTCATTATTCTTCACGTCCTTAAATAGTAGCCTCTTTTATGCACCGCAAAGTATAGAAGACGGCTTTAAATGTTGCAAAGATTATGTTTTATTTCCCAACGTACAAAAGGTAAGAATGAAAAAGGTCTGTCGAATTACTTGAATGTGCGGTCCCCTATGCGCACTCCATATAAAAACAAACCACACAAAACAATCTTACTGTGTCTGCACACGCTGTGGTAAATGTGAGTTTTGGAGCAAGATGCAAGGTTGCTTCTGTCCTTTAAAAATATTTTGGGTAGGTAATGCTGTAGCTTAACAGGCAACTATACTTAAAGTGACTTTCAGCTCGCGTGGTTTCTTTCGGTCGTGAGTAGACATATAGTGACCATGATTGCGATGTGTGCTAAGTTCTTTGGTGCTGTTAAGTAGTTTTTGTCGTGAAGATGGTGAGATTCAGCCACATAGACCGTAAATTTAAAAAATTATGTGTTTTAGGAGCGTGCCCGGTATTGAATGCATACAATAGATGTCATCTTGAAAAATATGTTCTGGCTTGACCTAAAAGGATTCCTTGACTCAGGATTCCTGGATCCCCGATTTCAGTTTCAACTCGCTCAACCTTTTTTCAGTGAATTTCCTTTGTTACGGTACGTAGTAGAGAGGTCGAGAAACGAAAAGAATAGTTTGGGCGCTATGTTCAAAGATAAGGCGCTGAAAATGGAGCTTGTGTGTTGAAGTCAGCGTTGGTCATCCAGAGGTGTTCCATAGTTTTGTGGGTGAATCGTGTAGCTGCAATACACCGTAAGAGTTTGGTGGAGGTGCTAGAGTCAAATATCCTAGGCTCAAAACCTGCAAAATTCGAATGGCCGTCAGCTTGTTTCTCTGGCTATGCTGCCCTACACACCTCCATCCATAGGTGGCAGCTTCTGCTGCACTGATGAAGTCGACGACAGGCTATCGATGTATGCTCCGGTAAGCAAGCACAAGGGAGGAGACGGTACTGTCATCCTTGATAACGTATTTTCTCACTGGCAGGCATGGCGCGCATTTATTTCTAAACGAATAATTTAAACACATCCCATACTCACATACCGCGATGTCTTTAAGACACTAACATATTTGGAAAGGTGATTGGATGCTAGCCCAGAGCTAAGAAAAATCTTTTCGAGCAAAGTCAAGGTTATGGATGATAAGGGCGCCACAGTGTTTGGCCGCAAGCGCCAGCACCACCATGCCGAAAAGCGAAAATCTGAGCCGCGTCCTGAAAGAGATCGCGGAAGATACATTCACTGTCTTGCACTGAAAAGACGGCAAATCCCTCGACTCCAGCCTCTACATTTGCCGGCTGCTTGAGCAAGTCATATGCCGCCGAACTGTTCCCTGTTCTGACCGACTTCCCAACACGGTAGCTGCATCTTTGTGCGGCGACGGGTCTACACTGCACTGGCCGTTGCGTCCAGAAAATGTCACCCGCATAATCCGCAGGAAACAATAGGCTTTGCTTCTGGTCGCCTTTACGTCTGCGCCATTACACAGAATTCATGACTGCCTTCATTCTAGCAGTCGTCTGCCAGGAATATGAACAAGGGCCTACACTCTGACAAGCCTTCCAATAAATCTCGTTCCTCATCCGCCGCTGCTCTAGTTGCTGCTGTTGCTCCCCTAAGTTCTTCCGTAAAACTTCGGAATAGAACACATCCCACGGCCAGCCATTTTGTTTCCATTTCTCACACATTGGTTCATATTATCGGCATTGCCGCAGCCGCTAGTTTTCACCCCCTGCACTGAGCTTTTATCATCATCGTCGTGATGTCCACGGTCACCACACGCAACGTGATAAGCCTTCCCATGCCTTCACGCCAGACCCGCGAAGCTCTAGCTGCCCGCAATTCCTAGGGGCCGCTTATCTCGATCTCCGCAAACACGAAGCCCGTTCTCTGCAAACTGCTCTGGCCCCTTTCCGAAAAACAGCCGAGTACAGCGCCCGTGCACGACCCTCCATTATAAGACTCTGACCGAAAATTCCTTCCTGACCTTCGCTGATCGACGCACCTTGCTGGCCTGTACGTGGAAGCTGTACCTCTCTAACACTAACCACTCTAATAATACTTGCGCCCAATTTTCTGCCTTAGTTCATCTATACGTCGCTGTCTCAAGAAAAATTGGACTTTTGTCGTTTCCTCCTTCGTTCGTGTCAACGATGGCAGTACCGCTGTCGTCTTTTGAATGTGCACTGCACGCGACAGCATTTTGGACGATACTTGTCCAGTGCCGTTTACCTTCATCGACCGCTGTTTCCATCATGCAATCCCAACAATTTTCGTTTGATGGCCCATGATGCCCTTTTTGACTGTTCCACTGGCCTCCTTCCTTTGAACCTGCTGTTCTGCTCTAACAAGGATCATCCAAAGATCCGTTCCGTGCCGCAGAATATGCTTGCCTACCACCATTTTACCATTTTATTCGTCCTCTCGAACTGAGAAAAAAAAAACATAAAAAAGGAGAGGGAGCCTGGACTAGCATACGCTTTGCCAGGCTTAAAACCAATTAAAAATAAATAAAAGAGCAGAAGCTCTCCCATGCCCCAATCTGTCATGCAATTTATTATGTTTCCCTTTTTCTCGGTTTTGAATTAGGATATAGCTTTCCTTTCCAATAAGCGGCATTGTTCGCCAGGGCAACGTCATCATTTATTTCCTCGCACGGTCAACACCATCACCAAGAACCACGCCTACTTTCCGGTTCTGAACATTAGCCTCTTAGTCTGTCTTCCCGCAAAATATCGAACTCGTGCACCTATTTACTTTCACCGAATACACAATCTCTATTCTCACACCTGATCTTCAGCCAGGCCTTTCTACGTCACAACCATCGGAGACTTCCCTTTCAGCCCGTCGCAGAATAGTGCTACGAATTTGCCAACAAATCATGCATGCGCCCTCTTCAAACTTTTGGATTTCTACAGAACATATTCCATTTCGGCGACTGTCAGCTGGGCCAAACTTCTGTTGTGACTCATCGCATTAATGCATGTGATGCCAGCCAGATCCACCCCCGGCCCTATCGTGCCTCTCCTTCTGAGCGCTAAATTACAGACTGGAGTGTATAAGTTCCTTACGAATGAAATTGTCGAATGCTCCAGCAGTTAATTGGATCACAAGTCAACATAGTGAAAAAGAGTGGTGTTGGCGATTCTGTGGGGGTGGTGGTGGTGGTGGTAATACCTTTATTAAAACAGAGTAGTTGGGGCATGCATGCCCCTGGGCCCCCGCATGGTCCCACTACACTGGTTCATGACGTCGGCAGCCCAGTCTGTAGCGATTTTCTGCCAACCGGGCCATCAGAGTACAGCAGGGTCTCCCAGTCCTCCCAGGTGGTAAGGTGGTTTAGACCCCACGGGGGAGAATAAGCCGAGAATTGGAACAGGATGTGGGCGAGGGTTACGGTAGAGTTGTTGCAAAGGGTGCAGGAGGGATCGGTGAGGGTGTGGTGGTAGCGAGACGCTCTATAAGGGGACGGTAGAGTGCACGTCTGTAGCTCTAGAGCGCCTGGTGGTAGTTGTCTAAAAATGAGTGAGGTGGAGGGTACAGAGTCGCTCGGCCCGATAGGCCTGCGTTAGCTCACTGAAGGTGTGCATGCGATCACGCCTGAGTCTCGGATCGGAGGCCGCCGACGGCCGGTTTAAAGAACATCGGACTATACGCATTGGCATCCTTGTTACCGGGATTGCCGGAGTGCGCAGGCACCCATATCAGCTCCACATAGCGGGGTGGGTTAGCGGCTGGCGAGCTCAGTATGCTGAAGGCAGAAACGTGAACTCTACCACGCGCAAAATTTAGTATCGCAGTTTTAGAGTTGGAAATTATGTAGCGTGTTTCCGTGTGTGCAAGCGGGTAGGCGATGGCTGCTTCATCGGCTGCCTCTGAGGAGGTGACAGAGGGGAAGGGGACATGCACGAATGAGGTAGCGGTATTGGCCGTCACCAATTCCTCACTGCGATTCTGTGTTGATTAGCGCCAAATCAAAGAGATCGCAAAGAAATACGTCTGGCCCTTTTCGGAAAAGATGAACCCTTCGGCGGTCTGCATTTTGCCACTTATTTCTCAAGTGGTCTCCCCTCGGGTTGCTTAAAATAGGAATAGGTGAAAGTGTTCGCGAAAAAAACATCTTTGTTACCCCTGACAGCCAGTTCCAACTAAACGTCATGCAGTCCCCTATCTACAATTCTGTGCAAACATCGAGTGCATAATGGACTCTTCCCTGCCTGGCTTCGATTGAGCCACTTGCTTATGCTACATAATGATGTTGCAAAGTTAGAAACCCACTTCACCCTTCTTCCTAAAATCCTTTTGGTCTTCCGTTGTAGCTGCTGCAGTTCAGTTCTAAGAAACTGCAGATTAGGGCAACGCCAGATAAAGATCCTTGGTCACTTGCCTGACGCCACTGGAGTCAAGTCCTGCTTAAAGTTACTACTGTCCGTTATTTCCTAGAGCATGTTGCATAATTTATGCGCGCAGTTTCCTTGCAGTACATATATATTTCCGCCTGATCATCTAGGATAGAATAAACTTCATTATAAGCTATTTAGCGTTCGTAGACGAATACCAAACGCGACCCGTGCACTCTAAAGTCTATGGCATTAGTTGGGTGTAGACACCACTTGAAATTGTTTGTATATGGGGCTTCTATTCACGATTGGCATAGTATGATGCTTGAGTATTTAAAGAAGTTTTGTTGTTAGGCCATCCTATTACACAACTGTATTTTGCTTTTTTTTTTCATCACGATTTTTTCAAGCAATACTTAATTTCATTGCCTATTCCTAGGAGTTCTGGACCTCTTACCAAAGTCGCTATTTAGTGAAGGTACCGGAAGGAGGAAATGTACATGCCGGCTTGCTTTTCTATTAACAGCCTCATACACGGCACTGCTGCTCGGTTCTTTGGATAGAGGCTTCAATGCAGATGCCTGAAGTACAGCCAAATTGAGATAATGCTAATTAATGTGGAAGCATTGCGTGAATGTATGAGGTTTGCAGTCCACAAAAGTTGTGTACATGATTTCGTCGTAACCGAACAAATTACCAAAAAATAAATCATGTAGTAGAAAGAGGCTAAAGAATCTTTTCTAAGAAATTGTAAGGAAAAAATTGAGGAAGTAGGTAACTAATTATGGCCGAAAGCTATCGAGACGTCAAAATAGCCAGACAGAGCGATGACGACGTCCGGATGTGACATCCTAAGTTCTTTTCATGCGATATGTGGAGGGGTCACGCGACGTGCGGCTCTGGTAATGTAAACGGAAGTTTGGCGTGTCTGCATCTGTGCTTCGTGAAGGCAGTTGGCTCTTCGAAAAAAAGTCAGAAATAAAATGATAAAATTGAGCCGAAAATGTGCGAAGTATCGTTTAATCGAATGAAAAAGAAAAACATTCTGACAGCACTGCTGAAATTGCAGTGGTGAAATGCGACAGCGTGAGCACCGCTGCTGCACACGGTACATCACACGCAACTTGTCTAACACAACTAGGATCCTACCGAACACATCACAGCTCACCGGCATGCTATAAATGGTTTCAAGGAAAGGAACGTTCACTCGTGGAATCTCGCTGGCACAACTCACGGAAAAATCCCGCCGGCGAGAGATTTTCACCATGTGCCTGAGAGGCTTTTGCCTTAAAAATAACAGAAGGTCCGGAGCTCTCTATACAATGTCGGTAACGATGCAGCTACTATCAGAATTCCAGCAGTGTGAAATCTCTGTAAGAGGCGCGCAATATATCGTGTGCAGGAGCAACGCTGCGGCTTATGCTTTTATCCAGCGCAGATTCTGCAGTGTTATCGGAATTTTCGCCAAGCCTGCCGTGCCAGCTTGTAGTTAACACCGAATAGTGTAAAAAAACCCATTTATATTTAGCGTTAAATCTCTTACCTATTTCATATCGGTGATGCATCTTTTGCCGCAATCATTCTTCGGTAAAAGCCTAGAGGTCAGTACTTTCATCCCTTGTCTCAATCATCTCTGAGCACTTTCTTCTTAGGACAGTGTGATCATTTGATTTTATTGCACTGACCTTTTTATCCTCTGTGAATGACTTCTCCTACAGATGCATACTTTTATTTTTTGTGTTCAGTGGGAGTGGTTTCAAGGCAGAAGTGGATCAATGGAGTTGACTCACTGGTGCTAAAACCGACAGTTTGTCCAGCTGCCAAAAGATCGGTGTCATGTCATTGGATGGAGAATTAGGAGGACCACTGCAAATGTCGGTCTAAAACACCCTAAATTCCGGATGAAAGTGTTATGCCGCTTAGAGTCTGGATATAATTCTTCTCAGTATTCCCACCTCCACCGCCGTAGCTCATATTAGTAACTATACATGGAGCATCTTAGTGGTTTCTTTCGTTTATGGTGTTTAACGTCCCAAAGCGCCTCAAGCTATGAAAGGCGCCCTAGCGGAGGACTGTGGAAATTTGGACCACGCGGGGTTCCTTAACGTGTACTCACATCGAACAGTACACGGGCGACTACCGCTTCGCCTCAATCAAAACACGGTGACGGCAGCCGCGTTTCGGTGGAGGCGAAAGGCAATTCGCCCATGTACTGTTTAATGTCAGTGAACATTAAGAACCTCATGTAGTTAAAATTTTTGCACTTCGTGGGCACGTTATTCTACAATTCTGCAATTGGTGGGCACGGTACTCACTTAATCATACTCTCCGACTGCTTGTCGGTCTTAGCAGCATTACTGCAGACGAACGCCTTAAGCACTGCGCGACTCCAGCGGGCACCTTAATGTTATTTTGTTGTGTACGCCTACAAATAGTATACACACCAATTTCTTGCTCGTGGGTTTTGCTTGTTTGTTCGTGAGTGAGGTCATGCATTAGATGCATGTATGATCGCACCGTTGCATTTCCATGTGATCACTAAATAATTTGTCAAAAATACATCATTTTAACACTCTTGACGTTTCCACGTAGCACCACGCTGCTGAGACCAAGGAACGACGCACACGAGACAGGAGTCATCGCATCTCACACCCGCTTCACCTTTGTGCTACTACCCAGAGTTCATCTTCATCATCCTTCTGGTATGTAACAATTGCCGCCCTTTCGCAAATGAAGCCCTCCAGGCGAGTCAAGCCTTGCCACGAGAATGGCATTTCTTCAAGCGGGCGTCGTGCGTGACCTGTTTTCGCCGAACGTCATCCACTGGCCATAATGCATACGATTTGGCAGTTCAGTTCTCCGAATCGTTCTAGGATCCCATATTGGCCAGTGTACCGTGCCAGCATTTTCTGCTGGAAGCCGTGCTTTCTCGTGCGTTTCCAAAGCCAGCCTAGGTCACCGGTGAGGTAGGTTACCTGACGATGATGATCCTCATAGCGAGATTACAAAAGGTCATGGGATTAAAATGTCTTCAGTCAGACTATCCTCCGCGCTTTTTCAGCGAGGGAAAGAGTTTCCGCTAAACACTGGCCGTCATCAGTGTAAAAATTGGAGGATGCGTCGAGGGGAGCCCGCGTAAGGTAGGGAGAATGGACTGTATCATGTGGTCTCATGCCTGGAAATTTTGAAGGCATAGGTGTTCAATGGAAAACCACATTCCCAGTTTTTCATGATAGGAAGCGACGTAAATTGAAAGTTTAATGGTGAGAATTCTGTTGAAGCGTTTTGTTAAACCATTTGTCTGAGGGTGGTAAGTAGTCGAATGTCTGAAATCAGATGCACATAAACGAAGAAATTCTTCAGTTGCATCGGCAGTAAACTGGTGACCTCGGGGGACCGTGTCGCAAGATGACTGAATGCAGCATAAAAAGCTACACTTGGTATGGTGTAGCGGCGGGAAGAGGGGCCGCCTCACAACAACGAGTAAGGTGGTCCAGATTTACAAGAATCCAACAATTGCCCTTTTTCGACTTTTACGACAAAAGGCGCCTTTGGTGGCGCTACAGTGAGAATCATTCCGGGGACTACACCAGTAAGAGGTTTGTGACTAGCACAAAGAACTTTTGGCCACATACTGGTCAATCATGGGGCGTATGCTCGGCTGGTGGAGTCGCTCCTCAGTGTGGCGTAAAGTTCTCGAAGATCCCTCGTGGTCCCGACGCTTAATTGTCCCACATGACGAGTAAAACAGAAACACGGAAGCTTTCAAATACTACCAGCAGGACCCGACGGGCAGCGTCCGAGTAAAACTTCAGCAGGCCATCGCGTAGACAAAACTGGCTGTTTGAGGTTGGCTCCAGACCAGCGCTCCAGAACGCCTCCAGGTGGCGGTCGTTGTGTTGCTCTGTTTAGAAGACAGGGGTATCGGGAAATCTCGTAGATAAAGCAGCGATGTAATTGTCTAAGTTCTCCGCTTCACATTCCGTCGTGGAGAGTGGCAACCGGGAAAGGCAGTCCGCACTTGCATGCCTTCGTCCCCTTTAGTAATTTATGGTTAGTCGTATTCTTCAAGCGAAGTACAAAGCAGGCGAGGCGACAAGACGGATCACGGCGATTGAGTAGCTAGTACATGGAATGGTGATCGATTACTACTAAAAAAGGTCGTCCGTGCAGCCAGCACAGAAACCGCTGCAGGCGAAATCAACCGCGAGATGCTCCTGCTCGGTGATTGTGTAGTTGCGTTCAACCTTGCTTAGAGTCTGACTGGCGTAAAAAATCACATTTTCGTGGTCGTCATTGCGCTAAACGAGTGCCTATACCATGTGCGTCACTCCCGTCAGAGCCGAAGTGTTGAAGGGCCGTAAGAGAGAATTCGATTAAGAGGAATTTCAGTTATCGCAAAGACAAGTCGAAATCGGATGTCCACTGCAATGGAGCGGCTATATGTAGTAGGAACGTGAGAGGGTAGGGGGACGTGTGAAAAACCAGGAATGAATAGTAGGAAATACGAGCAAATCCCTAAAAACTGCGGAGCGCCTTCAAAATCCGAGGTTCCTGAAAGGCGGCAACGGCTTCGTCACAATCGACGAGGTCATCAAGCGTCGACGCCTGTCGCTCATGAAAATTGCGCTTCTGTGAGTTCAGAACGAGACCAGATTTGTGCAAGCAATCCAGCTCGAGCTCTCTGCGGTTTTTGTGCTCTTTGAATGTCCAGCCAAAGATGACTATGTCGTCCAGATAGCACATACAGACCTCAATACAATATCTAAACGCAATGCAATATCTATAACAATATCACAAACATTGATTTGTGCATCGATCAGAGGAAAATAGACGCGCTTCGTACGATATACTATATCTCCCAACTGCTCTTTTTGAAGTTGTATTCTGCATAGTATGCGTGGATTATCTCGTATTTTCATGTAACAGGGGAACAATTTGAAACTGAATTTCATCTGAAGTTGTATTCTGCATAGTATGCGTGGATTATCTCGTATTTTCATGTAACAGGGGAACAATTTGAAACTGAATTTCATCGGTGATGTTGTTTCAAGTACAAATAACGAATGGTGGTTGTGACATTATAGTTGGCTTTAAAACACTTCAGAAGGGAAAAAGCAACTCGAATATGTTCAATCCCGCTCTTACTCGCTGCGCTGCCTAAACCATATAGTGATTGCCGCAGAAGAGTTCAAGCGTTTACGCAACACTGTCAGGGCACTCTAGAAATCTGTTCTTATGCTTCTTGGCTCAGCCCGCTTTACTTGTTTTCCAAAAGTTGACGAAGTGACAAAGCTTAGAAAGCTTATTAGGAATGTGGTTTTGTCTGCGCCCGGTAAGTTCTGTAAGCCTTGTCACTTGGTCAATGCTAGCGACACAGCAAGGCGGTCTATGCCGAGAAGCTTAAGAACAGATATATGGACTGCAAGAAAGATGTGATGTACAGGCTTCGGCTTTCCTGTGAAAAGGACGAAGCGGGTCAACCTGCTGGATGAAAATTAAAGTAGAAGACACTGTACCAGGTCATCGCGGCATTCATTGCAAGGAATACCTAAACCTGGTTGCTTCAAACAATGAATCGGAAACAAACAATGAGTGGATTTGTGCCTAATTTGACGTTATCTTCACTGATTTTAAACTCATTATTCAGTTCGAGCAGAAAGAACACGCGAGGAAATTTCAGTTGCAAATCTATTGCTGGCCTTTGGTGAACTGCATGTGGGGATGCTCCATGCTGTTGTCCGATGCATTGTTATTGAGGAGGAAAGACGAATTTATGTTTGCAAGTCTTCTTTCGGCATCGGGCCGCATTTCAATGAATACAAAACAAAAACGGTGCCTATCTGCAAGTTATAAAACTAGTGATAAATAATATATACCTGCCACAAATGCACATGATGAATAGAGCTGCAGTAAAAGCTTTGAAAAACAGCTTGACAGTGTCACAGCCCCCATTTACAAACAAAATCGGCAGAAGCAGACACAAACTATACATTCGGCGTACAGACGTGTACAAATGATGTGCTTGCTTTTTCAACCACCCATTATACTGGCAAAATTGAAAATATACATCGGTTGGGCAAGAATACAAATAAGGAAGCAAAAACAAATATTTTAATGCGCATTTTGTTAATAAGATTTGTTAATAATTAAATTTTAGCGTTGTTTTTGAAACGAATCATGGGACACACATTTCTGAATAATTTATTTTGCCTGTGTATGTTTGTTGAGACTACTGAGGATTAAGTATGAAAGCATTTGGGTGCAATAGCGAGTACGGACAAGTGGAACTCTGCAATTTCTGTGCCTAAAGTTATAATGCGCATTAGTACACTTAGGAGACGCTTAAGTTTTCTAAAGACGAAAGAAAGGGACATGAAATCAAATTTCTGATTTAGGCCACAGTGGCAATCCTATTCGCTTCTGAACGTTAAACGATACCATGTCATAAGATTCAGTTGTAGCAGCTGAAATGTTCGACAGCTGCCAGTATGGTTAAGTCGTCGACAAGCACTAGAAGTTTATTCCTGTACGGGTACGACGGCACCGGATGGTGCGCAGAGCCTCGTTCCTGGGTTCCGTTGGCACTAAGCGCACACCCAGTACCAACAGCCTATACGTCGTCTACAGCGTTTATATATCTGCTGCAGCGGCACCAGCGTTGCTGTAGCTATAACTCGGGTTCGTTTCAAACCGCGCAATCACTCTGGAGTCAATCTAGTGGAGTACGTCATCTTTTCTTAAGAAGCAAACCATAGCCCAAGCAGCAATTTCTTGGTTCTCCCGTAAAACACAGTCATTAGAAACGTTTTTCATGCAACCGGTACTATCTCCAAGTAAAGAAATACAATTTGGAGACACTTAAGCTCCGCCATTGAGGGTTAATAGCAACAAAAAAATGGCCTGATCCTTTAGACCAGAAGATTAGGATTCCCGCAGATGCAGGTTCGGACTGGCACAAAATATTTCTCGAATTGATGCCGTATTATCTCCCACGTGCTGATTCGCATACTGTAATGATCAAAGTAGACACGTCAGGAGTCGTAGATAAACTGTGTACTAAGCGAAATGTACTAGAGCAGGGCACAGACAGTCACATGATGAAAGAAATGCCGCACGTCACATGATGCCCGGACCAGGAACAACGCGTAGCTGCGCAAGGATGGGCACATCTGGTAGTAACACGATACACACAATGACCACATCGGCCCGTTATCGCACATAATGTCATAAGCTACCATAATAAAGAATACGAGGCATACATCTAAGGGACATGGCTGCATGGTTTGTCTGATTGGCAAAGTGGAGTTGTGCCTTATTTAGGATCCAAGGTTATCGGAAGGTTCAATTGCCATTTCATCTTCGAAATCTGAAAATACCTATCCGAGTTGGCAGCTTCTGTTAATTCAGCTCTTTCATGTGGAATCAAGTGGTAGCAGAGCTCACATGTGAATCAATACCCAGCCCTGTCTACTTAAGAGACCACATGCAAGAGACCTGCTTTGCATTTCTTACAACAACATCCGAGTTTACAACTGACGGCACCGTTAACGGCACCCTTGTGGTTGCAAATAATTGTGATTACTTTAGGATAGCGGCCCCACATACAGCCTTATACTACTGGGGCCGATATTTGGGCCAGTTGGTAGGAATACTTAGCTTCGGTGTAAAGGGGCAGCAACGTCTGCATCAAGACCTTTGGTTTCGTGCTCGAATTAGAATTTCATTACCTCAGCTAGCATTTTCAGAAGCATATAGTAGCCTTGAATGAGCCGGCGTGGTTTTTTCTGCTCATAATGGACGTGAAGGTTTTGTATACTGGCCATGTCAGCGAAAGCACGAACCCGTGCTCTTTGGGGTAATAGAGCTCCCGCTAGAAATATCCTGCCATGCCAAAAGCGCACGCTGCAGTGCTTCTCGCACCCTCGAGGTGCGGTTTAGGTTGGAAGTTATCCAGTGACAGCCACTTACCAGCCGATATAATTTTGTTCGCTTTCGTGACTCACTCCACACGAATTACCAAGATGTGTCCAGAGCACGTTCCAAACGTCTTATGAAGTGTCTAAAAGATAACTATCTCTTTGCTGCTCATTCCTTCCCCGTACGATATTCTACCTTATCGGTCCCTTGCTAAATCAGGTACTCAGATCAGATGCTCTTTTTTAATATTCAGTGGTAAACGTAGTTGGCGCCTAAATCATGTCTTTTTTCTTATACATCTTTTAAAAGTTATAGCCATGAGAGGTCCCCTTAATGAAAAACTCGGCGCTGAGAATACAAACTTCTAAATCGTGAGTGCGCCATTCTGTTTTACAGAAAAGTCGGTCTGTCGAGTGCCAGTATCGAATATCGCAATGACTATGAAATTTTGATTGCTTTACGCAGTGCGTTTGGACGTATATTGATTTTCCTTTACAGGCTAAAGTGGGAGTGGCGCAAATATTCGACGAAACAAAAGGCAATGTGCTCGAAAACATGCATAACGTAGGACTGCTCTTATTAGTGGAATTTTGAGCACCAAACGAAACTATAACAGAGCAGCGTATACAAGTCCCCTGCCTTACTTTTTTATAACCACTAGGTTTTCATAGCCACTAGCTTTTTAAAACCACTGTTCGTGACAAATGATGCAGCCTCCGGGCAACGTACGCCGCTCTCACGATGTTTCACTCCGCATAGCTGCTGCATCTGGAGAAGCAGACAGTTGTAAGGAATGTAGGGCCTTCGTAAAAAGTTTAGAGCCCAGGGGCTCTACATCTGAGCCACACTATGTGGTTCGTAGCATTCCCAGGTTTCCAAACTTGCTGAATAGAAGGTTTTTGTTCTACCCTCATCAATGGGTAAGACATCCACGAATATTAAAGAAGTCACAATATACGGCTTAAACGTAAACCCTCTGGGCTCTAAACTTTTGACGAATGCTGTACATGTCCACGCGAAATTTGCCTTGTAGCTGCGGTGCCCCGTTGAAATATGGTTTTAATTCTGGACAGGAGCCGAATGTGGGCGTAACGTACGTGGGAGTGTGCAACTTCATGCAGTATAGAAGCCTGCTCAAGTAAGATGGGAGAAAAAGACTTTGAAAGTGAGTCTGTGACTCGTCGGCATTATGCGTTATGTCATTTGGCTACATTGCTGCAGTCACTATCGAAGGAGTCGCCTGCTGCCTGATAGACGTGCTTCTTTTACGTGGACCCTCAAGGGTCAAGTGGTACTGAGTAATATTCCTTTCCCCAGTGTGTGCCATCTGCGCCCCTCTCCTACATGGGTTTGTTCGTACAGGCTGTCGGTTTTTAATCTGCCGTACATTTTGCACACTTTTTCTCTTGCCTGGAGGACGAAGCATACAGAGATTTTTATTAAGCATGTAAATACGCTTTGGCTAGTTTACCATGCATTTTTGTAGCAAAGGCTCTCACCTTGTTTTCCTGTTGCTCATTGCCCAAGAGCGTCAGGGTGAAAAGAAATGAACAAAGATCTGCTCCTAGGACCCTGCAGGCGGTTTCAATGAGCCCATTGGGTCGAAAGGGAAGACGAAGATAGCCACCACTTCTTTCCGGGTCCAGAACAGGCTGTTTGTAAAGAAAATCAATGCCAAAGCCAGGGACTGTACACCGACCGAATCTACACAGCACATGCAAACGTAACACAAGTTTAGCGGATCTGTGCCATCTTCCATTGTAGAGCAGATAAATATAATTCAGGTCATTATCGCGTTTATCTTCCCTAAACGTTTATTTTGTAATCAGAACAAAGCAAATGAACTTTCACCAGCTATGGCCTAAACATGTTGCCCAATCGACCGATGGGAAAAAATATGATCGTTTAACAGCACAGAGTGGAAGTTAAGAGGAAATCAAGGACCGCAATAAAATGCAGAACTCTAAACATCACGATTTGCATCATTGTCTTTCTGAGCTAACACTCAGCCAGGAACGTCAATACATGCGTCAACACTGCAGTGGGTATAGTCAGGCTGATGATAATGATTATGAGTACAGCTTTTAAAGCACACAGCATCTTGCCTACTGCATCAATCATACAATAGTGTGACTCACCAATATCAGGTCAATTGCAGCAAAAATCTCAGGGATAGGAAATCGAACGTGGCTAAGGTTTGCGACCGGAGCGTATGCCATTATAATGTCCACCTGTAACCAAGAGTTGTCGAAATCAAACTACCTCAAGTATTTTGCATGAAAATGATGTAGCATGCTTCAAATCAAGAGACAATATTTAAATAGTAACTAATATTTGCGTTTCAACTAGTTACAATTATTCGAGCAAAATGTCTCCAGCCAAGCGTCATATCATACTGCTATGTGCGACTACCTAATTGGTTAGCAGCCTCCAGTCTTATAATAATAATAGGTTTCTTTTCCACCAAGAGATGGCGGTGGCTGTCGGTAAAAGCTGTCCGAAACAACAGCAGTCTCTCAATAGCTCACCCCCTTGCAAGGCGACAGCAAGCATAGAAAGGAAAATGCACAATACATTATTCGTAGCCCTCAACGGCACAAATTTCCACATACAACCCAGACGAAGATAATAACCGTTCCCGAAACGTTAGCTTAGCTTGCGAACTGAAACTCATCCGCAACTTTATTTCAGTGCTCTTTCATAATGTGTAGTCATCTGCTTTCTCCCGTTTTACCCTGGATACACAAATTTTGATATTTACATCGACATCGAAAATATAGTTTGGGGGAAATAAGCGTACAAATAATCATTATATCAACGCATGCAATTAAATAGAGAGTGCAGTCATGGGCAGGTATAAATGGTTTCTCTTTGCCAGACTGAGGAAAAATCTGACAAATTGACAAGAAATATATTCTGCTCTTTGGACCCCCATAAAGTAGCTGAATTTACTTTCAAACTTCGCTTTATTTCTTTAATTGTTGAAACAACAGATATATGTACTAAATAACGAGACTGGTGCTGGAAACGCTGACTACTGCTGCAATAATAAAAATTGCCTGTTCAAATCTATCTTATACGGTTCTCCTGTGCGTATGCACTGTTATAAAACATTTAGAGGCATGAAAAAGTGTGTTTGTAAGGTTGAAGCTTGGAAGGCTAGCAGTGCGTCGAATTTTGTTCTGCTTTCCGATCATACTAAAGAATTGACATCTCGCTATCTTCTCCGGCCATTGAAAGTCATCTGAAGCAGGTCCGCCAAATCCAAAAAGTTCGACAATTTCATGCTAATCGTGATGGGGAAAAAACAAAAACAGGAAAAGGCAGATACTCGCATGTCTGTCTCCTGCTGCTCTTCGTGTTTTCTGTGCTTTGACAATCAACGTGGCCCACCAACTCGCCCAAACGCCGCCGTTTTTAATCAACAAGTTAAGCTGATTATTGAACTGTTTCACACAGCCTTTATATCAGCTTGCGCTGTAGTAGATAGCATCCACAGGCTCACTGGTGATTGCTATGAAAATTTTAGACCTTTAAAGCCGTATAACATAGTTGTCACCGTTGCTGCTCAAATAGGTCACGCGCCGCCTCAGCGCATCTCCCTTCCATCAGACGATATTTTCTCCAGTGAAAACCTAGACAACGTGGCCTCACATGCCCACATATGCCTAATGTGGCTATTATGACACTCACTGGGTGTTTTTCCAAGAAGCAGAAATTGACACTAGCATAACTTCAATACATCAAACAGTACATAAAGACCACACACCTTTCGCCACCTGAGAAAGCATGAGATTTACACCACGTTTATGTTAGTTCGAAAAAGTACATCCCTGCTATAAAAATATTCAAATAATGACCATGAATTATGTTTTAGCCCTACTTACTTTCCTATGTTCTAACACATATTATTTCAATTCAGAATTGAGGTCATACAGAAAAAAATGAAAAGCGCTAGGATTCCTGTAATTTTTGAGGACGGTTGCTCGAACTTAACAACAAGCTTCTGCCCAATTTCAGTTCGCTGTCTTTTCCCAGAGGTACTTGAAAATAATTAGATTTCTTTCGCAGAACAAATTTTTCGGACAACTAATGCACAGTTTAGTTTCCGGAAGATACTTTACGCAATATTGCAAGTAAGGTTTTCTCACTTCTTGTTTCTATGGATCTTATGTCGGCTTACGATCGCAGGCAAACATTTTAGCTCACCTATCACTTCACATAGGCAAATAACTTGATATATGGAAAGTACAGAGTAAACTATTTGTTCTACGCTAATGATAGAACTCTCAATATCTCTTGCCTTAATGTTGACAACTCAGTAATAAATTGTAATGATGCTCTATCCCGGCTGTCATAGTAGCCCAAGTTAAATCGCTTTAGGTCAATCTAAAAATAACTTGTTTGAATTGATTTACTCGGGTTTTTAAGAAATAGAGATCGCCATGGGAGATCACTCATCTTGATTACCTTCTGGCAAAACTTTTTTATTAGGAGGCGCAATATCGCGCTCTCTTAATACTTGGACCAATGATTCAACCTAACATGTACAGTTTGTACATGCGCATATCAAATGTACATTCAACTCGCATTTCACATATTGTGGTCTGATATGGTACGCAACTACCAAAACTAATGTAAATAAAAATATTTCTTCAATAGAAAAACATTATTCACTACATTGCAAATATAGAAGCCGTGGAAAAGACAAAATATGCATTTAAATAATTTAACGTTAATGTACAGAGCCTATTCTAATTTAGTTAGTTCATTAGAGCCAGTTTACTTTTCTTTCACTGACCCCGCCGGGATGGCGCAGTGGTTACAGCGCTCGACTACTGTTCCCAAGGACGCGGGATCGAATCCCGGCCTCGGCGGCAGCTCTTCGATGGAGGCGAAAAGCAAGGCGCCCGTGTGCTGTGCGATGTCAGTGCACATTAAAGAACCCCAGGTGGTCGAAATTTCCGGAGTCCTCTACTACGGCGTCTCTCATAGCCTAAGTCGCTTTGGGACGTTAAACCGCACAAACCAACCAACCAATTTTCTTGCACTGAAGTTATAAACCTGCTAACACCTTGAGCATATGTGCGGCATCAAAATATTAACATGGCAACCCGAAATACTAATGCTTGGGCTCCTCCTCCTTTCCGTGCTTTCTAAAAATACTAGTCGCTGACAGAGTACCTTAAAAGAACGCACATTCGGTCGCAGAGAAGGCAAAGCCATTGTATTCTCATTTTGCGTACCTATTATCTGTGTCGTTTGCTTCTTATTTCAATGTGTATAATATTGATTATGCTATAAACATTTTTAGTGGATTGCCAATTACATTTATTTAAATTAGCATTGCTGTAAATTGTAACGTTTCTGGTCGCGTGATTGCGTTTAGTATTGTTATTAGCGAAATTTTAACTAATTTTCTTATGCTTTTTTCTGTTTGTATTGGTGTTTGCTCGAGCAGCGGGAATGTGCATGAGCGAGCGACATATCTATGGGGAAGCATGTTATTGGAGCTGAACGAGGGTAGATAATGGCGTGGGAATTAAGGGTCGAGGACTTTTTTTCCGGCGGGAGCGCTGCGACGGGAAGTTGTGTGGCCGGCGAGCGACACTGGCATGCGGGTTGTGCACGTATGATGGAACGAACACCTGCCTCAACGGAGATGGAAGCGATGCCTGCAGAGATGACTTACGTGTATTTACGTCAGTTGCTGCAATGCGAGGAGCAATGCTGCCTTTACCACCGTTTATGCTTTGACCGTATCGCATCGCCCTATTCGCGCCTCAGTGTAATTTTATCTTGCTGCGTTAAAGCTCTGACCCCCATAGTGTTATATTATTCAAACTGCGTTGTCCCGAGTCTCGACGACATGTTTGCGGCGCAGTGGCGCAGGGTGTTGCTTAGTGCATATTGGGTTTATCCCGAACAGTCCGATGTCCTAAGGCACATTGAATTAGTGACTCGTCGGGCAAGGCCGTGTCTCGCGGACCAATTCCCTAGAAGGCGGTGCTTTCAAATACGCCGTTTTTCTCAATGTGACCTTCTTAAAAGTTATAGACGGTTTCGTCCTGTCTTTGCGAGTACTATCTGCTTCAGCCTTTTTTTTTAAGAACTCAGTTTCCATTACCTCCTTCCCGAAGCCAAGTGGTTCACAAAGCATGCGACTGAAAACGTAGCCAGTATCCTCCTTTCGTTTTACTCATTCTCAGTAATTCTTGGCCGTAAATTTTATTCAGGCCAATATTGTGGTCTTGAATGCTTGGTGACTCAAAGGAAACAAGCAAAGTATTGGAAGTAAACAAAATTTTACAAGCAAGCAAAAAACACAGCAAACCAACACAGTTTTAGTCCAAAAAACATTCTGTATAAAGAATTTACACTAAAGGAGAAGGCGACAAAGTAGCCCGCAAAGAGAGCGCCGATTTTCTATGCGTCACAAAATGAAGTCTTCCTAATATTCAACCCCAACAACAATCAAAATATGAAACCCTACGGAGATATGTTGCGTGGTTGATTTAGACAGTTAAAGCACGCGCGTGTCCCGGATACAAAAAAAAGAAAACCTAAGCGCATATTAGAAAGCAATGCAAGCAGTCAAACCACCTCGGTCCTCTGTTCCTTGATAAATGCCGGAAAACTGACTGGATTTGTTATGAGATATAAAACCGGGAAGCCAACAGTCACTGGGACGCTGGAACACGTAGGCATGATTTGAGTACCGATCATGAGAACTGTGAAATATTAGAGGCGGTTATCTATAAAAAAGTAAAAAAGAAATAAGCCTTTGTGATTTCCTTCAAGTCAGCGGTCGATACCTTGCTTCTTATCTATCTTGTAACGAAAGTCCTCCTTCTCTCTGCACATCATTCTGACAACCTTGGCTTAAGGTAGCCTTAGAGGGTTGTCACACAGCACCCTTTCTCGTCTGAAGATTATATTTCCTCTGGGCAGTCGAGCTACGTCTGTAGCTATAAAGGTGGCGCACACTCTAAAGCATATTGTTGCTCGTTATGCAGATACTTGAGAACGAGAAGATCGAACAGCCATCACCATAGATCATTCGGCACACGCGTAATTCCGAGATCGCACTTTCTGATCGAAAATGAAACATGTGGTTGCTTTTTCCTCTACAGTGCTTTTGGTTATTGCCAAAAATATGTTATAGTTCTCGTTGATCAAGACAAAAAATCTGCTGTGCTTTTCTCTGTGTCAGTGGCTCTTGATTCTCTTGAGCTGTTTACTAACGTTGCTACTAGTCCCACTGCCGATGCAAGTAAATGCGTACGCGCGTATCAAAGTGACATTGACTATTAGGGACAGCGTAGTGTGGGGCAGGGTTCCATATCATGAGCGCATAGTGCGCTCTGTATCATGGTTCTAAAAGACGCAGGCTCTGATGGCAGCAAGGTGCTACGCCGGCCAACGAAAAACGACCAACGAAGTCTTTCGCTTCGTCAAAAAGAGCGAGTAACGGAAGGCTTGTTATTGCGTTGCAGATCTCTGCCCACTCACGCTCATGTGCGGCTGTCCATTCAAACACGACGTTTTCTTTCACGAGGCTTAGCAGCAAGACTGTCTTATCACTAAGTTACGGGACGTACTTTCTGAAGTAGTTAACAACGCCCATCATTCTGCGCACCGCATGCTTATCTTTCGGGGCCGACAGCGACAGGACACTGTCAACTAAGCTGCGACTGGGTCGTATGCCATGCGCACCTATTACATCGCCCAAAAATTCACTTTCCATCCAAAAACGCACTTCTGCAGGTTAAATGTCAACCCCGCTTGTTCTGCCCGCTTCAGTCGGCGTGCTAGCGTTCGTTATGCTGCTGCTCACTGTCACCCCACACTAGAATGTCGTCAATGTATATGCGGACGCCTGCCAATCCCTCGAAAATTTCTGTTAACGTTTTCTGAAAAACTTCGCTTGCTGATGAAATTCCAAAGGGAAGACGAAGAAAGCGGTAGCGTCCGAACGGGGTCGCAAACGCGCACACTCGCGATGTAGATTCGTCCAATGGGATTTGATGGAAGCCCGCATTCGCATCCAGGCGGGAAAAATACCTCGCACCCGACAGCTCTGCCTCAATCTCTTCCCTTGTTGGCATCGGGTAGTGCTCGCGCTTTATATTTTTCTTGATCACTCTCGGATCCATGCAGACACGAAGCGCTCCATTCTTTTTATGCGCTATAACCAAAGGACTTACCCATTCTGTGGGCTCATTCACCTTCTTGATGATGGAAGACTTTTCCATGCGCTCCATCTCTTGTCTAAGAGGCTCCTTGAGGCACCCTCCGTGCTGGATGCACGACTGGAACAGCTTCCGCTCGTAGAACCGTCTTGCACCGCCTTTCGACACAACCCGTGACCAAAAACAAGTCTGGAAAAACCTTTTCCGGTGCTGTCCACTTCACCGAATCCACAGCTTTTGGAATTAACCCAAACTGCTGACATGCCTGTAGTCCTAATATGGCCTGACGGCCTTTCTTCACCACGAAGAACATCACCGCCTGCGCCACACCATTCAGAAAAAGAACTTCTGTGTCGAGTCCGACATGCTTGATGGCACTGCCGTTGTAAGCTTTCAGCACAGCAGTACTTTGTTGGAGGCTGGAGTTTTTTCTTAGACGGCGGTAAACAATCGCAGGAATTATGTTCACTTGCGAACTTGTGTCCACCTTGAACCTGATTTCGTGGCCACGTATGTTTCCGCTAACCGTCCATTCTGCACCGGCCCCTTTATCGATGCCACAAACATCAATATCTAAAATGTCGAACCCGTCCTCTGCCTTATCTTCTTGAACTTGATCTATCTGTCGGCTCGGGCGATGCTTGCAGCATACGGCAAAGTGGTTTGGCTTCTTGCAGGCATAGCATGTCTTTCCATACGCCGGGCAATCCCTCTCTGTATGCATTTTGTTGCATTGCCGACAACGAAAAGCTTTCCGCTTCTGCTCAGATTTGTGGGTGTAGTCTACCTGCAGGGTATCGTTTGACCAGACGGCATTCTGCCGCGCTGACACCTCGGCCGCTTTACACATTTGCTCTGCCTTCTGAAACGACAGGTCTTTTTCTCGCCGCATGTTTTCTCTCATCATCGGATCGTTGGTACCGAAAACAATCTGATCTCATATCATGGATTCTTCCAGCACGCCAAAATTACACAGCTTCGCCTGCTCCTTTAAATGCCGTAGAAACTGCTCAAATGGCTCTCCCTCAACCTGCATGCGAAGGCGAAAAACGTGTCTTTCATAAACCTCGTTCCCCTCATCAGTGCACTACTTTTCAAACTTTCGCAGTATGGTCTGGCAGTCTTCACTACTCTCACCATCTGCAAAGAAGAAGTTGTTATAGACGTCGAGAGCATCTTCCCCAGCGACACTGAGAAGGATTGCGGTCTTGGCGGCTTCCGTCTTGGGTGGCGTGGTAGGCGTTGCCGTGAAGAAAAGCTCCAGTTTTTGCTTGAAGATTTGCCAGATTCTTCGTAAGTGTCCTGTCAGGTGCAGGCGGTTCTGGAGGCTTGACAACATCCATTATGGCGCGGCTTCGGTCCTTCTGACACCATGTATCATGCTTCTAAAAGACCCAGGCTCTGATGACAGCACGGTGCTACGCCGACCAACGAAAAATGACCCCTCGGCGGTTTATTTCGGGCCTTTATCAAGACCACGGAGCGAAAGGAGGGAAAGGGATCGGGAGGAGGAAAGTGACAAGTTTCTTTGCTTCCGAGCTGATAATCTGCAGTCTGATACACGCTCTAAATAGGCGCCTAGCTATTCGATCGCCTATGTCTGACCTGGCCGACGTGGAGATGTTTAAACCCCACACAGCAGTCTATAGTGCCTGATGTCTACGCCACTGCGCTATTTTCCATTACAGGCAAACTAACTCCTATATAACTAGCTTAACTCAAGCTGTACATCACAGAACAGAAATTCCCCGTCGATTAAATATACAGTCAAAAACAAAGAAAACTATGCATCTTGTGATATTGATTAGGATCTAAGAAACTCAGTTTCTTCGTAGAAGTTAGCTCGTCATTTCATTTCATTTTATTTCGTTAAAGGCCCCATGAAGGGGTGTTACATAAGGGGTGGGAAGCATTATAAAAACATAGTTACTGTACATATTTTTTTGACATTTTCAAGGAACTTGGATGAGCAGGTGATAACAGCGATGTGACCTGGAAGGCCGTTCCAGTCTGCAGTTGCGCCGGGAAAAAAGGAATTCGAAAAGGTAACGGTGCGTGACAATGGACGGTTGACGTGCAGGCGATGACTGGTGCGGGGTGATATGCGTGCTGGGGGAAGAATATAAGGGGCGGCCCGCATGGGACTGTTGAATATTTTATGGAATAAAGGAAGGCTTGAAGTGCGACGGCGGAGAGATAGTGATGATAAACCTGAGGCTGTTTTAGGGCAGGGACACTAACATCATAAGAATTCAGGGCATGGATGAACCTGGCATAGCGATATTGAACGGACTCGAGAGAATTAATGAGGTAAGCTAGATGGGGATTCCAAATGGGTGACGCGAATTCCAGTTTAGACCTGACGAGTGAATTATAGGCTAAGAGTTTAACATGTCATTTAGGTTTCTCCGAGCTGGAGTAGATGGTTAGGCGGAAGGCGTGTTCAAAACTGTTCCATACACGCTGTGTGCCAACACGCGTGCTTTGCACTTCCCATGAATGAACAATAAACTTAACCTTCTCCACAGCCACTCAGTCATTGAGCGTGGCGCTGATTTGTCTTACATTTAGGAGCGGCCAATCCCTGCACTCAAAAATGAGAGTTCGCTCCTTCAGAAGCGATATGTTTTTGGGGTGATATGCAGCTCAAAGAGATTAGCCCGAAGCTGCAAATTGAAATATTCTTCATTGCAGAAATATTCTGAAATCAAGCGTAGAGTTTAAGAATGTCCAGAAAACCGCCGTCTTGTCCTACGTCGCAATAAAAAGAGAAAGGTATACCAACGCCTTCGAGCTTACCGTAAAGAAGACAAGTAGTCGACCAAGCTGCTCCGTGCATTCGAGACCTACCACCTACGCCAGAGCAAAGAAACGCTCGAGGGCTCCGGGATTCGAAGCAGCACGAAAGTCAAAAGTGGCCCTTTTAGACCTTCAACTGGAAGCTGTAACTACAATATGTATTTTGGACACACTTCAGGAGTCAGTTCAGCGGTACTATGTACTGTGAGGAATAACTTGTAATGTACTGAAATAAAAGCTTCTGGCCGAAAATTATCACCGGAGCCGTTCAGTGGGAAAGGAATGAGAAAAATTGTGTCCCAGAAATCAAAACATGGAAAGATGACAACAGTTGCGCAAGCGAGCATCAAGCTTCACCTAGAGAAAAACAGTGTGCTAAGGAACGAAGGAGGCCGACGATAAGCAAAGGAATTAGGATCTTTCAGTCACTCGCACAGACCTCGTCAATGAGTGCCTTATAGGACAAAAGGATACTAAGAGCAATCAAGACAGAAAGCTGGGCTAGCTGGTTTGTCATTAATAATTAAAAATACCACCCCGTATAACAAGGACACAGACGTAGAAAAAGACAGAACGAGCGCTTGTCCTATCTTTTTCTACGTCTGTGTCTTCGTTATATGCGGTACTGACCGCACTGCACCGCATTGCATCGATTGCTAGCAGCTAAAGATATGATCCCAACGGTTATTGTCCGGTTTTCAAGACAGTCAGAGAAAGATCTATTCTTGAGCAACAAGCCAGACCTGAACCAGCTGAAAACAAACTGCTTTGTGCTCGAGAACTTGACAAAAAGGAACAAGGAGTTGTTTAAGGACACAAAATGGGCCAAAAACAGCACCTTTAGGGATGTGTGGCACAGAAATGCAAAACTTGTCACACAGCGAGACGGAGGAAATGCAATCCACGTTGCTTTCACAGCAAATTTTAATAAAGTTGCTTAGCTTTATTTCTTGTTCCTCTTGCGTAAGATGCTCTCTTTTTTCTTTCTTTTTGTTTCTAATGTTTCCCCCCAACAAGTGACAGCGCCAAAGTGCAGTTCGCACATTGGTCACGGCGGTAAACATTTCTGGTAGCGTAATGCCATGTGAATTCCTGAACGTTTATGGGTCTCAGCACCCGCAAGCTTAAGTGTGTTTCAGTTCACTTTCCACCTGCAATGTCTAAGACGGCCGATTTCGAGTTGGGTTTCACACAATTAGGTTTTGCTTTTGATATAAGCATGCGGACCAAAACATGCTATACTGATCATAACAACGCAATTAGGCTTCATTTGTATGACTCACACAGTATCATTTGCCCAAATAGTCGCGGTGGCGGCGTGCTGTTGATAGTAAAAAAGCATTTTCAATGTGAGGAGTTGCATGAATTCTTTTTGTCAACGTTGATTATGAAGTTCTGTCCCTTTTTACCGAAAATACGTAGCGGCGGTCCCCTGTCACCACCCAAACGGAAATTAAAAATTCTTCCTTGCCTCTCTTGACCTTTGCTTTTATGTTTTATAAGCTAAAGCAAATACGATGCTGTTTTAGGTTATGACATCAATATCAAACTCGTTGCAGGTAACCGCACAAAATTAGAATTTGAAAACCTATGGAATTCTTTCGCTCTTCTGAACGTGATTTTTAATTCCACATGTGTTACACTGGAGTCTGAATCACTACTTAACCTATTTATAACCAATAAGCACATGCCTGTTCTGAAACGAGGTGGAATAAACACAGATAACAGTGACCACCGAGCCACATTTATGTGCATTTCAAAAATTAAATCTAACACAACCTATATTATTGCAAAACATCTTGACAAAAACTGAAAAATTTCAGAGGAAGTTCATAGTCATGATTGGAATGGCGTTCTTAAGAAAACAATTGCGAAGAGGGATATGATTTGTTCTAAACGGCTTTTAATGTATATGCCACAAGTGTTCTCCTTATAAACATGCGGAAAAACGCAAGAACATTAGGAAGCCATGGATCACTCCTGAATCGCTGAAGAAAGCATGTAAAAAGAAAAGGTTATACAAGAACATCGAAAAAACACGAGACCCTGATAAAGCGTTTAAAGATAAAGCGTTTAAAGTGTTTCGAAATAAACTCACGACGGAAATACGGATTGTGCGTGATCTTTTGTGACAAATGTTCCGCGATGAATAAGTCGGATGAATTATGGAGGAATGTACTACTAGGCAGGTCCCAGCAATATAAATTTAAGCTGAAGGTAAGGAATTGACAGGCAATAATTTAGCAAATGCACTTAACAGCCACTTTAAAGATATAACTAGTAATTTCGTCGATTCAAATACTGATCATACTGGAATAGGTAAATCTGTATTCTTAACGCCAATATCAGAATCAGGGGTAATATCCATTTTCATGGGCTGAAACAATAGCAAAAGTGCTGACGCAGGCGGCATCGTAATAGAGCTGATCAAGCACGTGATAGAAAACATAACTGGGTGCTTAACGCACATATTTTCGCGCTATTACCACTGAAGACATAAAATCTGTTGTAAGATGGCAGTAAACAAAGCAACCGGTCTTGATGGCATTCAATCAAGGGTAGTCAAAGATAACATAGATATCCTCTGCCCTTACCTTTGCCACTTGTTCAATCGTTCCCTAGAAAATAATCGCTATCCTGATACACTGAAAGTTGCTAAAAAAGGTTTAATATATAAAGCAGATCGTAACCAGCCAGGTAGTTACAGGCCGATATCTGTACTAAGTGTGATTAATACGCTTTTCGAAAAACTAATAGCGAAACAAGTAAAACAATTTGTTGTCAACAATAATATCATTACACCTCAGCAACATGGATTTGTGGAACATAGGTCAACTTCCACAGCAGTGTTAACTTTATCGCAAGCTATTAATTCTGTCCTGCATCAGAAAAAAATAGCTGTTGTTTTTTTTTTTTAGATATTCAAAAGGCTTTTGATACAGAATGTCATCCTATATTGTTGCAGAAATTGGAAAGTTACGGTTTGGTCGATAACCCACTTAAATTTTTTCACAGCTATCAAACAGCCCTACATGTACAAACTGTGGATGCGACGAGTCTATTGGCCGCATTCTTTGTGAGTGCCCGATATACAGTGAGGAAAGACAGTGTCTGTGCCGTTCGCTGGAGCATCTAGATGGATGCCCATTGAGTGAAACTAAGATTTTAGGTCCGTGGCCACGGCGATCGTCTGCGGTGAAGGCCTCCCAGGCACTGCTCCGCTTTATGAGAAGCACAGGCCTAGTCGAAAGACTATGAGTTTGCTATGATATGACTGTAACGTGATGTGATGGGGCGTGTCTGCTATATGACTGCATTAACTTCAACTATCCCTCTCTCACAACGTTTATATCCACTCACCCCCTTTCCCCAGTGCAGGGTAGCAAACTGATTGCTTTTACTGGTTAACCTTCCTGCCTTTCCTCCTCATCTTCCTCCTCCTCCCTTCACAGCTATCTATCTAACCGTACGCAAAGAGGAGTTATTAATGATTTTATATCAGATAACGATGTAACCAGTGGTGTGCCACAGGGTTTTGTTTTGGGTCCCCTGTTGTTCTCACTTTATTTAAACGATCTCCCGCAAGGGCTACGCTTTTCTCAAGTACTACTGTACGTAGATGACCCCGTCTTGTAGTTACTGAATCTCTTCAGGCAATTCAGACGATCATAATGAATGAGCTGACAATGCTGTCTTCCTGGTTCCTCAGCAATCGCTTAACGCTGAACATTGCCAAAACTAAGTATATAACTTTTCACTCAAGGCACAAGACTAATAAAAATACATTTACGCTTACTCTAGGTCACTCGTTATTAGAACCAGTTTCTTCTTTTAAATATTCAGGGGCTATTTTGCCATTTACACCGGAACGAGCAAATTAACAACGTATGCAAAAAATGAGCCTTTGGGTGCCATACGCTCATTAAGGCGAGATACTATTTCCCTTACGATATACTACGTTCCCTCTACTCGTTTTTCCGTTCACGTATCAGTTACTGCTTTGAATCTTGGGGTCAAACATAAAAAACATATTCGCCTTTGTCTTCAAAAGCGGGCATTGAATGCAATAACAACTAGTTTTTTGATCAATCCAGCAACATTTTTGATGCCAACAATATACTATCGTACCTAACCTTGCGTAACTACAAAGTTGCTCTTGTGATCAACAATATAATTAGCACTAACTCCCCCCTTCATTAAGCCTATTTGTCCAGCCTTCACGTAATACTGGGCAGGCATCTAACTGTAATTTTAACCTTCCCAAATGTAGAAATGTATATGGTGAGCGACTGATGGAGTTCAATGGTGTTAAACTATGGAATAAATTGCCGATCGAGGTAAAAGCCGCCAGAAACTTTAAATTGACATGTAAACTGTATTACCAGTCTAATCAAATTCTGCCTGAATTTCTTTTTTAGTGAAATTTACATATGTTACCTAGTTTTTGAAACATGCTTTACACTGCTCTTTATTGTTGCGCACATGCAATAGCGTGTGCGCAATAATTTTTGTGACTGTATCGTGTACTTCGCTTGCCCTTTAGTTTATACTTTGTAACCATATTCTTTCTAATTCTCCTTTTCTTCATTGTAGTACTGTTATGCTTATCGATTTTATTTGGTACTCATAATTATATGGGTATTTTATTTTACTTGCACTTTGTTGTATTCTTGCATTTGTATCCAATTGTAGCAGTAATGTTGCGTTTATATCATTATTAGTTCCTTTCAATCCTTGATCGTCTGTGGCTGAACCTGAGAGTAAAAGTTGTATTTGGACCGGCCACTAGCCTACTGAGCTATCGGTCCAAATAGTGTTGGTGCATATTGTTTGGTTTTGTCAATAAAGTTCTTTGAAAATCTATATAAATATTTACTTCCCTGAAGAAATATTTCCAAAGTAAATGCAGCTCGCTGAAGTGAGTGTAGTATACAAGAAAGGAAGTAAGAATGATTTTACAAACTATAGATCTGTGTCAATATTTCCCGTTTTTTTCGAAAAGATTTGAAAAAGTGATTCTTAGTAGAATAACAAACTTTTGGGAACAGTGCAAAAAATTTTACCTCGCGCAGTATGGTTTCAGATAATATATATGAACAGAAATAGCACTGCTGAAGCAAAAGAAATTTATTTTAAATCTCTCAAAAATAAAGAACTAGCCCTTATATAGTTCGTCATTTTCGCAAAAAAACATTTGAATATTTGAATCAGTAAACCCTGCTAAGAAAAAACTTGAAACTTACAGCTTCTGTGAAACTGCTCTACCGCTTTTTACATAATAAGCCTTTTACCAATTTCTGCAGGCGTGCCTCAAAAGGCCCATATCTGTTTAACTTGTACCTCAATGACATCGTAACCATCGATCCCACGGTAAAGGTCGTAATTTACAATGATGATGTGACACTGTTGTTCAGTGAAACCAGCCTGATGAAGTGAATATTAGAATAAACAGAACGCTTAAGAAATTTGACATATGGGTTGACATCAACAAACTAAAAATAAACGTTAATAAAACGAAGGCTGTCCTATACTGTGCGAAAAACAAGAATATTAGCATTAACACAGACATTAAGTTGAAGAAGTCGAAGATTGAGATTGTAAACGTGTTTAAAATGCTTGAAGTATATTTCAGCGAAAGTATGACGTGGGACAACCATATGAACCACGTTATATCAAAACTGTTTTGCATCGTAGGATTGATGTACGCAATCAGGTATATTCTACCTCCACAGGTAACATTTTTACTTTACATAGCGCTATTTCGCTCTCACATAATTTATTGCCAACTGGTCTGAGGGAATACAAGCAAAGGTATTTAGAAAAAATAATCATATTGCCGACAAAAAATGTTAAATAATATTGAAAACGTCCCCGAAAGTCGCTCTTCCCAACCAGCGTTCTTGAAGTATTGCATAATGAAAAGAGACAACCTATACTCTCATTGCTTGTGTTCACGTTACAAGTTTGAAATAAAAACCAACATCTCTTCTCCATTATGGTTAGCATCCCTTTGTAAAAGGACACTAACTTCTGAGTGTAGAAGCACACACCCTCGCTTAATACAGACGTAAAGGACCAGTTATGGACAAGAAATGATAAACATAATGTTACCGTACTTGGTAAACGTCTGTTGTTATGACGGTATTACTCCCGAAAGAACTTCGAAAAAAAAATCGAAATTAGTTTTGCCTAGACAAAAATCCTGTCATATGATGGTGCATTTCTTTATTTCTGTTAATGGACGCTGTATGTGTTTATTCAGCAACACTCTTCTTTTCTTACCACGAAATGCGAATTTGATGTCTTCTGGGGTTGCTTTAACTAATGTAACGTTTTTATATATTTAGGCTTTCTCAGTTGCACATTTTCACTTATAACCGATATCTCGTGTAGTTCAAATAGTTTTGTTTTTGTCTCATTTCTAGAATCAGTTGCTCTCACATTTGTAAACGAGCCATTCCTTTATTATCACTCCTGGTTTTGTGCTGTTGCTGCTATGTGTCTCTGCCTGTATTTTTCTTTCTTGTTTTGTTTTTGTTTCTTGAATTCTTTAGGATTTGGAGCTGGGAACTAGTCAAGCTGAATTTCCAAGTTTTCTTCCCGCACTCCCTCATTTCATGAGAAATAAAGGATATATATGATAGTAACGAAGTTCTCGCTTAGCCAACTAAAATACTCTGCGTGTCTGCTGGAAAGCAGTGTCTCACCAACCCAATATCTCAATGTTCACACCAGAAAGCCACTGCCGAACCTTTGCTCGGCTTCTGATTAGCAGCTCTGAAGCCCGCCAAAGCAAGCACTAGGAATAGAGGTCATCAGCTCCAGGAACTGAAATCTGGAAACAGTGATGGCTCTGGTTGCAGAATTAGGTGGCACACTGAAGATAATAATGTGGCTTTTGTGTTTTCAGATCCTACGGATAAGAGCAACGGAAGCAGCGAAATGTAGGAATATTTTTAAGAATTGCGACTTACAGAAAACTACAGGCTTTTACCTCAGGAGCACAGCTGCTCAATTAGCAGGACATAGCACCAGAGCCGTGAGGCGGCAGTCACTCAATGTCCCACGCAGCGACAAGAGCCCAACGGGGCTAATGCGTTTTGGCACGACACTGCGTGAGTGGGAGGCCAACAGTTGCAAGAAGCTGCGCGGACTGCCACAACATGGGACCGCCTACAGCGTTAAGCAAAAGCCGCCAGATTGTTTCAAACCCACAACTCCTAGACTAGTTGAGTGTTTAGACCAGCATTGTTAAATGTGCCGCACACGTAACAAGCAGCTGATCAGCCAGCTGTGAAAGCTGCAGGGGAGGATACATCTTTAAAGCACAGCTATACGGTATTCCATGAAAAGCTTAATGTGATTTGTTCAAAAAAACGGGGTTCAAACATAGAGCTCTGGACACCCGAAAGTATCGTACCTCTGTTTGACTACCATAATGTAAATATTTCGTTTCCTAAACCATTGGCCGCTGCCTCTTGGAAAGGACTAGCTGTCTTCTCAGCTATTCAATATTTCAAGAATACGAGAATGAATCGGTGACGACTAGAATTTTACGCTCCACGCCAGCAAGTCGGCTAACGTTCTTGGAACTTCCGATGGGTCCGCAATAAACATAAATTCCTGCACAGCCACCTTAAGCGTCGCTCTTTCGGTATACATCGGATTTAACTGATACATATGTTCTTATCTCGTAAGCTGACCTTTTTGGGTTATAGGTCGAGTCATAACCCCCGACCCATAACTCGACCCATAACCCCCGAGGATTTGTCACTGAGCCTGTTTAGTCACTCAAGCATCCTAAGTAAGGAAACCTGGTTCAAGCTTTCTTTTTGAACGTGGGGATGCTCTGACTGATCAATAGTATGTGTTGTGACACACACACTTCAAAACACTGAGTGTAATATATTTTGGTACATAATAACCGACTACATCGACCACAGCGTGCCTGCGTTGTACTGGCGTTTTGCTTCTCGCCTAAACGAACATATGAGAGCTCTTGTATTACCGCCTTTCCACCTTCAAAACGATACTGTGCTCCAATAGATGCCACGCAACCAAATAGCCACACTCGGAGCTGTATGATAGCTAGATTGTTAATGATACTTATATTCAGCCTGTTTAGCAGTCTCAGTAGCGTCTAAAATAACATTTCGGCCGCATTCGGCTCGGCAAAATTGCGTTTATGCGTGAATGGTGCCCAGGTATTCTGACTGTACAGGTTCTCCCACGTACAACACGCTAAGAAAGAAAGCGCTTCAGACGCGAATTGAACCAGATGGTGTTAGGACAGCGCAAAGGACTGGGCACGAAAACAAGCGCTGACTATCAACTAACAGAGAATATCATAATCGATAATCAGCGGCTGTGTGTTTCTTCCTACTTTTCTTGTGTCCGTCCCTTACGCTCTTTCATCACCATGCAAATCCAACTATCCCTCCGATTCATTGTTATAAAGAACCACGTGTATGATGTTGATACTAGAGTTGACTATTTTTTTGGTTTTCTATTTGAATATATTGTGGGCTTGTGCGAAAAGCTTCTACCACGCTACAAAGGCCCCTACCGCACCTTGCACCCAGTCACCGACGTTCCATACGAAATCAAACCTCTGAACTGGAATTCTCTGAACCACGAGCTTCTGACTTGTGCATGTTACACGACTCAAGCCGTATTATTCACGTACAACTTCGTTTACCGAGAACGCACCGGGATTGTGCTTCTGCAGCGGTATTATGTGGCGTACCATGCTAGCATTCAGCAATTGAAGAACGAAACGTCTGGGTGTGTGGACGAAGACTACGTTGAGTGTTGAGTTGTGCGGTTAAGCGGTGCCCATCGATTCCGGAGTGGTATTGCCCACTGGTGTGTTATTTCCACTTGTAACAATATATTTAATTACTCAGCTGTTTAAGTATTTCAAGCCATTCCGACGCGAGACACCTAGTCTTAGAGTACCCTGTGAGGCCTCTAAGTAAATTATTTTAAAAACTCATATACAGAACGTGGTCATTGTTATGTGTTCGACATTCCCCGCGGACAAAATACGTACAATGAGGCTCTTCCGAACAGCTATTGTGCTCCTCTCAAATACACAATGCGGCAACAAGTTCGATGAAGTGTAACTATAGTACCGGAAAAGCTACATGGCTTTGATCTGAGAGTAGGTGCCTAGCAGTGGAATAATATTGTTAGAGATACCGCATCTACATTCCCGTCCTTAACTGCAGCCGCGCTCGACCCAAATTATGCCCCATAACATAGCATTCCATGACCTGTTTTATTCGGCTGACTGCGAAGTCGCTGCCCTAACGCCTGAGCATCTGTGGGAGCAGCATATATCGGCTTTCTCTCATTCGAACCTTATTTGTGGCATGATGGCCGCGGATTTCCCAGACAACCAAACAAGAGCTCTCTCCAACCTATAGCTGTCGTACAGTGATATATTTTATTTTGAGGACCGATCGCAGGGTCAAACATCATTTGGGACCCTTCGCACCAATACGAGTGACGCCAGCCCCATACACAGACGGCCTTAACGTGTCTCCCTGACTGAGCGGCGAGTTATACAGAAAGAAGTTGCCAAGATGCTGACGCAAAACAATAATGAGCATTCCTGCAGTCCCTGGGCGTCCCCTGTCGAGTTAGTCAAAAACGAACACCAAAGTTAATTGCAGATTTTGTGTTGACTATAGCCATCTTAATCAGATAACAAATATGTTTATCCTCTTCCGAGAATCTACGACGCGCTTGACTGCTTGCATGCTGCAAGCTATTTTTCTTCCAGCAATATGCGTTCAGGCTACTGGCAAATTGCTTCGACAAACGGGATAGCGAGAAAACCGCATTTACCACCGCCGACGGACTCTACCAATTCAAGGTGATGCCATTGGGCTTCTTTAACTCTCCTGCGACATTTGAGCGCATGATGGACTCGCTTCTCCATGGTTTCAAATGGACATGTTTATCGTACATATATGACGTCGTCGTCTTGATACTGCACACCATGACAGTATAACAATTCCATTCCATCAGGAAACGATTTCACAGCGTTGCCCTCTCCGAGATTTGTCAGCCCAGTATTTGCATAATGAGGTTGCCTTGCACGACATCACACTGCGTCTCAAGAAAGTAAAACAAGACGATGTCGAAATGACGTTTATGCACTAATTATGAGATGCTCTTTTTCTTTGGAATCTCTTCAAGTAGCCCCGTCCGAGTGGAATAAAAAAGGGGCGTTGCTGTTCGTCACGGTGGTTCCTGCGAGACGACAAGGGCCGGGACTACCGAGACGCGATCGGCGTGCGGACGAACAGCTCAGACGCCGCTTTTGACTGAAGAAGAAAACTGTGCAGGGACTGCGTAACAAACTAGTTGAAGAAACGTAATTTAACAGAGCACGTTGTTGGGCTAGTCGGTCATACATACTTAAAAAAGGGAATCGCGCTAAAAAAGACACGGACGAGAAGAGGACATGGACGGGCGCAAACTCGCGACTGAATAAAATCAGTCGCGAGTTTGCGCCCGTCCATGTCCTCTTCTCGTCCGTGTCTTTTTTAGCGCGATTCCCTTTTTTAAGTAGTTGAAGAACTCATTGGCGTTCCAAAATTATATCTTCCAAGGAGCGGTAGGTGTGTGCGTTGTAGTTTTTCGCATAAATTCATCTCTTCATGCCGGGCGAGCAACAAGAGAGAAGCAACCTTCCGTGAGCTATGGCGTATCGCGCAATTAATCGTCCATATTTGTAAGCAAATGGGAATTTACTTCCTAACGACACTAGAGGAAAAAAAAATACAATTAAATGAAAAGTATCGCTGGCACTGTAGCATTCTTGACATCATGGGTCTCAAAAAGGCAGAATGTTTGTCTCAAGAGGGTGGAACCGGCTCAGCAGTGGCGGTTTCTTTCCCGCACTTCTAGCTATTCACGCAGGTGATTTCTTGCAGCGCTTCATGCCGATATTTTTGTGGCTATCAGCCAACTGACTATGAAGTTAAGAAGGGCCAAATGCATAGTCACTTCTCTGAACACCTCCTAAAACAAGGCGAAAGAAGGCAGAAGGACATGAGCGCACGCTTAAAGTTGCCAAATAAAAGCCTGCCTGAAGAATGAGTGGGGAAGTTTATGAAAGACATTCGTTCTCATTTCTCACTTCGGATAAGGAGAAGGGGCTTACCGCTGTCATATTTAAAGACTTGAAAGGCATTAGACGTCACCAGTTCTCTCTTTAAAATACATATGTCAGCACTAAGAAAGAAAAAGTCGGCTGCTAAGAAACGGTGCATTACCTACTAATTAGAATCTACTAGTAAGATTCTACCACTTACTATCTACTACTTGTTACTACTACTTATTACCTTCTAGTCATAATCTCGAATCATCCGCCATGGAATCTTTTGCGGGTCGAGTTTTTTAACGCTTCATGGTAGCAAGTCTTGACTGACGCACCTTTTCGTTGTACTCGGGTCTCGTGGAAAGGAGGACCAGGCTGGCGGTGAATCCCTGCGAGAAGGCCAGCAGCGGCAGCTTTGCAACCCCGGTGACATTAATGACGAGGTCAATGAAGGCAGCTACATCCCAGCGGCCAATTTCATGGAAGCTACCCAAGGAAAGAATACAGTTGACCCATTCAATGGCGCAGATCCTTTGTTGTGGATACTTATAGCGCGAAAGGAGCACATGACTTTAGCAGCAGTGGTTACCCAGAGGCCTTTCACTCTAGTCAGAGCTTCACGTAAAACATTCTCAAAAGGCGATAAGGCAATAAAAGAAGCACTTCAGAATAGGAAACGCAAAAGTAACATCTTGAAAGAAATTCCATTGCACTTCTGAATAGTTCCTGCCTATACAAATTGAGCGTTCAAGGTCTATCTAACCGCCGTGGTTCTCCGCTGTTTTCGAGAGCAGAGGATCGTTCCCGAGAGAACGAACGTGGAGGAGGGCACAATTTTTTTTTCGCTAGATTAGTTGCGCGCCATTAGGACCCCTGCACCGCTAGGACCGCAATTAATATTATGTCGTCCTACACTCGACAGAGTCCATGTTTGCAGTGTTGGTTAATATTGGCCGGATATTTTAGGAGAATCCCGCAATGCGAGGTAGATTTGTAATAAGGGAGTAGTTACTCATTCACACCTACATAAGCGCAGCCATACATCTATTGTGTTGTTGTCAATGAGTAATTACTCTCATATTAAAAAATCTACTCCACCTTGGGGGATTGCCTAAAATATCCGGTCAACACGATTCCCTCTTCGAGTTACTGACCAATAAACTCTCGCCCTGCCATCTGTAGGTGCTGACCATCCTGGTTAGCTCAGTTGGTAAATGAGCTGCCCTGGAAAGGTGGTGGTCCGGGTTCGATCCCTGGATCAGAGCTTATTTTTGTTTAACTACGAAGTTTCTGGCTGTATCGAGTTCCTTTGTAACCATATGGTTGCGCTTGGGTAGATGTCAGTGAATCTTTACTCCCTCTTTATAGGTTAATATTGTTACCCACAACAGCGCTCAATACTGTCACGTGGTGGAGACAAGGTCGATGACACAAATGAAGAGTCGGTGATTGCAATGAAGAAATTCTTTATTGGGCTGACTTGCACCCGCAAAAGAACTTAGCAACACGGTGGCGGCGATAGCAACAAACGTGCTCTTCGATCGTCGAACTAAGAATGCCCGTCACACTCGTGAAAGCTCAATTTAAAGGCTGCTCAGAACAATCTAGATAACGTCGCAAACTGTTACTAGTACAACTTAGAACATTGTAGAAACATGCGCAACTGATCGGAATCTACTAGAGAGATCTCGGCGCATCGTTCGCGGCAAAGGAAATGATAACGCATCGTATCGCGACAACGAACATGAAAAAACACGGGATGCAGATCTGATACGCGATCCAGAATCAGAGCGATAAGGCCGCATGCCGGCGGATGTTAAAAAACAACAAATACAGTTTTGAAGGTATCGCGGTATTACTCCCCCCTAAAAAAAAAACATTGCCTCGATGTTCCAAACCAAACCAAAGCAACTTAAACATAAACACTAAAGAGTTTAAACACCACAGCTTCTTTAACGCGCGTAATATCAACAGTATCTCTTGCTGGGCTAGTTGGTGTGACATTGCGCTAAACCAAAGGAAATACAGCGCTAAGTTTTAGACGAACCACACAGAAAGACGGACGCGACAGGCGCTACTCCAACTAAGTTTATTGAAAGATTCATGTGCACTTATATAACCCGAAGACAGTGAACGCTTGCGCATGTCCCTAAAGTAAGAAGGAAAAAAAACTATTCAGAAAAAACACCGTAAGGTAAAAACCTTCTCATAATCTCGTATTTTTTAACAATCTGTGTTCACTTTCGCGTAAAGATACAGAAGTCGTGCTGACACACTTACCCCCCCTCTCTTTGATAAAAAAGGCTTCTGCGAGCTCGCGAGCTAATCTGTCTTTACTTCTGGTTAGAATTTTAATCTCTCCAAATCGTGATTCACAGATTTTTTTTATTTTAATTAAGGCAAGAGCGGCAATGGGCGGGTTGGTTTTGGAACGAGTCTGATGCGTTCCCTAAAGACCTGTTATGCTCGCCGGCACGCTCGTTAACGCAGCGTCCGGTCTGACCGACGTACACCTTGCCACACGTAAGGGGGATCTCGTAGACCACTCCTGTGGCACACTTTACGTAGGGCTTCGAGTGTGTTTCCACACCCAGATGTTGTTTGAGCCCTACTGGCAACCTTGGGGCACATCTTGGCCAATTTGCAGGGGGCGGAGAAGACCATGACGACTCCGTACTTGTTGCCAACTCGTTTTAAATTGTGGGATACTTTGTGTATATACGGTATCACCACTGGCTTGGCTCCACGAAAGGATTGTTTTCGACGTTGCCCCTTTGGCTTGCCCTTGAGGTTTTGTAGCGATACCTCGGTCACGCTAGCCAAAACATGGTCTGGAAACCCTGCTTTGCGCAGTCTGCTCACCTCACCCTGGAAGCTCGCTTTCATCATGTGAGAGCATGACTTGAGGAGTGCAGATTCCATAGAGAGGGCGGCAATAGCCCCCTTTACAGTTTTTGACAGGGCCGAATCGAATGGCAAGAAATCTTTCTTAGCCCTAGGAAGGTAGCGCCAGCACACACTTCTGTCCCCCAGCTTAACGTTCAGGTCTAAAAACTGGAGGCAGTCCTGTTCGGGAAGCTCAAATGTGAATGAGAGCCCCTTTCCATGTTGCTTAAACATTTCTAATATTCTCATGGCAGTCTCCTCATAGCGGCCTGTGTCATGTCTGTTTAAAATTACTAAAAAATCATCTACATATCTAAAAATCTTCAGGACTGTTCCGTCGTCAGTTAGTGATGCCAAAATGTTCTCAATAGATGCGAGAAAGATGTTACATAAGACTGGCGCTACACATGAACCGATGCAAATGCTCTGGCGTTGTAGGAACCGCCGGTTGTCAAACTGGATGAAAGTAGACTTAATATAAAACTCTAAAAGAGACATGAAATTGTCAACCCTAACCCCTGCTTTATTTTGAAATGCAATGGTACCGCTAGCTTCAATGCATTGTCGAACAGAAGTGAACAGGTCGCTATGGGGCACCGAGTAAAAAAGGTCTGCGACATCTACGGAGAAGGCGTCACCGACATGCTTTTCCCTCTCCAACACACCGGTTACATCAAAAGATTTTTTTGTGGAAAAAGGGTCAGAAACATGTAAGTCCTTCAGGTTCTTAAGCAAAAAGCGGCTTATATGTTGCTGCCAAGTACCTTTCTCGCTGACTATGGCCCTAAACGGTGCATCTGGTTTATGGGTCTTCACTGCAAAGAAGATAGACAAATTATTCACAGGTGAGTTCAAAACATCTCTTGCCAGTCTCTGCAGCTCCAGGGATTTGCACAAGTCAACAGCTTTGCCTTTTATCCTGGTGGCAGACGGTTTTACTTGCATGAAGTTCTTCGAAATCGCTTGAACAGGTTTCTCGTTGTAAAGGCCTGAAGGCATGAGAACAAAGCTCCCTTCTTTGTCCGCTTGCAGAAGGGACAGACCGTTATCCTTGCAATAGGCAATCACCTTAGCGGTAAAAGCTTTCCCTCTTGGACCGGGTCTCGTCTGAAGTGTGGTTCTTGTCAAGCTGTCTACGCCGTCTAGAACGCACCTTTCTTCGTTCTCTTCATCTGCTTTTCTTGCGAGGCGACGGTTAAAAGCCAACAACTCATGTGCCGGTACGGAAGGCTCAAAGCTGTATTTCGGTCCTTTTGCCAGGACGTCCGCGTTGTCTTTTGGCACATTCACGTTGCCTAGAACCACTGGCCCACTCTTGTTCCGTTCATTCCTGGGATGTTTTACACCGGTGTGTAGGGTCTTATTCAAAACGCACCTCCATAATGCCTCCGTAGTCTGGGCCGCTTGTCTTCTTAGGGTCTGCAACTTCTTCTTAGCTAACCACTCTACGTCTTTACTTAAGCAAACCAAGTTTAACCAGTCATGCAACAATCGCACTTGCCTCCATATTTCTGCCCTTAAAACTTTGCTAACTCGCCTTGCGTGTCCTAGAGAAGGTTGAACACATCCAAAAAGAGCACTCACTTCCGCTGGTACAAGTCCTTTCTTGAGACAAAACGCGATGTATCTTGCTCTGCAGGTGGAAAATGCGATGGCGCTCACGATCTTCAAAGGGTCGGGCTTAACAAAAGGTGCACAAAAGAAAGGGCCCACTGTAGAAGAAAGTTCGGTCAACAGTATCTCTTGCTGGGCTAGTTGGTGTGACATTGCGTTAAACCAAAGGAAATACAGCGCTAAGTTTTAGACGAACCACACAGAAAGACGGACGGGACAGGCGCTACTCCAACTAAGTTTATTGAAAGATTCATGTGCACATATATAACCCGAAGACAGTGAACGCTTGCGCATGTCCCTAAAGTAAGAAGAAAAAAAAAACATTCAGAAAAAACACCCTAAGGTAAAAACCTTCTCATAATCTCGTATTTTTTAACAATCTGTGTTCACTTTCGCGTAAAGATACAGAAGTCGTGCTGACACACTTACCCCCCCCCCCCCCCCTCTCGTTGATAAAAAAGGCTTCTGCGAGCTCGCGAGCTAATCTGTCTTTACTTCTGGTTAGAATTTTAATCTCTCCAAATCGTGGTTCAGATTTTTTTATTTTCATTAAGGCAAGAGCGGCAATGGGCGGGTAGGTTTTGGAACGAGTCTGATGCGTTCCCTAAAGACCTGTTATGCTCGCAGGTACGCTCGTTAACGCAGCGTCCGGTCTGACCGACGTACACCTTGCCACGCGTAAGGGGGATCTCGTAGACCACTCCCGTGGCACACTTTACGTAGGGCTTCGAGTGTTTCTTTCCACACCCAGATGTTGTTTACTAGGTTTACTTTTTTACTCGGTGCCCCATAGCGACCTGTTCACTTCTGTTCGACAATGCATTGAAGCTAGCGGTACCATTGCATTTCAAAATAAAGCAGGGGTTAGGGTTGACAATTTCATGTCTCTTTTAGAGTTTTATATTAAATCTACTTTCATCCAGTTTGACAACCGGCGGTTCCTACAACGCCAGGGCATTTGCATCGGTTCATGTGTAGCGCCAGTCTCATGTAACATCTTTCTCGCATCTATTGACAACATTTTGGCATCGCTGACGACGGAACAGTCCTAAAGATTTTTAGATATGTAGATGATTTTTTAGTGATTTTAAACAGACATGACACAGGCCGCTATGAGGAGACTGCCATGAGAATATTAGAAATGTTTAAGCAACATGGAAAGGGGCTCTGATTCACATTTGAGCTTCCCGAACAAGACTGCCTCCAGTTTTTAGACCTGAACATTAAGCTGGGGGACAAAAGTGTGTGCCGGCGCTACCTTCCTAGGGCTAAGAAAGATTTCTTGCCATTCGATTCGGCCCAGTCAAAAACTGTAAAGAGGGCTGTTGCCGCCCTCTCTATGGAATCTGCACTCCTCAAGTCATGCTCTCACATGATGAAAGCGAGCTTCCAGGGTGAGGTGAGCAGACTGCGCAAAGCAGGGTTTCCAGACCATGTTTTGGCTAGCGTGACCGAGGCATTGCTACAAAACCTCAAGGGCAAGCCAAAGGGGCAACGTCGAAAACAATCCTTTCGTGGAGCCAAGCCAGTGGTGATACCGTATATACACAAAGTATCCCACAATTTAAAACGAGTTGGCAACAAGTACGGAGTCGCCATGGTCTTCTCCGCCCCCTGCAAATTGGCCAAGATGTGCCCCAAGGTTACCAGTAGGGCTCAAACAACATCTGGGTGTGGAAACAAACACTCGAAGCCCTACGTAAAGTGTGCCACGGGAGTGGTCTACGAGATCCCCCTTACGTGTGGCAAGGTGTACGTCGGTCAGACCGGACGCTGCGTTAACGAGCGTGCCGGCGAGCATAACAGGTCTTTAGGGAACGCATCAGACTCGTTCCAAAACCTACCCGCCCATTACCGCTCTTGCCTTAATGAAAATAAAAAAAATCGGTGAACCACGATTTGGAGAGATTAAAATTCTAACCAGAAGTAAAGACAGATTAGCTCGCGAGCTCGCAGAAGCCTTTTTTATCAAAGAGAGGGGGGGTAAGTGTGTCAGCACGACTTCTGTGTCTTTACGCGAAAGTGAACACAGATTGTTAAAAAATACGAGATTATGAGCAGGTTTTTACCTTAGGGTGTTTTTTCTGAATGGTTTTTTTTTTCCTTCTTACTTTAGGGACATGCGCAAGCGTTCACTGTCTTCGGGTTATATATGTGCACATGAATCTTTCAATAAACTTTGTTGGAGTAGCGCCTGTCCCGTCCGGTCCGTCTTTCTGTGTGGTTCGTCTAAAACTTTGCGCTGTATTTCCTTTGGTTTAACGAATGTCACACCAACTAGCCCAGCAAGAGATACTGTTGACCGAACTTTCTTCTACAGTGGGCCCTTTCTTTTGTGCACCTTTTGTTAAGCCCGACCCTTTGAAGATCGTGAGCGCCATCGCAATTTCCCACCTGCAGAGCAAGATACATCGCGTTTTGTCTCAAGAAAGGACTTGTACCAGCGGAAGTGAGTGCTCTTTTTGGATGTGTTCAACCTTCTCTAGGACACGCAAGGCGAGTTAGCAAAGTTTTAAGGGCAGAAATATGGAGGCAAGTGCGATTGTTGCATGACTGGTTAAACTTGGTTTGCTTAAGTAAAGACGTAGAGTGGTTAGCTAAGAAGAAGTTGCAGACCCTAAGAAGACAAGCGGCCCAGACTACGGAGGCATTATGGAGGTGCGTTTTGAATAAGACCCTACACACCGGTGTAAAACATCCCAGGAATGAACGGAACAAGAGTGGGCCAGTGGTTCTAGGCAACGTGAATGTGCCAAAAGACAACGCGGACGTCCTGGCAAAAGGACCGAAATGCAGCTTTGAGCCTTCCGTACCGGCACATGAGTTGTTGGCTTTTAACCGTCGCGTTGCAAGAAAAGCAGATGAAGAGAAGGAAGAAAGGTGCGTTCTAGACGGCGTAGACAGCTTGACAAGAACCACACTTCAGAGGACACCCGGTCCAAGAGGGAAAGCCTTGACCGCTAAGGTGATTGCCTATTGCAAGGATAACGGTCTGTCCCTTCTGCAAGCAGACAAAGAAGGGAGCTTTGTTCTCATGCCTTCAGGCCTTTACAACGAGAAAGCTGTTCAAGCGATTTCGAAGAACTTCATGCAAGTAAAACCGTCTGCCACCAGGATAAAAGGCAAAGCTGTTGACTTGCTCAAATCCCTGGAGCTGCAGAGACTGTCAAGAGATGTTTTGAACTCACCTGTGAATAATTTGTCTATCTTCTTTGCAGTGAAGACCCATAAACTGGTCCAGATGCACCGTTTAGGGCCATAGTCAGCGAGAAAGGTACTTGACAGCAACATATAAGCCGCTTTTTGCTTAAGAACCTGAAGGACTTGCATGTTTCTGACCCTTTTTTCCACAAAAAATTTTTTCGATGTAGTCGGTGTGTTGGAGAGGGAAAAGCATGTCGGTTACGCCTTCTCCATAGATGTCGTAGACCTTTTTTACTCGGTGCCCCATAGCGACCTGTTCACTTGTGTTCGACAATTCATTGAAGCTAGCGGTACCATTGCATTTCAAAATAAAGCAGGGGTTAGGGTTGACAATTTCATGTCTCTTTTAGAGTTTTATATTAAGTCTACTTTCATCCAGTTTGACAACCGGCGGTTCCTACAACGCCAGGGCATTTGCATCGGTTCATGTGTAGCGCCAGTCTTATGTAACATCTTTCTCGCATCTATTGAGAACATTTTGGCATCACTAACTGACGACGGAACAGTCCTAAAGATTTTTAGATATGTAGATGATTTTTTAGTGATATTAAACAGACATGACACAGGCCGCTATGAGGAGACTGCCATGAGAATATTAGAAATGTTTAAGCAACATGGAAAGGGGCTCTCATTCACATTTGAGCTTCCCGAACAGGACTGCCTCCAGTTTTTAGACCTGAACGTTAAGCTGGGGGACAGAAGTGTGTGCCGGCGCTACCTTCCTAGGGCTAAGAAAGATTTCTTGCCATTCGATTCGGCCCAGTCAAAAACTGTAAAGAGGGTTATTGCCGCCCTCTCTTTGGAATCTGCACTCCTCAAGTCATACTCTCACATGATGAAAGCGAGCTTCCAGGGTGAGGTAAGCAGACTGCGCAAAGCAGGGTTTCCAGACCATGTTTTGGCTAGCGTGACCGAGGCATCGCTACAAATCCTCAAGGGCAAGCCAAAGGGGCAACGTCGAAAACAATCCTTTCGTGGAGCCAAGCCAGTGGTGATACCGTATATACACAAAGTATCCCACAATTTAAAACGAGTTGGCAACAAGTACGGAGTCGCCATGGTCTTCTCCGCCCCCTGCAAATTGGCCAAGATGTGCCCCAAGGTTACCAGTAGGGCTCAAACAACATCTGGGTGTGGAAACAAACACTCGAAGCCCTACGTAAAGTGTGCCACGGGAGTGGTCTACGAGATCCCCCTTACGTGTGGCAAGGTGTACGTCGGTCAGACCGGACGCTGCGTTAACGAGCGTACCGGCGAGCATAACAGGTCTTTAGGGAACGCATCAGACTCGTTCCAAAACTTACCCGCCCATTGCCGCTCTTGCCTTAACGAAAATAAAAAAATCTGTGAACCACGATTTGGAGAGATTAAAATTCTAACCAGAAGTAAAGACAGATTAGCTCGCGAGCTCGCAGAAGCCTTTTTTATCAAAGAGAGGGGGGGGGTAAGTGTGTCAGCACGACTTCTGTATCTTTACGCGAAAGTGAACACAGATTGTGAAAAAATACGAGATTATGAGAAGGTTTTTACCTTAGGGTGTTTTTTCTGAATGTTTTTTTTCCTTCTTACTTTAGGGACATGCGCAAGCGTTCACTGTCTTCGGGTTATATATGTGCACATGAATCTTTCAATAAACTTAGTTGGAGTAGCTCCTGTCCCGTCCGTCTTTCTGTGTGGTTCGTCTAAAACATAGCGCTGTATTTCCTTTGGTTTAACGCAGCGCGTAACATCGCTTCAGGCGTACAACATGTACAATTTCTGGTTGTGCGCGTCGCCATTGTGATGCTGACGTTCCGTCGGGAATGACTTCATAGTCCAGTGGTCAGACGCGGCAAATAAATTATTTTGTACGGCCCAGTATATAGACGCAACAACTTTTCACTTAGTCCGCGACGGCAAATTAGTGTCCAAACCCACACTTGGTCTCCTGGATTGTATTCTGCGTGGCGTCGTCGTCGTAAGTTGTATCGTGGGCTGTTGGTGCGCTGTTGCTCTTTAATACGCAGCCGTGCGAGTCGTCGCGCTTCCTCTGAACGCTGCAGGTAGGCGGTGACATGAAGGTTGTCCTCGTTGGTTACATGCGTCAGCATTGCGATGAGCGTCGTCGTGGGCTCCCTGCCGTACACAGGCTTGAAAAGGGTCGCTCTGGTCGTCTGCTGGACTGCTGTGTTATTCGCGAAGATCACGCACGGCAAGATAGCGTCCCAGGTCTTGTGTTCAGCGTCGACGTACATGGCGATCATGTCCGCGCTCGTTTTGTTTAGGCGGTCCGTAAGGCTATTGGTCTGGCGATGGCATGCAGTTGTTCGTCGATGGCTTGTATGACTGTATTCCAGGATGGCTTGCGTCAACTCTGTCGTAAACGCCGCACCCCTGTACATGATGAGCACTTCTGAGGCACCGTGTCGCAAGAAAATTTGTTCGACAAATATTTGGCGACTTCTGCCGCGGTACCATTGGGTAGTGCTTTTGCTTCGGCGCAACAGGTAAGGTTGTCAGTGGCCACTCATCATCATCATCATCATCAGCCTTACTATACCCACTGCAGGGCGAAGGCCTCTCCCATATTTCTCCACTTTACCCGGTTCTGTGCTAGCTGCATCCACTTGACCCCTGCGAACTTCTTAAGCTCATCCGCCCACCTTACTTTCTGCCGCCCCCTGCTACGCTTCTCTTCCCTTGGAATCCAGTTTGTTACAATAAGCGACCATCGGTTATCCTCTCTTCGCACTACATGTCCTGCCCGTTTCTTCTTAATTTCCACTAGAATGTCGGTAACTTGAGTTATTTCTCTGACCCACTCTGCACGCTTCCTATCTCTTAATGTTACCCCTACCATTTTTCGTTCCATAGCCCTCTGGGTCGTCCTCAACATAAGTAGAACTGTCTTGGTTAGTCTCCACGTTTCAGCCCCATAGGTGAGTACAGGTAAGATGCAACTGTTATATACTTTCCTCTTTAGCGATACCGGTAAGCTGCTAGTCATAATCTGTGAGTGCTTGTCAAATGTGCTCCATCCCAATCTTATTCTTATTTCCTTTTCATGGTCCGGATCTGCGGTTACTACTTGCCCTAAGTAGACATATTCCCCTACTACTTCCAGTACTTCGCTACCTAATGTAAACTGCTGTTCCTTCCCGAGGCTGTTGAGCATTACCTTAGTCTTCTGCATATTGATTTTCAGTGGACACTATGATCCACTTCTTACCCATAGACGAAGATGGAAAGGGGCCGAGGAGATCCATCCCAATTTGTTGAAAGGGCAGGATTTTAGGCGGAATCGGGGTTAGTAGTCCTACTGGTCTGGTCAGCGTCTTCTTTCGCCATTGGCACTCACGACACGTCTTCACGTAGTGGGCAACTTCGGCAGGTAGCCGCGGCCAGTAGTACTTCTCCTGGATTAGACGCAACGTGCGCGCAAGTCCGAGATGGCCTGCTGTGGGCTCATCATGCAACGCCTGTAGAATTTCCTGCCGTAGGTTTTTAGGCACTACAAGAAGTTGGGCGGTCCTGTCGGATGCGAAGTTCTTCACGGGGAGGCCGTTGCTTAACGCGGACGATGAAAAATGTCGCCTGAAGACACCAGGAGGGGAAGTGGTCTACTTCTAACAGCTCTTCTTAATTCTAGCAAAGAAATAAAAGATCTCATCCATAAATGCAGAAACGAGCGCTTATTCAGGAAAAAAGTAGCTGAGATGCTTTCAGCAGAACCCTCATAAACGTATACTGATGAACGCGTGTCTAATGAACGTTGAAAGTGTCTTTTAAACTTCTGTCAACATATATTTGATGTGCCTATTGTAATTTGCCTTTGTAATTCGTGTGTGTTCATTTCACATGTTCTATTACTGATGCACATGTTACGCTGTGTTGCTGCGCCAGGTGCACCAAGAAGGATGGGCCTCGTCAGGCTTGTATGCGTTTTACCCTCCCCCTCAAGTATGTACACATACTTGAAATAAACATTTTCCCTTCCTTCCTTCAAAGTAATCGGCTAGCGCTTTCAGCTCAGGGTCTGATCGGTGTTGTTCTGCGAAACTGCGGGCGCTTACCGGTCCTAAAAAGGCGCCGTCGTCATCGTCCTTCGGAGGAGCGTCGACGGGAGTGCCCGATAAGCAGTCTGCGTCGGAATGCTTCCGGCCCGACTTAAAGACTACAGTAAAGTCGAATTCTTGAAGTCGTAGGCTCCATCTGGCAAGGCGGCCGGAGGGATCTTTCAAAATAGCCAGCAAGCAGAGCGCGTGATGGTCGCTTACCACCTTGAATGGTCGGCCGTATAGGTATGGACACCAAGATGATCACCAGGAACTCCTTATCGGTCGTCGAGTAATTGACTTTGGCTTTTGTGGGGGGCCTGCTAGCATAGGCGATTACTTTCTCCTGTCCGGCACTCTTCTGGACGACAATGGTTCCTAGGCGCACACTGTTCGCGTCGGTGTGAATTTCGGTCTCGGCATTTTCATCAAAGTGGCCAAGTACTGCAGGGCACAGCAGACGGCGCTTAAGTTCGTCAAAGGCTTATTCGTGCGGTGCTTCCCATTTAGAAGGTACGTCAGCCTTTGTAAGCTGCGTCAACGATTCGACGATGCGCGGAAAGTTTCTGACAAATCATCGTTAATAAGAGCACAACCCAAGGACTCGGCGCATGGTTTTCTTGTCAGCAAGCGGTAGAAATTGCGCGATTGCAGCTGTTTTCTCCGGGTCTGGGCGAACACCATCTTTACTAACGATGTGAGCTGGGAACCACAGTTCTTCGTAAGCAAAGTTACACTCCTCTGCTGTTAGCGTGAGTCCCGATTACTTGATGGCTTCCAGCACTGTCTGCAGTCGTTTTAGATGGTCTTCAAAGTTTGACGAGAAGACAACAACGTCGTCCAAATATACCAAACAAATTTGTCCCTTCAAGCCTGCCAGGACTTTGTCCATTACTCGTTGAAACGTGGCTGGTGCGGAGCAGAGGCGAAATGGCATCACCTTGAACTCAAAAAGGCCGTTCAGTGTGATGAATGCGGTCTTCTCGCGATCTCTTTCGTCGACCCCAGTTTGCCAATATCCGCTCTTCAGGTCCATCGGTGAGAAATACCTTGTATCGCAGAGCCGGTCGAGAGAGTCGTTCGTGCGGGAAGCTGGTAGACATCCTTCTTAGTTATGCTATTCAAGCGGCGGTAATCAACGCAGAGGCGACGTGTACCGTTTTTCTTCTTCACCAAAACGACTGGTGCCGCCCAGGGGCTCAACTTGATCGTGTAGGCCTGGCGTTCTCGCGGCGATACACGATAAGGGTGTTGGCCCAGAGGTCGGGCGTGTTCGTCCGTTTTAGTGCGGTGCTTGCCCAGTGGTGCTCGTCGTACCTTCGGTGATGACGAGAAGCACTCCCTGTAGCTTCGAATAAGATGCGAATCTGTTCTTTCCTGCTGTGGGTCAATGCCGGGTTGATGTCAAATGTGGGCTGTCCGAATTGGTCCAGTGCGTTTTTCAGTGGTTGGTCGTGGAGGGCGAATACGTCTTTGAGGTCCGCTAATTCGTCGAGAAAAGCGATCGTCGTGCCCTTGTTGAGATGCCGGTTCGGTGAAGTTTGTTACCAGCACCTGAGCTTGTCCTCTCCGGAATTCCACGATGCCTCTTGCGATGCCGATACCTCATTCCAAGAGGAATTGGATATTTTCTTCGACGATGCCTTCAGCGGTTTCGATGTCTGCGTTACCTACGCTGACTGTGATGCTTGATCGGGGCGGCACGGCGAATTCTCCATCGAGGACGTTTAGAGCGACGTGTTACGTCGTAGTCATCATAGCAGGTATGGCTTTGTCTGCAGAGAGCTTGATGAGCTTGTATCGGATGTCGTTGATAGCCCTATGTTCATTTAGGAAGTCCATGCCTAAAATCACGTCGCGGGAGCACTGCTGCAAGACCACAAACCTGGTGGGGTAAGTACGCCCATTTACGGTTATTCGTGCAGTGCATCGTTCCGATTGAGTAATCAGGTTGCCACCTGCTGGGCGAATCAGTGGGCCATCCCAAGCGGTGGTAATTTTCCTGAGTTGAGAGGCTATGCTGTCCACTGATGACTGAATAGTCAGCTCCGGTGTCTACTAGGGCAGTGACTCTGCGACTGTCGAAATCAACTTGATGGTCGCTTATTCGCGTCCTGGCATTGCACGTGGGCCTTGGTGTCCGATCTCGGCTCCGTCGTTTCTTCAGGGCATGGCCGGGGCATACAGTTGTTACTTCGCTGGGCGGCGGTGTCGGCTTGCACTTTGGTCGTGTTGTCGTCGATGTCGTCGTGTGGAGCGGCAGTGAAATTGCTGCGTCGTCGTTAGTGGTCGCCGACGGCGGAGGATCTTCGTCTTTTCGCCGTTGAGAAACCTCACCTCCAAAGGTTAGTTTCCCCTACGAGGGCTAGGAAACCGTCCTTGCAAGTTACCGCGGTCCGGAGACGCAAATCGGGCATTGTACTGCGATGGGGAGAGTGACAGGCGGCTTAACGACGAGTGCTCTCCGCTGCGCAGGAATTCGTTGAATTCCTGTGGGCGCTCGCCAGGATGGGGTCGTGGGGCGTCGACAGCGAAACCAAGGAGGCCGATCCGCCTTTATGGGCAGTGACGGTGGATGTGTCCTGCCTCACTACAATGGAAGCAGAGCGGTCGGTTTTTAGATGTCCACCAGGCGTCGCATTTCCTGGTGCTTGTGGATCGTTGATAGACTTGGCGAGCGAGGACCAAGCGGCGGCTTTCGGGGCAGGATGGTAGCGATGAGAGCTTGGGAGGTCGCACCGGCGTGCAGGACGACATAATGCAGCAGCATAGTTCATCGCTGCTGATTCATGCACTGGAGCCGCCGGAGTCGTCGCTTCACGAACGCCCAGTGCCTGCTGGACTTCTTGACGTATGACATCCGCGAGCGTCGCCACCTGGGGTTGTTGTGATTATGGCAGCAATCGTCGGAGCTCCTCTCGCACGATCTCCCGGATGAGGTCCCGAAGATTCTCTCCGCTTGCAGATGCGCTGGGGTAGCTGCTTGAGCAGTCTGGTTGAAGTGGTCGCTCAAAGTGGCGCATCCGGGTGTCCAACGCTTTCTCGAAGGTAGACACTTCCATTTCAAGTTCCGCCACAGTTCTTGGCGGATTTCACACAAGACCAGCAAAAAGCGACTCTTTAACGCCTCGCATTACAAATTTGACCCTCTCACCTTCGTTCATGTTAGGGTCGGCGCGGCGAAAGAGGCGCTTCATCTCCTCAACGTCCGCCAGGACAGGCTCGTTAGGGAGTTGAAGTCTTGATTGGAGGAGGGCCTGACCTCTTTCCTTTCGGACAACGCTTGAAAAAACAGTCAAAAACAGTTGAAAAACTGCCAATCCTTCATAGCTGCCGCATGATTTTCGAACCAAACTCGGGCATGTCTTTAAACAACAAAGTAGACTTGCGCCGTTCCAGCCGTTCAATTCTGCCACACTGTCGAAAAGGTCCATCCAGTCTTCCGCATCTTCACTGGGCAGTCCTTGGAAGATGGGGGGCTGCCGGGGCTGCAAGAAGACGACTGGTGCTGTTGGCTGGGCCATTTCCGAAGTTGATGCCTTCTGGAGTCGAACGGGGTCCGGAAGCAGACCGTGTTCTGGTTGTAGGCCTTGGAGTCGGCGGTTGGCTCGGTGACTCGTAGGCTGGTCCCCCAAGGTGACGGGAACAAGGCTAAGGTCTTCACTTGAAGGATCAAGGGCAGCACCTCCACCAGATGTCACATGGTGGTGACAAGGTCGATGGACACAGATGAAGAGTTGGTGATTGCACTGAAGAAATTTTTATTGGGCTCACTTGTGCCCGCAAAAGAACTAAGCATTTCAGCGGCGGTGATAGCAAAGATAAGTTTATTTGGTACCTTGAACGTACATTTGAAACCACAGACGATCGTGCGTGCGATGTTTATACAGTCGTCAATTATACACGCTATTCACTGTGCTCAAACAAAGGGTCATAATACCCACAGCCAAAGCTGTCCGTACGGCCTCTCTTCCCTTAAAGAAAATAAAACTCAGACGCACATCAAGGTGTGGAAACCATCCCCCAAAAGAAAAAGCAGTTTGACAGGGCGACCGATTGCATCCCATAAAGGCGCAATATAAGCTTGAATACTGCGCTTACTCAAGACCTCGGGTACAAGCTTAAGAAAGGGGGGAAGGGGATACGAGGCTCGCAGGCTAGTACAGCAAGGCCGGCATCTTCAGCCTGTTGTCACCTACAACAAAGAAGCGCGTATGCCAACGCCGCAGAAACCGCGCCTCACCATCTCTTTCTAGCTGATCAGACAAGTACTTCCAGATGACGAGGCGAAGATTCCACAGCGCCGGGTACATTGCGCGAGCAGGAGTCCGACGTGCCTCAGCGAGGCAGCGACGCCGCCACAGTACATACATGGTGGCGGCGACAACTAAACGTAGAAAAAGGCCACGCTGGTGTCTTGTGCCAGGGCCTACGCGAACTCTAAACATGCGTTGCACGAGGCGCCACATAGTGCGTGCAACAACACATTCAAAGAAAACATGCTGCAACGTTTCTACGCCACCACAATTGGCGCATCTATCGTTGGGTACCCCGCCCGACCTGGCGAGGCGCTGGCGCGTGGGAAGAACCCCCCAGCGCCTGTTCCACTCAAAATCTACAACTTCATTGGGCATTCGGCCTGTCGCCAATGCCCGCCATTTGGAGATGGTTGTCATCCGGATTTCATCCGGTGTAAGGCGTGCACACGCGATTTGTTCGCTTATCTGAATGGGTGGCGTGTCTGTAAGGCTCGCATCAGGTAAGTCGGCGTTTAACGCCTCTTTCATTCCCGCGACAGCGCGATAGAAAGAGGACGGCCTCTCCGCTTGGGGGCCTACATGCCTTCCAGGGCTGAAAGCCCGACGTGCCGTGCTTAACCAGTAGAAGAGTAGTGAGCGTCCTGGGTAAGACTCCCTTGTGAGAAGGGAACCCACTAATCTCACTGCCAGCAAACGCGACACAGTAGGGATGCACGGCAATCGAAGGCCTCCCCTGTTTGTCGGCAGTGTTAACAAGTGACGGGCAACCAACGCAGTCCGGCCGTCCCACACAAAGGCGCCTACAAGAGACGCGAGGCGGCCCGTTGTACGGCGCGGAATTATTGCGACGCGTGCCACATAAAAAGCGAAGCGCACACACGAGTTTTCACAACCGTGGCTTTTGCCCTTAGTGAGAGGCTGAAAAGTGCGGCCTCCGAAAGAGCGCGTGTTGCTCGCAACACAACCTCTTCCCAAGTACGGGAAGAAACTCCACTTGTTTCGAACAATATCCCCAACACACGGACTGCGGCCACAAAGTTCACTGCCACAGGCAGTGGATCTCTGAAAGACTCAAAGCGCAGCGGCTGGCTTTTACTAGGGTTGAGCTGTGCACCTGACAGAAGAGCGTATTGGTCAAAGGTGGATAGGAAGACTCGTAAGCTATCGCTGTCCCGAACAAAAACACAGATATCATCCGCATACGCGGAAACCACTAGCGTTTCCTGTGCTACCATTGGGAAGCCCCGAATTCGTTTGTCGGCGACTACTTTACGCAGAAAAGGATCCAGAGCAAGCACGAAAGGGCCGGTGAGAGCGGGCACTCTTGTCTTACCCCTCGTGTTACCGCAAAACTGCCTGCGATGGTGCCATTGAGGACGAGTTGGCTGGTTAAACCATTATATAGTGATCTTATGAGTCGTACAAATTCAGTCGGTAAGCCAAAGCAACTAAGCACATTAAAGAGATAGCTGTGATCTACGTTATCAAAAGCCTTCGCCTGGTCTAAAGCAACGAATATACCACTGACATTTTCGGCATTTGCGTAAGCGAATACATCTCTCGTTAACGTAAGGGAGGCAAACACCGACCTACCAGGTACCGCGCAGGACTGGTAAGGGCTTACCATGTCCTCTAAGTAGGCTCGCAGCCTTCTGACAAGTAGAGTGGCAATCAGTTTATAATCAGTGTTCAGGAGGGTAACTGGTCGCCAAGACGCTGGGCTTGATGGTGTCATGCCGTCCTTTAGGAGCAAGATGATGCGCCCAGCGCTAAACGAGGGTGGTTTCGTGCCATTTGAAAGAAAACCGTTTACAAGCTTAAGAAGCAAACCTCCGATGATGTCGAAAAAGGTGGTGTAAAAACCTGCCAATATCCCATCTGGACCAGGCGCAGTTGACTGATTCATGGCCCCTAAAGCGTCGCGCACCTCCTCCATAGTAGCTGAAGATGTAAGTGCCACGCGTGCCTCTTCAGGAACCTGAGGGAGGGGCCCGCAGAAGGAGCTGACAGCTTCTCCATAGCCTTCGCGTTGGTCGATGCCCTGGGAAGAAAACAGGGCAGCAAAATGACCGCAAAAGATCCGCTGGATATCGGCTTCATCAGAAGAGGGAGTACCATCTTCCAAGATTACTTCATCCACTTGCGGTGGCCGAACCTTAGACTGACCTTGCGAGCGCGCGTAACCAATGTCAGCTGTGTCAACAAGGGGAATGCGTGAACCTGCTGCCATACGTGATGAGCGGGAGCTGTTCTCAAGGATGCGATGATACCGAGTGCGCAGTGTGTCAAGATACTCTCTCATTGCGAAAGTTAACTCGCCGCCATCGCGTACAATCTGCATACGTCTGAGGACGTCATTAAGCGCCGTAGTAACACGGACGTGCCGCGCTTTCCCCGTGAGCACGAGAACGTCTCGCCATCGTGACTTGAGGGTATCCCAGCCTGTGGGAGTCAAGTCAGTCACATCCGCTACCAATTCCCGCCGTTCCGCGCGAATCGTAGTAATGCACTCATCATCATGCAGTATGGATGCGTCCATTCGCCACATTAGTGGGCTGTTGGAGCGTCCAGGCGCCCCCTGTAGAGTGACCATTACTGGGAGATGGTCGCTAATATTTCCGACCGCTGCAGGAAAGGGCAGCACCTCACACTCAAGCAAATTGGCCAGCAGGGTAGAGGGGACGTAAACTCGGTCTAGCCGGCTAGCACTCCGACCCCTAGTGCGCGTTGCCACAAAATTGTCCCCATGTAGTGCGACCCATATGTCCTGAAGGCTCAGGGAGCGGACAAGCTTCCCCAGTTCTTTTGCATGACAATGTGACGCGCCCTGTCCGGGCGCCCTGATGTCGCGCCATGAGTCCAAAACACAGTTAAAGTCTCCAAGCAGGACGTGTGGAACATCATCCAAAAAATGTGGCGCAATGGATTTGAAGAACTCGTTCGTCAAACTACGCGTGACCGGCGCGTAAACGTTGACGAAACGAGTTCTCCGGCCGTCCACAAAAAAAAAAACATCCACCGCAATCAAGCAACCGTCGAGACCGAATGTTCAGTGAGCACTCGATCTGAATGCAGGGTTAAGAAAAACGACACCAACGCCGCAAAACCGCGACTCCGTCAGAGAAAAAAAGGCATCAACATTAAAATAAGAACGAAAGGAAATGACATCTGCAGGTGTACGAAAATTGCATTCCTGCAAGAACAAAGCATCAACTTGATACAAACGTGCAAGGTGTAGCACTTGCCGCTGCTTATCGGGATTACGGAACCCTTGCACGTTAAAAGTAAGAAAGCGAAACCTAGCCATCATAACAAATGAGTGAATGAAACCAAAACAGCAAAGAAACGCAGCTGGAGAACAAACAAAACGGCGAAGGACTCACGATATAGTTCTGCGGACCAAGTTTGCGAGTGCACCCTGCGTCGGCGCCATGGAAAGGCATGACGGTGTCCCACAGGTCCCCGCTGAGGTTCCGGCTGTTAGCTCGACGACAACGCGGCAGCGGCAATACACGGACCATAGGCGGCGAAAACGTCCCGTCAGAGCGAGTGTCTATGGAAAAAAGCACACAGTCACACTCGAACCCACACACACTGCACCGCACGCACCATCCATCGTTCACCACCGGCGCCGGCGAAGCCGTAGCCCCGATAAGATAGCAGTGGCTGGTGTGGAGCACCAAGGTAGCGGCGCTTCGGCCACCGCAAAGCGGGAAAGGATGAGGTTGGCCGTCACGGCCTGTCACCTTGAAGAGTGGCGCCATAGCACTCACGTCTCGGAAAACGAGACGTCCATCGGTGCGTCGTTCTCAGCGTCTTCGGCTTCTTTTTTGGAGCCGAGGGCGTCGTCACGCTTGCTCCACCATCCGATGCCGAGTGCTGGCGCTTTGTTTCGTCAGCGCCATCCAAAAGTAATGTTTTCCGCACACTTGTGCGTTGGGTCTTGGGAGCACTTGCGCCCAACTCGCGCAACGACCCGGGCAGGAGACTAGGTGTTCTGGGAAGCTGAGATTCATGGCTGTAGTCTTCCGACTGGGCATGCACGGTAGCTCCAGGGGAGGGGAAAGCCGCCGACTCCGAATAGGCCTCGGGCAGAGCGCTCTCCTTCGTAATGGGTGCGTTCAGAGCCGCACCCTCGTATGTCGGTGTGGCGGGGAGGTACGACGCGTCCGAGTCAGTCACTGACGAGAAGGACACACGCGACGACTCGTCGTCGGACGTAACTTCCGAGCTCCTGACGTCGGATTCCGGCGACTGGGCGGCGGTGGACGCCCTGTCCAGTTCGCCCTCAGAATGTGGTGTGGGGGTTTTACTTGACACTACCGAGGGCTCATTGAGGACTGTCACGGCGACGTTTCCACCTTGGTGCGACATGGTATCAGGCGTAGCAGCGGCCGCATACGAGCGCGGCATCACGCAGTCCTTGGTGACGTGGTTACCGCCGCGCCGTTTACACGCTGCTTGGCACGCCTCTGTCTCGTGGCCGTACGTGGAGCAGCGGCCACAACGTGCCGCGGTGCAGGAAGCACCAAAATGGCCCTCTGCGCCGCACTTGGAGCACACTCGCTTCATCCCACGACACTCCAGCATCGCACGGTGCCCAGCGACAGTGATGAAGTTGGGTGGTGCCCGGAGCATGTCTAGCTTTACCAGCCTCGCTCCGTTACGCACATGACTCTTTCCCTTGAAAACCGGCTCGGTCACAGCGCGGACCTTGCCGTACGGATTTAGAGCGGCGGCGAGGGAGTCGTCGCTCACTGACGGGGGTAGACGGAACACCGTCACGTAAATCACTGGAGCAGCCATTTGCACCAGTGGTACTTGCTTTCCAGCGACGAGGATTGTGCCCGCCGCTACCATCTTAGTTGCTTGAGCCATCGACGAGACGGCAGCTAGGAACTTTGTTCTGCCGAGGTGCTGCAGGTACTGCAGACCCCTGACACCGACGACCGCCTCGAGTGCATCAATTAGGTCGTCCGCCGGAGCGGGCTCCGGTAGGGTGAACTGAAAGCATTGCGCTTTCGTAGGTCGCTGGACTGGAGGCGGCAGGTCCATGGCTGCCCTAGCCCCGGACACCACAGCTGGAAGCGTGGCGCCTGGGCCCTGTACCTGGCAGCGGGGACTCCGAGGACGAGTTGGATCCGGGGGCCGCCGGAGTAGGCGTCACTGAAGGCAGTTCGACGACGGCGATAGCAACGTGCTCGTCGATCGTCGAACAAAAAATGCCCGTCGCACTCGTCAACGCTAAATTTAAAGGCTGCTCAGAACAATCTAGATAACGTCGCAACAGCTACCAGCATAGGCTGGAACATTGTAGAAAGACACACGAGTGGCCGGAATCTTCGAGACAGATCTCGGCGCATCTTCCGCTACAACAAAACTGATAAAGGTGTGAATGGCGACATCGAGCATTAACAAACAAAGAATACGGAACTGATTCGCGGTCAGAATCAGAGTGATAAGGCCGTATGCTGGCGGCTGTTAAAAAACAAATACACTTTTGAAGGTTTCGCGGCAATATTATAGTAGACCTCATAGATACACAACACGGCGCCACAGAATGATGTCCACTGTTGTGGTGCAAAACAGCGGCAGTGCTAGTTTCAATATTCTCGTAAATGACAAATGGAGCGAATGATCCCACTCCCTCTTTGTCATACTTTATCTTTATTCTTAAACTATTTCTACCTCATTTTATTGGTCCATACTGTCGGTCTTAACACGGATACAGAGGGCGGGGAAATCTTGAGTCTGCTTTCAAAAATTTCCGTTTAAAGGTAGCTTTCAAAGGTCAACATGTACCGTCTGTTGCAGAAGTTTGCAGCCCAACGCGCCGGGCGGAGGAGCAGTATTGCTCCCGAGAGGCGGCGCTGCGCCCGCCGGCGCTGCCTGGTGACGCAGCTATAAAGAGTGAGAAGGCTTGTTCTCTTCCCCTTGTCCCAGGGCTGAGAGCAAAGATGTGCGATATCAACCACGGGATGAGAGGAAGAGAACAAACCTCCTCACTCTTTATAGCTACGTTACCAGGCAGCGCCGGTGAGCGCAGCGCCGCCTCTCGGGAGCGATACTGCTCCTCCGCCCGGCGCGTTGGGCTGCTAACTTCTGCAACAGACGGTACGTCCATTGTGCTGAAATACATGCACTGGATGCACATTCGCAGCACACCACTGACTGTTCTGTCGCCTCCAAAACTGAAGAATTTGACCTGATCTGTTGATGAAAGCAGGAGCTTATTCAGTGTGCCCCAACTGCCGTGCTCGGCTCAGTTTGCAGGACGCACTCGGTTAGCGTAAATATCATGAAAATGACAAACAAAGCAAATAATAATCTGATGAAATTTAGCCAGCTGCGCTCTTCAAGGGAATCCTGCGCGTTCTCGTTTTGAATACTAAAGAACGAGCAATGCATCTTGCCAGCGCCGCTTACAGCTATCAGCACAGATAAACTTCGCCGTTTTATCACTTACCCACTGTATGTCTACATATACTTCCTGCGAGTTGCGGTTCGCACCTCTCTCGGACGCGTCAAGAGTGTCACATTTTGCAGCGAGCAGCGCGCAATGGATGTATTTATACTCAAACCACCTCCATTGATTGAAACATCTTAAAGGCTCACATGTTAACAGGAACATGCATGTCATTTAGGTAACCAGGAGCTTACCATTTCGAATGAAATTAATAATGTTGAAGACAGGAGCATTCTGAAGAGTTTAGATATTTTATGCACTAGTAAGTGGAAGGCAAAGGCGGCAAGTTCAGCTGAAATTATCACTTGGCGGTGACAATTCCGTTCGCTGCAAATGAGGAGACTTGAGTTCCGCTCAAATAAACTTTTTAGTTCTCGCAAGAGGGACCATTGTTCCTCTTCCTAGTCAGGTACTGCGGTTATATAAGAATCTGTTTGGACAACGGCGACCTGCATTTTTTCCACTGTTGGCTTTGTTTTCCGCGTAGGTCGCCATGTGGAGGCGCATAGCACCACCTAAGTGCACGATGGTGTTCTGGCTGATCAGCGAAGAAGTTTCATCTCAGGGACGTGGGTAGCATACGCGTTGCTCGGTTGGCGTATATAGCCTCGAGCCAGCCTATTTGCTCCATCGTTGCCGCCTAATTCTTCATGTTCTGATGTCCAGTAAACGAATACCGGTGCGGGATTTCAGTTTGCTAGTTTCGTTACAATCTCTCAGACGTGGTCCTGGCACGCTTCCTGGGAGTCTGTATCAATTATGAGGTTTCTATGTTTACTACACAAAAGCTTTCGAGGCCCACACACCTGCTGAGAGTTCCGATGACGTTCGAAGCGCTAGCACGTTGACGGTGTCAGGTGTTTTCCACAGTTGCAGCCGACCCCTTTGTGTGACACAGATATGCGGCAGTGTACACTATCTGTTTTTTTTTTGTTGCTATTTTGTTGAATAAAACGCTTAATTCTGCCTTTTCTCGAGCCGCACTCAGCTCGGAATTTATGAATTATCTTGCGCTTTGTGCTTGGGATGGTGCCAGCGCAAAATATATAGCCTACGTCAGCTGACATGTCAGAAACTATGTGACAGATTGAACCTGCAACACCTGGTAAAGTCTACTGACAATAGCAGCACAAGCCATTTAGATTTGTTCTCCGCAAAAACTTACAAGCCTGGATGCCATTTGGGTGTTATCATCTCAGAAAATGGATCCTGGCAGAAATCAATAGCCTATTTTTTGCAAGCTAAACTGGCCCTTTTGCGGGTAAATGACCCTTTCCTGCTGAAGAACTCCGAAGATGTTGTTAACGTTCTGAACGCCTGTCATAAGAAACGTCTGAGTGCAATGTCAATTGACATCATGGATTTGTACTACTTCCTGCCTCACGATAAGCTTTTAGAATGTGTGGAGGAATGTATCGATGAACTTGGAGTGGTGGCCTTTCAAAATTCCGCAGAAATAAACGCTAGTGAATTTTTAGAACCTTTAACTTTTTATCTTAATTCAACTTTTGCTAAATGGAAAGACAATTTTTACCTTCAAAAAGGCGGCATATGTGTTGGCTCATGCATAGCTCCAATTATTAGCGACTTACTATTAGCAAAATATGACCGGTTACTGCTAGACAGTCTAGAGGGATCAAGCGTTTTTAAATTTTTTAGATTCGTAGACGACTTTTTACTGGTTTTAGACATCAGCTCTGGATTTTACAAACATGATGTTTTTAATACACTCACCATTTTTCGCGATTGTCTTAATCCATTAACTATGACTCACGAACTACCAGAATGTGGGGCAATTGGGTTTTTAGGCTTAAAAATTATATTTTCTGATAATCGTGTGTGTTGGGCGTATGAACCCCGTTCCATGAAGCCACTACTGCAGTTTCATTCGGCTCATTCTAAGTTGGTAAAAAGAGCCGTAGTTAGCTCTTGTTTTAGGAATGCCCTAAAAAAAATCCTGTGAGCACCCAGAAATCATCTAGATTAGCGGCCGTTGGCTACCCGATCCATACGCTGGTTTCCGTTGCTGAAGGCTTGCTAAGGCAGGAACGGAAAAACAATAATAACCAACAACCTGATAACTTGAACAAGCAGAAAAAGACAGTTGGAATCCCGTACATCCATACCCTGTCGCATAATCTAAAAAAGATCGCACAACGTTCTCAGGTACGAGTAGCCTTCTCAGCTCCGTGCAAGCTGTCAATGCTTAGTCGCGTCAGTCATTCCGTGACAGAGCCAACTGGCACGTGCTTGCAAAACTAAACATAAGAACAGATTTGTTGACTGTACTGAGAAACTAGTTTACGAGATTCCTCTGCCATGTGGGAAAGTTTATGTAGGGCAAACGGGGCGATGCTTTAATGAAAGATTAAGAGAACATAAAAAGGACGTGGAAAATTCCAAGGACCGTAACCTGCCTCTTCACAGCCTCACATGCACTAAGGAACGTAAAACTGAATGCAAACCCCTTTTTGATAAACGCAAATCTTACCAGAAAAATAAAGACCGCACCACAAAAGAAATTATTTAAACCGAAGGAATTTTGGAGCTTGGGGACCGATGCATTAGCACTCCTTCCCTTGCGTTATCGGACAAAGAGCTTGCGTTCCTGGCAATGCGTAAAAAGAGATAATTGGCTTTGGTTTCGGCATGCGCATTGCGTCTGTTTTATCTGTTTTTTTTCTGTCATGCTTCAAGGCATGTATATATACCTGCCAATTTCTGGAAATAAAATCAGTTGTCAGTCAGCGCTGTGTTCCTGCCCTTCTAGAAGGATATTCGTCCTCGTCCTTCGCGCTGTTATTCCAAAATGTATTAACCATCTAGCCGGCACTTCAACACTCACGTCTCCCTGTACTACAGCATTTGTGGGTTTGCCGTGGTTTGCCGTGGGCACCCAGTGCTAACCGCCCGACGGCTGTCTGATTTATTTCTAGTGTCGACTGTACCTCTGATGTTAGGCACAAAACCGCATTTCCGAAACTAAGCACGGGCACCATATTTTCTTTCCAAATACCCCCCAAAACCTCATACCTGTTGTACACTCACAATGCCCTATACTTCATTATCACGGCATTTCTTCGCCCTCTTGCCTTAAGTGATTGTTCATGCTTTTCAGTGTATGCCAATTCTTCGTTTACTCATACCCCGAGATATTTATATTCTGCCATCTCTAGGTATTTCACGGCTTTGTATTTTAAGACCCTGATCAGTTGAGCCGCTGAAAATCATCAGACCCTTCGGCGCTAAATTTGAAGCCCGGTCCCCTTCGTCTCCGCAATACTTAACTGAGTTTACAATTCTTCCAGACTCTCAGCTAGCAGCACAATATCGTCTGCATACATCAAACTGGGGAGGCGCTGCTCTACCGCCTTTCCGCCTAATCTATATGGCAGGTTAAAACCTAGGTTATTTTCTTGTATCCTCTGTTCCATATTTATCATATAAAGCATGAAGAGCAGCAGTGATAGCGGACAACCTTGTCTTAATCCTTTGCATACCTTGACAGCTTCCGTACCTCTTATCCCTTCCCATCTACCCACAAATCTATCAAAAGCACCGACTGGTGGCGAATTCTGACACTCGTGCCAACAAAAAGTAACATCCCAAATAAAACCCAAAATATAGAACCGGACGGGCAATGTCCGAAAAGGAGAGAACCAATTAGGCAAGTCATGGTTAAGCCACCGAAGTAGGGTGGACAGTTGGGCGAGTTGCTACATTTGCATAGTGGGTGGAGCAGCGCGAAGACACGAAGCACACAAAAAGACAAGCACAACAGACGAGCGCTGAATCGCAACTAAGTTTTTATTAAGAAGACAACGGATTCTGATACAAAATTATGTCTAAAAGAGATATTTTTAAAAGAGATATCTTTTTCCTTCATCAGCCACGTGGAAAACCCTACCAAGCAAGACCAAACATGAAACCCTCACCCACCCTCCCAACGGCCCGTTTTACAAATGATAAATTATCAACAAAAATTATCCAGAAAAGAAACCTCTTTATCGATAAGCACAGAGAAAGGCTAGCTGACACAATGCGACTGCTTCTTGCTGATGTGATAAGCCTCAGTTATTTCTCTGGTCGTTTTGTCCACATGGCGAAACAAAATCTTTGTTTTTGAAACGAAGGGCCGATAACTTTTTTTTTTTCATTTTTCCCTCCTTTCCACAAGCACTACATTGATATTTCAGGTGAAAATATCGTGTGTCCGATAGCGAACTGAGATGTTCAAGCAGACGAATGTTTATGCACAGACTCGTCTAACCTACGTATACCTTACCGCACGACGGGAATTTCATACACAACAGAGCAGGTGCAATCTACCAATCTCGACTTGTGCGAAACCTGGCATTTAAATGGGCTACTGTCCTTTAGCTTTTCCTGGCGGCTCCTAATAGCGCAGCAGAGCCCTCCAACCTTATGCGCACCGAAAAAACAACGTTAACTTCAAATCGTCCCGCTACATTTTTCAGGTTATGTGTAATCTTATGCATGCAGGAAATCACCTCGATTTTTTTCTTCTGTGCACTGTCCCTTATTTTAATTGGACATTCCTTCCTAATCATCCGCAAAAGCTTTTCACATGTTGCCGAGATTACCAAATCTGGAAATTCTACGGTTTTCAGCCTGCGAACCTGTAACAATACACTATCATGAATGCAATGATGACGAGGACGTAAGGACTTACGTTCCCTTGTGGACTACTTTGAGTTTAATAGATTGCGATTAGTTCTGTCGGATAAAGAATGTCATTTTGTTGTAACACCGGAAGACTTGTTCGCCGAAAAGGCTTTACAGGCATTCAAAATGTGTTTTAAACCACTAAGTGTGGATTGCGTAAGTGTAAGTGGCTGTCTTGTTACTGAATCAGTGTAATCTTGAGTCGTTGGCGGCGGCAGCTCGAAAGACAAAAGGCGATTAGTAGGATTTATGTTCTCCGCAAAGACTCGTAAGGTTAACATTCCTTTCAGAGCCATCATATCGAAAGCTGGAACTTGGCTGTAATCTGCAGAAGCATATTTCATCACTGGTAGTGGGTGACCCTTCCTTGCTTGAAAAAACGGACAAAGTGATATATTTCCTGAAGCGTAGTAATCCGGGGGTCGTATTCCGTGTTTGTGTCGTTATCGAAGTGTCGCAACCTCACGTGACCTCGAGTCATCTGATTGGTCGAGACGCCGGGACCAGGTGTCGCCATTGCGGAACCGGAAGAGGTGGCAGCATCATGTTCCGGCATTTCGACCAATCAGATGATTCGAGGTCGAGGAGATAGCGACACTTTCGATAACGACGCAAACTCTGAATACCGGCCCTGGTTTGTGTTCAGGTTTCAGAGTTGATATAGAAGACAAATTACTCTCTGCCTTACAAGGGAATTATGAATTCGGTTAAAAAATGTATCACCGAGGAGAATGATGAAGTAGGTTTCACTGGTCATTGCGGAGTTTCTGTTGACGCATTCCTGAAACTGTTGTCCTTTTATTTGAGATCAGCATACGTAGGTTGGCGAGGCAATGTTTATGTGCAAAAAAAAAAAAAGGCATTTGTATTGAATCGAAGGTGGCGCCTGTGTTGAGCAAAATTTTGGGGTGAAGTTAATAGACAAATTAGTAAACATGTCAACGGTTTGTTGATACGTATTTTCCGATATGTTGACGATGATTTTTTAGTGGTAATGGAAAAAGACAACTTCAACTGGAGGATGGAGGACATCTTAAAGCTGTTTCGAGAGTGTGCAAAAGGATTGTCTTTCACTTTTGAAGTATCGTCGAACGATACCCTCAAGTTTTTGAGCGGAAAGCTGTTTTTCAAACGCGACCACTTATGTTTCATGTACTCTCGAGGTCCCAAAAGCAGGTATTAAGTTACTCTTCTGGACACTCAAAAATTGAAAAAAAAAAAATGGAATTGGCAGTAGTTGCATTCGCTCAAGCTTACTGAGCTCTTGTCATCATTGCATTCATGATAGTGTATTGCTACAGGTTCGTAGGCAAAAAACCGCAGGATTCCCGGATTTCGTTATCTCGACAACACGTGAAACGCTTTTGCGGATGGTTAGAAAGGATTTTCCGGTTAGAATAAGGGACAACGCAGAGAAGAAAAAACTAGCGGTGATTCGCTACATGCATAAGATTACACATAACCTAAACAATGTAGTTGGACGATTTGAAGTTAACGTTGTTTTTCTTACTCCTCATAAGTTGGGCGGGCTCTTCTGCGCTATTAAGAACCTCCAGGAAACGCTAAAGAACAATAGCCCATTTAAATGCCAGGATTAGGACAGGTCGAGGTTGGTAGATTCAGAATCTTGCCGGCTTCCACTATTTCACGTCTCAGCTTCTTTAGATACTTTTTTAACACTGTGGTTTTTTCGAAGTTTCGGACATTGCTTCTTTAAGTTCCGGCAGTGGACTGGCAAATTCCTGAAGGAAGTAACTGATGAGTCTAAGTTAATATAATGCTCCATTAGCCTTTCAGTGATGCATCGGCCTCTTTGACCAGTGTATACCTTACGGCAAATTAAAGTGATAGAGTAAAAAATAGCGTCTGTGCATACCGCTAAGGGTGCTGCTTGAGCTGCATCAAGCGTCTGTGCCGCTTGATGCAGCTTCTCGTTTTTTTTTCTCTTTAAAACGAAAACCTTTTAGGCTCATAGAACAAAATCCTGTACTCGAGATCTGTGCGCGTGATCTGTGGGCGAAATGTGTCATATTTCGCGAGATTCCGCGAGATGGGTACTTGTCTAGCGTTCCTGCCATCTGCAATCTCCCACTTGAATGCCCGCCAAGGTACAACACGCGACATCAGTGATGGTGTAGCGACCAAACACACTTGCCGGAGAAAGTGTCACAGATTACCTGTACACCGATTATAATCACTGCAACGAACGCCCAAAAGTGGCAGGCGATGAAAGGCAAATGATAGGAGAAGGGTAGGCTTTCGCCATTCTCCTCCTAAGAGACATCTAAGAGACCCTCTAATGTTCAATTTACGATCCGACAAATCTGCCATAGACACTCGGGGGCAGAAAAGACAACTTCAACTTCGGCTTTCTTCTAATCTTCTTAGGTTTCGCCGAATTTGGTGTTGCAACCTTTTTGCATTACCCGTACGCTTCAGCCAGTGGCCCAGTTTTTTCGCGTTCGGTTCTTCTTAGCACTTTTTCTGGGACAGTGGAGAGGAGTTGTAATGGGCACCCTGATTGTGTGAGCCTACATACCTGGTTCGGAAACGTTCTTGCAATTATTGCTCGCATGTCTTGTTCAAGGCGGTAGCAAGGGCAGACTGCATGATTTTTCTTTTGACTAGATTAGAGTAAGCGGAGTCGTATGTTAGGAACGGTTTATCACCCCTTTCTTTCAAATGCCCAGCACACGTTACTAGGTGTAAAGAAGATTCTTAGATCCATGAAGCGCACGGATTCACAGTCCGGCATTTTTTGCGTTAATTCGAGAGGAACCAGACTACTCTTAAAAATTCTCAAACCTTCAGGCAATTCCTGAAAAAAAAAGCACGTCTTCGTTGTCACAGTCTTAAAATGATTACGAAATCGTCCACGAAGAGGAAAATATTTTCAAGTCTTCAGTGTTCGAAGCGGTTCCTGAGACTGCTGTCATGCATAGCTAGGAACAGATCGCTGAGCACGTGAAAATACATGATCTGATGTAGATGCAATGCTTGTGGATGAAGCGCGAACCATTCCGTTCCACAAATTTTGATTTTAAAAACACAAAAAGCAGTTCCAACAACCCAGCAACAGACGCCACAATCATTCTAGGAGGTTATGTTTTTCCGTAGCGTTGTGAACGCTACGCCCCCCCAGCTTGAGTTATAGAATAAAATAAGTCTTTTACACTAAGAAAAAGCATGGTAGGGTTTTTTATATATTCCCGTTCAAAAACCTAAACACTTCATGATTGTATTTAGAAGTAAGGGATCATCAATAGAAAGCAACTTCAGGTTGCCTTGCAAACACATAGCGACGACTTTCTTCCAGGTGTTTTTCCCCGAAACAATAACGCGCAGAGGACAGCCGATCCTTGTGAATTTGTGCCGTGGAAAACATTTTCATACATATGTTGTTGTTGTTTTTTTTCTTCTATTGCACGAGGCAGCTTAGCGAGGTTCAAGCTTTTGCACAGGCTTTTAGCAACATTTCTTTGCTTGGGTAGAGAAGTTTTAGGATATCACTTAAAGGAAAGAGGTTTTTTCGAATGAAATCTTCCTTCACTCAAAATTAAATCGTTTCAGCACATCTACGTTGCCCGCGTCAAATCTATCTGACTCCCCTGGAGAGGCAAGCCTGGAGACTTGTCTGGCCACGGTCGACTGTTGCTGTCTTCTTAGGTTCTATCACGAATAACACCGACGTTTGGGCCAATTGGCAACGACCCATATTAAAAGCCATTCGCAGCATGAATAAAGCAACGACAAGAAGAAAATGCACTAGAAAGGACGAATGCTGTCCTTCCACCTTAATTTTATTCTGAAAAACCAAGCTTAAGTACAGAGCTACTATCACCTTTTGGTAGTCAAACATGTTTGTCGAAAAAGGCCACTTCCTTATCATGAAGATACAGGAATGGGGTGCTGACACATTGATCGCCTGCTTTTCTGATGTGATGTGCCTCAATATATCTCTGTTACTACCTGACATTTTACCCGCCCAAGAAACTTAGTTTTCCGAAAAATGGGTTTGGACTTACAGTCTCGGCAGTGAATTGCGAGATTGCTGCCTTTTCCTTCTTTTATCTGATCGTGGTGTTCTTTTGCTCTCTGTTTAAAACAACGTCTAGTTTGACCAATGTACACATGATTGCAAGAGAGTGGAATACTGTGCACTATCTCGATAGTGCACCTGGTGAACCAAAGGTGGTACTTGATAGAAGAATTCGGCTTTTCTTTTCTCGCCATCATAGGACAAATTTTTGAAAGCTTACTTGGCGCGGAAAAGACCACATTTACATCATATCGTTTTGCAACTCTCTTATGATTGTGAGATACTTTATGAAGGTACAGAATCACTAGTGTTGCCAGCCTTTGATCTTGCTTATCTTTCTTTTTAATGCCCTTTTTCTTCTGAAGCAGGCTCTCTGCAACTCCCGCTAGAGTATAAGGAGGAAAGCCAGACATACGCAACCGCTCTGTTTGCATGGCGACACTTTAGATCATTAGATGCAGACACGATTTTTCCAACGCGTAATTGAGCCAATTCATGTAATTGCTCTTTTGTGTATTTTAGAATAAGCACTACTTAAGGGAGGAGTGCCTTTTGTGACCTTGGATTCTACATCCAAAACGTGCGTTCTTTCAGAAATGAAAATTCAAGGTTACGAAACTGTATGTTATTGTCACATGGGAGCGCATGAGTAAACTTTAACCCTTTTGAGACCGATCTGAATTAGTCAAGGACGTCAGCAACAGCTTCGTCAATAGATAATTGTGCGGCTTGTTCATTATTACCGGATACTCGCCTACATACCTAAAAACACGAACGTCAGGAAGCGATATTAACCAACTATTGTCAATGCGACATGAAAATATGTCACACAGAACTGGCGCCACACACGAACCAATGCAAATACCTGCCTTTTGTGTGTAAAACTTGTTGATAGTTGTAGATAAAACTCTTAAATGGTTACACCCGACAAGTTCTGAAAAGGCACTTCTCCAGTCTCATCAATTACCGATCCTAAAGCTTCAAACAAATCTTCATGTGGTATGGAATATTACAAATCTTCAATGTCAACAGAGAATCCAAAGGTGGCTGATGTGGTGCTGCCGAGCACTTGCTTCAGTTCTTCAACGATCTGGTGCGAGCTTCTAACGAGGAAGGGGTCTTCTGTCTTCAATGTCGACAGGTGCTTTTGGGGAAACTTTCGTATAGCTGACTGCCACTACCATTTTCCGATAACGTGACTCTGAGTAAGAAATCAGGCGTGTGCGTTTTGCATGAGAAGAGTGCTTCCAGTGTGCAACTTTCCGAATTCTTCGCACCCTTTGCAAGCGAATGAAGGTGTAGATCCTGGAACATCCTTATTGCTGTGGTCTCTTGTATTCTCTTCTTCAAGGCGGTTTTCTTGAAATTCTTCTCTACAGCTTGAATGGCTTTCTGCTCACACGACCCTTCTTGTAGCACCACAAAACCACCCTCTGTCAGACTGGAATGGACTTACATTAAGCCATGCTGTTTTAAGTAGCTGACCAGCTTTCGTTGCTAAGGCAAGCGCTTAGAACAGTGACTCAAGTTGTCTGCCACAGCTTCGGCTCCATCCCAGACGGTTCAGTACTCGTCTAGCTCATTTGCTCTCCCTGCTATACGTCGAGCCATGGCCAGCAGTTCCAGCTTCCCTGTAGTGGGTTCAAAGCAGAATTTTGCCCTTTTTCAAGGATGCCGCGAATTTCATCTGAGAGCTCAATGTCGCCCACTACGTTGACCTTGCTAGGTACTGTGTGGTTACTCCTCCTTGCCGGTAGGGAAAGTCGAACCCAATGCCACGTAAGCTCTGTGCTTTGTGCTGCCAATCGTTTGTAGTCGCGGAACAGTCTAGCCGCTCCGCTAGACTCGGCTAGTGGGAGCGGCGAGACTAGCTGCTCCCACCAAGCCAGGCAGAGCCCCATTGTCACATGTGTGAATTTAATCACTGTGACCACCTGCCAGTGCTGAACTCTTTCTTTCTGCATCAAGCAAGAGGTGGTTCCCTTGAAAGTTCAAGCACTACTAGGCGTTGTGTTGCCGTACCTGGGCCACGCAAGAAGATTGTGTAGAATACTCAAGTCCAAAGGTTGGCGCCAAGTTCGTCTGTAGGAAGACTGCCTTCTTGTGCTTGTCCAAGAAGGAAAGGATCCGTGCAGAGCGGCTAGACTGTTCCGCGACTACAAAAAATTGGCAGCAGAAAGTACAGAGTTCTTGTGGCATTGGGTTTGACTTTCTCTACCGGCAAGGAGGGGGTAACCACACAGCACCCAGCTGTATCCCTGAATCTTCATGATAATGAAGGGGCCTTTTTATACAAACATGTTTGACTGCCAGAAGCTGATAGTTGCTCTGTACTTAAGCTTGGTTTTTCAGAATAAAATTTAGTTGGAAGTGCAGCATTCGTCCTGTCTTGTGTGTTTTCTGTTTGTCGTTGTTTTATTCGTGCTGAGGACTGGTTTTAATATCCATCGCGAACTTAGGTTCGTGAATAAGAAACCGTTTAATATCATCTGCGATTGACGTGACACCTTCAACGAGCTCCACCAGGTTCTTCCTAGAAGGCACTAACGTACATTTACTTGGTAGTTTCCGTTGCCACAAGAATTTCGTGGTCCTGTCAGCCATGACGGAAAGTTAAAGCCACCTTCAGGTAGATGTTAGAAAGAGCGCTGTCAGCACATGGCCTCCGAGATTACCCTCGCGCGCGTGTTTCGCTCCGGCCGTTCCAATCGGCGCGCGCCCCAGCCAAATGTTGTAAGTTCGTCAGTTCCTCCAGGTGCCACCAGGCGGCAGTGCGCGCCTATGCGTCGATGCATCGTCCAGCCCGCTCGCGGCGTATCTCCGCTGGCAGTTCTCCCGTTTTTTGTGCGTGTACATTGACGAAAAATTTGTTACGAGCGTGCCACGTAGCCTTTCATTTTTAGCTGGTTTTTCAGCAAAAGACTGACCGCAAGGTGTGTCCGAAATGTTACACAATTTAAGTGTTGTGTTTGCTACCGAAGCGAAGTGTTGATGTTCTTGCAGTGTTCACATAATGCGTTCCGTTCTACTTAGAATTTATGCATTGTGCTCGAGTAGATAGTTTTCTTTGCTTGTGAAACAGTTACTCGTCAAGACTACCTCGTGTAGGTGGTAGTCTTTGAGTACCTAACGGTCACTCGTGAAGCCGGCAGTCAATCAACGTTACGAGCGTATGCTCGAGTGGTCAAAGGCATGCATGTTTCTCAACAGCAAGGTCATGTTAGAGTTTGGTGAACTGATGACACGTTCGTTTTCCTCCCCATTTTTAATCCTAAGGCTTCTGCGCTTGCTTGCGAATATAACAAATTCCAGTGGAGCGTACATCGCTACATTCCATGTGTAGCGTACATGTCGCTAGCTCATGTTGCTTACTTCGAGAGGTGCACTCTTCTAGCTTTGTGCACTAAGAAAGGACCACGCCACTGAAACAACGAAGATAATCATAGAAAAGTTGCTTAGGCCACAGCTAATCAACGCAGGAAAAATAGTAATTGATCAAGCAGCTTACCGGAAAAAAAAACTGCTGAGCAAGATAGGAGCTGCGTGTCTAGTCTGGTGCGTTTTATCTTTGCGAATAGAAAACTACGCAAGTAGTCATCATGTGGTGATTGAACTTGGTAAATAACGAAATCTTTGTGTGTACTTCTTGATTGTGCTTGCCCATATTGTTTTTCTCTTTGTCCACCTTATGAGTTTTGCAAATAAAGGAACATGTACGTCTTTTTTAAATTAATCACAGTGTTTGCCTCGTAATTTTGTTCAGAAAGTGGCTAGTATCATTACAACCGGCGGATGTTTAGTGCCAGAAATGTTCTGATAAGTTTCGCATATCATTGAAAGTTAATGAAAAATTGCTAACCAGTGTGGCAGGCGTGTATGATAGTGCCATTCTATAGTCATCATAATTCGTTTGAACTAACCCATTTGCTCTGCTTGGCCCTCTGCATGTATAGGCATAGGAGTAAAAATAAAAAATAAAAGCACTGCACCCAGTCTGTAGCATATGCAAACAAGTGAAAACAAGAAATAAGCTGGAACTCGCGTGATTATCTTCTCCTCACTTTCGATCGTATAAGCTGATCCGTTTTTAACGGGATCACTTCTGAAAACCTCGCATATACTCATATGACGGCAGAGGTGCCTGAACGGGCCCCGATTACCCTTCACCTTCATCGAACTTTCTTTTTTTATTACGCAAGGTTTCCATAAGGCACATTATAAAAGCACACGTAAATTGTTTTCCGTAAGGACTCTATCGAACTTGCGTGCTTATGATCTTCCAAGGCTGCTTTAAAACCGTGCGAGAAAAAAAAGACAGCTATCGTGACATGCATATAAGCAATAATCATGTGGCTGTGTCGGAACCATTTAGAGAATTGCATTCGTGCGATGAATGTTTATGCAAGTCACCGCACTCGTAAATACTGTACTTAGCGAGTTAATGAACGCGCAAATGTACGGCGTTTATATCATCATCATCAGCCTGATTATACCCACTGCAGGGCGAAGGCCTCTCCCATATTTCTTCACTTAACCCGGTTCTGTGCTAGCAGCATCCACTTGACCCTTGCGAACTTCTTAATCTCATCCGCCCACCTAACTTTCTGCCTCCCCCTGCTACGCTTTCCTTCCCTTGGAATCCAGTTTGTTACCCTAAGCGACCATCGGTTATCCTCTCTTCGCACTACATGTCCTGCCCATGTCCATTTCTTCTTCTTAATTTCCACTAGAATGTCGGTAACTTGAGTTATTTCTCTGACCCACTCTGCACGCTTTCTATCTCTTAATGTTACCCCTACCATTTTTTGTTCCATAGCCCTCTGGGTTGTCCTAAACTTAAGTAGAACTCTCTTGGTTAGCCTTCACATTTCAGCCCCATAGGTGAGTACAGGCGTTTATATACACACTGACAAAAAAAAATAGAAAAGACGCGGGACCGCAGCAGAGAGCGCCAGAGCACGTATGCATGCTTCGAGCAGGCATGCAGCTTGGGCTAGTCGCTGCCTAACTTTGCGCATGTGGGCCTTATATTATTAGTACTTTAACGATAGCGAAATTGTTGGCTGCCGTCTTGGCGGTGGCATTTCAAAGCTGGCAGCTCGACTGTGGTACGAGCGCAAGCTGAGAAAATTCCTGTTTCATAGTTTGCGGCAAGCTGCGGCGGAACACTTGATGCATAGGTGGCGAGCGCCGCGGTGCGGCGAAAGACGCTGCCACGCCCCTTTTCCAACTCACGCTCTCTCCGGCCGATTGAGAGAAACGTGCGCGTGGAGGTGATCTCGAAGCCATGGTCAGCCATGGAGCAACACCAATAGCCCGACAGCTTCTGCTGTTTATTTAATCGCAGTTGGAAACAATTAACCAGTGTCAGGAATCACATTATAGGTTTTTTACAATGGTGCAAGGATCCATCAGCGATGACGTCTGTTTCGCCTGTTAAGTTCTGACAGTCACGACTTTTGATGCCCGGCAGTTCAGCCTCGCTACAACCAGCAAACATATTTCGCCTGCGCAAGCATACAATGTACTACAGTCCTGTGCAACTAACTTTCGGGCTGGCCACCATTTCGGTGCTCGTGCATGTTAAAAACGAGCCAACGAATGTAAATTTAGGACAGGATCATGGATCTCCGCCAACGTTTCATCCAACTTGAAGTTCAAGGGCACAAGCAAAGGCGCAGTAACGCAAATAAATCATAGATTTGGGCTGCTTTACGCATAAGATGTATGCTCGAGGAATAATCGCGGTTTTCACTGGCAGACGAACTCAGACTGATCATGCGAATAGATGACGCTACCGCTTCAACATTGGACTCTTATGTCAAAGGCAGTGTAGTGGCAGTTGTATTGATCTATCCGCCGCACAGTCCCTCAGTCAATTTCACCTCCCGAAAATGTACTTACGCTAGCTGCACGACGAAAAAAACATCGACGAATGGCGTTTGCAAAGGCAGAGTGAAAACACTCACTAGCAGTGACTTGGAGAACAAGATATTTGTTTACGCGGCTAATGCATTGTCGCGAAGCGGTGGCACAGTTGCCGAAACTCATGCCAGTAGTTCACAAGGATTCGCTCCCCAAGTGACAACTCCGAATCGCTTATCGAGAAGCTTTCGCAGAAGCGGTGGCGCGAACGGTTTCCAAGGGCAGACAGACGCACCAGGATGATTCTAGAGAAGTATCTTTTTTCCTTGCAGCATCATCGGCCTTGTGGGAACGCTCGGGTAAACGTTCATTGAAAATGAAGGTGGGATGCTTTCAAATATTGAAGAAATTACCTAGCCTTTTGTATAAAGACTATCAAAAGTATCACCCAAAATTTTAAATTGCTTGTGCGAATGGTGCATATGTGTGCAACCGAACTAAAAACATTTATAGAATACAAGTATTTTACAAAATTTAACGCCTCGTGTAGCTGCTCGTAAAGAAGAGAAATATTTGAGCTCTAAAGGCGATTCTAGCCAGGTAATCACTGTCACCATCATCATTAGCCGGACTCTATAGACTTCAAGGCGCATGCCTCTCCCCCATTCCTCCAATTATAACGGTCCTGTGCTATCTGCATCCACTTGAACCCTGTGGCCTTCTTAACCTAAATGCCCACATAATTTTATGCCGCCACCTGCTACGCTGTATTTCCCTTAGAACTCATTTTTTTACGCTTAGAAATCATCGGTTATCCTCTATTCGCACTACATGTCCTGCCCATGCCCACTATTGTGTCCACGCGAGCTGAGGCACACGTGAGACTGTCACTTGCTGCATGAGCATGCGCTTTGTGCGGCTATTGGCTGTCGATAGTCCATCATCATCATCAGCCTGATTATACCCACTGCAGGGCGAAGGCCTCTCCCATATTTCTCCACTTAACCCGGTTCCGGTTAACCCGGATAGTCCATGCATGCTGTAAAATACGCTAGCACGAATCTTTTACCGCCAGAATGTAACCAGCTTGCAAGTTGAAGGAATAAACGCTCTTTGTTCTTTCGTGAACGCCGCCTAGTTCTTCGATGCTCAGACACCCACTCATTCTTAATTTCGACAAGAATGTCGGTAACTTAAAATATTTTGTGATCCAGTCAGTACGCTTCCTATCTCTTAACGTTATACCTGCCATAATCCTTAATATGGCCCTGTGTTGTCCTTAACATAAGTAGAACCATTTCCGTTAGCCTCTATATTTCAGCCCCATAGGAAGAGTACCGGCACGATGCACCTGGTATACACTTTCCTCTTGAGCGTCACCGGTTCGCTGCTAGACATAATTTCCGAATGCTTTCCAGACGCCCTCCATCACAACCTTATTCTCTTAGTTACTTTCTTTCGTGGTCCGGATGAATGAGTACTCCTTGTCGTAAGTAGACATATTGTCACGTAGTGGTGACAAGGTGGTTGACGCCAAAAGAAGACACAAGCTTGATGGTACTAAAATTAACTCTTCATTGAGTTGACTTGCACCCGCTAAATAACTGAGCAACTCGGCGGCGGCGATAGCAAGAACCCTGCTCATCGATCCTCGAACAAAGAATGCTCGTCACTCTCGTCAACGCTCAATTCAAAGGCTGCGCAGAACAATCGAGATAACGTCGCAAACTGCTAGTAGCACAACCTGGAACGTTGTAGAAACATACGCAAGTGATCGGAATCTTTTAGACAGATCTCGGCGCATCTTTCGCGACAAAGAAATTGATAACGCGTCGTATCGCGACAATGAACATGACCAAACACGGGATACAGAATTAATACGCGTGCCAGGATCACAGTGATGATCCCGCATGCCGGCGGATGTTAATAAAACAACAAATACAGTTTTGAAGGTTTCGCGGCAGTATTCATCTATCATATCCAGTGTTTTATTACCGATTTTTAAATGCTGTTCCTTTCTCATGCTGTTCAACATCACTTTAGTCTTGTGGATAATAATATTTAGGTCCACCTTGCTGTTTCTCTTTAGTCATTAATCATTCGCTGCAATTAATCCCATGAGATGCTTAAGAGGCAATGTGAATAAAAAGTATTCTTCAAAACCAAAAACTGTTAAAAAGAATCATGGAAAAATTTTTGTTCGTATTTATCCAGGTGCATCAGAGTGTTGCATTCGTAAAAATCACCTTCGATGTGAGGCCTCTTACCTCCACTGCCAATATCGATGGTCTTCCTTGGTAAGTGATAGGTGATGAGAGCGGAATGCGATTTCCCTTGAGTTCATGGCCCACACATCGTAACCGTGGTCAGCCAGAAGAAAGCCTGCCGCAATGAAGGAATGAGCCACTTGGACACTTTTTTAAAGTATAGACGAGCTCTCTTCAGAGCTAATAAGAGCCGAGAATTTGTTTTCAGAAAAATCGACACAAAAAATTTCTAGTTTAGACTACACCATGTTAATCCTCAAACAGGGCCCCTAGATTGTAAAGGGCTTGAAGTCCCAATTTTTATTGCCAGTTAATTACACAATTAAAACTAATTTATTGCAAAAAGAGGTCGCGAAGCGTTGCACACCCGGTTCCTTATATTACATTGCACTGCATTACCATATACTGCATTTCACGTTTCTTTTTGCAGTGAGAGCTACACAATTAACCCTTGCCAGCCGACCATTTCATCGTGTTTGGGAGAGACCAGTAGTGCGCATGCGCGAAAACTGGAAAGGAGCAACACAGGTAAAAATACAGAAACCGGATGTCAGTATTACTGCCACCACTTCTGGTTCTAGGTCAGGGAGATAGCTCGGGAGACGACGCAACGAGCGCTTTTTTTTTATAACTGTGCTGAGATGTGCAAGTCATTTGTACGTGATGTGTGGCGTAAGGGTATAAGTTGTGGGTTTTCCAAAATAAACATTGGTGAAAACAGCGCTCGTTGTGCCGTCTTCTAATCTTGTGCACCCGTCCATATTCCGCGCTGCTACCTCAAGAACATAACCAACATGCCCAAGCTGCTATTCTAGCAGGGAGATAGCGACACTTTTGATTACGACGCAAATTCGGAGTACGGCCCGTGGTACGCTACGCGGGACGTCAGAGCTCGCGGCCGCCGCAGCAGCGTGACAACTGCACTGCTGGCGTAGCAGAGATGCCTGAATAAAGGAAGAACGTCTTCCCAAGAGGAGACGCTAAGATTCAGACCTGATTCAGAGCGTGAAAAGTTGCGCATAGAAACAGCAAAGAAAGGATGAGCGTAAGAAGCCGAAGAGAGCAGCGGAGTCGTTCAAACAGAGAGACAAGCGGCTTGCCAAATGTTGATGTCCGTCTACCGAGTCTAATAGACGGCGCATAACCCCCGGGATGGAGCCTATGGAAGAGTTCAGTCAATGGGAACCAACAGGTGAAGGCACGTGGTGTGACTCATTCCATCATTCGAGTTTCCGAAAACGCATCTGCAGCCCGAACATTTGGAGCAGACTTTGTGATCAATCCATTTGGAGGCATCTGTAGTGTGTGCGAGAGCCTGTGCCACGAAACGGGCTTGACAACGGTGAGTAATTCAATGTATGAGACTATGCGCTTGGATAGTCTACCAAATCGAAGTACTGTACAGACAAACTGGAGAACACTGCATTCTACTTCACAGATTATCGGACATGCAGTCTTTGTCTCTGTCACGTAAAACGAATAAATATGTGTATACCCAATGTAAGGCCGCGGTGGCCCACTCTCTAATGTTACGGCGCGCGCGCCGCAGAAAGCGGCGATTGAAATTTCCACAAGCTTCGAGAAAGCGACGCGACCAATTACGCAACCTCGGCCATTGCGGTGCGCCTCCTCGCCTCCATCGGCATGAGCTGACTCACGCGTGCATTCACGCGTGCATTCCGTGCATTCCTCCTTGCGTCGCGCGGGGAGGCCGGGCGTGCTTACGACGTTCGAGAAAATTCCAGACCTCTCTAGCGAGCCAAGGGGGAGAGGCATAGCCTTAGCAGTGCTAAGCCGCTTTCCGCTCCCCCCCCCCCCCCCCCCCCAGCGCCTATAAGCTTCTGCGCTCGCTATTTAAGAGCTCGCCGCGCAGTCATCGGCGGTTCTTGTTCTGAGGATGGTAGTCGACGGAGACAGTGTAGCAGCCCCGACTGAGAAGTGGTAAAATGAGCGATGCGCTCAGTTTGCAGTTAGTCATTCGGCCAGTCTCTCATGTAAAGTGTGTCGTCTCTCTGCCTCGGGTAAATAAGTTTTCTTTACCCTGTGCTTCGTGTTCTTAATTTTTGTTATTTTTTGGTAATTTCGTTTTATTACGCCAAGTTGTCGCCCTACCTCTCATTGTGTGTTTGAGAGCTGCACGTCGCCTGCCGAATCGACGAGCACAATGGAGAGGTGTTGAAGATTCGAAGAATCCGACGAACTTGACCTTTACTGGCGCAGCCGACAGGATGATTCCGCAAGCCCAGCCAGTTCGTTACTCGAGCAGTCGCAAAGTTATCGGCGCTCACCGAATTCTGTCAGCCGTTCAAGGTGGAAGAGCTTCGCTGCGTGCAAGGACCTAGGGACCCAAGAGGTCACGATCAGGGTCAGCGGCAAGTAGGAGTGCCCACCAGCGAGGAGCGACGCGGCAAGGAAGAAGCAACCATTGGTGAGGTGCCAAGACCTCCCGGTCGTTCGGGGTAGGAGCTTCATCGACGCATGCAAGGACTCAGGGACCCCCAGCAGTGACGGTCAGAGGCAGCGACGATCAGAAGTGCCCAACAGCGAGGAGCGACGCGGCGAGGAAGGCGGATTCGTTGCTCAGTTGAGCAGGATTTTTTGCGTCCGTTGGTGCACGTGGCTCAGGCTAGGAGCGAGAGCGGCGACGTGTCGACGTGTAGTTAGTTGCGTAGTTAGTTCGATTAGTACACATAAACACCAGAAAGTCAGTGTTTTTCGGATGGACCAGTGTGTCCGTAAGAGCTTCCGTAGCCTCACTGAGACGGAAGGATCGCGTAGCAAGAACGAATAGTATAAGGAACTAGTGAAGCGTCGAGAGACAGAGGCGAAAAGAGAGACTGAATTAGAAACCAGAAAGATGGAGGCAGCAGCTAAGTTGGAAATCAAAAAGATGGAGGCAGAATTGAGAAAGCACGCACTGGATACTCAGAAAGCGATCGCTGAGGCAGAAGTCCGAAAGGCTCAAGCGGAGGTTAGATTATTAGAAATAAGAAGAATGCCTCGTGGTTTCCAAATTAAAACAAGTAGAAGAAACTTAAAACAACGCTTCGAAAGAGCAGCCCGGAACAGTAATTGAAGGAAGCGTGTCAGGTAACCAAGCGGCCGCGCCGGCCAACGCTACCGCGAGCAAAGAGGTGGCAGAGGTCACCTTCGACAAGGATTGCGATTCAGTAGGCGTGCGCGGCGCGTCATCGGCCAGCGTAGTAAACAACAACAGAACAACTGCGGAAGCCTCAGCGATAGAACTGCCCACGTGCGCTCAGATTACCGAAGGCGTCAGCGTGTGCACTGGAACGCGCGTGGCAGCAGGAGACTGAACTCAAACTTGTGGTAGACGAGGTAATTGAAGAGCGTAGATCTGCTGCGCGTTTAGAAACTGATCCTGACGAGCTAAATACAGGAACTGCGGCCAGAACAGCGCCAGCGGACGCGATCGGAAGTGGCGAACAATGTGCCACCGCTGGTTATCCAGATATAGCGATCGCGACCAATAAAACCACCGAGACCAGAGATTATGCGTTGACCGCATCTGTAGTTTCAGCAGCGCGTGAACCTGAGACACTTCGTGACGTGACGAGCCCCTCAATGGAAGGCTAGCGTTTAGCATGCTGCATTTTTGCAAACCTACATGACTCGCACGTCGCCGGGCCCCTCCCTAGCTCTAATGAGTGTCGAGATGAAACAAATTCTCCAATTGTGCCTGAGCAGTGTTGCACCGGCGGGCGTGAGCGGTCCTGCTCGCCTGTGCATAAAATTGTGTGCGCTCGCCAGCATGGAGTGACAAGCGAAGCGTGCAAAGAACACTTGCCGGACTTGACCACATGTGATGCGTGCAGACCTTCAGGAACTGAGACTTGCCGTGAACGTTTTGCATGCCATGCAGTAGCTGTACACGAGAAAAGTGCTTGTGAACTTTGTTTGTCAAGAACAGTGACCTATCGCGAATGTGACCTGTGCCACCCAAGGAGTATGAGCAGAGCATGTGGACCGTGTTCTAGTGGACGGAAAGTCGCGGCCTTTTGTATTTTCTTGGCTTGGCTGGGCAAAAAAGCCCATGCAATCCTCTTATGGCGGGTGGCCCATTCTCAAATATTCGGCGCGCGCGCCGCAGAAAGCGGCGATGGAAATTTTCACAAGCTTCTAGAAAGTGACGCGACCGATTACGCAATCTCTGCCACCGCGCCGCGCCTCCTCACCCTCGTCGACATGAACTGACTCACTCGTGCATTCCCGCACGGACCTGGCCCGCCTTCTCGTTTCGCGCAGGAAGGACGCGCGTGCTGACGACGTTCGAGAAAATTTCAGACCTCTCTAGCGATCCGAAGGGGAGGGGGGGGGGGGGGAGGCAGAGCTTTGGAAGTGCTAAGCGACTTTCGGCTGCTCCTCAGCGCCTAGAAGCTTCTGCGCTAGCTATTTAAGAGCGCGCCGCGCAGTCATCGGTGGTTCTTGTTCGGAGGCTGGTCGTCGGCGAAGACAGCATAGCGTGCAGGCCCCGACTGAGAAGTAAAAAGAGCGATGCGCTCAGTTTGCAGTTGGTCGTTCGCCCCATCTCTTTAGTACAGTGTGTCGTCTCTCTGTCTCGTGTAAATAAGTTTTCTGTACCCTGGTCTTCGTGTTCTTGTTATATAAAGTTAATTTTCGTTTCATTACCTCAAGTCGTCGTCCTACACCTCATTGTGTGTTTGTGTGACAACTGCACGTCGCCTGCCGAATCGACGAGCACCTTGGACAGGGGTTGAAGATTCGAAGAAGACGAATAACCTGACCTTTACTCCCAATATTGCTCATTGCTAAACATACATGACCACAACAAGCTCAGCCAGGAAATTTGCCTCCCGCTAGGTATATCCGGGTGCAGCCGAGCAAAGACACTGGAAGTTTTTGTAATATTTGCTGCCCACACGTTAGATGCAAAGAAGGACATGCATTAGAAATGTATTGAATGAGCTTAGTAGGCGCGGAAGTCATGCCATTCGACAGCTCCAGGCGGGACCGCTTCTGAAACATGCACGCAGGAGTAACAGCTTTTGGGGCAAATTGGTGCCTGATACGCAGAAATTCGGTTCAACGACGACAGCAGAAGAGAGGGAGAGAAAGAGAGCCGGTGGGTGTGTTTCTCTCTTGTGCTGTACTCCGTGCGGCGCTGTTCTGCGTATCAAGGGCGAGTAAAGTTGAGACTGCTGCAGGATTTAGTAAATAGCTTCAGAACCCTTTGCAGCCCGGTATACGGAGTGGTTTTTCACTTACAAAGCTACTTCAAGCGCAAGCTCTAATTTTAAGTCTATCCCCTATTCAGCCTCTTTGTTTTAAAATAGCCACGAGTTTTGCACCTGTGCATGTTGCCTGTGACCACTGAGGTGAAAGAAATGAGCGCATTTGTTGCAGGGATCAATGTTGTCTCGACCAATTGAAAAGGCAGGCAACATTTAAGCACTGTTTGGACTGAATGTGTATCGTTATGTACCTTTTCCCTAGTTATATCCATCCTTTCCCCTGCCTACGACAAATAAAAATGGTCACCTCAGCCCTCAGTGACACCGATTTTAAATGGTATTGCGTATCCGTTCCGACAGCGTTAGTAAACAGAACTCTTCACTCGCATGTTATCTCTCGCATGGCGCACGTTTGCCAAATAAAGTACACGAGTAGTTACGCCTACTGTCTCTGCTCTGTCTGATAGAGACTGCGATAGGGAACATCATAAGTATTTCGGCTAAACCTTAAATGAAAAACGAATTGCACTGTGGCTATATTTACCCACACTCGGTTGTACCAAAATAAATGGCGAATATTGTTGACACAACAGAAGCATGCTTTTTGAGGAAATCCAGCGGGTGAAGCTTGGACGTGCTCATTCAAGGCAAGTTAAATTACAGCCAGTAGAGAGACATTAAGGTATATTTAATCCGTGAAAGTTACGAGGGGCTTGTTTTGCTGCCGGAAGATCTCACGCAATGGCTGTATAGAAACACTATAATTGTGAACACAATTCTTTGTGATAATAGAAAGGTACTTTTCTGTGACAATTTGCTCGATAAGGTTCCTGTACAGTTAAGCAATGTAAATCAATTAAAAATATATCCGTATCATATTTGTCCAGCATGCGATAGAAGTGTGTAACACATTAGAATGGTTCCGGCAGGCTCTAAAAAAAACTTCCTCATACCAAAGACCAATGAGCGCCAAACCGACGCTTCAAATTTTATGGATATTGAAACCATGGTTAACACATTAGCTGTACGGGAGAACGCGGAAAAGCTAGAATATCTATAGCATGAAAGAAGAGTGAGAAAATTGCAGGAAACGTCAAAAAATACAGGTTTATAATCAATGCCGTGCAATATAACCTGTAATGAAAATTAAACAGGATGGAGTTGCATCTAACATAAAAAGGAGAACAGGAAGGTATATACAACAATAAACCACTTTATATTTTTAGGCACGTTGGCACTTACCGCCATTCTAATAAAAAAGAGGTCACCATATAAACTCCCGAGTTGCCATAGCAACTCGGGAGTTTTTCAAAAAACTTTGTGAACATTATACATAAACTTAAAAGCTACGCTTGATTTTCCCGCCTTTCTGTGCCGTTGCTAGAGATTTTATATACACAAAAAAAAATGTCTGTCTATGCACTTAAAAGACACAGAACAGTTATGCCAATATGCTGGCATTCATTCACCTGGGCTTTGCGATGGAAAGTTCACGAACCATGCGCCAGACTCGCCAAATATCCCCTGCACCAAAAGGATAGGGTGTCCACGTTGTGCGCCTTGCGTTGTTGAGGTCCAGTTCTTTCCCCGGCCACTGACCCTGTCCACTTCCAAAATGTATCCGTCGTCGGTGGTAGCATTCCTTGTCTCGCACGAATACCCGAAGTCTCGTACTAGTTCGCACTGCGGAGGCGAGAGCAATGTGCGCATGCTTTTTCATCAGAACAGTGAGGTGTCCCCAGCGCTGTGGGATGTCCCTCCTCCATCTCTGTCCTGTGTTTTGCGCTGTAGTTATGGATAATCGAATACACCAACTCGCCCAACAACTGGTTTTGTCCCTTCGTCCATATTCAAGGGAGTTTCATTTGCGACAGTCACCTCAACACTTTTTTAGAATAGGCAGCTTGAGGTAAAAAAGTGGACACTTCTGCGTATCACTGTCCGTGATGATGTGCATTAGAAGACACACTACAGATACTAACTGCCATTATGGTTAACTGATGTTCTATAAGCGTTTAACCAGTTATTCATGGGGTCTTCCGCTTTGCTGTCACGCACACCTCTGACGTTGCCTCTCAACTCCAAGATCTCACAGGGCCGCTGCGACAAAAAAAAACAAATGAGCATGAGACAGGTTCGCCACTCTGGGTCATTCATGTGTATGCACGACTAGCGCGTTCTCCCACCGTTGGGTTTGCTTTTTTACGTGCGGGCCTAAGAGTTCTTCCGATGCAACAGGCACTAACATTGCACATTCAAATATCTACAAACTGGCGACGACATTAGATAAGCTTGGGTACAATACAGTCCTTAAATGATAACCCTAAGTAATATTTTAATATTATTTACCTTCCGCTTTTCAAATTTTTTAAAAGCCTCAAGATAATATACCGTCTTTTCCAAAAGTAACCACGCTTCTCCGCGCTGCCATGTGGCGGCGTTGCGCTCACTGTGACTTTGTCAGGCGGTCAGGTCAGGCGGATCCGAACCGTCAGAGTTATTTAGAAGCAGCTAAGACGCCGGAAAAAAAGGAAGAAGTAAGGAAGAATGAAAATCCCAGAGATAAGGACACAGATAACCGAAAGCAGGAGCCAACAGTAGGGAGATGGAGAGAGAAGGCCCAGGTGCTTATCGTCGGAGATTCTAACATGAACAGGTGCAAGCGAGATATCTTGGAACGTGTAAGGGGTGATAAGAGAGTGTTGGTTGGATCCTTCCCAAGGAGAACAATGAGGGCAGTGCTGAAAGAGAGTAAAAATAGGCTGTTGAAGAATTCCGCAGAGCGCAGTATGGTAATAGTAGCCGCGGGGCTAAACTATATCCTAAATGGTGACGCAGCAGGAGTGGTGGAAAGTTTAGCTAAGGGAGTTGACGAGATCAGGGAGATAGCACAACAGACGCAGATAGTTGTATGCACAGTACCAGAGGTGCTAGGACTGAACGGAAAGGGGGAAAAGGACGTGGTTACAGTTAATCAGGACATAAGAAAGTTAAGCCTGGAGAAGCGTTTCGAAGTGGTTGAGGTAAACAGGGAGGTGCATAAAGCAGGTTTTGGTAGGGCTTTTCAGCGAGATGGCATTCATTTTAACAGAAGGGTGGGAGCAGAGATCGGCTGGCACCTGGCAGGCAGGGCTGTAGCTTTTTTAGGGGGTCCGCGAGGACTCCGTGCACAGAGGTAGTTAGAAGTGAAGCCGAAGAAAGTGTAATAATGGAGGCTGAGCCCCAAAAATGGCAAAGCGTAGGTCGAGAAAGAAAAGTACAAAAAAGAAATTTAACACTAGGAGCAGCTACATAAACATGCAAGGAGGTAGAAAAAGAGCGAAATGGTTAGAGATAGAACAGCAGTTGAAGGATGACAAAATAGGTGTGTGCGCTCTATGCGAGAGTCATCTCAGGGATCTAGAAGATCCGCCGTTTATAGAAGGCTACGTCTGGGAAGGGTGCAACAGAACAAGAGCGGAAAAAAGGGAGGAGGGTAGATATATTGATACACCAGGAAACAAATTGGCAAAGAAATTAATCATCTTGTAACGAACATATCTGGGTGTCAGGAACAGTTGCTGGCATAAGGACATGGCTAGGGGTAGTTTATTTAGGAACAGGACATCAATGCAGGCAAGGAAACAGGGATCTTGTTGAATGTCTCAGTGACGATATAAGCCAGTTTGGAAACGGGGCCAATATCATTCTACTGGGGGACATGAACGGCCACATCAACGATCTGGAAGGATACACGGATTGTAACGGCAAGCTAATGCTAGATTTCTGTGAGCGACACGATCTAGTTATAGTAAATACAGAAACAAAATGTGAAGGCTAAATCACGTGGAAATTCCGCAACAGGCAGACGACCATTGACTATCGTCTAATGGCGCAGGAAATTTATAGCAAGGTCACAAAAATGGAAATAGACGAAGAAGGGGAGTGTAGTGTAGGAAGTGATCAAAAACGTATTAGTCTGCAGATGGAGCCCTTGATGAAAAGAGAAATGGAACTTAGACAAAACGTAAACGCAAAATTAAACGACGATCAAATAGCGCAGATAGCAGCATACATAGAGGAAGCAATAGAGAAAAGCCCAATGGAAGACGAGGAAAATTCAGGAAGTTAAAGAAGCAAACCGCTGGAATGGAAAGAGGAAGTCACGGAGCTGGTGGAATAAGGAAATCAGGGAAGCTATTGAACAATGATGGGCTGCTTCAAGGGAACACCGAATGGCAAAGAAAGCACGAGTATCTCAGGAGGAAATCGACCAAAAATGGGAATCATATCGACAAAAAAAACTTTAAGTGCAGGCCCTCGTCCAAAGTAAAATAAGACAGTCCACCGATCGCTGGTTGGCTGATATACACGATGCCTCTAGAGGCGGAGCAAGAAAATTCTGGAGCCATATAAGCTGGCTAGGGAAGAAGAATCAAGGAAAGCAGGATCGGATTCAAGATAACGAGGGAAATTGTTTAAAGGGAGATGACGTAGTGAACTACATTACATCAGTTATAGGCTAGTCATTTAAGAGCGACGATAGGGTAATCTCCGCAAATCAGGAAGCAACACAAGGTGGCAGAATACAAAGCAGCTAGAACTGACCAATCTAAACTGGAAAAAGGCAGAAAAATAAATATTCCTAAAAACATATCTACAGGAATAGATGGAATTCCGATCAAGCTGACTATTTATTTATGACTATTTATGACTATTATCAAGACATATTTATTTTCTACCTTGTTTTGTTCCACCGACTAATGATGTTTTGTCTGGATCATAGTTTCCGTGTTTACGTTTTATTTATTGTTGTACCAATAATGCGCTAATTTCTGTAATTTGCGCATTTTTTGTTTGAAGTTCCTGTTTATTTAGAATTTATTTGCACTGTTTCTTGTTAGTATTCTATTATAGTTTTTCTCTGCACGCCTGTATATTCTTCTTTTCACTGCCTAGTATATTACCTGGCAATCTTATCCATTCTGTCATAGGAGGTCCCTCGGACAGTTTATACTTCGGGACCTCCTTCTGTAATACTAATAATCCATGTACATGTACCTCACAGTGTAAATAAAGATGATGATGATGATGAAGGAATGAACCCGGTCCAAATAGTAAGGAAATGTTGTTAAAAGCTCTGGAAACAGTCATAACGAATAAGCCAATTCCGGACAGCTGGCGGCAGAGTAAAATGAATTTGATTTATAAAGGGAAAAGGGACAGGATGCACATAAAATCCTACAGGCCGATTACCATAACATCTGTTATGTACAGGTTAGCCATGCAGGCGGTGAAATTAAAGGTGCAAGCGTGGGTTGAAAGTAACAAGATACTAGGAGAACTTCAGAACGGCTTTAGAAATGGTAGGCGCTTAGATGATAGCCTGTTCGTGCTTACCCAATGCATCGAAATATCTAGATTGAAAAATAGACCTTTGTATTTGGCCTTCCTGGCCTTCCTGGACGACAACGTAAGCAGGGAACTCCTGTGGAACATATTAAAAGAAGGTATCGGTTATGAGATAATAGAATTCCTACAGGAAATATACCGGGATAACAAAGTAGAACTTACGTGGGAAGGGATAAGAAGTACGGAGGATGTCAAAGTATGCAAAGGATTAAGACAAGGCTGCCCTCTATCACCGGTGCTGTTCATGCTTTCTATGATAAACCTGTAGCGGAGGATACAAGACAGTAACCTAGGTTTTAACCTATTATATAGATTAGGTGGAAAGGCGGTAGAGCACTCGCCTCCCCAGTTTGATGTATGCAGACGATATTGTGCTGCTAGCTGAGAGTCTGGAAGAATTGCAAACTCTAGTTAAGTATTGCGGAGACGAAGGGGATGCTCTAGGCTTCAGTTTCAGCGCTGTTAAGTCGGGTCTGATGATTTTCAACGGCTGAACTCATCAGGGTCCTAAAATGCAAGGCCTTGAAATACCTAGAGTAGCCGAATATAAATATCTGCGGGTATGGGTAAACAAGGATTGGCATACATTGCAAAACGTGAGCTATCACTTAAGGCCAAAGGGCGAAGGAATGCCGGGGTAATGAAGCATAAGGCATTGTGGGGCTATAATAGGTATGAGGTTTTGAGGGGTATTTGGAAAGGAAATATGGTGCCCGGACTTACTTTCGGAAATGCGGTTTTGTGCCTAAAATGAGAGGTACAGTCGACATTAGAAACAAATCAGAGATCTTTTGGACGATTAGCACTAGGTGCCCATGGCAAAACTACAAATGAGCCGGTACAGGGAGATATGGGCTGGTCATCTTTTGAAGTACGGGAAGCTCAGAGTAAAATATTATCTGACGAACGCCTGAGGAAATTGGACAGTAACAGATGGGGAGCTAAAGTATTTAAATACCTGTACCTAAAAAGCATTGACTCACAATGGAGGAAACGAACTAGGAAACTGCCTAATAAGTATGCTAGTAACAAGGACGGAGAAATAAAGAGCATATTAAGCAACAGGTGATAAACACAGGAGGTAAAAATTGTATAAATTCGATGGAAAAGAAACAGTGTGGAATTATACCGAAAGTGGAAAATGCAGATCAGGAAGGAAGATTTCTTTGATAACTCAAGAGGCAGTGCCCGACTTTTTGAAGCTAGATCAGGGTGCCTTAGAACACGCAGCTACAAAAAGAAATTTAGCAATGGAGATGACGCATGTGCTGTATGTGGAAACTCCAGTGAAACAATTGACCATATTATACTCGAATGTAATGGTATCCATCCGGAATTTGGTGCAGGCGCAATCACTGTTCCTGAAGCTCTGGGGTTTAGAGATAACAGTGGCCGGGTGAATAAACCGGCAGTGGACACTAGCAAAAAATGACTGGAAGATTGGTGGCTTAAAAGCAGAGAAGTGACATAATGTTAGTAATGTAGGAACAAAATTTAATAAATAGAGTGTTACCCAGACAGCACCAGCCTTCGGCCCAATATTGGGGATTGATTGGGGATTACTGGCCCACAAGTGGCCCAATGGTGCCAATGAGCTACCAATAATGCGCAGCCGTGCTATAACATAATCATTATTGGCCCAGTGAACTTCGCCCATATCTGTTATTGGCATTCAACCGGCTAAGTGCGGTCTATAATACCCATGCATATTGAACAGCTTGCCATTATTGTATACACAATGAGACAAATTGGTCATTATTGGCCAACCAGCTACAATGATTTGCCAATATCTTCCACACCAGTGTATAGCCTCGTAAATATTGTCCGGTAAATAACAACAGCTTCTCAATATTGAATTTTTCTATGCATACAGTGGTCAATAATGTCCAACCAACTTTGGCGGCTTCCTAATATTTTAATACCTTGGTTTCTACTGGTCGATATTGTCTAATGAGCCTTGATGGCTGGCCAGCATTGCACATATCATGGCATAGGTTGGGCAATAATGTTCTGCCAGTATCGCTGTCTTGTCAACATTGAATATATATAGGCATGCATTGGTCAATATTGTTCTGACAGTCATGCTGGCATGCCAACAATGCATACAGATCGGCTTTTAGTTATCAATATTGTTTGATGGACGGTGATGTCTAACCAGCATTGGACATATCATGGCAAAGCTTGGTTAATATTGTCCGGCCATTATGGTTGTCTTGTTAACATTGAATATATCTTGGCATGCATTGGTCAATATTGCCCCGCCAGCTTTGGTGGCATTCCAACGATGCATATATCTTGGTTTATAGTGGTATAGTGGTAATGAGCTTTGATGGGTGGCCAGCGTAGCACATATAATGGCATAAATTGGTCAATATTGTCCGGCCATTATGGTTGTCTTGTCAGCTATAATAAAATCTTGGCATATATTGGTCAATACTGACCCGTCTGCCGTAGCGGCCTGCCAACAATGTATACATATTGCATTATATTGTTCAATATTGTTTGATGGACTGTGATGGCTAGCCAGCATTGCATCTTAATGGCATAGGTTGGGCAGTAATGTTTTGCCAATATGGATGGCTTGTCAACATGAAATATATCTTGACATAGATTGGTCAATATTGTCCCATCAGATTTGGTGGCGTTCCAATATTGTCTAACGAGATTTGATGGCTGGTCACCATTGCACATTTCAGGCTGCGGTGGCGCTAGAAAATCAGTAGAAGCAGCTATGACCGACACAGACATTTTCATTGTGCATATATCCCAATATAACTGTTTTTGGACTAATTTCGTCCCAACTAAATTTTTTGCTGGCTCGGACATCAGTTTACGTTCAACAGTAGAAGATATCCATATGCCTTACGTAATTTGGGCCACCATATATATAATGTTTTTTTGGGATTAATGTACAGATTGTCTTAAAATTGTTTGACTGAGCTGACCACACAAAATGCACAGAAGCACCATCACAGAAAATGTAGAATATATCTTTCTGAACATAATTTCCGTGATTCACTAATTGCTGCGGATGACCTGCGATTATATTTCACAATTTTGGTGGAGTACTCTTATTTACGATTTTAGGTACGATAATTTATTATGTAAAATTCTGCATATAATATCTTCGAGACAATTCCTGCAGACTAGAGGGCCGGATGTCGATCACGCGTGGACGTAGCTAACACAAATAGTGTTCCAAACTTTAGCCAAGTGTTGAAAAAATTCTGACATCATGTGGAAACTACACTGCAGAAATTTGTGAAGGCGAGATTAATGCTGCTCTATACGGTGCATCATGTATCATTATCGTTATCAACTAAACGCAGCGTCATTGCTATTGATACTGTAATCATTGTCATTATCACTGATTGCAGCGTCATTCTCGTCGCTATCATCACGGTAGATGTCACGAAATCGGCGCCCATTTTCATCAAGCCGGTACGGCGCGAGGCCCGCACGGCGTCGCGTGGAAGGCATGGAGAGAAAAGCCCCCTTCCCCGCGTGGGAGAGCGCGTAGCTTTGTACGCGTTGCCGTGACCCTCTTCCCCCATTGCCCGGGGAGGACGGTGGTTCATCGGCCTGGAATGTGCCAGGCCCTTCGAGAACTTTCTATGGGACCTGGCCAATGACGACGCGCGGCTCAACGGGAGGAGAAGAGGGAGCTATAACCAGCGAAGCTATGTGTGTGTGCGCGCTAGCTTTGGCGCGTGTTAACAAACAGACGCGGCGCGCCCTATTTGAAGCGACCGCGCCGCTTGTTGAGTCAGTCAGTCAGTTCGTCAAGTGTTTTGCGACGTGCTCGCCTGTGCGTCGGCTGGACTCCCGGGGATCACCCGCTGCTGGCAAGCCCACGGACTTTCAAGGGAGCGGCGCTCGTCTCGTATGGCGGCCACATCGTGACTCTTGAAGCGTCGGACTACAACAGTGCCCGGTGAACAATTTGGTGTTTGTTTATGTCTCTCTCGTGTTTGATCTATTGTAAAGCCTGTGTTATTGAATCCTTCTGTAGTTGCATGCTTAGCGTTTGTATTCTGTAAACCTCTCGTCTGTTGTATTTCAAGTGATCTTGTGTATTCCTTTGTATCGTCTCTTGCTGTGCATAAATTGTGTTTTGTTTGTTACTTCTGACTCCGATCCTTACTCTGGTTTGAACCGGCGACCACTGGGCACCAAACGACCACCCCCTTCTGTCACTACACGGTAGTTGAATTCCGGCTGAGCTTGCCACGCAAGTCGAGGGCATCTCTTTTGCGACCGGAACAGCTATCCCCACTCACTCTAAGGGTGTCTGGGAGTGTGCGCACCGTTCAGGGCGCATCGTTAATAATACCCCCCTAATTATTAACGGGTGACAATTATTCTGGCGTCCGCGACAGGACGTTTGGTGCACTCAAGCTCAGAGGACGGAGAACGAGTTGGAAGAGTTTACGAAGAGGTCGTAAACTGTGTAGCAGCAGAGCGATAGCGAGAGGTTGTGCCGCGCGGAAGCGTTTAGGCGAGGTTCGCTAAGCAGTCTTTAGGTTACACCCCGACGGTTCGCGCTTCAGATATGAATCTGAAAGAGTTGATTGAGGCTGGCACCCAGCTGGGATTGTCCGGTGCCGAACTGCGCAAATGGGTTAGCCAGAGAGAAAAAGAAGAAAGAGAGAGAGAGAGAAAAAGAAGAAAGAGAGAGAGAAGAAAAGGAACGAGAGAGAGCAGAAAAAGAACGAGAGAGGGCTCGAAAGGAAGCCGAGGAAGAAAGAGAGAAGGCTCGAAAGGAGCGTGAAGAGGAATTTCAGCGAGAAAAGGAATTACTTACTATGAAACTTCATCTCCAAAACTCAGGGAACAACAACGGTTTAACTGAAGTGCATAGCTCCAGTGAAGGGCATAGCAGCTTGCGGATAGATGCAAGCAAATTGATCCCGAAATACGACGAGAGAAGAGACGATCTCGACGCGTTCCTCTTGCGTTTTGAAAGGGTCGCCATAAATGCAAATTGGACAGACAGTGAATGTGCTACCATCTTGAGCACTTGCCTTAGCGGCGAAGCATTAAGTGTGTTTGGAAGACTTCCTCCTGAGGATGCAGGCAGCTATAACAAAGTGAAAGCTGCATTACTTAAAAGGTTTAGATTTACGACGGATGGGTTTCGTGAGAAGTTCAGGACTGGAAAACCTATGGACGGTGAAACGGCAACACAGTTTGTTGCGCGATTGAGCCATTATTTTGACCGCTGGACTGAACTCTCAAAGATTAAACTAGAGTATGGCGCACTTCGCGAACTCCTAATTAAGGAGCAATTCCTGGGCAGCTGTCACCCTGGTTTGTCGCTTTATTTAAAAGAAAGAAAGGCACATACATTGCATGAAATGATGGAGCTCGCAGACCAGTATTTGGAAGCCCAGGGAGGCGAAAATTTGAGCAAAATTGTAAATCTGGAAACCCCTCGAAAGCCCGAATTCCGACAGACACAACCTATTGTAAAGTCACCCCCGAGGTGCTATCTCTGCGGACAACTAGGCCACATCGCACCTAACTGCCGTAAACTTGTAACCAACAATCCATCCTCGTGTTGGAAATGCGGACAGAAGGGCCACAAGGCAATGTCGTGTCCCGACGCTGACAAGGCAGCACCGCAGGCGGCATGCGCGAGGACTCCGTCAGAGTCAGAATATCGCCTGGAGGAAGAAGATGCCGATGGCTTTGTTGAGCTTAAGAACGGCAGGAAAGTCCGCGTGGTGCACGGCCAAGAGGAGGAGGAAGCAGAGAGAGGGGTTAATCGGAAGGACAAGAAACTCCGGGTGGTGAACGCCGTAGTACATGCACAACCTGGATCTGCGGTGAATCGGATGCCGGTTTCGAGGGGAAAGATAAAAGGAAAATCAGTTTCTGTGCTACGAGATACAGGTAGCAGTGCCGTAATCGTTAGACGCAGTTTGGTTCATGAGAATGATCTAACTGGCGAGAAATGCCCTGTGAGGCTGATTGACGGCTGAATCCAATTACTCCCTGAGGCAAAATTGGAAGTGCAGACGCAATACTATTCTGGAAAACTGACAGCCCTATGCATGGAACGCCCCATTTATGATTTGGTGTTGGGAAATATCAAGGGCGCAACATTTCCCGAGGATCCTGATCAAAGTCCCGCGCCTGTGCGCTGCAAGGAATCTAAAAAGAAAAGGGCAAGGCGAGGAAAGCAAGGCCATGAGAAGCCGGAAGAAAAGCCCCGAGACAAGAATAAACAAAAGGAAGCACCTCAGGAGGAAACCGAAAAGAAAGAGGCAACACAGGCAATTAAATCAGGAATGCCTAGGATGTCGTTGATGCAGGTAGCCCAAGTGTTTCTCCTGCTTATGGGGACATTACTTGGGATATTTCACCTTCAGCGGAAGGAATACCGGTGCCCAGGAAAGAAGACTATTACAGTGATTCTTTTTGTTGGACTGTGCGCATGGGCACAGGTTCCCGTGTATCCGTCGGCGCTACTGGTTGTAGGGGCAATTATCGGCACACATTGGTTGTGTGATTTGAAAGAGGATAAGTCCTTCCTCAGGGAATTTTCAGTAGCCCGATCGGAGAACATAGAAGCGTCTCAAATGCGAGAGACTAGAGCGAAGGCAGAATCTCTGGCGGACAGAAGCGTGTCACGCACTGATCGCGGGTTAGCATTACGCTCGGAAATTTAGGTTTGTGCGCTCCGCGTTTGAAGAGCTGTGTGTTGTTGATTCTTATGTGTATCTGACGACAGTGTGGTGCTATGTTTGTGAACATCATGGCATTGATGTGTGAATTTTGTAATGTGTTATGGCAGTTGTGAAATTTGTGCAATGTGTTAATATGGATATTTGCCCCATATATTTGTGAGCGCATGCATGTGCGCGCGATGTTCGTGGTTGTTGTGAATATTGTGGGACAATATTCTTTAAGGGAGGGGCAGTGTCACGAAATCGGCGCCCATTTTCATCAAGCCGGTACGGCGCGAGGCCCGCACGGCGTCGCGTGGAAGGCATGGAGAGAAAAGCCCCCTTCCCCGCGTGGGAGAGCGCGTAGCTTTGTACGCGTTGCCGTGACCCTCTTCCCCCATTGCCCGGGGAGGACGGTGGTTCATCGGCCTGGAATGTGCCAGGCCCTTCGAGAACTTTCTATGGGACCTGGCCAATGACGACGCGCGGCTCAACGGGAGGAGAAGAGGGAGCTATAACCAGCGAAGCTATGTGTGTGTGCGCGCTAGCTTTGGCGCGTGTTAACAAACAGACGCGGCGCGCCCTATTTAAAGCGACCGCGCCGCTTGTTGAGTCAGTCAGTCAGTCAGTCAGTTCGTCAAGTGTTTTGCGACGTGCTCGCCTGTGCGTCGGCTGGACTCCCGGGGATCACCCGCTGCTGGCAAGCCCACGGACTTTCAAGGGAGCGGCGCTCGTCTCCTATGGCGGCCACATCGTGACTCTTGAAGCGTCGGACTACAACAGTGCCCGGTGAACGGTGTTTGTTTATGTCTCTCTCGTGTTTGATGTATTGTAAAGCCTGTGTTATTGAATCCTTCTGTAGTTGCATGCTTAGCGTTTGTATTCTGTAAACCTCTCGTCTGTTGTATTTCAAGTGATCTTGTGTATTCCTTTGTATCGTCTCTTGCTGTGCATAAATTGTGTTTTGTTTGTTACTTCTGACTCCGATCCTTACTCTGGTTTGAACCGGCGACCGCTGGGCACCAAACGACCACCCCCTTCTGTCACTACGCGGTAGTTGAATTCCGGCTGAGCTTGCCACGCAAGTCGAGGGCATCTCTTTTGCGACCGGAACAGCTATCCCCACTCACTCTAAGGGTGTCTGGGAGTGTGCGCACCGTTCAGGGCGCATCGTTAATAATACCCCCCTAATTATTAACGGGTGACAGTAGACAAGGAGAATTATATATGCTGCTAGTTTCGCGATCCAGGGTTTAGCGCAGTTGGTTCAAGCGCTAGCTAGGCTAGGAGTGCGATTCCCGGTGGAGACGATTTGTTTTTCTAATCTCGTCAAACCAGGATGATTGAAAGTGATAGACACATCATTGCACAGATCCTGAACAGATCTCGACAACAACTCTCGAGCATGGCATTTCGTTCTATGGGCCTGTATATACGCATACGAGTGCACAAGCATACGCACACGCTCGAGCACACATCTGACAAGCAAGCGTTTAATAGAGGCGTGTCCGCGAAAAACAACTTGCGCTGTCAAGAAACGCAAGGTATACTCAAATGCAAAGAGTGCAACAGAACGTGCGAGTCGCTTGAACAAACACCAGTGGCTGTACGTTTGGATAGTAAACGCAGAAACAATCAAATATATCCGGTGAATCCACATCCTGTAAACGTTTATCCATGATTGGAAACACGCACGCGTAGCATCATTATTTCCGCCTTGTTTTACGCAATAGAGAGAAACCCTACATATGTTCAAGCGATAGCGGAGGTGGGAGAGATCAATCGCGCTAGCCAATCAAACACTCACTGCATGATTCGCCATTACGCCAGCTGTTTCCAGCATTCAGCATCAGCACCGACTATACCACGCCTCAGTACTAGCTGTTCTTATAGACAGATATGTTGGGCTGCTTTCAAGGCCTTCGAGTTCTAATATCTACTAAACACAAATTTGCATCTTATTCCAGCACTCTTTAGCGCTCTGCTGTGGGCTTCACCAATAGACAGATAAAGACTGAACGACTTTGGCCATCGGTGTAGCAGCGCATAAAATATTTCAGCTCAAAGAAAAAATACAAGCAACATATATTCTACGCTATGTCTAGCTAATTCACTTGACAAGAAAACAAATCTGAACTTTACTGGAATGGTTCGTATTCTAATGCGACGTAAATCGCACACTGCCGAAACGTTGCGTGCATGTGGAAGATAATAAAAAAATCAACAGCACTGCATGTGGCAAGGCAAACTAAAAAAATAAAAATTTAAAACAATTACCTACAGAGCAATGAATGCGCGCTCATGTGTCGCCAGCATATATGGTAACAAAATTGAAATTGCATAATAACGATGCTCTTTATGGAAGTTATTTTTGTTCGAAAGCTGCAATACATGGCTCACAATGATGCATTTGACTACAGCTTTGGCAACGTTCTCCTAAGCACTGATCAGAAACTATTCTTCAGGCATTCTATGCCTTATTATCCAACCATATAACCACCGCACCGAAGGCGTTTCCCTCCAGAGAACTAAACAATTCTATCCCATCGTGTCAACCAGATAGCTAATGGCAATTCGTATATATTAAAAGTAATGCGAGTGCGTTATTTAAGCAGTTTTGGGGCATTTTTAGAGAAAATCACTGTCGAAGAATCTAACACATGATTGAGAATTAAGTTTCCTCTGAAATATTCTGCCGCTTTCACAAGCGCAGCTTCCGCGGGCTGAAAGGTGATTTTACCACGCTTCTTTCTGAGGACAACACCTTGTCCCAAGTTTGTAGATATAGCTTCAATGTTGACCCTTGCTTTCTTTCTATTCTTCCTTTACTGCCAATTTAGTTCTTCAGATCTTAGCTCGTCGAGTATTTTGTATCTCTTGCTGCTTTATGTGCCCACGCTTAGTTCTATGCGGATTTTTTCTTTCTCTAAACGTCGACCTGATTTGAAAAAAATAAAACTTAATAACATGGGAATTTTAACCTTGAAGTACACGTATTTATGGTCGTTTTAGCTTTTCTTTTCTTTAATAGGAATATAGCAAGTATACGGACTGCTGAATCGCTCAATTGCCCGTGATGACGTTTCAAGCGTTGAGCGTGGAGTGTTATATGAAGGCGTTGCACAGACGTGTGCCCTTGGCAGTATTTTTAAGGTATGCGCACGCGGTGTGTCCGGCGTTGAAATCGCATATCAGTGTGCGTGATCCAAACATGCATTTGATGTCGGCCAGGAACGTTAGGGAAGCCGTGGCCCAGCTGTGGCTCGGAGTGGGTCGTAAATGTACGCTATGAAGATGCTCGAGACATCTGGCGTAGGCTGGAGGACTTAGTAAGCATATGCTTAATGATTTGGTTGCTGAGTGTATGGTCGATGGACGTGAGAGTATTATTGGCGAGAATCGCAGTGCGTTCTGACAGCGAGATGGCAGTGTACACGGTCAATGTAGGATCCTGTTTCCTGAAGGGCTATGACATCGGACTAGTTGCATGGTCTTGAATGTAGAGTTACAGCAATGTCTTTTTCCGTAAATGTTACGTAAATCACACAGAAAGAGGAGCAGGACGGGCGCTGTCTCCAACTACGATTATTGAAAGCCACATGTCATATATTATGTTTATTGAAAGCCGTATGTCGCATATATACAGCCGCCTGCTCCCGTGGCTTTCAATTAACATAGTTGAAGTCAGCGCCCCTCCTGTTCACCTTTTTGTGTGGTTTGTGTAAAATTCAGCGCTCTTTTATAGCGAAGGCAATACTACGACAGCCAAAGCAAGACCTCGATCGAGTGGCCATAGCTACGCCGTGAAGAGCTGTAGCTGCGGTCTCCTCATAAAAAAATCTGCCTGCCATGACATTTGAATTCACGTTACCCCTATGCCACGGCCAGGAGCTGCAACTTTTTATATTCTTTTATACAAGAGGGTGATATCAAAATTAGTTTACCAGAACCGTTTGCATTCCCGTTACCACGGCATACGTCACGCAGGCATATCAAGACCCCCTGAATTCCGCTGATTTTCCTGGTGTGGTCTATAAGACACCTTGTGGCTGCTGCAGTAAAGTTTTTGTGGCGGTTAAAGTGTGGCTCACGTCATGCCCTTAAAGAATGATCTTAAGGGCCCCCAACCTTACACTAATAGGGCGTGATAGGGGAATAATGTAACAGGCAAGAGAAGCTTCCACCGTTGCTTTCGCAATTCAACTGGGGTTAACCAGAGCTCACCCACAACTATAATTGTTTTACTTTTCTTAACACAATGTAACGCCAAAAAGCCCAGCAAGTCGTACTCTTTACTTGATGATCTTCAATACGTGCTTAAAATGCACTTTGTCGATATGGACTAGCTCATGCGCTTGACTGAGGAGCAAAAACGTTTATTTCAATCACAGACGCTACCAGGCTCATGGTACGCAGCCCGGGTAAAGTGCCCCGCCATTTATCGCCTGCTGCGGTCCGCGAAGCAGGCGCAAAACTCATAAGCCGGAAGTGAAACGTCACGTGACGTTTGGTTCGCAGTCAAAACAGGTCCATGGTTCGTCGTCTGGATGTATATTTAGAGTCCCCTTTACACTACTTCTTGGGGTCGAAGCAACTGCTCCCCAACTCGAAACCTCGATCTCGCTATTTCAAAGTGCTCTCTTGCCCTTTGTGCACTTGACTGAACGCGAACTTTGTCATTGTTTACATACCCACCGGCTTCATCGGCGTTCACCGGAAGGTTGCAGTTAGTTAGTTAGGAATGTCTAACAAAATGAAGCCAGCGGCTGTGGCAGTGATTATACCGCAGTCAGCACGAGAACAGAAAACCTTAGGAAATGTTTGGCGCGCGATCCGATTGCTTAATCAATATTCTCGCTTCATGTTAGTTTGAGAGGGCGGCCCAGCTGGTACCAGAAGGGACGAAAACAATCATGAATCAATGATACTGGTGGATAATGATAACAGTTATAGTCACTGAGCAAGTCAACATGAAAAAAGACGTTTTGAAACCCCTACGGGTTCCTTGATCACAATGAGGCGGACAAGGCGCCTCAGTTTGGTGCCTCGGTCGCTGCTCCTGTACAAACTTCATTGTGCGACAAGCAGAAAAAACATTTGTACAAGCTTGTGTGCAGGAATGCCGCAAGAAGATCAAGAACTGCGAGTGGGGTGCGTTTTTTGAGCGCAACAACTTGGGCACATTATTGAAGGCTGCTTTGCAGGTGCACAGCTACACGCCGAAGTTAATGACAGTGTAAGAGAGCGTTAGCGCAGAGCGTCTCAAAGAAAAAACTGCGGCCACATCTATCACCAGACGGAAAGCACCCCCCCCCCCCCCCCTACCTGCCCAGAAGTGAGGTTATTGTTCTCTCCCAAGGTATGAATTTCCACGTTGATCGAGCACCTCCGTGGAAATGGTGGTAAATCAACTTTCACTGAGCGTTGAAAATGAAGCGTGGGCCATTGGGGTGCTATCGAAACGGCTGAAAGAAGCCGGCAACTAAAAATCAAGCCGTAAGGAGTTACTGTAAGCAGTGAGAGACACTCAATGGTGCTCCTAGACAGATAGCAACAGAAAATGTTGGGCCTACTGGAAGACAAAGAACTAAGTTCCCTACAAGCAGCTCCATGCGAAGAGAAGACACCTCTCGATTTTGACAAGCTCTAAATTCACTCTCGGATTCAAAAATAAAAACTGCCTGACATTTCTCCGCGTGTTTGTGAACCGAAAGACGTTCGACCTTTCTTTCACCGCGTACCGCAAGCCTACACAACGTGGGCGAAATCTGGCTTTTAACTCGAATCATCCAATTGTTCATAGACTTCGGTAATTACCTCACTCATTACACCTATCCAAATGACCTGAAATGACCAAAACATGGATTCCGAGCTCAAGAAAGTATGCACGAGCTTTAAAAGAATGGAGATCTTACAAATGTTTTCCACGATTGAGCATAAAACTTCACCACTTAAGATATCCACTTCCAATACCTTTTCGCCTAGCGCCGGGATTCCTTATATGCGTGGTATTAGTGAAGCTATGTCTCGAGTATTTCCAAAATATGTCTTGCGCATTGAACACATAAGTGTCCAATGCGCTAGTTTCGCAGTATGGTAATATCCTTGTCAGTAGTTGAAGACCACCTGAATTCCGTTGATTTTCCTGGTGTGGTCTATAAGACACCTTGTGGCTGCTGCAGTAAAGTTTTTTTCGGCGAAACTGGGAGGTTCACACAAAGATTGAAGGAACACCAGCGTGACAAACGAAACAACAGATAGCTTCAAGTGAACTGGCAGCGCATGCGCACAAGTGGGGCACCAGATTGCCTGGGGCGATGCTAGATTCTTAGCCAAAGAGAAAATTCTGACAACTCGGGTGCTGCTGGAGTCATCATTCACTGAAATGACAGCCGGAGGCAGGAATCGCACTACAGGAAACGTGCCATTAACCCATGTATAAATTTCATCACCTTAAATTTCCATTCCCTCGACTTGTCCGCCTCACTGTATCAAGGAACCCGTACGAGTTCCGAAACGTATTCTTTCATGTTCACTTCGTAAATGAATATAATTCTTTTTATCATACTACCACGCATGACCAGACAAACGTTCCTCTAGCCCTTGGCTACTAATAATATTCTTCTCAAAGCAAAGATATAGTTTTGTGTTCTTATTCTGCTGTAGTAATTAGGGAGCCTTTAACTAACTGTTCGCGTAAATATTCTGCGGCGAATTGGAATCTGCACTTCGTTAATAATAAATGCGCCTGTCGTTTGCTGTGTGTGCCAGCCATATGCAGTTCGCATCTCGCAGTTACGTATCCACCGGCTTGTATTTCTGTTAAAAAAATTTCACCGTTTTGGATTGATCAAAAGAGTCACTAAACTCACGGTAGTCATCCTGGATTCTCGATCAACGTCAGTGCTAGCACCGCTCAAGGTGGTAATGGTCACGAAAAACGCTAGAAACCCTATAGAGCACTTTGGATAAAACTGTCGTCGCATGTTGGCAGTCGTGTCTGTTCTCGCCAGTTCCGTCGCCTATCGGGCATTTTCAGATATAGCCGAGGTGCTTAACACGTATTTTAACTGGTCCGGGGAATATATCACGGACTGCTTCCGCTCTGAATCGCTGTTTTTCAGACTCGCAGCCAGGTGTTCGTACCAGCGTGCATTTCTGTTCACAGTGATAAGCGAGTCATTGACTCCTAAACATCCGTGTTCTCATTTTCAAGTACGCGTCAAGAGAGCATTGGCTTATTTATGTCTTGTCGAATGCCGCTCGCATAGACACGCATGAAAAAACACGCATGAATGTGAAACAAACACGTTCCTAAAATTCAGTAATAACCGCCTTAACTGCAAGCTACAAGACTAAAATGCTGGTTTATTTACTGGGGTCTTAAGCTTACCTTACAATTATCTAGAAAACAGGCTTGAAAGGGAAGTTGAATCAATTTTTGAAAGTCCCCTCAAGTTTCAGAAACAACGCATAGAGCTTGTTGTATAAGCGTATCAAGTACCAAGCAGGAGTGATGGCAGAGAATATTCCTTATGTCGGGACAGAGGCACAATCCACCACCACTCTCTTTATATTTCTGCAACAAATATGGTGTTACCTATAAAATATACATTTACCTATCTTTTAAATTCCCTTTTGCTTTTTTTATATTGTCACGCCCGCATGGTGATCAGGGATGCCTTCTGTCAGGTTCGCACAGGACTGGTTCATTCAGGCAGTGGACAGCGACGCAGACACAACCAGATAAAGTCCAACGGAACGCGCACTTCGATTTCCTTTTCCTCCTTCCTTTTCCTGGCTCTCCTTGGCACTTCTTTATCTACGTAACACTTTCCCCATCGCAGACGAAGACCCTCTCCCCCGGCGAGGCGAGTGAGTCGTCAAGACGACGATGCCAAGGTTTCAGTCTCGCTACGTGAGTAACCTCAGTGCGTGCAGAACGTTGGCAAGTTTTCGTGAAGTGCGCAATCCGATAAGTGAGGTCACCAGTTTTTTCAAAGCTCAAGCAGGGACCGGTATAATGCGCGAGCCTTTTCTGACTTTAACCAGGCCTTCACGTCGGGCGCTAAAATCCAACTCGCCAGAAAGATAAGCGATGTGGTGATGATGGTCGTCGCAGCGGGATTTCGAACGCTGTTATGAGGCGAGAGCTCTCAGGTGGGCTATTCAGTGGGTTTCTCCAGCCGAGCAGAGGAGCTCGGCAACTCCAGGATCGGCGTCTGTGAAGAATGGGAGGATGCTGTCCCAAGGAGAGTGGGCATAAAGAAGAAAAAAATGCACTGTAAATTTTGCCTAATGATGAGCGGTATTGTACGCGTACGTTATAAATAATAGCACGGCCCCAATTCTTTTGGTAAGTGGCGATGTACATGGAAAGCAAGTTGGTGAGTGTCAGGATGGTTCGCTCGGTCAGTCCGTTTGTTTCAGGATGAGAAGGAGTAGAGTGTCGAAAATGCGTCGTGGACAAGCGAAGGAGTTCTTCTACAACATCCACGGTGACCTCGGTTGTTGATCAACATTCGTGATGGCTCACGGCAAAGTTTTAAAAGTGTAACAGGAAGAGAGAGACTTGATGTGCTGTAGCCGACGGGAGAGCTACCGCTTCAGAATAACACACGTAAAAACCAGTGCAGATAAAGATCCAGCGGTTGCATTTATGCGATTTGGGAAAGAACCCCAATAGGTTTAACCCGACCTGCTGAAAAGGAGATTGTGGCGGCTTGACAGGATACAGGAGACCAAAAAGGGCGGCAGTGGGACGTTTTGACACTGGGCACAGTTAGCCACATACGTCTCGGTAGTTTCCCGCTTCCGCAGTTAATTGAAATTTTCTTGGATGCGATGAAGTGTCCTTGCAGATGTCAGGTATCCCGAGCATTTCTTTGCGTGGGTCGCAAAACAAAGGGCCGTAGGTTGTCAGGCACCACCAGACGGTAACGGAGGCCAATGTCACATCGGTCCTTGCACAAACGCCCGCCATGTACACAAGAAGAAGAAGAAGATGCGGAACGCTGTGCAGGAGTAAAGAATGGCTTCAATTTCTCGCCCTGCCTCTGCTTAGTGTGGACCGTACGGGCATCAGGGAACGGAGGTAATACCGCGGCAATATAGTTGGCGTCACATTCTGTCGTCGCTAGCGCCAAACGTGAGACAGTCCACGTCAGAGGGTCGCTGTCTGCTCTTGTAGTGACGGAATAATCACGCTTTTGCAAACGAATTCCCCACCGCGCACGACGGTCAGACGGATAGCGGTGGTTATCAGCCAATACAGGGAATGATGGTCAGTAACCACTCTGAAAGTGCGTCCGTAAGAATAGCAGCGAAACTGCTGAATGGCGAAAACTACTGGGAGACACTCTTGCTCAATAATCGTGCAATAGCGTTCAGGCTTGCTTAAGGAGCGATTGGCAGATGCGTTAGCCATAGCGCTGAATCAGCACAGCACCGATGCCATCACCACTGGCGTCAATGTGAACTTCCATGGGGGCGGAAGGATTTATATGGCGAAGAATCGGAAGCGATGTTAGTAGACACTTAATTTGGCGAAAAAAAAAATCACAATCGGTGTCCACTCGCAGGGAGCGTCTTTGCGGCGAAGCCACGTGATCGGGTTAGCGGTGTCTGCAGAACATGCGACGAAAATATCAGCAGAGGCTGAGGAAACTTGAAATTCTTTACATTTTGAGGTGTTGAAAATGATGTAACGGCCGCGGTCTTCTGTGGGTCACGTCTGACTCCTTCGCCATCAAAGAAATGCCCAGGAATCAGTCTGTCGTCCAACGAAGCAGCACGTCTTCGCATCCACCCAAGTAGCACTTAATATGGAGCCCCCTCGGACCCGTACGGCCAAGCTGGGCTGGGGCAACCAAAATGATACCCATGAGGGTATCATTTTGGAAACAAGCCCCCTTTAGGAAACAAGCCCCCTTTAAGAAACAAGCCCAAATTGGGCTTGCCCGTGCTTTTTCTATTAGGGCACCATATATGCGTGGAAAAGGCTAACGGAGTACATATTCCAACTTCTCGGCCTCAAGGGTTCCTGTTGGGAATTGTAGGGCCGATATTATTCAAACTTGGTCTTTATGTAAAAAAAGCATTGGCTAAACTAAATGGGGCTGCCCACTCAAGAGCACAATAGGTCCTGCATGGGCCGTGGCAGGGCTAAACACGGGCATGCCCGCATGTTGCCTAGTACGGGAACCCCAATGAATACTTTTGGAAAGGTGAGACGGGACTAAGGGCTTCATGCAGAAAACTTCTGGACTGTTCACCAAATACCTCGATAATTTCCGCAAGGACTGTGGCGGGCCTGGAAAGTGCTCATACCCGATTCTGCCCAGATCGGTCTCATGCGAGGCCCTTTAGGGTAGATGCAATGCAAATGTGGGCCTAAAGCAAATTGAAGGTGAGGTAGCCCAAATGGGCTGCTCATTGAAAAGTCGAATATGTCCCGCATGGGTTGCGGCCGGGTTGAAAAGCGGGCATGCCCCGATGCTACCACACGAGCCTTTTCTTGGGTACTTGTCGGCAAAGGCAGCATACATTCGTATTCTCTGCGTTCAAATATGAGCCAATTGGGGATGCCCATGGAAACCCACAATGGGCCCCGTAGACGGGCTTACCCCTCCGAAATTTTTCCATCCTATATTTAAGGATGCCATTTTATTTATGTAATTCATTTTATACTCGCTGCTAATTGCCTCTTCTGGAAGTTCTGCATAACTGTTCTAAGCATATTCATGACATTACAAGAGACTCTCTTTTTTTTACTCTGGCAACTATATTAGTTAAGCAGTATTTGACAGAAAATATGCAGCAGAAACTGTTCCACTTTACCAATATGTACAGGACTATGTCCCTGTCTCCCCTGCGCCATTATTATTCGACCTAAAACACCAAAATAAATTTTCAGACCAACATCTAGGGGATAATGTGGGCCCGCCCACATTGTTTTAGTGTTCGGAAGAAATTTATTTTATGTTGCTCGGTATACAATGCAACGTAAAAATAGTGTTTAATGTTTCACACTCCATGATTAATGGAACAAGGTGTCACGAAATCGGCGTACATTTTTATCAAGCCGGCGAGGCGCCGCATCGAAGGATCTACAATGTTCGAGAAAAGCCTCCTTCCCCCCGCGAGAGAGCGCGTAGCTTTGTATGCGTTGCCGTCGCCCTCTTTCTCATCACCCGGCGATGACGATGATTCATCAGTCTGGAAAATGCCACCTGTCTCCAGAACCTTCGGCAGCGCATGACCAATGACGAAGCGCGGCTCAACGGGAGGAAAGGGGAACGCTTCAACAAGCGAAGCTAAGTGTGTGTGCACGCTAGTCTTAGCGTGTCTTAACAGAGAGACGCGGCGGGCTCTATTTCTGGAGGGCGCGGTGCCTTTGTGAGTCAGTCAGTGATTGCGGCGTGTTCGCAGATGCTTCGGCTGTACTCCCGGGGATCACCCGCTGCTGGCAAGCCCACGGACCTGCGAGGTTGTCCGGTGCCGGACTGAGAAAATGGGTTAGCCAGAGAGAGAAAGACGAAAGAGAGAGAGCAGAGAAAGAACAAGAGAGGGCTCGAAAGGAAGCCGAAGAGGAATGAGAGAGAGCAGAAAAAGCACGGCAGAAGGCTCGAAAGGAAGCCGAAGAGGAAAGAGAACAGAAAAAGAAAGTGAGAAGGCTCGAAACAAGCGAGAAGAGGAATTTCAGTGGAAAAAAGAATTGCTTACTATGAAACTTAAGCTCCAAAATTCAGGGAACAAGAACGGTTTAGCTGAAGTGCATAGCCCTAGCGAAGGACATAGGAGCTTGCGGATAGACGCAAGTAAATTGATCCTCAAATACGACGAGAGAAGAGACGATCTCGACGTGTTCCTCTTGCGCTTCGAAAGGATCGCCATAAATGCAAATTGGACAGACAGTGAATGTGCTACCATCTTGAGCACTTGCCTTAGTGGCGAAGCATTAAGCATATTTAGAAAACTTCCTCCTGAGGATGCAGGCAGCTATGACAAGGTGAAAGCTGCATTACTTAAAAGGTTTAGATTTACGACGGATGGGTTTCGTGAGAAGTTCAGGACTGGAAACCTACGGACGGTGAGGCGGCAACACAGTATGTTGCGCGATTCAGTCAATATTTTGACCGCTGGACTGAACTCTCAAATCTTAAGCTAGAGTACGGCGCACTTCGCGAAATCATAATTAGGGACAATTACTGGGTGGCTGTCACCCTGTTCTGTCACTGTATTTAAAAGAAAGAAAAGCTAATACTTTAAACGAAATGACGGATCTTGCAGATCAATATTTGGAAGCTCAGGGAGGCGAAAATTTCACCAAGAATGTAAATTCTGAATCCCCTCGAAAGCCCTGGCGTAAAGTCACCCCCGAGGTGCTATCTCTTCGGACAACTAGGCCATTATGCACCTAACTGCCGCAAACGCGCAACCAACATTCTATCCGCGTGTTGGAACTGCGGACAGAAGGGCCACAAAGCGATGTCGTGTCCCGACGCTGATAAGGCAGCTCCCCAGGTGGCATGCGAGAGGGCTCTGTCAGAGTCGGCATGTCGCCTGGAGGAAGAAGATGCCAATGGCTTTGTTGAGCTCAAGAACGGCAAGTCCGCATGGTGCACGGCCTAGAGGAGGAGGAAGCAGAGAAGGATGGTAATCGGAAGAAGGACAAGAAAATCCGGGTGGTGAACGCCGTAGTACATACGTAACCTGTATCTACGATGAATCGGATGTCGGTTTCGAGGGGAAAGATAGGAGGAAAATTAGTTTCTCTGCTACGAGATACAGGTAGCAGGGCCGTAATCTTTAAAGGAAGTTTATTTATTCTAGAAAACTCACAGCCCTTTGCATGGAAAGCTCTATCTACGATTTGGTGTTGGAAAATTTCAAGAGCGCAACATTTCACGAGGATCGAAGTTCCGCGCCTGTACGCGGCAGTGAACCTAAAAAGAAAATGGGAAGGCGGGGAAAGCAAGCCCCCGAGAAGCCGAAGGAAAAGCCCCGAGAAAAGAATAAAGAAAAAGAAACACCTCAGGACGAAACCGATAAGAAAGAGACGACACAGGAAATGAAGTCAGGAATGCCTAGGACGTCGTTGATGCAGGTAGCCCAAGTGATTTTCCTGCTCATGGGGGCATTACTTGGAATATTTAACCTTCAGCGGAAGAAATATCGGTGCCTAGGAAAGAGCACTACTACAGTGATTCTTTTTTGTTGGTTTGTGCGAGTTGGCGCAGGTTCCCGTCTATCCGTCGGCAATAGTGGTTGTAGGAGTATTTATCGGCACACATTGGTTGTGTGATTTGCAAGGACACTATCAGTCATGCCTTAAGGAATTTGCAGTAGCCCGATGTAGGAGAATGGAAGCACTTCAAATGCGAGAGCCTAGAGCGAAGGCAGAATCCTTGGTGGACAGAAGTGTTTCAGCCCTAACCGCAAGTTGGAATTACGCACGGAAATTTAGGTTTGGACTCTGACCCACGAAGGAGGAAACATGAAAACCTTGTATGTTATGTATATTGTACGCTGCCTCACTGCGCGTGTGGTATGAATCAAAGTGCAGAGATCGGTACTTGAAACGTTTCATGGTTGAGTTCGTTCGACTATAGTTGTAAAAGTGCATCACAGTGGGGCCGAGTAGCGACATAGATTGTATGTATCTGGAGTTAAAGTGTCATGTTTATGGTGGCATGTCACCGTGTTATGTGGTAGAAACTATGTTGAGTTCTTGCCGCGTATGTTGAACATCACTGTATGTGCGGGATGTGGACATTTTCCCGTGAAATTTGTGAGCGCACGCCGAAGGTTCTCCAGAACCTTCGGCGGCGCATGACCAATGACGACGCGCAGCTCAACGGGAGGAAAGGGAACGCTTCAACAAGCGAAGCTAAGTGTGTGTGCGCGCTAGTCTTAGCGTGTCTTAACAGAGAGACGCGGCGCGAACTATTTAGAGAGGGCGCGGCGCATTTGTGAGTCAGTCAGTCACTCACTCACTCAGTGATTGCGGCGTGTTCGCAAGTGCTTCGGCTGGACTCCCGGGGATCACCCTCTGCTGGCAAGTCCACGGACCTGCGAGGGAGCGGCCCTCGTCTTGTATGGCGGCCACAGCGTGACTCTCGAGGCGTCGGACTGCAACAGTGCTCGGTGAACAACGAGGTGTTTGTTTATGGGACTCTCGTGTATTGTTTTGTAATTTAAGCCCCTGTGTTATTGAATACATCTTTAGTTGCATGCTTAGCGTTGTTTTCTGTGAAACTCTCGTCTGTGTTTTTCAATTTTTCTCGTGTATTCCTCTGTATCGTCTCTTGCAATGTATAAAGTTTTGCTTTGTTTGTTACTTCAGACTCTGACCCTTACTCTGGGGTGAACCGGCAAAAGCTGAGCACCAAACGGCCACCCGCTTTTGCCCCTACAAGGTAGTTGAATTCCGGCTGAGCTTGCCATGCAAGTCGAGGGCATCTCCTTTGCGACCGGAACAGCTACCCCCATTCACTCTAAGGGTGTCTGAAGCGTGCGCAAAGTTTAGGGCGCATCGTTAATAGTAATCTCATTAATATTAACGGGTAATACAAGGGAGCCCCGAAAACGCCAGATTCAACCAACCAGAGAAATACATGGGCCAGCCCAAATCGGAGAGGCCTCCGTGAAGCCCGCGCCGGTACAATTCGGGTATTGCATGGAGACACTAACAGACATGAAAATAAAAACGTTGATCAATGGCGTGGTACTCCCCTGTTCAAAAGTAGGGCTATTAGTGATTTTGGTATGCCGCCCACTTTCGGCTGTCTGGGCCAAATTTCGGGAAGCCCTATTTGGTCTGCCAACACGGGTACTAATTGGGACCGATCGTGATAAAATTGGGCAGCTCTCGCGGGGCCTCTCTGGTCACGAGTTGCAAGTCCCGCATGGGGCCAGTACGGGCTGCCCCCACGGATCAAGTGCGGTCCCCTCACAACATAGTCCCCTTTTTGCTGCATGGGCAGGGCCAGACCTGCGTAGTTTGGGTAGTCGAGTACAAGTGCAAGGCATTGACCGGGCTCAAAGAATGTCCGGCCGAAAAGGACATCATCGGTAGCATATACATATATGCCATTTTAAGCCACGTAGGGTGATATCCATAAATATCTCAAAAGATGCAGGAGCACTGAACTGCCCGATCGGCATTACATCTTACAAAAGGCCGCCAGGCGCAATAAAAGCGATCTTGTTCTGAGGGTGCATAGGCATCTGCAATATTCCGACCGCAGATCAATGGTTGAAAAGTATGAGGCGAAATACCCCTACTGAAAAATCCTGTATAAAATTCGTAAAGGAAATCGTATACAGGTTTACTGTACAGGATCTGGGATACAGGATTGGTGGCTATTTCAGCAAATTCCTGTACTGCCCTGGAAAGTCCGGAATGAAACCGCGCGGAGCTCTGATAGCGGAATGGCCTGTATGATTCATGGCCCTCGTTTCCGGAAAGAAACGCGTCGCCAGGGTGGAAAAAGCATGCAACAATATAAAATAAAACGACTACAATTAAAATAATAAATAAAATTTAAAAAATAAAAAAAATTGTTTGCCGAAAGTGGAATCGAACCTCGGTCCTCCTGGTCTTCAGACGAGCATATTAACCGCTACTCTACGGCGGGTTACGGTTACAGTGGTTATTATTAAGTATATGTAGCTACTTTTGCTCTTTCGTACTTATTTTCCTTGGCAGTAGAATTTGTGGCCGTAATTCACCGATCGCCCTTTAAACACGCTGAATAACTTTGCAGGCTATCACGAGGGTTCACAAATGTGCCGTATCTTTTTAATGCGTCGCTTTATTGAAGGCAAACCTCAAGATATCATTATTTACTTGTGCTGATGTGTTTTTCATCGTCTACGACCGCTTGTAAGTTTTCCTACATACAGAGATATCCGGTGCACTAATACTTGTAATACTGGGCGTTTTAGCTTCACGTGCTACCAGCGAAGCATCGATGTCAATGAATACACTTCCGACTGAGCGGTTTCAATATGTAAACATTCGAGAACGCGTCGCCCCGTGTGCGGCTATCTGCGCATCTTTCGATGGTCAGCGATGTTTGTTTATTTTTTCTCGAACAGCTTTTTGTCATCGCTGGCGAAACGATACGTTCGTGCTTCTACTTTCGTGTTGTGGGCGGCAGATCTTCAGTCGCAGATATGAAGACGCACCGCAAGATCGCACGAGCTGCAGCGACTGTTGTACGCGCAAAAGCGATGCGACGCGCGTATATGCTTGCTAGCGCGCACTTCGACGGCTTCGCATTTTCGAGGTATTTGGGAAACGAAGCGTGCCCTTTATATACAGAACAGTTGTATAATATGTTTGGTATCATGCTTATTTATTGCGCTGGCGTGTCCAGCATGGTCATTCTGGTTGAGCTTCGTCGATCGGCCCGGCTTCTGTTCAGAAGCGGAATACTCTGCCCGGTATCAGTTCCAGAAATGACGCGGTCGTCCGGTTTCTGGTTAATTGATACAGGCTGAACACTACATAACACCACTACATTTGAAAAAGAAAAAAAGAAAAAAAGAAAAAGAAACAAAACGAAAATAGAACAGGAAAAAAAATTTACATGTGATTCGAACTGCGGTCTTTTCTGCCGCACGCACTTTAACCACTACACCACGCCAGGGAATGGTGATCGTGGTTATATATCTACTTATGTAGTCTAGATTTCTCTTTTGTAGTTTGTGTATTTTTGTAGGGTGTAGAATTTGGGGTCGTAAATGAACGGTCGCCCTTTAAACACGCTTGATCTTTTTCCTGGCTATCACGAAGGGTTATCCGTGTCCCGCATCTTTACAATGTATCGCTTTCTTGCAGACAAACCTCCGAATGTCACAATTTACTAGTGCTGATGTGTTTTGTCATCGTCTTCGAACGCATGCAATTTTTGCTACATATAGATATATGCGGTGCTCCAACACTTTAATACTGCTTGTTTTAGCTTCACCTGCTGCCAGCGGAGCCGCGACGTCAATGAATTTACTTCTGACCAAGTGTTTTGCATGCGTGAACACTCGAGGAAGCGACTCCCGATGTCCGGCTGACCTCGGCATATTTCGATGGTCAGCGATGTTTCATTATTCTCGAGCGTATTTTATCCGCGCTAACGAAGCGCTACGTTCTTGCTTGCACTTTCGCGTTGAAGGTTGCAGATCTTCAGTCGCAGATTATGAAGATGCACCGCAAGATCGTACAAGCTGCAGCAACTTGTGTACTAGATGTTAGTTCTTATTTATGATGCTTCCCTCCTACAATAATGCCCCTGTCAGGGCGCTGTAGGTACTGTGTATAAATAAATATAAATAAATAAACTGTTGCACACGCAAAAACAAAACGCGATGCATGTATGTACTTGCTAGCGCACACATCCACCGCTTCATATCTTCTAGGTATGTACGAGCAACGCGTACTCCACATATACAGAAAAGTTTTAACGTATATTATGTATGGTTTCATGCTTATTTAGCGTGAAGGCATGTTCCGACGTGGTCATCCTGGCTGAGCTTCACGATCCTCCCGGGTTGTACTGAGAAGCGGAAATACTCTGTCCCGTATCAGTTTCATTCATATCGGATTAGTCCGGTTTCTGTTAAACCGGACATGACCTGTCCTGTATATGAGCTCAATACAGGACTGGTCCGCCCTATTTCATATCCATACCGGACTGGGATGTCATGTATAAGACATTGGGTAAAAAATTGCGCAAAAAAACACAAAGGACAAAGAAGAACACATAAGACGTGTGACAAGCGCTAACTACCAACTCTTTATTCAAGCCGAAGACACAGCTTATATATGAAAAAATCGAGCATGCGCAGGAGGGGGCAGATAAAACAGTAGCAGTCAACACAAAAACATGTCTAGAAAGGCACATTCCGCCGAGTACATGTGTACAGACGTATCGCTAACACAACGATCGGATAGCTTATCGATATGATATGCCTCTAATAGAAGTCTAGCCTTATAATTCCCACTTCTGCCCAGAATCGTCGTCTTCCCAAATCCTGCCCTACACTTACAAGAGGCAATGTGCCGCACAAGGTTGGCGTTTTCATCTTTGACTTCAACGTTTCGAGCATGCTCCCTCAACCGGTCATTGACACAGCGGCCAGTTTGTCCAACATATGAGGCACCACAAGAGAGGGGGATTCGGTAAACCACTCCCACTGCACAGTTCACATAGGGTGACACGTGTTTTTTGCTGCAACCCCCGCCGGCACACCCAGTGATGCGTGGGCAAAGCTTAGAAAGCTTGTTGGGTGCTGTAAACACCAGGGGCACGTTGTGCCTGCCCGCAACTTTTCTAAGGTTGTGTGACAAACGGTGAACATAGGGCACCGCAACCGGCTTGGAAGGAAGGGGTTCAGCTCTTCTTCGGGTGCCCTTCTCTTTTTGCAGGATGGCCTCAGCTACAGCTGAGGCCATCCTGCATGAAGACAAATACCGGCAATGGTCTGCCCTGTATTAACTCTATACCGGACTGGACCGTCCGGATTGAGATCCATACCGGACATGACCTGTCCGATATAAACCCGTTTAAGATTCATACAGGACAGGTCACACCGGTATCAAATTTATACGGGATAATACAGGACCGGTTCAAACCCGTTTGTCGCGATACGGGATTTTTCACTAGGGACAGGCAATCTAATGCGCTCTCGGTACTGGGAAGAGGATAAACGTCTTTGTTACAACATTCAGGCGGTGATATTCCACGCAAAAGAGCCACGTGCCATCTTCTTGACCACAATGACAAGAGCAGCCCAAGGACTGCATGGCTCTTGAATAACACCTTTGTCAAGTATATCCCGAGCTTGTTCATTGACGAGCTGGCGTTCTGTTGGCGACAATATATACGGCTTCTGCCAAACCTGATGTGAGCAGCCTCTGTCAATGCGATCGCGGGTACGTGTCGGTGAAACGAACCGTGAGCCACTCGTCTCCGAAACGTACAAAAAAATGGATAAGCACTTCAGAAGTAAAGTCTACAGTGCATCACGTTGTTCGCTGGTTAGATATTTGCTAATCATTCAGCGCAGTTGTGAGCCAGGAATTGGAACAGCAGTGACTGCGTTAGGTGCGTCCTTTATCAAAGCCAGTGACGGAGCATCATCCTGTTGGCTACACGTGGCAATCTTCATATTCGCGGGCAAAACCACAGGCTGCGAAAAACAATTTGATGGCCCACAGCCGTGAGCTGCCCTTCACAAGAAAAAAGAGGGTACCAGGGCACGCCTTCTGTGTTGGTACATTTTTACGAAATATATGATGTATTTTGGGACATTCATTGACTTCCTCTGAGCAAAAACCATAACGATCCTCCACTGGCAGGAAAAGCGTCAGTGCGACTCCGTAGAAAATTGCCGCCTTGCCTACGTGGAAACTCTTAAAAGGTTCAGCATGACTGCCGTTATTAGAGGGAAACGGCTCTTCTTTGGGAATCATACTGACCCTTTGAAATCGCCGCTTTGCCTTCTTCAGGGCAGTCAGCTGACGACATTTCAAGGATTCAGCAGGACGATCATTGTTAAACCAAAGTGATTGTCATTTGTCTTTGTCTTTGTGATTGTCATTTTTGTTGTGTTACGTCATTGAGCCTTTCATTTTTGCTGTTGTGTTTTGTTGCTTAATATTACTTTGTGGCCTTTGTACTTTTTTTTCTTAATATTTGTACTTACCTATTTTCTGTATGCTCACCCTGCGAAAATCCCTTCCTGGGATTGCAGTATTAATAAATAAATAAATAAATTTGGGGTTCACGCAATCTACCGTGATAGTGTCAGGTGGTTCCTAGTTAGAGCGCCGTGCAAACCCTCTAGGAAATCTGGGGGTCCCTTGAAGATATTTGATGCTTTCCACTGAAGCTGACCACATTATTGATCTGTATCAGAGTTTCACGAGTGTCTATGTCAGGCAACGTGAGTTTAAACATCCTCCTGAAAATACTAGGCTTTGCAAAGGCGACAGCTTTATTAAACGTTGTTACAAATATAACATTTCTGGAATGTACAACAGCTAAAAATATAGAAAGGCACAGCGGAGGAAAAATCCTTAAGTACACTGACTTTCTAAACATTATTTTCCGTGCACAGTTGATTGCTCTAGCTACTTAAGCTGGATAATACAACGTGAGCTCTAAACCATAAAATAAACCCTGCAGCTAAAATGCTTTTTTTATTCCTTCAACAGAAAGGTCACAGAAATTTGGGTCCACCTCTTTACCAACCCTAAAAGTGAGATACAGCTCCAAAAAATCATTCAAAGTTTTCTCAATTTCGAGAGCTTTTTGTTTGCTGACACTCTCATGCCCATGATGTCGAATTTTTTTTTTCTAAGATCCTTAATATTCTTTATATAAAGGGCTGCGTTTTTTTAGCGCTTGAGTAACACAAATAGAATACATTTTAAATAGGCTTGCTACCTCCACCTAAACTAGAGGCGCCACGAAACAACATATTACTTATGTTCAATGTTATGTCCAATGTTAGAAAAACATAACAACTAGGCAGTACTTCATAAAAATCTGCATATTGAGGCCAAGACCAAAGTTACCAAGAATGCAAATAATTTTCATTCATCTCAGAACAGTCTTCAATGATTCAACAAGGGCTCCAGGATGCCAATGTCTGCATAGAAGCCGATACGTCATACAAGTCATGTTCACATGACAGGTAAATGACTAGGACAAGTTGAAAATCAGATTTGAAATTTTGGTTAATGGAGTAACGGAGGATCAGAAGCCGCTGAATCATTCAAACGTTTGCACATTAGGATGCAGCGGTGGCGTAGCGGTAGAACATCCGCCTCGCATGCAAGAGGACCTGGGTTCAAATCCCGGTGCCGCGCAATTCTCCACCGGATGAAAAAAAAAATAAAAAAATCTGCGTGACGATGGAATTGCATAAACAGGTTTGGGGTGCGACCTGATGCCGGTGAACACCTCCAGCAACGCACTCCCTCACCAGAACAGGAGTTGGCCACCCTGGTGCACTAATTGGCCGCAACCTCCTATGATAAGCTCCATAAAACCCCGGCCCTCAGTCACCAGCGGCTGCGGAACAACTGACCACGGTCAGACCTGTAACGCAGCAGGGGGTGCTAAGAAAGCCTGGCTTCGCTGAACAGGCCGCCATTGGAAACTGACCCTGGCAACATTTAATGCTAGAACCCTAGCTAGTGAAGCTAGCTTAGCAGTGCTGTTAGAGGAACTAGAGGGCATGAAGTTCTTGCCGCCTGATTACGAGCGTCGGATGCTTGAGGAGCTAGCGTTGCGCACACAGAACCCAGAGGAGAGCCTTCTCGAGTATGTACGCGCAATGCAGGAGCTCTACAAGAGCGCAGATCCCACGGCAAATGATCATGAACAGGTCGCGCCCGTGGTCAGGATGCCTTCCGCGCTTCAAGCCGTATTTGCGGGGGCGTGATGTTGCAACCCTCGAGGCCCTAGCACAGAAAACGAAGGTAGTGCAGGCGGATTTACTCACTGAATTGCGCTACCAGCCACCCCACAGGCCAGCCGAATCGCTAGAGCTGCGATGCGCCTGGGCCGGACGCCAAGACTCCGCGCCGCGCGCAAGGCGCAGACGTAGGGCAGCAAAGGCCAGCGGAAGGCTCCGCTATTCCTCGCGCTCTTGACCCCTACGCGTCCGAGCAGCGGCGTCGAGCTGGGCTCGTCAGAGACGTCCACATAGGCGTGGAACGAGGGGAAAGACGTCCCCAACTGCTTCGTGGAACGCGGTATCCCCCGACCGCGCGGCAGGCGGACGACGGCTTTTCTAAAATTGCAACCAGCCAGGCCACGTGGCACGCGAGTGTCAAGCAAGGCGTGTGCAGGGAAACGCGGACCGCCGGTGGCGATAATTGGTAGCACCAGCCTGTCGCCATCGGTGGGAAAATTTCGAGGTAGCCACGGCGGAAAATGGGGAAATGTACTCCCACGCCGGTGGCAGCGGTGGCGTAGCGGTAGAACATCCGCCTCGCATGCAAGAGGACCGGGGTTCAAATCCCGGTGCCGCGCAATTCTCCACCGCATTAAAAAAAAATCCCCGTGTCGGTGAAATTGCATAAACAGGTTTGGGGAGCGACCTGATGCCGGTGAACACCTCTGGCAACGCACTCCCTCACCAGAACAGGCGTTGGCCACCCTGGTGCAGTAATTGGCCGCAACCTCTCATAAGCTCCACAAAACCCCAGCCCTCAGTCACCAGCGGCTGCGGAACAACTGACTACGGCGGCGGTCAGGCCTGTGACGCAGCAGGGGGTGCTAAGAATGCCGGGCTCCGCGGGACAGGCCGCCATTGGAAACTGACCCTGGCAACGTTTAATGCTAGAACCCTAGCTAGTGAAGCTAGTTTAGCAGTGCTGTTAGAGGAACTAGAGGGCATGAAACGGGATGTCATAGGGCTTAGTGAGGTTAGGAGGCCGAATGAGGCATATACTGTACTGAAGGATGGGCATGTACTGTGTTATCGAGGTTTACCAGAGAGGCGACAACTAGGAGTAGGTTTCCTTGTCAATAAGTATATAGCGGGTAATATAGATGAATTCTATAGTATTAATGAGAGGGTTGCAGGCATCGCAATTAGGCCTAATAAGCGGTATAAACTGAAGGTTGTACAGGCCTATGCACCTACATGTAGTTATGATGACCAGGAAGTTGAAAGCTTCTATGAAGATGTAGAATCTGCAATGCGAAAAGTAAAGACGCAGTATACTGTACTAATGGGCGATTTCAATGCCAAGGTAGGGAAAAAACAGGCACGATACAAGGCAGTAGGTGACTATGGCATTGGTTCTAGGAATAGCAGGAGGGAGTTACTAGTTGAGTTTGCAGAGCGAAATAAATTACGAATCATGAATACCTTCTTCAGCAAACGGAAGAACCGGAAATGGACATGGAAAAGTCCTAACGCAGAGACTAAAAATGAAATCGACTTCATAATGTGTTCAACCCCCGCCATTATGCAAGATGTAGAGGTAATCGGGAAAGTGCGATGCAGTGACCACAGGATGGTGAGGTCCCGAATTAGCCTAAATCTGTAGAAGGAACGCAACAGATTAGTAAGAAAGAAACCCATCAACGAATTACCGGTGAGGGGGAGGGCAGAAGAGTTCAGGATCTCGCTACAGAATAGGTTTTCTGCTCTAACTGAGGATGGCGACATTACCCTAGAGGCAAGGAACAATAATTTCAGAGATATCATTACTGAGTGCGCGGTAGAAGTAGGCGGTAGGATAGTTAGAAAGGATACCGGCAAGCTGTCTAAGGAGACGAAAGATTTGGTTAAGAAACGCCAGAGCATGAAAGCTTCCAACCCAACAGACCAGATCGAATTGGCCGAGATATAAAAGCTAATCAATAAGCTCGAGGTGGCCGATATAAGGAAGTATAACATGGAGAAAATTGAGCATGCTGTAAAGAACGGGGGAAGCATTAAAGCGGTAAAGAAGAAATTGGGCATAGGCGAAAACCAGATGTTTGCGATAAGGGACAAGGCGGACAACGTTATCACGAATATGGATAAGATAGTCAAAGTAGCCGAGGAGTTCTATACAGATCTCTACAGTAGCCAAAGTAGTCAGGACCGTAATGAGATTTGCGGTAGGGAAAAACAGTCAGACGTTCCACCAGTGACGAAGGACGAGGTCAAGAAAGCACTAGAAACTATGAAAAGGGGGAAATCAGCTGGAGAGGATCAGATAACTACAGACTTGCTGAAGGACGGGGGGGATATCGTGCTGGGAAAACTGGCCACCCTGTATACGCAGTGCCTGGAGTCATCGACGGTACCGGAAGCATGGAAGAATGCAATCATTAACCTTATTCACAAGAAAGGGGACTCTAAGGACCTTAAAAATTACAGACCAATCAGCTTACTGTCTGTTACGTATAAGGTATTTATAATATAATCACTAATAGAACCAGGACAACCTTAGACTGCAATCAAGCAAAAGATCAAGCAGGGTTTCGGAAACGGTACTCTACTATCGATCATATCCATACCATCAATCAGGTGATAGAAAAATGCTCGGAATATAACCAGCCCTTATACATAGCATTCATTGATTACGAAAAAGCATTTGACTCAGTTGAAACCTCGGCGGTGATGCAGGCATTGCGAAATCAGGGGGTAGACGAGCCGTACGTGAAAGTGCTGGAAGATATATATAGTGGCTGCACAGCAACCATAGTTCTGCATAAAGAAAGTAACAAAATTCCCATAAAGAAAGGTGTTAGGCAAGGAGACACAATCTCCCCAGTACTATTCACAGCTTGTTTAGAGGAAGTTTTAAGATACTTGAAATGGGAGCAGTTAGGGATAAGAGTAGATGGAGAATACCTCAGAAATCTGCGATTTGCTGATGACATTGCCTTGCTAAGCAACTCGGTGGATGAACTGCAAATAATGATTGATAACCTAGACAGGAAAAGTAGAAAGGTAGGCTTGAAAATCAATATGCAGAATACTAAGGTAATGTTCAACAGCCTCCGGAAGGAACAGCAGTTTACATTCGGTAGAGAAATACTGGTAGTAGGCGACTATGTCTCCTTAGGACAGGTAGTAACCGCCGATCCGGACCACGAAAAGGAAATAACAAGAAGAATACGATTGGGATGGAGCGCATTTGGCAAATACTCGGAGATTATGACTAGCAGCTTACCGGTATCGCTCAACAGGAAAGTATACAACAGTTGCATCTTGCCTATGAGGCTGAAACGTGGAGGCTAACCAAGAGAGTTCTACTTAAGTTGAGGACACCCCAGAGTGCTATGGAACGAAACATGGTAGGGGTAACATTAAGAGATAGAAAGCGTGCAGAGTGGGTCAGAGAAATAACTCAAGTTACCGACATTCTAGTAGAAATTAAGAAGAAGAAATGGACATGGGCAGGACATGTAGTGCGAAGAGAGGATAACCGATGGTCGCTGAGGGTGCCAAACTGGATTCCAAGGGAAGGAAAGCGTAGCAGGGAGCGGCAGAAAGTTAGGTGGGCGGATGAGATTAAGAAGTTCGCAGGGGTCAAGTGGATGCAGCTAGCACAGAACCGGGTTAAGTGGAGAAATATGGGAGAGGCCTTCGCCCTGCAGTGGGTATAATCAGGCTGATGATGATGATGACATTGGGATTACCTCCGGGAAGATTGAGTTTTCACGCTGTCTATCGTCAGTATCCTCTTTACACTTTTCCTTTTGTGTATCAACTTCTTTGCCGCAAGGGGCATTATTTTCTAAAGTTCCTAGTCCGGCTCCTTACAGAGAAATACCAGTAAGCCTACTGAAAGGCGAGCAGACTAGCCCTCCCATTTTAAATACATGATATTTTACTGAAAATTAACAGTTGTTGGCAACAGATTACATATTCCTAATATTTAAATCACCAATATAAGAACATAAATCCTCACGTGACATAAGTGATGGTGAAATTTGAGACAGTTGTATATTGCAGGTGACATCAGTTTAGTTCAGTTTAGTCGTTAAATCGTTTCCGACTCTTCGTGACCCTATAGACCATATCACGCCATACTTTCCTGTATCTCCTGTATCTCACTATCTTCCCAATATCACATAACTTCATCTGCAGCTCCTCGAGGATATCACCAAACCATCAAGTTCGCTGTCTACCCCTTCTCCTGTGAGGGTCTCAACCTTTCCGAAAATCAAATCTTTCTCCAGCGACTCCTCTCTTCTCATCAGATGACCAAAGTAGCTGAGCTTCAACTTTCGAATTTGACAATCCAATGAGCAGTCAGGGTTTATGGTCGACAATATCGACTGAAATGATCTTCTGACAGTACAACGAACTTTCAAGAGTCTCCGCCAGCTTCACAATTCAAACGTATCAATTCTTCGGCGGTCAGCCTTCTTCACAGTCCAACTCTCGCATCCTTACATCACAACTGGAAAGACCATAGGACACGTTATACAGATCTTGGTTGGCAGACTAATGTCTCTGCTCTTTACTAGGCGGTCAAGGTTAGCCATGGCTCTCTTTCCCAGAAGCAGGCGTCTCCTAATTTTATGGCTGCAGTCTCCTTCCGGAATAATCTTGGAGCCCAAGAAGAGAAAATCTGTCACAGCTTCCACCTCTTGTCCCTTGATGCTCCAGGACGTGATAGGGCAAGACGCCATGATCTTTGCCTTTTTAATGTTCAGTTTAAGCCGAAACTTCTCACTGTGTTCTTGTATGCGCGACAGAAGTCTCTTGAGTTCCACTTCACTTTCTGCCATTGAAGTGGTATCATCCGCATATCTAAGGTTATTGATACGTTTTCCAGCATTAACTCCAGCTGAAGACTCGTCCAGACCGACCTTCCTCATGATGCACTAAGCATATAGGTTAAATAGGCAGGGCGACAGTATGCGGCCTTGTCTCTATCCTCTCGGAATCGGAGACCAATCAGTAAGACCTTGCCCAGTTCTGACTGTGGCCTCTTGCCCTTCATACAGGTTCCTGAGGAGACAGATGAGGTGAATAGGAACTCCCATCTCTTGGAGAGGTTGTCACAACCTGCTTTGATCTACGCAGTCAAACGCTTTCGCATAATCAATAAAGCAGATGTAGATGGGTTTCTGGAACTCTCTTGCTTTTTTTCAATGATTCAACGAAGGTTGGCGATCTGCTCTCTTGTTCCTCTGCCCTTGCGAAACCCAGCTTTCACGTCCGGAAGCTCTCGATCCACATACTGCTGCAGCCTACCTTGGAGGATTTTCAACATCACCTTGCTAGCCTGCGAAATAAGCGCGATTGTGGAGTAGTTGGAACAATCTTTGGCACTGCCTTTCTTTTAAATGGGGATTTAAACTGACCGCCTCCAATACTGTGGCCACTGCACGGTTTTCCAAATTTGCTGACATAAAGTATACAGAACGTTAACAGCATCATGGTTGAGGTTTTGAAGCGACTCGGCTGGAATGCCATCAATTCCGCTACCTTTGTTCTTAGCAAGGCTATCTAAGGCCCATTAAAGTTTACTCTTCAGGATGCCCGGCTTGAGATCAGTAATCACAACCGTCTTATGTTGGGCTTGCACATCCGGGTCCTTCTTGTACAGTTCTTCTGTGTTCTTGACACCTCATCTTTATCTCTGAGGCTTCAGTGTGAGGTTCCTTCCTCGTTTGTCCTTTATCACGCCTAGGTTAGCACAAAAGCTTCCTTTGATATCTTTGATTGTCTTGTACAGAGCTCTTGTGTTCCTCAGTTGGCTTATGTCCTCAACTGCTTGGCACCTGTATGTTCAGGAAGGCATTCTCATCTCTTCTTGCTATTTTCTGAAACTCCGCATTGAGAACTTCGTATCTTTCTCTTTCCCCCATAACTTTTGCCATCCTCCTTTTCTCAGCTATTTGCAAAGCCTCTTCAGATAACCAGTTTACTTTCTTGCATTTCTTTTGCTTTGGAACTACCTTAGTAGCAACTTCTTGTATTATATCACGAACATCAGTCCACATCTCTTCGGGCTCTTTGTCTTCTAGATCTAATTCTTGAAATCGGTTCCTCACTTCCAAAGCATATTCTAATGGAATTTGATCCAGATCATACCTGAAAGGCCTTCTAGTTTTCTGTGTTTTCCTCAATCGAAGCTTAATTTTGGCAACAAGAAGCTGATGATCAGTGCCACAATCGGCCCCAGGCCTTGTTTTTACTGCTTGTATAGCGCTTCTCCATCTCTGCCGGCAAAGAATATAATCGATCTGATTCCTGTACAGACCATCCGGTGAAGTCCATGTGTACAGGCGCCTCTTGTGCTGTTGAAAATGAGTATTCGCTATTTTCAGGTTGTTTTCTTGACAAACGTCTACTAGCCTCTGCCCAGCTTTATTTGGCTCACCAAGACCGAACTTGCCTGTAATTCCGGATATTTCTTCACTCCTGACCTTAGCATTCCGGTCTCCTATGAGAAAAATGACGTCTGATTATGGGGTGCGGTCTAAAAGGAATTGTAGATCCGCATAAAATCAACGTCAGCTTCTTCGGCAGTAGTGGTCGGTGCATAGACTTGGATAACTGTTACATTGAAAGGGTGACCTTGGATCCGAAGTGAAATCATTCGGTCGTTTATGGGTTTGTACCCTAGCACTGCTTTGCCCATTCTTCTTTTGCCTTGGAACTACCTTAGTAGCAACTCCTTGTATTATATCACAAAGATCAGTCCACATCTCTTCAGGCTCTCTGTCTTCTAGATCTAATTCTTGAAATCGATTCCTCACTTCGACAGCAAATTCTGATGGAATTTGATCCAGATCATACCTAAAATCCTTCTAGTTTTCTGGGTTTTCCTCAATCGAAGCCTAAATGCGGCAATAAGATGCTGGTGATCGGTGCCACAATCGGCCCCAGGCCTTATCTTTACTGCAGGTGACATATATAGGTCCTACTATATCTGCTTAAAACTGCATGCCTAGGCATGGATGTTGCTTTCTTTCATTAGTCCTTATTGCTTGCTGCAATGTTTTATATTGCCAATAGTTTTATTTTTAATCTCTATTTTGTTTTGGTCCTAATAAAGGCGCTGATTTTGACACTTCATTCAATAAAGTAAGTCAGTAAATACTAAAAACATCCAAAGTGCACAGTAGTCAATTGAACTCTCCCATAGGATAGACTAGCATTCCTGTGTACAAAAACAGTGCACATATGTCCGGTTGAAGCAATTCATTCCCCTTTCTTTCTGTTCAAAACAACAGTTCAGCTTGTGCACTTGAACAGGAGGAAATGGACTTGAGCTAAATGTATAAGGCAGAAAGAAACCCAACCTTCTGGTTTCGTAAGAGGGGATTCGAGGGACACTAAATATATAATCAAGTGAGCAGATTCATGCTTACTTGAGATCATATCGGGCATCTCTCAAGCTATCGTTGTAGCTTTTCGCCCGAGGCCCATTTCCTGTATATTACTGGAAATAAAAATGTTTTTCAATTTAATGTCGTAGAAAAGCCAGACTACTGCCGTCTTTCAGGGCTATGTGTAAATATGCGTGTGGCAACATAAATTCACCCCAAGGTCGTGTACATTTGTGTCTAATCCTTTGCGTGTGGCAGTAGATTAGGCCACTGCGCACAGACCTGAAACATGTGAAACATGAAAGCCAAATAAGGTCCCTGCACTAACTGAGAACACAAATATCATGGTTCAAGCAAACAACTTGGATATCTGTGATTCCTTAGAAGCTCAATATCACCAGGCCAGTGCAGATTCACTACTTACTCGAGGTGGGATTTCTTTTCGAATACGAGCCAGGCAGCTAGCTTCTCTCGAAGATTTTGAGGCCTGTCACCATCCTTTTGCGCTTTTCACATTTATAGCCGCACGAAAAGAGGCTCGCGACAACGTGTATTGAACCAAAGTTTCTGTAAAGTGATCTGGTCTAGTTCCTTTCCTGAAGCAGCACTGGCAGCGTCCTGTTGACAGTCCTGAAACATTACAGCAAAACATGATCATCAAGCTAACCTCGAACAACAAAAACAAGGTTCAAGAAAGCAGCTTCGATTTTCCACGCTGCCCCTCAAACATGAAAGAACAATTCCCGTGGCTGTATTCAAGCAAGTCACAACAGAAGCAATGACACCAGATTGTGAAGCACCATCAGAAATAAAGGGACGCCTTTTCTCTGAAGTTACGCAGCAATTTGAAGCAAACCTTATTCTCAGCATTCATCTTTGCATTTGTTACACAAATCCCACCTACTCGAAAAAACTACAGACAATTTCTTGTTCTCACTACATATTATTTGGGTGGTTTCTGACCGTGAGGTGATGTAGCAGCATAATCAGTAACCAGTAACCAGGGATGGGTGCGGTAATGTTCGGAGCAAGCAAAAACCAAAATAAACCATCAGCAGCTGTGTTTCAGCCTCAGAGCTTATTGAATGTCCTGCTTGCCTAGAGCACACTTCAATGCCAAGCTGCCGGTTGATATTTTCTCTTTCTTCCGCAGAGCATCTCTCCAGCGCTACCGCCAAGCGTGCTCATGGCTGTGTGTGCCTCCCGCATGTTCACGCGATTCAACAAACGAACATACATTAATGCATGAAAATTTTCTTTGCTCCGCAAAGCACGTGACCACCGCTTTTCCCACCCATGCCAGTATGCTCAAGTCTCTATGCGCCTCCCACATGTGCTCACGCTCTAACAATTCAAGACGTGTCAGTAGATGCATCTCACCTGAGTCAGCAGGCGGTCTTCCAAAGCCAAGTGATCAAAATCGCCGATTAGAAGGTTTGAGCGCAAATCTTGGGCTTGCTTTATAGTTTGATTAATTTTCTTGACTCATCGTAAGACACTAAAAAAATTACCTGCATGGAAGTTTGCTTTACGCCATGCAGCTCTTCACAATTAACCGAAGGGCCGGGAACACAAGGCAACGTGGTTTTGAAAGTTTCTAAGAGGGGCGAATACAGAGAAAGTGTTCTCAAGATGGTGGCCATGCGGGTGGAATCATCCGCGCACAAAAAGTGCGTTGAGGGAGGTTCACAGAAAGCACACAAATATCCGCTGCATCCTTGAAATTCTTGTAGGGTTACATGCTTGCGAAGGACGAGTTCAGGCAATGAAGAAAGTTCTGTTTGTAGACTACATCGATATCGAGGGGCGCAGCAATGCAGGTGAGCGTAAGAAAGCTTCGGTCAGAACCGCCATGAAGCGTGCGAGTAACACGAAAGTACAGCGGTAAAAAAGCCGTAGACAGGCGCAGGATAATCCCGTCTGGGGAGCTTGCGCCATTACGAACGTGGATCCCATGGTAGCGAAACTTGCATAGAGCCAATGGGGCTCGACTGAGTGAGGCACGAGTTTTTTTGCATTGCCACGCTGCCCCGAGAACTTATTACTAGTGCCATTAAAATACAAACAAAACATGACGTCATAGTAGCGTATCTATGGTTGGCGTTTATTTCGAATCTTTTTTTCTCATAAACCCGAAGGACAAGGCTGACGAAGACGAAGACTGGACGATGCTGAGCTAAGTTGGCAAAAATTGACCCCGTAAGTGTTGTGGAAATCAGTTTGACAGAAATGTTTACAGCCAGTTTAAGGCAACGCTTGGTGTTGAAGAAGGCGTATTCTTAGCCGACTCCTCCAAGCATCGTTCTTTCTCCGTCGTCGTTGGCCTTGCCTTTCTGTGCGAGTCATCTAAAAGCATGTAGCCTTACACCGCTAATTACATCCACCTAGATTCTTCATGCATGCACTGGCCTGTTGAGTGACAAATTCCCCGTAGTGCTAGCACACTACGAAAAGCAGAAATCAAGAATGAAGTATTAGAAAAGCAAACGCAGTTTAATCTCAGCTCTAGGACGTCATTAGGCTGCAATATGGTGCAGTAAATTGAACAGAAGGCGTTAAAATAAGATGGGATATACAGTTCCAATAATCACACAAAGTAGTATGTTACAGCAGTAGTACGGCCAAGCTTCAAGATGAAAAAGGCACGTAACAAAGCGTGCACTGTTAACACATCGTTTTGTGCGTATAGTTATTTCCAAGATAATTTGTGCACCGCTATGCGCCCACAAACTCAGGGCTTACAAGCGAAGGATCCTTCGGTTGGAAGCCTTGTACTAATTAGTACAAGTCCAGAAAACATAACGGCGTTCAAATTGCCTTCAACTTCATTGTTCATCAAAGCTTGTCATGAAGACTACAATGTTGTCTGGGTACATGAGACAGGTTTGCCCCTGAGGCCTGCTAGCAACATTTCCACAAATCGCTGAAACGGTGGTGCAGTGCAAAACCCAAATGGCAGGAACTTCATCTCAAAAATCTGTTCAATGTACTGAAGGCTGTTTTCTCTTGGTCTCTCTCGTCAACTCCAATCTGCTTGTACCTGCTCTTGAAGGCCAATGACGACAAGTACGGGGTGTAGAGAGTCAGTTGAGGATATAGCTGGTCTTTGGGAGGAGGAAGACATCTCTTTTCATTAAGCTGTTTAGTCTACAGTAATTGAAACAAAGCTGTAGACATCGACCTCTACGTCTATTCGCAGTTACTCTTGCAGTGCATCGCCCTGAAGCCATAAGACGCCCTCACATGGCGCGAATTTTCGGGTTACCCCAAGTGGGAATCACTTACTTGAGCTGAGTAGCGAATGCTCCACTGATAACCGAGCAATCAGATCCTTTGTTCACCAAGGCAGTACACCAAAGCCACTTTAAAAACATTTGCTTCACAAACTCATATAGCTCATTATCTTTGAGTGGAGTCCATGCTTCGTCGCTTGCCGTGATTTTTGCAGGAGCATGGCACTACCTTTCTCAAGCGATGCCTTGTGGTCTGGACACTTGTAACCAACTTTAATGTAAGGACGCTCAATTAGGAAGGCTAGTCCAAAAAGCAACTAGGAAGTTCGGGCTCTTACAGCTGGTAATATCGTCTCGTGCTCATGCACTGGCCCCAGGTCATTTTTCTTCTTTATAATCAGCACAGGGAAGAAGAGGGAGCCGCCTTGACAAATTAAACAACCTGTGTTGGTTGTAGTGTTGCTTCAAATGCGACATTGGACAGTTTCATGGCCAAGTTGTCGGATATCTTGCAAAGGCGCTACAGGCTCAACAGAAGTGCGCTCAAGGATGCAGTGATCAGGCTGGGTTGACATTCGGGGGAAGGAGGGGACAAACTTGCACACATAGGCGTACATGACACACCGGTAGTAATGGAGACAAAGCCATGCATCAATTTTGAAGGAAACAATGTGAGAAACTTGTGAGCCGGCGTGGAACAAAGCACTTATTTCCAATAAAAGTGGTGAGGAACCACAATCAGGAATTGGCCCGGAAAGACATAATTCCCTTGGTACAAGAGCCCATCACGAATTGTGAAGTGAGCAGCCTTCTCATCAACTGCTCGAAACATCGAATGCGTATTTTGTCAGTGCAATGAATGCAGGTATAACGTTGAGAAGAAATTGGTGCCCTGCAAACAGTAAAGGGTGGTGTCGATTTAGGGGAAGGGTTAGACAGCCTTACAGGTCATGTTATTCATGCGACAGTAGTTTAAGTGAAATTCGATGGAGCCATCTTTTTGGTGACAAGGACAACGAGGAAGGCCAGAAGACTGCATTGGTTGAATGACTAGTCGCTGAACCATGTCAGCCATCTGTTCGTCGATTATGGTGTTCAGTCGCCGAGACGTGATTTAGGCATTGGCACAGCAGCGAGTAGGCGTCAGTGTTGATCAGACTGGTGACAATTAACGGACAGTCCAAACAATGATGCGAAGAGTCCTTTCGGCATGAGCTTATCTTCTATGGCGCTGGCAAAGACAATGCAGGCTAGATCAGCAGAAGTAGTAAGCACAGCTACCGATTACCGGTAAGTGGCAAGAGTCGCCATCATAGCCGCAGTCGACCACAAAGGTGAAAGACTGAACATGTCCCAGACATTTACCACAGTGAAAGAGAAGTAACTGAGGAAACTGATGATGGCTATTCGACTGCATCTAGTTTCTACAGTAAGCACGGCAAACGACAGGAGGTAAACTGTAAGGAGTGTAGCGATCGTGGAGAACCCCGCATCCCTCCGAAACGCCGCGCGCCGCGGAGGATGAAGGGGATAAAAGTATTCCTTCTCTTCCGGGGTTGAGTAACCCAAACGGGTTGCTCGATAGCGCCGCGTTTCCCTCTTCCATCGCCGGGCGCAGGAGCGCACCGCTAGGCGTCGCAGACGCGACGCTCATTGGCCGAAAAAGGACAAAGGGCAAGATGCGCCGAGATCGGCGGGAACCGGCTACCGCCGAGGGGAGACGACAGCGAGCCGCGACAACGGAAGGACGCAAGGTAAATACCTCTCCGCTATACTCCTTTGTTGTCGCCATATTGCCCTTCGAAGTGTCAGGCCCCATCCAAAAGGATAGGGTCTCCAGGAAGACCTTCACCAGCATTCTTTTTGGGAAAACCCAATAAACATCTGGTTCCGGGCAAAGTCCTGTTCTGTGTTGTGTCGTACTTCGCATTACCACTTTGCGGCCGTGAGAACGGCTCCCGTGGTGTGTGATCGCGGGAGCTCTGTGTTTGCGGCCTAGGCCTCAGAAGAGGCTCGACGGCTTAGTAAGAACCCCCACAACTGGCGCCCCAACGTGGTTCTCTCGTCCAGAAGCACTAGAGCTGCTCGCTCCCGCCGGACACAATGCCAGACCAGAGTAATCAGCCTGATCTGATGTGGTTTGCAGAGCTCAGCCCCGGGTACAGGGAAAGCCCGGCCCACGGATCGCTCGCCGCCAGCGCGACTCTGAAGACGGGACAATTCGCCTACAGACGGGTCAATTTCTTGTCCCGTACGGGAATCGTGGTTGATACCGGCAATGGTGGTTATCGGGAAAGTCCGTTCGCGCCACTCAAGCCGTTCGTCACAGCACCGACCGCGACGGCCGAAAGGACAGCTTCCGAGATGGAAAGGAGGAATACCTCACGAGGAAGCGGCGCTCCCCCTCAGCCGCTGAATACAGCAGCTGCAGCCCGTCCCCATGCCTTGCGCGTGGGCGCGGAAGAGCGTTTACAGGGCCTGCTGGCAAACGCCGACAACCTAACAGACCATGAGCGCGGCAGCGTCTTTTCGTTGTTAGGAAACTTCAAAGAGATGTTCACGGACCGCCCCGGCTGTACCATGCTTGTACAGCAACGCATTGAGACAGGAGACGCGCAGCCTTGGAAATCCAACCCGAGACCGGTCAGCCCCGCCAAAAGGCAGGCGGTTGACGCGGCGCTGCAAGAACTGATCGATGCGGGCATTGTTCGCCGCTCATCAAGCCTCTGGGGATTCCCAGTGGTGCTGGTCCCCAAAAAGGACGGTAGCTCACGGCTGTGCGTGGACTACAGGCGACTGAATGCGGTCACAAAAAAAGATGCATACCCCTTCCCGAGCGTGGACGACATTGTTTCGAACCACGGCGGAGCGCGGTATTTTTCTACTCTGGACGTTAGCAAAGGCTATCTCCAAGTAGAGATGCGACCAGGCGACGAGTGTAAAACGGCGTTCACCTGTCTCTACGAATTCGTTAGGATGCCCTTCGGTCTGTCCGGAAGTCCGAGCACCTTTCAGCGGCTGATCGACGGTGCACTGGGAGACGCCAAATGGCATCACGCTCTCGCCTACCTGGACGACATCGTCATCTACTCCCGCACATTCGAGGAACACCTCGAACACCTCTGAGACGTTCTGGGAAAACTCAGAACAGCAGGTCTCACGCTGAACCCCGCTAAAGCACAGCTGTGCAGGGCTGAAGTCAGTTTGCTCGGCTACCGCGTTCAGCGAGGAAAAGTAGCCCCGGACCCTGACAAACTTCGCGCTATCCTGGAATTCCCGGTGCCGAATGATGTAAAGGCCATGCGCCGTTTTCTCGGCATGGTGGGCTACTATCGCCAATTCATTCCCAGCTGCATCCGCCTGCAAACCCCTCTAACAAAATTGTTAAGGAAGGCAGCCTCGTGGGAATGGAGAGAGGAACAGCAGGCGAGTTTTCGTCAGCTCTCGCAAGCCATCGCCGATACCGCGTCACTGAAACTCCCCGACCTAAATAGGCCCTTTTTGATCCAGACAGATGCCTGTGATTTCGGAGTGGGCGCAGTGCTTCTCCAAAAGGAGGACGAGAAACTGTGCCCCGTGGTGTTCGCCAGCCGCGCGCTGACGCCGGCGGAGCGCAGCTACTCAGTGACGGAGAAGGAATGCCTCGCTATCATCTTCGCGCTCCGAAAATTCGAGATGTACGTGGAAGGTACAAGTTTCACGGTCGAAACCGATCACATGGCCTTGACATGGCTGACCCGCTTACGCGAGCAGAGCGGGAGGCTCGCGCGCTGGCACTGACGCTACAGCGCTTCGATTTCGAGGCGCGCTACCGGAAAGGTGCCACAAACGTGGTTGCGGACGCGCTGTCGCGCGCGCCGGTGAATGACCCGTCCCCAGCCGCGGGAGAGGAGGCGCCGCAACTTCCCCGCTCGTCGGGAAAGGAGGGCCGAAAGGAGAAATTCCTGCCTCCGGAGCACGCGCATCTCGTGACAGCGAAAACGCCGATCGAGATTGCATTCAGCAGGGAAGAGCTTATCAAAGCCCAACAGGAAGACTCGTATTGTCGTGAGATGGTCGCCAGTCTGCGTGAAGAGACGGATCAATCGACACCGCTGGTCGAAGAGCGCCCAGGATCCGCGGAGAACGCGGTAGGCGCGAGCTCTAGTGCAGCTGGTATTGCTGCGAGTGAGCTGGAGAGCTTCCTGTTGGACTCTGATGGAGCTTTGCTGAAATACGTGCCTGGCAAAGAAGACTCAAACGAGTGCTTCAAAGCCGTCATCCCCGACCAACTGAGGCATGCTGCTTTGCAGCACTATCACGACGCAGACGGTCACGGAAGCGCACCAAAGACATGGAAGAAACTATGTCGGCTCGCTACCTGGCCAGGAATGAAGGCTGATGTATGTAAGTACGTACGGACCTGCCACGTCTGCCAAGAAAGGAAGCCGCGAGGTGGAAAACCGCCTGGCCTGCTCCAACCGATCGTGAGCACAAAGCCATGGGAAACTGTGGCGTGCGATCTGATCGGACCGCTGCCGCGCAGCAAAAGAGGGCACAAATTTGTGTTAGAGGTGACATGTCACTTCAGCGGAATCGCTGAACTCTATCCGCTGCGAAACGCCACAACGAAGGAGATCCTGACGAAGCTCTCAGGATTGTTCTGTCGCTACGAGTTTCCGGAGAGGCTGATCACTGACAACGCCTCGTATTTCACGGTGAAAGCTTTTTGTGATACGTGTGCCGCCATGGGCGTACGGCAGCAGCGAACGACGTGTTATCATCCGCAGTCAAATGTGACCGAACGCCGCAATCGCGATGTGAAGCCACTACTCGGGGCATACGCCCGGACGCACAACGACTGGGATGAGCACCTCGACGCGATCACCTTTGCACTGCGAACAAGCGAGAATCGCTCTACAGGTTTCACGCCTGCCTTCCTGATGTTCGGGAGGGAACTAAATACGCCAACTGACACCATTTTGACCAAAAGGCAGGATGCTTCGTCAGGCGAAACGGCAATAGCCGACTACGCGCGGCGCATGCGTGATCGCTTGCAAAAAGCAGTGAGCGAGGCCAGCCAAAATCGCGCTAAAGCAAGGGCTAGCCAGAAGGCTGCCTATGATCGCGCGCATCGGAACGTGGAATTTCAAGTGGGAGACTTCGTTCTAAAGCGTAGCCATGTGCAGAGCGATGCGAGCACGGGGTTCGCAGCTGGCCTTGTGCCTAAATGGATTGGGCCGTTCATAGTTGCTGAGAAGCTCTCGCAGTTGAACTACAGGCTAAAAGATCCGAACACGGGTCGACTCAGCAAGCCGATCCACGTCGGGGAGCTAAAGCAGTACTTCCAACGGGAAGTGGCTGGCAGGGCGGCAGCGCCGATTTCGCGAAGACGCGAGAAAAGGTCAGTGCCCCCCCCCTACCCCCAAGGCTCACCCATACAACACCCGCTCTAGGCGAACACGACCTTGATGGGGTGACTGGCCTGACAACAACGCGTCGACCGCTCAGGTAGGCAACGGGTTGTGAGGAAACGAGCTGGCTACGGGAGGGTCGTATCTAGCAGTACTGTTGGTATGTCCCCTCGTCCCAAACAAAGGGGGGGAGGAAAGGAAAAGCGGGCGGTGGCGAAGACGCTACCAAGCTGTCCCCCCTCTCCACTCGCTGCCGTAGGGACCTGGCCAAATGGCAGGCAGCTATTGGCTAGGAGCGCCAAAGGAAAACTAGCCGGAAATCCGAAAGGGGTCTCCCAGAAGGCGCTGCGAAGACAGGCGTCGTCTCCCAGCGAACTCGCTGACGCAGTCGACATCACAAGCATCGGATAGTCAGCAGCAACAACACCTTGGGTGCCAGCGACGGTCGCAGCTCTAGCCGCCACAACAGAAGCGCGCACTCCCTCGAGACCGGCCGTGCCACAACCCAAGTCGCCGCCGCCCAGCCGTCAGGAAGCAGCGCCCGGTGACGGTTCTGGACGGCTGTAGGAGCAGCAGCTGCCGGCTGCAGTGCTGCCTCTCGAGCGCCGGATCGCCATGGAGGGACACTTCTCGAGAAAAGCGCTTCGGATATCGCCGCCGTGTTTCCGGCAAGTGGCGTGTGTGCGTGCGTGCGCGCGTGTGGGTGTGACTGCGGTCGTCGCAGCTGTGTGACAGCATTTCCGTGCGGTCGGCGTACCGACGAGGGGTGCCATGTGATCATCGCGAACTTCGAGACAAGGGACTTAATTCGTGCTTCACGGCAGACAGAGTAGCTGTGGAGCAGCGAACGGAAAGATTACGGCGCAACCAACCCTCCAGGCACTGGACGTCGCGAAACCGCTGTGGCGGCGCTTACACCTGCGCAGTGAAGAAGTGTACGGAAGCCCGGACTACCCGGCCATCCCAACTACCCGGACTACCCGACATCCCGGACTACCCGACCATCCCGGACAGCGGCGTTGGAGCGTTGGATGCAAGACAAGGCGGCAAGGAAGTCGTTGCCGGCCTACCGTCGCCTGAATTCAGGTGACGTTCGGTCTTTAGGGAGGAGAAGTGTAGCGATCGTGGAGAACCACGCATCCCTCCGAAACGCCGCGCGCCGCAGAGGATGAAGGGGACAAAAGTATTCCTTCTCTTCCGGGGTTGAGTAACCCAAACGGGTTGTTCGATAGCGCCGCGTTTCCCTCTTCCCTCGCCGGGCGCTGGAGCGCACCGCTAGGCGTCGCAGACGCGACGCTCATTGGCCGAAAAAGGACAAAGGGCGAGATGCGCCGAGATCGGCGGGAACCGGCTACCGCCGAGGGGAGACGACAGCGAGCCGCGACAACGGAGGGACGCAAGGTAAATACCTCTCCGCTATACTCCTTTGTTGTCGCCATCTTGCCCTTCGAAGTGTCAGGCCCCATCCAAAAGGATAGGGTCTCCAGCAAGACCTTCAGCAGCGTTCTTTTTGGGAAAACCCAATAAACATCTGGTTCCGGGCAAAGTCCTGTTCTGTGTTGTGTCGTACTTCGCATTACAACTTTGCGGCCGTGAGAACGGCTGCCCGTGGTGTGTGATCGCGGGAGCTCTGTGTTTGCGGCCTATACCTCAGAAGAGGCTCGACGGCTTAGTAAGAACCCCCACAGGAGGCGTGAAGTCGCCAGATGACCCAAAGATTACAAGCCCACCAAACGTAGCAAAAAAGAGATCATAGCAGCATAGCAAAACATGACAGAACATGACAGGATCTCAACATCATAAGTCACAATTAATTTGGCCCACATGTTAGTGGTACCAACTAACATATTGCCAAAGGAAAGGGCTCAACTTCACCACAAGTGCAATGAAGGCCTGACATTGGTAGAAAAGACCAGCCCAATATGACATCATAACAGCTCAATGAAAGTACAATTAATTCAGCAATGCACAGAAAGGTGGGAATAATGACTAGCAGTACAAGCGATCAAAGGGTATATGAGCTGTGAATTAGCGGCATGAAGTGAAAAACCATGAATTGGCATCATCATTTTCGCATCTGGCAGCACAGATTCTCACTCAAGCCATCAGACAGCCTGACGATGACAGGCTGTGGTGGTTCGCCACCACGTTCGCCAAAGCAGATGCTACTTCACACACACATACACTTTTATAACTCATATGCCACCTCTCCTTAATCTATAAGCAATACACAACCGCGCACACAACTATTTGGGGGAAGACGCAAGAGGCGACCCGTGCGGCAAACTCAAGTACAGCGTTCGCACCGGTGGTCTAGTGCATATTTGCAGTCATAGGCGTCTTGTGCCCCTCACAGTTGAAATTCAGTGCTGAAAACAAAGTGAAGCTGCTTGTCCAGAGCACAGCTGCCAGAGGAGTATGCGAGACAACAGTGAACCGAAGTCATCCCGTCCTTGCAACTCGCCAAGTAGCGATATGGTAGACTGAAGCCGTCATATTGCTACACACAACACTCAGGCAACAACCAATGCGTTCGAACACGAACACTATCAATCGCCACTTTAACGCCACCATGTGCATATCACCGCGCGCACCTCGTCTTCGCTACGCCTGCTGTTGCAGCAGTGCCACTACCACCACAGAGGCCCACTAAATAGAGTCGCAAATAGCAAGACCATAGCAGAACATGGCAGGCTTGTATCATTATAAGGCACAGTTAGTTTGGCGCACGTGGTACTTGTGGTAGTGACGACCAGCGTGTTGCCAAGGGAAAGGGCTCTACGTGGGTACAAGTGCAATCAATGAGGTCATGAAAGCTCAATGAAGAAACAATAAATTCAGTGGTGTACAAAAAGCCATAAATAATGACTCTAGCAGTACCTGAGGCCAAAGGCTTGAGCTGTGAATTAGCAATTCTAAGTGAAAAACCAGATAACGGCATCATCACTTTTTGCATCTGGCAGCACAGGTTCTCACTCTATATGGACACAGCAATACCAGTACCAAAAGGGCAAGAGCATCAGTGCCCTCCATAGAAACCTTGATCACATCTGATGGCAAAGGCAGGTCTCAACTGATCAGTGAAAATGCAACTGTTGCCTCCAGAACTGCAATCACTATATCACTCTAAAAAAAATTGGTCAAAATGACGGAAATTTCTTGGCAGCTCTATTTCCAAGCATTATCCGTCATTTCAACTGATGGTGCTTTTATTCATTTTGATGTTTACTTGTCAAACTGAAATACATTTAAGCCGTCAATATGAAAGTTGACCATCATTTCAAAATGACGGTGAATTTCTTCATTTCGATATAATGTACTTAAGTTGTAAATATGACAGTTGATTGTCATTCTCAAATAACGGTTCATTTTATTATTTGGTATAACACACTTATTGTGACTGGCCATAGGGTTTTCTTGGCAGGAAATACTGGAGTGGGTTGCCATTACCTTCTCCAGTGAATCACATTTTGTCAGAACTCTCTGCCGTGACCTGTCTATCTTGGGTGGCCCTACACAGCCGTGGCCCCGGGGTCGAGTACCCGCCTCGGCTACGGGAGGTAGTGGGTTCGACTCCCATTGCCGGCCGGACACCCACCGGTTTTCTCAAATGGGTACAAGCCACGGCCCGGCCTGGTGCTCGGCTTACCAGGGCTAGTGGCTTGGAAAAGGAGCCCGCGCCTTCTAAGCCCAACTGTGTGAGCAGTAAAAAAAAGGGCCACATAATGGGCTGTTGCCGCGCAAGGCGGACTTATTGTTGTCCGATGGCGGAACAAATCACTGCCACATCGGCGCAACTATTTGGGCCGTGACCCCTTTTCCCAAGCATTTCACCCCAGAAGAGCCGAGCACCAGGCCGGGGGATAGCTTGTACCCATTTTATAACCGGTGGGTACCCGGCGGCACCAGGGATCGAACCCGGTACCTCCCGAATGCGAGGCGGATGCTCTACCACAAGGCCACCGCTTCGGTGCCTTGTGGTATGTGCCGTCATATTGACGGTTTTTGTGTCAGTTTGAAATACATTTAAAGCGTCAATATGACAACTTGACATGTTTTCACTTCACGGTCCAATAGCATTAAGCACTTTTTTGTACAGTACAGCATCAGTTCAACATTTTTTATTGTTCAACATAAAGCACATTTAAGCCATCAATATACTGCTGCAAGAAGGTTCTCAATGCGGATTTTCAGAAAATAGCAAGGAGAGATAAGAATGCCTTCCTGAACATACAGTGTCAAGCAGTTGAGGACAACAGCCAATTAAGAAACACAAGAGCTCTGTATAAGACAATCAAAGATATCAAAGGAAGCTTCTGTGCTAAGCTGGGCGTGATAAAGGACAAACGAGGCAAGGACCTCACTGAAGCCTCAGAGATAAAGAAGAGGTGGCAGGAATACACAGAAGAACTGTACAAGAAGGACCCGGATGTGCAATCCCAACATAGGACGGTTGTGATTACTGATCTCGAGCCGGGCATCATGAAGAGTGAAGTTGAATGGGCCTTAGCCAGCCTTGCTAAGAACAAAGCAAGCGGAATTGATGGTATTCCAGCTGAGTTGCTTCAAAACCTCAACCACGACGCTGTTAACACACTGCATACATTATGTCAAAAGATTTGGACAACCCTGCAGTGGCCACAGGATTGGAGGAGGTCAGTTTACATCCCCATTCCAAAGAAAGGCAGTGCCAAAGATTGTTCCAACTACCGCACGATCGCGCTTATTTCGCATGCTAGCAAGGTGATGTTAAAAATCCTGCAAGGTAGGCTGCAGCAGTATGTGGATCGGGAGCTTCCGGACGTGCAAGCTGGGTTTCGCAAGGGCAGAGGAACTAGAGACCAAATTGCCAACCTTCGCTGGATCATGGAAAAAGCAAGAGAGTTCCAGAAACCCATTTACTTCTGCTTTATTGATTATGCGAAAGCGTTTGACTGCGTAGATCACAGCAGATTGTGGCAAGCTCTCCGAGAGATGGGAGTTCCAATTCACCTCATCTGTCTCCTCAGGAACCTGTATGAAGGGCAAGAGGCCACAGTCAGAACTGGGCATGGTCTTACTGATTGGTTTCCGATTGAGAAAGGGGTGAGGCAAGGCTGCATACTGTCGCCCTGCCTATTTAACCTATATGCAGAGGGCATCATGAGGAAGGCCGGTCTGGACGAGTCTTCAGCTGGAGTGAAGATTGCTGGAAAACGTATCAACAACCTTAGATATGCGGATGATACCACTTTAATGGCAGAAAGTGAAGTGGAACTCAAGAGACTTGTGATGCGCGTACAAGAAGAGAGTGAGAAGTTTGGGCTTAAACTGAACATTAAAAAGACGAAGATCATGGCGTCTTGCCCTATCAAGTCCTGGAGCATCAATGGACAAGAAGTGGAAGCTGTGACAGATTTTCTGTTCTTGGGCGCCAAGATTACCTCGGAAGGAGACTGCAGCCATAAAATTAGGAGACGCCTGCTTCTGGGAAAGAGAGCAATGGTTAGCCTTGACCGCCTAGTAAAGAGCAGAGACATTAGTCTGCCAACCGAGATCCGTATAACCCGTGCTATGGTCTTTCCAGTTGTGATGTATGGATGCGAGAGTTGGACTGTGAAAAAGGCTGACCGCCGAAGAATTGACGCGTTTGAATTGTGGTGCTGGCGAAGACTCTTAAGAGTTCCTTGGACTGCCAGAAGATCAAATCAGTCGATATTGTCGACCATAAACCCTGACTGCTCATTGGAGGGTCAAATTCTAAAGTTAAAGCTCAGCTACTTTGGTCATCTGATGAGAAGAGAGGAGTCGCTGGAGAAAGATTTGATGTTGGGAAAGGTTGAGGGTCGCCGGAGAAGGGGTAGGCAGCGAACGCGATGGTTAGATGGCATTCTCGAGGCATTGCAGATGAAGCTATGTGATGTTAAGAAGATAGTGAGAGACCGGAAAGCGTGGCGTGACATGGTCCATAGGGTCACGAAGAGTCGGACACGACTGAAAGCCTGAACTGAACTGATAACCACTTATGCCGTCAGTATGATGGCTGGCTGTCATTTCCACATGATGGTGTTGTTAATCATTTTGACGTACTGCTTGTGAACCAGAAATACAGCAGAGTCATCAATGTGCCATTGTACAATGTGCCGTCATATTGACGGTTTTTGTGTCAGTTTGAAATACATTTAAAGCGTCAATATGACAACTTGACATGTTTTCACTTCACGGTCCAATAGCATTAAGCACTTTTTTGTACAGTACAGCATCAGTTCAACATTTTTTATTGTTCAACATAAAGCACATTTAAGCCATCAATATACTGCTGCAAGAATCCATCAATATCATTTCAGCTATTTGAATCTGAAACACATTTATTTAGAATTTCCTACAGCCTCGGTTGTAAGACGCTGAGCAAAATTTAAGCTAAACTTTGTGCCGCTCTGAAATCGAGACTCAAGAGCAATGTTCAACTACTTCTCTTTGTAATTTGGATATGTTCCTTTTTAGTTTTAATCATAGACTTCCACTGCTGCTGCTGTCAAGCTGCAGACTGACTCGCAGAATATCTAAAGAAGTCACAAAAATTAGCACTTTCAAAAAGCCTTTATTGTAATAAATGTGCAAAAATGTAATGTAAAAATACACTTTGAACTTGCAGCTTGCTGCTTGCAGATTCTTCCCAAAATCATGCATTGTGTATCTAGAAAACAGAATATGATGTATACTCATATTAGATACATGTTCATATTAAGGGTATTTAAAAACAATATGGGGCCATAAGAAGAGCATCCAACATAGGCTGAAAGTAACTTCGGATGTAAAAAAATACAAACATTCAAAACGTGGGCAACTTTTGTTACCATCATTGCATACCAGTAATTTCTATAAAATGAGACAACAGAAATCTGTCCAACTCGTGTTTATGAACTTTGAGTCATTTTGTCCAGCCTGTTCCCTGGCTCTGCGAGAGATAAGGATTTTGTCGAGCTAGCCTGACATTACAGTTTCCAAGTCCACTTTTCCCAGCTGTTATCTCCCAAAGCCTTAGAAAATAAACAATTTGAACAGAGATAAACCATAAACGTTAAGATGACAGTCAAATTCTTTACAGTACCGTAGTTCAGGTAAACATTTTACACTGTCAGAAGGAAAGGCTTCATTTTCTCACTTCATTACCATTTCATCTCTAAACCATTGAGATTATATTCATGCAGTTACTATTATGTTTCCCATGTGAAGGCAACTATAGTGGTCAGTCAGTTTTCTTCCTTTGCCTGATTCTTTCAGTTAAAGAACACAAACTCTTAAAGTCATCTTCAATCCTAATAATAATAATTCCTCATGGTCAAACTTTCACTTATGGGGCACTTCATATGCTGTAATTTAGGCACAGTCTTACTTGAATGCATCAGTACCATCTCACTCAACTGGCCAGCTCCGAGAAACAAATTGTCCCTCTCGCAAGGCACATTTACTACCGCCACAAGACCGACAACCAACTTTTCAGAATCACTATGGCTGCAAGAAGGTTAGAAAAATCAAATTTTGTAGAAGAGCATGACTTTACATAACCTTCCAATTGCCAACATGATGGAGCAAGAGATTAGCAGTTTTGTTTCCGTTCTGATGCTTGACTGTCTCAGCACACTGTTTACATAGACGACAAGCAGTAAACGATGACAATGGTTGTAGTGGTTCTGCATGCCTAAAGTAAACATGGGCTTAGACGAAGCTTAGACTCAAAATAAACCTGCCACTGTGAGTTAACTGAAGGGTAGATGCTTGGGCTTGCTGGTTCATGGTATAAAAGGAAAGAAGCATAGAACAAAAAGACATGGACACACAGTCGAGACACACAGTGCTAACTTCCAACAAACGTTTGTTTTAGTAAAGAAAGGTTTTTATACCTTCATATTACAGTGGACCATCAGGCATGCACTAGGAAAGCATATCTGACAGATACGCAAGTTCCCTTGCCAAAGTGCGACCAAAGGGCTGCTTACATAGTTTTCTTTGAAAGGCGACAATCCACTGGGCTTCAATTATTTTACGTGTTAACCTGTTTTTATGCACTTTTCAAACCACGCGCTTTCTGAGATGGGAAATGCGTTCACACACATGGCAGTAAGTCGACAAACGTTTCCCGCACATGCTCTTCTACGTCGAGCCCATGGTCCCGAAACCTATCATTCAGGCATCTGCCCATTTCTTCTACATATTGTTTGCAAAACGGGAGAGGAACTTGGTAGGGAACAATTTCGGAGCAATTGACCAATTTTTCCCCAAGCTTCCTTGTGCAGCAGCCAACCGCCTTATTGAGCTCAGCAAAGTTTTTCTGCACAGACGACTCAACTTGTTAGGAGCCGAAAAACTCGCTCTGCTACTAGATCACTGCGCTATTTTCTTTTGAGCCCAGCAACCCAGCGGCAGGCAGAGTTCTATTTTTCGGCTCCTTATAAGTTGAGTCATCTGTCCACGAAAACATTTTCAAAACTCATTAAGGCAGTTAGCTGCACAAAGAAGCTTGAAGAAAAATTCATTTATTGCACTGAAAATATTGCCCATCCAATTTATCTCTCCTATGACAAACAATATGTAGCACAAGTGGGCAGATGCTTAAATGATAAGATTTGGGACCATGGGCTGGGCGTCAAGAGCATGTGTGGGAAAGGTTTATTGAACCACTTCCATGTGTGTGAATGCATTCCCCATCTCAGAAAACATGTGATTTTAAAAGTGCATAAAAACAGGTTAACACGTGAAATAATTGAAGCCCAGTGGATCGTCCCATTCAAAAGAAAACTATGCAAGCAACCCTTCGGTCGCACTGTTGGCAAGGAAACTAGTGTATCTATCAGATACACTTTGCTAGTGCGTGCCTGATGGTCCACTGTGATATGAAGGTATAAAAGCATTTCTTTACTAAAACAAACATTTGTTGCACTGCTCGTCCCTCCTACGCATGTCCATGTCTTTTTGCGCTAAATTTTTTTCTTTGAGCTCACATTTTGTGGGACACCTCCCTGCATTGTCTTGTAGTTCATGTGGCGAACCACTTTCAAAACATGGCAGTTATAGCTGCGAAAAACCACCACTGCTACTGCGTTGCACTGCAGAAAGGTGTGTGAAGGCAATCACAATTCTGGATCATTTCTTGAACATTTCCAAGAATGTGTGTAACAGCAGAACACTAGATAAAATGGGAAAAAATTGTGCTTGGCGCATGGTTTTGAATAATATTCAGAGCGTTCATTAGGCAAAAGTACTGTGATGCTGTATGTTCTTGGCAGTTCTTGTCAGTTTCATAGGGTTATTCAAAACGTATAAGCATTTACCTCATCTCTTAATGATGAATTAATCAAGATTGTTGTATTTACGAAGAAAGCAAGCCCACGTGAGCTCTGCGAACTCTGACCAGTGCAAGCTTTGGCAGTGGACGATATCTCAGAAAAGTAAGAGCTTGCAGCCATTCGTATGTACTGAATGAACCCACTGATGATAATAGACTTGATTTTATTAGGCTCCTTTCTGGTTAAATTTTCTGTCTGATCACATTTTCGGCCCCCTTGAATTCGGAATTATTGACTTTCCACTGTGCATATTTAATAGTGGTTCGGCTCTTTACAGCAGCACTGCGGCGAATATAAAAGGTTTGAAAAACCTAGAACGTTGGTTCTATGACTACTGCTGTGGTTCGATGAAAATGTCAAAATAATCGAGAGTCGCAAAATTCACAGGTCAGAAATTTCGCCTTTGACTGCTATATGGTTGGTCGTTTTGCACATTGCCTGTTTCATATCTCAGCAACTACAGATATTGAAATTTTTGGAGCTGCAAAAAATAATAATAGTAAACGGTTTTTTGCAATTTACTTTAACTACTACAGCAACTACCAGCTGCTGCCGAATATTTCCTTGCCTTATTCTCAGAGGAATTTATAATACAAATGAATTCTTTCTTATGCACTACACAATTTGCAACTTAGCCTGTCATGTCTAATGGTGCATAAATCAAGGCATACTGAACAATACTTTCTTTAAAAAGCTTTTCATGTAGGAATGAGGTTCCTTGAACTAAGAGGAGTGAAGGAAATCTTACTGCATTGTGTAGATGTACATTAACTCTAGCCACTGCTGTAAGTTATCACAGTAGCACAAGGCACATAACAGTGACTGTGACCAATTCAAAGGTCAACTCACCAGTGTAAAAACACCCGTAGCAGGCTCAACCACCTCGGTGAAATACCGCTGGCTGGTCCTTTTCCTCAGCCCTTCAAAGGGTTTAATTTTCCAAAGTACCTGTAAAGTATGAATAGTAAAATAAATTCGATTGATTTCGTGGGCGACACTGCTAACAATGGTGCATTAAAAAGCAGAAGGGTGGGAGAAGCAAGAAAGTAAAGATATGCATGGAGTAGTTACAGCATATACTGAATAATTTGTCTAAAAATGGCAAGGTTAGTGATGGTATGAAGGAGCACTGAACGAGGATAAAGGGGGTACGCCTTAGTTTGCAGGTCGAGCCAATGTTTGAAAGTGGACTTGTCTTCGTCTGGCATGACATGGAAATATGACATGGAAATGAATTTTGAGTATGTCAAGAAATATTTTCCTTGCCTCCTCCTTTCTAATTACTCTTGCTTCGTTAGTGTTGCAAAAATGAAATAATTGTTAAACTTAGCTTGCCATTATTTTGCAGTTATATCATGGGCACATCTTTCATATATTGTTATAAACTGAGGCAAATTTCCACATTTTTTTTTCACCTTTCCCACGACTTTTTAGTAGCCTGTATCTATGCGTAATCAAACAAACTATGCTGCTCAACAAAAATATTGATTTATTTATACCACGCATTACTTTTGATTAGAATTGCACATATTAGCTCAAATATCTCAGTCACTGGCCTTGGTAGAACGAGAGGAAGAAGATGGTTTACACGGTATGACGGAGCATTGAACCAGGGTAGAGGGGGTAGCCTCAGTTCGCAGGTAGAGCCAACGTCTGGGCCTCATGTGCTATCCCAATGGTGCACTAAATAAAATAGCTGTTCATTAAATACATTGCAGCTCATTTTTATGAATAGAAAACTGCCTCACATCTTTGCTTGAAGCAGAAGCCCACTAAGCATTTATCTGCTCACTTTAGAGCAAATCAGTGCTGCTGATTGTAGAAAAGGAGTATTTCAACTCTTAGTCAGCTGTAATCACAGTATGATCATTTAGAGGTATTATTTTCACAAAGAGAAATTAGAAGCGGCTCTGAAAATGTTTTTTTCGTCAAAAGTGGGGTCAAATATAGATTTTTGAGTAGACAAGGGCCAAATCCAAAATTACCTACGATTGTTTAAATTCATAAAATTTCATTAAATTGCTGTGTTGAGTATCTGTATTATATGAAGCAAATTAAGAAATAATTTGTGCTGATAACAACCTTCTGCATATTTCTCAGTTTGTGTTTTTATGGACTTGCCTCATTTTGGAAGAAAAAAAAATGGCTTGTACATGTGATTGTGGAAGAGCTTATTGCTACGCTAGTAGGTAAAATCAAAAAGTAGCATGGCACTGGTTGCATTAGGAACGTTAGTCAGTTTCACTAAATTCGATGTTGACACCTTCCCTAAGCTCTGCAACAGAGCCGGAGCGCAGGAGGGGTAAATATGCCTTCGCCAAGTGCACCTAGGTAGATTTACGTGAAAAAAAGAATGGAATTGAATGATTACAGCAGACGGTCGGTGACTGGCCACAGGTCAAACTGTAATCGTTTATATAAATTATGCTGTATCGTCGCCAAAACAGCTCACCTGCTAGAAACGGCCGACACAACTAGCCCCATGTCCTGTCTTCCCTAGGAGCATGAGCTCTGATGCCTTTTGATTACAAAATTTTAACTTAGTCAAATCAAGTAGAAGGCCGGAAGCGTTTGAACACAACTGGAAGCTGATGGGGATGATGTGCTATCCACAGCGCGTTCCAGTGCACACGCGGGGTGATACGACGTCGCGCACTCGCTTCTCACAAGGAATTTATCGCTTTGAATCCGCTTCGATTTCATTATTTTTTTTAATGAAAGCTCTACAGGCGGTCACACAAGTGTCAGACTTTTGATAAGCTCTGAACTTTAGGATTAACGCTAATGTGCATTCAAAACTTTCTACTGATACGACACCGCCACTAAGCCTTGTTTTACATTTTTCGGCGGGCATATATATCTGACACCTGACACAGTTAAAGCACAACTGATATCAATAGTTTGGTTTGTAACCGTCAAGCTACTTACCTCGGACAAGCGCTGAACGGCTTGCAGATCAAGCCACTTGTGGAATGTCAGATCATACAGTAGGTGGCCGAAGTAAAACTCCAGATGTGCAAATGTCTTGGACACGACGCTCGAAATGACCGAGCTGTGTCGATTAAACATGCTTTCTTAATCGCACAGCCGATTTGGATGCGCAAGTCGGCGCAAGGTCATGCAAAGTGCCTCGGAGCCGGAGACTTGATTCGCTGCGCACTGGTGACTTCACTTGGAATGAGAAGGCCTGACTGCAGCTCTCCAAGATCCTTTTTTGAAATCTAAAATTTCTGAAGAACACTATGCTGTCGATGGCGTCGATGTTGAGGATGCCACGTTCACGCAGGTTCCTCCATGGCTTCGGAACGTCGCGCTCCAGCTGAAATCTATGCATGTCCTCGATTTTTTCCCATGATAGCGTGCTTAAAGTTGCCGGTCGTTAAGGACGCTGTAAGGCATGGTGTAACGTGGACAGGATGCACGGGTTGCACTGACCGCTAGATCAAACTAGCACACAACCGCACACCAGTACACGAGCACAAAAAAGAACCTCAACGGATGTAACGCAACGAGGCTTGGATTCTTCTAGCTTGCTGCAGCCGGCAAAGTGGTTAAAAGCGAGCTCAAATTATTAATTATTCGAAACACAGCCGAAACGCCAACACGATGACTTCAGGGGATCTGCATGTGACATTTTTGTGGCATTATATGAAGTATTTATTACGAATAGCTTCTATTTTTTTATATTCGATAGCCATCATCATCATCTGCATGTACGTCTAGCGATACGTCTTACGTATGGGCGATACGTACAACTAAAACGTAATTTGCCCGGTGTCAGCCGAATACGTCTGCATCGGTTTGCACGCATGCGCAGTAAGCGTCGTATACGTCTACGTCTGTACGTCTCCGGAAAACGTGATACGTCTCCGGTAAGCTAAATCTCTCTAATGGCGTACGCGTAACGTTGCAACGTCAGCGCCCATCTCGCGAGTCTGCCTGCGGGGTTTTTCAGCCTCTTTGACCACGAAAGTGCCTGGTGATATGTCTGCACGGTGAAAACCGCTCTGTCTAGGTACATGTCGAACTTTGACAATGCGAACATTATCGCCAGGCATTCCTTTTCGGTTACGGAGTAATTCCGCTCCGCCGGTGTGAATGTGCGGCTAGCGAACGCGACAGGGCGCAGCTTGACCTCGTGTTCCTGCAACAACGGCATCACTAGCATCTGTCTACCAGACAAACTGCTTGTTCAGGTGGCGGTGTTCGCTATAGCGCGAGCCAAGGCAGCAAAAGCGTCGTTCTGTTCCTTGCCCCAGACCCACTTCGAGATTTTACGCAAAACCTAGTTCAACGGCCTAGCAAGCTTTGAACAACTAGGGATGAATTGTCTGTAGAAAGCAACCATTCCCAAAAACCTCTACAAGCTTTTCACGTCCGTCGGGCAGGGGTAGTTCAGAATTGCCTGCAGTTTGTCATCGTTTGGTTTCAAAGTGCCATCATCAACCACAAATCCCAAGAGGTTCACTCCCTTTGATGCCAACTGCACTTTCTTTGGGTTGATCATTATACCCGCACGTCTCATTCTTTCAAGAACGAAATTCAGGCGAATGAGATGCTCTTCGAACGACTGTGAGAATATCACGACGTCAAGGTACGCCATCGCATAATTGAACCTTGCATCGCCCAGCAGGATGTCCAATAATCGCATGAACGTGCTCGCTGCATTAGACAAACCAACGGGAGTCGAGTAAATTTGAACAGCCCGCGGTGACAGGTGAATGCGGTTTTTGAATGTCACCTTCCGCCACCTCAATCTGCAAGTACCCTCTGCTTGCATCCAGGACTGTGAAGGACCTTGCGACCCCTAACGCGTACATCATATCCTCGATCGACTGGAAAAGGTACGCAACCGTAGGCGTCAGTGAGCTGAGCTTTCGATAATCATCCCACAGTCTGACCGAACCATCTTTCTTTGGCGCTAGAACCACTGGGAACGCACAGGGACTTTGTGAGGGTCTCACCGCGCCAGTATCAATCATCTCGTCAAGGACGCTGTCGAGAAGCTGTCTCTTATGGCCGCTTAACGGCCGCGGGTTACACCTCAGAGGGCGCGTATCACCCGTTTCAATCTCGTGCTGAAGCACGTCAATTCTGCCCGGTTTCTCTGTTAAGAAATCCGAAAACGGAAGTAAAGTTTCCACAAGCTTTCGAAGCTGACTACCGGGTCCTGAGAAGGACGCGATAATTCCTTCTAATGTGCTACCATTCAGCGTCGCGGGGGAGCCGTTTGCCACACAAGCGTGGACGCTCGCCCGCTGGGCGACGCATTCCTGTTTGGGTGCTCTAACAAAGGCAATGAGAGTGGTGAAGTGGCTGTAGCAATAGCCGTTCTCCCCCCTGTCAAACACAAGGCCTTCGCTCAAGAGTAAATCTCTTCCTAGAATAACTGGTATGGCTAAGCCGGGCAGGTAGAAGAAGCGATGCCTCCGCTTTCTGCCGACAAAGTGCATGACCAGCCGCACCGCTCCCTCCGCTTTTGCCGTGCCGGCTGCTAAGCTCAAAGGGGTTTCGGCTGGCCTGACAAGGATGTTACATCTACGGCAGGCCTCGAACACATCGTCACCGTTGGGCCCGTGTCAACGAGTGCAGAGTAGCTTTGACCAGCTAACCGCACTAGCATAAAAGGGCTCGAGCGCGACAACATTCCTTGCGCTCTACAGGCGAGGGGGACAAAAGCCTCTGCGCCGCCGGTGCGGTCGCCCGGCGACTCGGCATGGGAGTCATCATCATCATAATCATTATCAGCCTAACTGTACACACTGCAGGGCGAAGGCCACTCCCATATTTCTCCACTTAACCCGGTTCTGTGCTAGCTGCATCCACTTGACCCCTGCGAACTTCTTAATCTCATCCGCCCACCTAACTTTCTGCCGCCCCCTGCTACGCTTTCCTTACTTTGGAATCCAGTTTGTTACCCTAAGCGAACATCTGTTATTCTCTCTTCGCACTACATGTCCTGCCCATGCCCATTTATTCTTCTTAATTTCCACTTGAACGTCGGTAACATAGTAATTTCTCTGACCCACTCTGCACGCTTCCTATCTCTTAATGTTACCCCTACCATTTTTCGTTCCATAGCCCTCCGGGTTGTCCTCAACTTAAGTAGAACTCTGTTGGTTAGCCTCCACGTTTCAGCGCCATAGGTGAGTACAGGTAAGATGCAATTGTTATATACTTTCCTCTTTAGCGATAGCGGTAAGCTGCTAGTCATAACTGCGAGTGCCTGCCAAATGCGCTCCATCCTAATCTTATTCTCGTTATTTCCTTTTCATGGTCCGGATCGGCGGTTACTACCTGTCCTAAGTAGACATATTCGCCTACTACTTCCAGTACTTCGCTACCTAATGTAAACTGCTGTTCCTTCCCGAGGCTGTTGAACATTACCTTAGCCTTCTGCATATTGACTTTCAAGCCTACCTTTCTACTTTTCCTGTCTAGGTCATCAATCATTATTTGCAGTTCATCCCCCGAGTTCTTAGCAAGGCAATGTCATCAGCAAATTGCAGATTACTGAGGTATTCTCCATCTACACTTATTCCTATCCCTAACTGCTCCCATCCCAAGTCTCTGAACACTTCCTCTAAATAAGCTGTGAATAGTACTGGGGAGATTGTGTCTCCTTGCCTAACACCTTTCTTTATAGGAATTTTGTTACTTTCTTTATGCAGAACTATGTTTGCTGTGCAGCCACTATATATATCTTCCAGCACTTTCACGTACGGCTCGTCTACCCCCTGATTTCATAATGCCTGCATCACCACCGAGGTTTCAACTGAGTCAAATGCCTTTTCGTAATCAATGAATGCTATGTAATAGGGCTGGTTATATTCCGAGAATTTTTCTATCACCTGATTGATGGTATGGATATGATCGATAGTAGAGTACTGTTTCCGAAACCCTGCTTGATCCTTTGCTTGATTGAAGTCTAAGGTTGTCCTGATTCTATTAGCGATTACCTTAGTAAATAGCCTATACGTAACAGATCCGTATAACTCGTGCTATGGTATTTCCAGTTGTGATGCATGGATGCGAGAGTTGGACTGTGAAGAAGGCTGACCGCCGAAGAATTGACGCTTCTGAATTGTGCTGGCGGATAATCTTGAGAGTTCCTTGGACGGCCAGAAGATCAAATCAGTCGATATTGTCGACCATAAACCCTGACTGCTCATTGGAGAGTCAAATTCTAAAGTTAAAACTCAGCTACTTTGGTCATCTGATGAGAAGAGAGGAGTCGCTGGAGAAAGATTTGATGTTGGGAAAGGTTGAGGGTCACCGGAGAAGGGGTAGGCAGCGAACGCGATGGTTAGATGGCATCCTCGAGGCGCTGCAGATGAAGTTATGTGATGTTAGGAAGATAGTGAGAGACTGGAAAGCGTGTGATATGGTCCATAGGGTCACGAAGAGTCGGACACGACTGAACGACTGAACTGAACTGAACAGACAGTAAGCTGATTCGTCTGTAATTTTTAAGGTCCTTAGAGTCCCCTTTCTTATGAATGTTTGCATTCTTCCATGGTTCCGGTACCGTTAATGACACCAGGCACTGCGTATACAGGGTGGCCAGTTTTTCTAGCACGATATCCCCCGTCCTTCAACAAATCTGTAGTTATCTGATCCTCTCCAGCTGATTTCTCCCTTTTCATAGTTTCTAATGCTTTCTTGACCTGGTCCTTCGTCACTGGTAGAACGTCTAACTGTTTTTCCCTACCGCCAATCTCATTACGGTCCTGACTACTTTGGCTACTGTAGAGATCTGTATAGAACTCCTCGGCTACTTTGACTATCTTATCCATATTCGTGATAACGTTGTCCGCCTTGTCCCTTATCGCATACATCTGGTTTTTGCCTATGCCCAATTTGTTCTTTACCGGTTTAAGGATTCCGCCGTTCCATACAGCATGCTCAATTTTCTCCATGTTATACTTCCTTATATCGGCCACCTTGCGCTTATTGATTAGCTTTGATATTTCGGCCAATTCGATCCGGTCTGGGGTAATATCGCCATCCTCGGTTACAGCTGAATACCTATTCTGTAGCGAGATCCTGAACTCTTCTGCCCTCCCCCTCACCGCTAATACGTTCATGGGTTTCTTTCTTACTAATCTGTTGCGTTCCTTCTTCAGATTTAGGCTGATTCGGGACCTCACCATCCTGTGGTCACTGCATCGCACTTTCCCGATTACCTCTACATCTTGCATAATGGCGGGGGTTAAACGCGTTATGAAGTCAATTTCATTTTTCCATGTCCATTTCCGGTTCTTCCGTTTGCTGAAGGTATTCATGATTCGTAAGTTATTGCGCTCTGCAAAATCCACTAGTAACTCCCCCCTTCTATTCCTAGAACCAATGCCATAGTCACCTACTTCCTTGTCTCCTGCCTGCTTTCTCCCTACCTTGGCAATGAAGTCGCCATTAGCACAGTATACTGCGTCTTTACTTTTCGCATTGCCGATTCTACATCTTCGCAGAAGCTTTCAACTGCCTGGTCATCATAACTAGATGTAGGTGCATAGGCCCGCGTACAACTTTCAGCCTAATTACGATGTCTGCCACCCTCTCATTAATACTATAGAATTCATCTATATTACCCGCTATATACTTATTGACAAGGAAACCTACTCCTAGTTGTCACCTCTGGTAAACCTCGATAAGACAGTACATGCCTATCCTTCAGTACAGTATATGCCTCATTCGGCCTACTAACCTCACTAAGCCCTATGACATCCCATTTCATATCCTCTAGTTCCTGTAAGAGCACTGCTAAGCTAGGGTTCTAGGATTAAACGTTGCCAAGGTCAGTTTCCAATGGCGGCCTGTCCCGCGGAGCCCGGCATTCTTAGCACCCCCTGCTGCGTCACAGGCCTGACCGCCGCCGTGGTCAGTTGTTCCGCAGCCGCTGGTGACTGAGGGCCGGGGTTTTGTGGAGCTTATCATGAGAGGTTGCGGCCAATTACTGCACCAGAGTGGCCAACGCCTGTTCTGGTGAGGGAGTGCATTGCTAGAGGTGTTCACCGGCATCAGGTCGCTCCCCAAACCTGTTTACGCAATTTCACCGACACGCGGATTTTTTTTTCTTTTTTTAATGCGGTGGAGAATTGCGCGGCACCGGGATTTGAACCCCGGTCCTCTTGCATGCGAGGCGGATGTTCTACCGCTACGCCACCGCTGCCACCGGCGTGGGAGTACATTTCCCCATTTTCCGCCGTGGCTACCGCGAAATTTTCCCAGCGATGGCGACAGGCTGGTGCTACCAATTATCGCCACCGGCGGTCCGCGTTTCCCTGCATACGCCTTGCTTGACACTCGCGTGCCACGTGGCCCGGCTGGTTGCAATTTTAGAAAAGCCGTCGTCCGCCTGCCGCGCGGTCGGGGGATACCGCGTTCAACGAAGCAGTTGGGGACGACTTTCCCCTCGCTCCACGCCTATGTGGACGTCTCTGACGAGCCCAGCTCGACGCCGCTGCTCGGACGCGTAGGGGTCAAGAGCGCGAGGAATAGCGGAGCCTTCTGCTGGCCTTTGCTGCCCTACGTCTGCGCCTTGCGCGTGGCGCGGAGTCTTGGCGTCCGGCCCAGGCGCATCGCAGCTCTAGCGATTCCGCTGGCCTGTGGGGTTGCTGGTAGCGCAATTCAGTGAGTAAATCTGCCTGCACTACCTTCGTTTTCTGTGCTAAGGCCTCGAGGGTTGCAAAACCACGCCCCCGCAAATACGGCTTGAAGCGCGGATGGCGTTGCCTGACCACGGGCGCGACCTGTTCATGATCGGTTGCCGTGGGATCTGCGCTCTTGTAGAGCTCCTGCATTGCGCGTACATACTCGAGAAGTCTCTCCTCTGGGTGCTGTGTGCGCAACGCTAGCTCCTCGAGCATCCGACGCTCGTAATCAGGCGGCAAGAACTCGGCGCGGAAGCGATTTGTGAAGTCTGCCATCGACTGGAAGGCCGGCTGCCGGCGTCTCCATCGCGCCGCGCTCTCAAGTTCTACGAGAATTACCTGCGCTAGCACCATGTGATCTGGGGAACCCAGTGCCGTCTGATAATCCTCGAGTTCTTGTAAGAACTCGGGGACTGACTGTACGTCCGTGCAGCCGGAAAAGGAGGGAACCTCAACATTTATCCGCGGACGCGAGACGGTCGCCGCAGCTGCGGCTTGGTTGGCGCTAGCCATCGAATCCAGCTGACGGACGAACACAGACAACATTGCGGTCATGTACTGCATAAGAGCTGCAGCGCCGGGCACCTGTGCGGGCTGTGCTGGATCCCTTGCCTCTCTCCCGGATGCACCGACATTCGATGCGGCGGTCCTATCTGCTACGTATTTCCTCGGCGGCATGCCTCCCACAAACTGTGGATAGCCGAAAATAATTGCCCGCGCACAAACACTACTCCGCGTCAGCAGGCCGGACGCAAAGGCTAATCGCGGCAACAACCCTCACGTCTGTGTACAACATATACAAAAAATAAATATATACAAACCGACCAACACTAAAAAACACACACATAACCAAAACAAAATTAAAACACTGCACAAACACAACTATACTGAATTCCGCCTCATCTACACACACGCTAACCCTAAATTCAAAATGGCGTCGCGCCTATATCACAAAGAATCGGCCCATCGTGAGCCTTACCGTGCTAGAACTGATGCTTGGGCGAGTGGTATGCCATTTTCTGAAGAACAGCGCGACTTGAACAAGGACGGAAGGAAGACAACACGGACAGGCGCTGACTTGCAACTGAAGATTAATGCTCGGAACGTGGTAATATATATATCAGGCTCCAAACAACAAGAGAAAACACAGAAGCGATACACATTTGATTAAACACTTGAAAACTCGTGTGATGCCACCACGTCACTTCTCTGTAGCTAGATATCTAAGCTCCTTTGCTGACAACGCCAAGGACGGGCTGCTGACACAGGCGTCACTTGACCATGCGATTTGTGCGGCCTCAATAATTTCACGGGTTATCTTGTCCCGATGCCTATTTAACACTTTTGTTTTTTTGGAAATAAGGTTGGTAGTCGTTACTTTCGCAATCTCTGCAATGGATGCTGTCACGAAATCGGCGCCCATTTTCATCAAGCCGGCACGGCGCGAGGCCCGCGCGGCGTCGCGTGGAAAGCATGTAGAGAAAAGCCCCCTTCCCCGCGCGGGAGAGCGCGTAGCTTTGTGCGCGTTGTTGTCACCCTCTTTCCCCTTGCCCGGGGAAGACGGTGGTTCATCGGCCTGGAATGCGCCAGAAAAATCGAGCATCTTCTATGGGACCTAGCCAATGACGATGCGCGGCTCGACGGGAGGAGAAGAGGGAGCTATAACCAGCGAAGCTATGTGTGTGTGCGCGCTAGCTTTGGCGCGTGTTAACAAACAGACGCGGCGCGCCCTATTTAAAGCGACCGCGCCGCTTGTTGAGCCAGCCAGTCAGTCAGTCAGTCAATTCGTTAGTGATTTGCGACGTGCTCGCCTCTACTTCGGCTGGACTCCTGGGGATCACCCGCTGCTGGCAAGCCCACGGACTTTCAAGGGAGCGGCGCTCGTCTCGTATGGCGGCCACATCGTGACTCTTGAGGCGTCGGACTGCAACAGTGCCCGGTGAACAATTTAGTGTTTGTTTGTGTAACTCTCTCGTGTTTGATCTGTTGTAAAGCCTGTGTTATTGAATCATTCTGTAGTTGCATGCTTAGCGTTTGTATTCTGTGAACCTCTCGTCTGTGTATTTCAAGCGATCTTGTGTATTCCTTTGTTTCGTCTCTTGCTGTGCATAAATTGTGTTTTGTTTGTTACTTCTGACTCCGATCCTTACTCTGGTTTGAACCGGCGACCGCTGGGCACCAAACGACCACCCCCTTCTGTCACTACAAGGTAGTCGAATTCCGGCTGAGCTTGCCACGCAAGTAGAGGGCATCTTCTTTGCGACCGGAACAGCTACCCCCACTCACTCTAAGGGTGTCTGGGAGTGTGCGCACCGTTAAGGGCGCATCGTTAATAATACCCCCATAATTATTAACGGGTGACAATTATTCTGGCGTCCGCGACAGGACGTTTGGTGCACTCAAGCTCAGAGGACGGAGAAAGAGTTAGAAGAGCTTACGAAGAGCTCGTAAACTGTGTAGCAGCAGAGCGATAGCGAGAGGTTGTGCCGTGCAGAAGCGTTTAGGCGAGGTTCGCTAAGCAAACTTAAAGCTACACCCAAACAGTTCGCGCTTCAGATATGAATCTGAAAGAGTTGATTGAGGCTGGCACCCAGCTGGGGTTGTCCGGTGCCGAACTGCGCAAATGGGTTAGCCAGAGAGAAAAAGAAGAAAGAGAGAGAGAAGAAAAGGAACGAGAGAGGGCTCGAAAGGAAGCCGAGGAAGAAAGAGAGAAGGCTCGAAAGGAGCGGGAAGAGGAATTTCAGCGAGAAAAGGAATTACTGACTATGAAACTTCAGCTCCAAAACTCCGGGAACAGCAACGGTTTAGCTGAAGTGCATAGCTACAGTGAAGGACATAGCAGCTTGCGGATAGACGCAAGTAAATTGATCCCGAAGTACGACGAGAGAAGAGACGATCTCGACGCGTTCCTCTTGCGTTTCGAAAGGATCGCCATAAATGGAAATTGGACAGACAGTGAATGTGCTACCATCTTGTGCACTTGTCTTAGCGGCGAAGCATTAAGTGTGTTTGGAAGACTTCCTCCTGAGGATGCAGGCAGCTATAACAAAGTGAAAGCTGCATTACTTAAAAGGTTTAGATTTACGACGGATGGGTTTCGTGAGAAGTTCAGGACTGGAAAACCTATGGACGGTGAAACGGCAACACAGTATGTTGCGCGACTGAGTCATTATTTCGACCGCTGGACTGAACTCTCAAAAATTAAACTAGAGTACGGCGCACTTCGCGAACTCCTAATTAAGGAGCAATTCCTGGGCAGCTGTCACCCTGGTCTGTCGCTTTGTTTAAAAGAAAGAAAAGCGAATAACCTGGAAGAAATGATGGAGCTCGCAGACCAGTATTTAGAAGCCCAGGGAGGCGAAAATTTGAGCAAAATTGTAAATTCTGAAACCCCTCGAAAGCCCGAATTCCGGCAGACACAACTTAGCGTGAAGTCAACCCCGAGGTGTTATCTCTGCGGACAACTAGGCCACATCGCACCTAACTGCCGCTAACTCGCAACCAACAATCCATCCTCGTGTTGGAAATGCGGACAGAAGGGCCACAAAGCGATGTCGTGTCCCGACGCTGACAAGGCAGCTCCGCAGGCGGCATGCGCGAGGACTCTGTCAGAGTCGGAATGTCGCCTGGAGGAAGAAGATGCCGATGGCTTTGTTGAGCTTAAGAACGGCAGGAAAGTCCGCGTGGTGCACGACCTAGAGGAGGAGGAAGCAGAGAAGGTTGTTAATCGGAAGGACAAGAAAATCCGGGTGGTGAACGCCGTAGTACATGCACAACCTGGATCTGCGGTGTATCGTATGCCGGTTTCGAGGGGAAAGATAGGAAGAAGGTCAGTCTCTGTGCTACGAGATACAGGTAACAGTGTCGTAATCGTTAGACGCAGTTTGATTCAGGAGAATGATCTGACTGGAGAGAAATGCCCTGTGAGGCTGATTGACGGCTCAATTCAGCTGCTACCTGAAGCAAAATTGGAAGTGCAGACGCCATATTATTCTGGAAAACTGACAGCCCTATGCATGGAACGCCCCATCTATGATTTGGTGTTGGGAAATATTAAGGGCGCAACATTTCCCGAGGATCCTGATCAAAGTCCCGGGCCTGTGCGCTGCAAGGAATCTAAACAGAAAAAGGCAAGGCGAGGAAAGCAAGGCCATGAGAAGCCGGAAGAAAAGCCTCGAGACAAGAATAAGCAAATGGGAGCACCTCAGGAGGAAATCGAAAAGAAAGCGACAACACGGGAAATAAAGTCAGCAATGCCTGGCCGTCGTTGATGCAGGTAGCCCAAGTGTTTGTCCTACTTATGGGGGCGTTACTTGGGATATTTCACCTTAAGCGGAAGGAATACCGGTGCCCAGGAAAGAACACTATTACAGTGATTCTTTTTGTTGGTCTGTGCGCATTGACACAGGTTTCCGTGTATCCGTCGGCGATACTGGTTGTAGGGGCAATTATCGGCACACATTGGCTGTGTGATTTGCAAGAGGATAAGTCCTGCCTCAGGGAACTTTCAGTAGCCCGATCGGGGAACATAGAAGCGTCTCGAATGCGAGAGCCTAGATGGAAGGCAGAATCCCTGGCGGACAGAAGCGTGTCACGCACTGATCGCGGGTTGTAATTACGCTCGCAAATTTAGGTCTGTGCGCTTCGCATTTGAAGAGCTGTGTGTTGTTGGTTTTTATGTGTATCTGACGACAGTTTGTGCTATGTTTGTGAATTTCATGGCATCGATGTGTAAATTTTGTAATGGGTTATTACAGTTTGTGAAATTTGTGCAATGTGTGTGATGTGGATATTTGCCCCATATATTTGTGAGCGCATGCATGTGCGCGCGATGTTCGTGGTTGTTGTGAATATTGTGGGACAATATTCTTTAAGGGAGGGGCAGTGTCACGAAATCGGCGCCCATTTTCATCAAGCCGGCACGGCGCGAGGCCCGCGCGGCGTCGCGTGGAAAGCATGTAGAGAAAAGCCCCCTTCCCCGCGCGGGAGAGCGCGTAGCTTTGTACGCGTTGTTGTCACCCTCTTTCCCCTTGCCCGGGGAAGACGGTGGTTCATCGGCCTGGAATGCGCCAGAAAAATCGAGCATCTTCTATGGGACCTAGCCAATGACGACGCGCGGCTCGACGGGAGGAGAAGAGGGAGCTATAACCAGCGAAGCTATGTGTGTGTGCGCGCTAGCTTTGGCGCGTGTTAACAAACAGACGCGGCGCGCCCTATTTAAAGCGACCGCGCCGCTTGTTGAGCCAGCCAGTCAGTCAGTCAGTCAAATCGTCAGTGATTTGCGACGTGCTCGCCTCTACTTCGGCTGGACTCCCGGGGATCACCCGCTGCTGGCAAGCCCACGGACTTTCAAGGGAGCGGCGCTCGTCTCGTATGGCGGCCACATCGTGACTCTTGAGGCGTCGGACTGCAACAGTGCCCGGTGAACAATTTGGTGTTTGTTTGTGTAACTCTCTCGTGTTTGATCTGTTGTAAAGCCTGTGTTATTGAATCATTCTGTAGTTGCATGCTTAGCGTTTGTATTCTGTGAACCTCTCGTCTGTGTATTTCAAGCGATCTTGTGTATTCCTTTGTATCGTCTCTTGCTGTGCATAAATTGTGTTTTGTTTGTTACTTCTGACTCCGATCCTTACTCTGGTTTGAACCGGCGACCGCTGGGCACCAAACGACTACCCCCTTCTGTCACTACAAGGTAGTCGAATTCCGGCTGAGCTTGCCACGCAAGTCGAGGGCATCTCCTTTGCGACCGGAACAGCTACCCCCACTCACTCTAAGGGTGTCTGGGAGTGTGCGCACCGTTAAGGGCGCATCGTTAATAATACCCCCATAATTATTAACGGGTGACAGATGCCGAGATGCCCTTTAACGGAGTTGAAAACATTATTATTGTGTTCTCTTAGGCGCTCATTAAGGCATCTGCCCGTCTGGCCGACGTACTGCTTGCCGCAAGATAGTGGGATGGAGTAGATAACACCATCTTTGCATGCAACAAATTGATTCTCATGTTTTATAGTGCACGTTTCTCGTATAGATTCAGCGTTAACAAGCTTGCACAATTTCCCAAGCTTTTCGGGAGCCGATAAGACAACTCTGACATTAGCTCGGTGGCCTATCTTGTGGGAAAATTTGTGGATGTAGGGAACGACTGTCGTCTTTTGTTTTTCTTTGGCGGATTCGGCCGTTTCCTTCTTTTTGGTTTTGCGTAAACACGCAAGCATCGATTCACTTCAGTTGCAAGTCAGCGCCTGTCCGTGTTGTCTTCCTTCCGTCCTTGTTCAAGTCGCGCTGTTCTTCAGAAAATGGCCTTACCGTGCGCTCCCACGTCGGCAGACAAATCGTCCGCATGGGTGCTAATTGAGCCCCAGCTGAGTGCAACTTGTGGGCGATTCCTCTGCTCGAGGGATACGCAAGACGAACACACAACGGGCCGTGAAAGAAACATCTTTATCTCACTCCAGAAAGTCCATAGCGGTGCGGGAGATCAGCGGGGTCGTCGTCTGAGAGGGCAGGCAGCCAGCGGCTCATCTAGGAGCGAAGAGAGCGAAGCGACGGCGTGCGCCTTCCTTTATCGCCCTCGCGCGGGACCGGTTATCCCAGGAACGAGCGGAGAGAAGGAAGGGGTAAAGCGGTGGCGCATCGGTAGCCGCGAGAACTTTAAATGTGGCTGGTGCAGTCGACCCCACAAACTTTAACAGCCTTACTGACACAATGGAAGAGTCGCATCAAGTAGCTCATTGTCAGGTTTTGCTGATGATGGCATTAATGGGTGTGCAGACAATGTATGATTGAACATTTGAGGAACACTGCTGTAAGGACAGCCTGGCACTTAATATCGGTTTAAATGATGCCCCATTCCTACTCAATACAGGCATCAAACACACGCATTCCCATCTTCATTTGTTACGTAGGCAATGTACTACATGCGTTATGTTTCAGCTTTTATAAAAGCCCAAGAACGGCAATACATGTGAGGCATGTGGAGCCTACCGTACCTTATCTTGCAAAGAGCAGCGCGGCTCACTGTCGTGAATTCGACGTCTCGCAGGAGGCCTGCCTCGACCTGTGTCGTGCTGTGTGCAGCAAAGAATGCCGCGAGATGACAGCATCATGTAAAAATCCCAGGTAGGGATATTAATAGCCCAAACTATGTTGGCATCTCGTATCTGAAAACAGGGACATCACAAGGCTACTTGTAGACGCCCGATGTGCTGTCTACAAACCCGACGTCACCGGGTATGCTGCAGTTACGAAGGAAGCCTTTCTTCGCCGCCGCCCTAGCTCCACGCCGCAAACGCTTTCGAACTGTTGGCTGCGCGAGACCGATGTTCGCCTCGTTGCCAGTAGCGGCTTGGAAGCCACTGGCAGTTCGGAAAAAGCGCAGTGCACACATTATCTGCCGCCGCAGACAGCGCACTCGGTCGCACACACCTATCTCAGTTCATCGCGTCGCCCAGTCGCTGTACTGTACCCTTCTCGAGTAGCAACATGCATCGAAACATCTCGCCCGGCACGTCAAACAGTCTTCGTACACCGTCTTCCGCGGCGCCGCTACCGCCTCCCGATCACACACTTGGAGGGCAGTGCAGCGAATGCCCGCTAGGGAACCGATTTTTGTTCTGCGGGGCTCCTTCGCCTTGCTAGCTAATGCTATTCAGAATCCGCAGATATACCGTGCGCCGCAGCAACACTCAGGCTTTCACATTTACTTAGTGCAGATTCTGCAATCCTCTCGAAAGTTTATTCTTTTGTTTTCATCTTCCTCAGAGGGGTACTGGTACACGTATGCCTTGCGAAACGAAATGGGACCATAGAAGAGATGAGTGCAAGTTGCTGTGATAATGCGTAATTTTTTTCACGCTTTCTAGTTTGGTACACAAAGTCTAGCTCTTGAGCAGAAAATTGAACTTGTTCTTGAAATATTATTCAAGATTCTTTACTAATCGATGATGACCGCAATACGCGCCAGACCCGAAGCAGCGACAGAACTTCTTTTTGCCATTCCGCTATGACTACGTTGCAAACGTGGGGTCGAGTTCCTCCCTGCACTGCAAATACCACTGTTCTACATAATAAAATATTGCCTTTATTTTTTAAGGTTAGGAGGAGAAGCTGGAAGGCCAGCCTTACTAGCTTCCTGCTCCCCTTACAAAATAAACAAGATTTATTGAAGGCTCGCAATTCAGCCCAGTGTGCTTGCAATGCAGCCCAGTGTGCGCGCAATATGCACCAAACTACAAAAAAGGAGATGAGCTCATAAAATACAGGCATCCCCCCCCCCCCCCCCCCCAGAAGATGTTCGATGCAAAAATAAACATAGAGAGGTACAACATTTCGCATTAATATGGTGCGAATCTACAATGATAAGACAAAGGTGTAATGATGCGGTGCAACACAGGAGGATGAAAGAGTTAATCAAGCCTGCAGTTAAAAAAAAATCACACAGATTACTGTTATATATGGTGTGCAGCTGAATATCACAAATCTTGCCGTAGTTTAACACCTCAGGAAGTTTGCGTTGCATGGTTTATTCCCCCTAAGTACTCTTCAAGGAAACACTCCGCAATTTTCAAGTTGGCGTACCGACACTTTCAGTTAGAGAGTAGACGAGAAAGGAAGTTGGTTTTCTTTTATGTTTCTATCTAAAAAGCTGCACACAAGCGGTACATATACATGTTGTTTATGTTAATGATGTTGTATTTGCGGAGAAGTGGGGCATAGAGTTCATAGTATGAAGGGTTTACTATGCTTGTGACTATTTTTGCCTGTAAATAATGTATTTTTTTAAGTTCGTGTAGGTTGTGGTACTCCCATCAAACAACAATAGTTAAAATGGGACAAAAATTGATATGCGTAAATAAGATGGTTCACCTTTGGCGGCAGAAATTGCCTGCTCTCATAAGTTACTCCCAAACACTTGCAAGTTTGGACACCATGTAATTTATGTGGTGGTCGCACGTTAGCTGTTTTGTCGCCCCAAGAATCTTCAAAGTGTAACTACTTTTATTTTACTATTCGGCATGATGTTATGATCAGTGGATATAATCTTCTGTCTTTGGCGGAAAAAATATTGCCTTTATTTTAGTGACGTTAATATCTACTCAGTTACACACTGACCATAATCTTAGGTTTCGAAGTGCGGTGTTACCTTGAGTGGAAAGTTCTTCCTTTGTAACAGCTGAAAAGAGCAGTGTTGTGTCGTCGGCACTGATCGCAAATTTTCTAATGCCATTAAGGCCGACCGACATGGAGCGATTTTCCCGCGGCAAACCTTGCGAACTGCCGCCCGGCGGCCGTTCGCAAGCTATCAAGCCGGGCCAGATATTTTCGCCTGCGGCCGGGAGAACGGCCGCTCCTGAGCGCGACCACCGTGAGATGGCAGCACTTGCTGCGGCACCGCGCCGGCTGCAGCTCCGAGTCGTGAGCGCCGACGATACGCAAAACTTTAGTAAAATGTGCCAAAGTTTGTTGTTCCAGCAAATAATAAGCGAAATGTCAATACCGAATCCTTCCTGAGGATCGCTGAGCCGTACCGAGTGGCTGATATAGAAGTGACAGCTGCGATGCAAGCAAAGTTCTGCTCACAACCATCTGCCGCCGTCGCGGCACGACTGCTCCGGTCCGCTTGCACGCCGCCTCCGCTGAAAAGTGGAGCCGAAGTTAATCATATTTTGCTTTTATTGTTAGAGAATGGGATTGAGAGTTAGGCAGTTCTATGAGTAGACCATTTACGAAGGAATTTCATAGCGCCGTTTCATGTAGTACTGTACCATCGATGCGAAACAAAATAGGCCTAGCGACAACCAGGGAGCAGCGCACGACAGAGCACTGTCGTCCGCCGCGCCAGCGGGCGGCACTGCTTTGGTAAGGTCCCCCACAAGGTGCTGTAAGCGTTGCGATTTTGCCTACTCTGATGATACAGCTAAAGCGGCAGCTTTTTCGACGTTCCTCTCAACACTGGCTCAAACCCTGCTTCAGAGAGACGCGCCTGCAGTACGCTGTTGCTACGGCGTCGGACGTACTCTCGGAGGCAGTATACAAGCGCTGCCGGGCGCAATTTGAGACGCTGGCTTATTTATTTGTTATTCTTGAAATGTCATTTAGTGTGAAAAGTGAGTTGTTGAATCGGACCCAGGTCGTGAGTTTTCTCACTCGGGCGCCGACGCTGCCGACGCCGCCAGTTTTTCGCTGCATGTGGTTCGGCACGGCGACGGCGTTCCGCCGCGCCGCATGAAGTTCGCAGAGAAAGTTCGCTCCATGTGGTTGGCCCTTTAGAGTTGATGATGTCAATAATATATATATCGTAAAGAAGACAAAGAACGGAAAACGCTGCGGCATCGCCATCACCATCGCTTGTCTCCGGCGCCCATCTCTCGTGCTGAAGCTGTGCCCTGCGGCTGGCAATTCGATCCTTCTGTGCCCGAATTAGTGGCAGCGCTAGACGTTCAAACCAATTATTAAATCCACATTTCACTTGGTGGAGGTCAATCTGAGGTTCCCTGTACCCATTTCGCCCTGGAACTTCGCAGCAGAACATTGACTACCCCAATGACGGAGCCGACTTCATTGCACCTACCTCCGCCCGTCACCTGCACAGGTGCGCTTCGTCAACGGACCCCGCTACCTTCAGTGGAAGCACTGATGACGACGTCGACGATTGGCTAACCACTTACCAACGGGTCAGCCGTCACAATAACTGGGACGACAATCGTAAGCTCAATAATGTCATCTTGTACTTGAGAGACGTCGCTAATCTGTGGTTTCGAAACCACGAGTCGGACTTTACCACCTGGACGAATTTCAAGGCGAAATTTTCTGTTGTCTTTGGCCGCCCCGCCGTCCGAAAACTCCGCGCGAAACAGTGTCTTCGGTCGCGACTGCAGCTGCCCGGTGAAACGTTCACCAGTTACATTGAGGACATTGTTTATATGTGTCGTCACGTTGACCCGACCATGACCGAGGCCGTTAAAATACGTCATGTCCTCACAGGAATTGATGACGGCGCTTTCAAGATGCTCATCGCGAAAGGCCCCACTATGGTCAAGGAAATCTACGACCTGTGTCAAAGCTACGACAAGCTCCGGAAGGAGCGTGTTTTGATTCGCCAGCCTCATACATCACTCGCTGGACTAGCCGCGGAGAGGGAGTCATCTAGCCTCTCTGAAGACATCAAGGCTTTTGTACGCCAGGAGGTCGCGCGACAACTGTCCCTGCAGCCATATGTTAAGGAGTCGTCAACAACTAGCCTTGTTCCGGAGCTTCGCCGTGCAATCCAGCAGCATGTATCTGAAGTCCTCCCTAATCCTGTTCCTCAATCAGCTCCGGTCGCACCCTCAATGCCGTTCCCCACGCCCACAGTTTCATCGTCCGGAGTTGCGCCACTGAGCTACGCTCCAGCATTCGCGCCGGCTCCTCCTCAAGTATTGCGTCGCACGTATGCCGAATTCACTTCAAGTGTATATATATTCTACCTTGAAGAAGGACGGTCCACCGTCTGAAACTGTTGGAATAAAATAGATAATCGGGAAAGTGGTGTGACATCCTGTTTGAGTTTAACTCTGGCCAATTAGTAACAAGCAAACCATGTCTATATATATATATATATATATATATATATATATATATATATATATATATATATATATATATATATATATATATATATATGTATTGTAAAAGCAGGCTAGGTCGAGACGGCGAGGCTGTGACGGCAAGGACAGCGAAGCCTTGTCTAGCGTTTTAATCCGATCACGAACCCAGGCGCGCGCCGGAGCGGGCGCCGCGGGACGATGATGATGGTATGTACAAATGAAAGAAGAAGATCATGGCATGTACAATTGAAAGAAGGTCCACAGAAGGCTCACACAATCTGCCCGGGGGGTTGGAAGCGGCCAGCCTTGCCGCTCATAACTAACCGATGTACCGCGGCGCACAAACGATATCAAGCGAGAAACATGAACAATTTCAGTTCCACGGTGGCGGCGATCGGCTGGGGGATCAACAGGCGAGACCTTGTAGTTAATTGGAGAAGTTTGGCTGATGATCTCGTAGGGACCAAATTAGCGGTGGTGGAATTTGTCACTAAGGCCAGGGGTGCGCAGTGGTGTATAAAGCAGTGCTTCGTCACCGGAACAATGAGAGACCACGCGATGCGTAGAATCGTAGCGACTCTTGCGGTCTTTCTGGCACGCTGCTGTGTTTAGACGGGCAAGATGACGGCACCTGGCCACACGAGATAAGAACTGGGTAGGTACTGATGTGGGGTAGTCGGGCGTAGAGAAGAAGGAAGCGTCGAGAATTGTAGTGGAAGGACGGCCATAAACGAGGAAAAATGGAGAATAACCGGTTGTCCGCTGTACTGCTGTGTTAAAGGCGAAAGTGACGAATGGTAGAATAGTGTCCCAATTTCGATGATCCGGTGTGATGACATGGAGAGCATATCCGATCAGGTGCGGTGAAATCGCTCAGTCAGCCCGTTAGTCTGGAGATGGTAGCTTGAGGTTGTCTTATGAAGGGTGGATGACGCGTAAAGAACTTCGGCTACGACTGTCGATAAGAAGGCCGTCCCGCAGTCACTTAGGGGCACCCTAGGAGCGCCATGACGCAATACAATTGATCGCAAAAAGAAATTTGCTGCTTCTTGAGCGGAACCTGGTCGGTACAGATGCTGTCTCAGCGTAGCGTGTTAGGTTGTCGACAGCTGTTATAATCCAATGATTACCCCCATTGGAGAGAGGCAGGGGACCATATACGTTGGTGCCGACTACGTCAAATGGCGTGGCGGGACATGGAAGAGTCTTTAGGAGGCAAGCGGTCGAAGTCGGTCGCTTACGACGTTGACACAGATGGCAGAAAGCGACGTATTTAGCTACGGTAGAAGATAGGCCAGGCCAAAAGAATCGTCTTTTCATGCGGTCATAAGTTTTGTGAAAACCAAGGTGACCTGCAGTAGCGTCATCGCGGAAAGCCGCCAGTATACGTGGGCGAAGCGCATGGGGCACGGCTGGGAGCCAACGAGTCCCGTCAAGGCAATACACGTAGCGGCGTAGTATGCCATCTTCGAGCTTGAAATTGCGAAGCTGTCGGCGAAGCCTAGCATTGGGCGGGTTCGAAGCGCCGATAAGGCGGTCGATGATGGGCCGGCAGTAGGCATCAGCTGATTGCTGCGAGTGGAGTGCGTGTTTGTGCTCAGAATCGGCAAAAGAAACTGTTGTGATATGCGTCGGGGGAAGAGATGGTCGGCTGTGGTGAGAGGGGGAAATGCGTTGCGAAGAGAAACAGCAGGCTGATTCCGTAAGTGGACAGCGAGAAAGAGCTTCGGCGTCTTGGTGTTGGCGATCCGATTTATAAACGACGTCGAAATTGTATTCTTGCAGGTTTAGAATCCAGCGGCCAAGTCGTCCTGTCAAAGTTTTCAGTGAAGACCACCAGCAAAGAGCACGGTGATCGGTCACTACTGTGAAGTGCCGACCATAGAGGTAGGGGTGAAACTTTTGAACTGCCCAGACGATGGCAAGACCTTCCTACTCGGTAATGGTGTAGTTTTTCTCAGCTGGAGTCAAGGTCCGACTGGCGAAGGCAATGACTCTCACGCGAAGTTGCATCGCGCTGCAGAAGGACAGCGCCAAAACCGTGACCACTGGCATCAGTATGCAGGATGGTAGGAGCGCTGTCGCTGAAGAGACCAAGAACGGGATCTGATGTGAGGGCGTGCTTTAGGTCGGTAAGAGCAGTGTTGCATTGTTCAGTCTACATGAAAGAGCTGCGCGCTTTAAGTAGTTCACGAAGTGGCGCAGTAATAGTTGCAAAATGCTTTATGAAACGCCGGAAATGTGACGCCAGGCTGAGGAAACTGCGCAAATCTGCAGTCCGTTGCAGACGAGGAAAGTTCAAGACCGCGCTGATATTATCAGGGTCTGGACGAATGCCGTCACGGCTAACCAGAGGTCCCAATATTTTAATTTCTTTCTGTGCAAAGTGGCACTTCTTGGTGTTGAGCTGAAGGCCCGCTGAAGAAAGACACGTCAGGACTTCATTCAGGCGCGTGAGATGGTCGTTAAATGTCGCCGAAAAGATAATGTCGTCCAAGTAACATAAACAGGCTCTCCATTTTAGGCCACGAAGTACCGTATCAATCATTATTTGAAATGTCGCTGGTGCGTTACACAGGCCGAAGGGCATAACATTAAACTCGTAAAGTCCATCGGGAGTTGCGAAAGCGGTTTTTTCTTTGTCGCCCTCACGCATTGATATTTGCCAGTAACCAGAGCGGAGATCCAAGGTCGAGAAATATTCGGCGCCTTGGAGAGAGTCAAGGGCGTCATCTATTCGCGGCATCGGGTAGACATCTTTACGGGTAATTTTGTTGAGTGTGCGATAATCAACACAAAATGGTACCGATCCGTCCTTTTTTTTATCGAATACTACTGGGGAGGACCATGGTCTTGTTGATGGACGAATAATATCGCGACGGAGTATGTCATTCACATTTTCTTCGATTACTTTTCGTTCCGAGCGAGAAACCCCATAAGGTCGTCGGTGTACGATCGAGTTACCTTCAGTAATGATGCGGTGGTTTGCAACACTAGTCCGTCCCAGTAGTGGGGAAGTGGCATCAAAAATTGCTTGATGGGCTTGAAGCAATTCCAGCAATTCCTTGCGTTGGTGCGGCATGAGGTCCGGACTGATTGTCTTCGACAGCATGGGAAGAGAGACGTGCGATGGATCACGTTGCTGAGGTAGCGGGGCGGTGAGCACCATCATGGATTTAGGGTGAGCATCCACTATGCATGGTAGGGAAGTTCCTTTAGTCAGCACGAGGGATTCACTGGATGTGTTCGTGGCAGCTACTATCGCTAAGCCGCTGCGGAGTCGTACAAGACTTGATAGGAAGGCGATTCCACGTCAAGGTGACGATGAGATGGTGCGATGAGTACAACCCCGTCAGAGATGTGTTCCGAAACAATGGTAACAAGTTTTTCGCACTCTGGAGGCAATACAGTATCAACTGCGGCAATGAGGGAATGACGTCCTTCAGACATGTAAGATGAAAAATCACTGTCTTTCATGTGAATGACACGGTCGCAACAAGCAATTAACGCTGAAGCGGTCGACAAAAAATCCCATCCAAAAATCATCTGATGCGCACACGGTGAAAGCACAGCAAACTGCACATGGTGGCGGACGCCGTCTATAACAATTCGAAATGTACACTTTGCTGAAGGCTGTAGAGGGACGTCATTGCTCCACGAAGTTCAGGTACATCATATGGTGCCGTTACTTTCCGCAGACGGTGGCACAAATCAGCGCCAATAACAGAAATTGCAGCTCCTTTGTCAATCAAAGCTTTGACCGGTAATCCTTCAGCTAAAACGGAAATCATATTGTACGGGCGATAAGGAGGACTTTTGGTAAGTTCGCAGAGTGCAGTTTCAACTCCGGAAACTGCATCGCTTAGTTTTCCGAGGGACGGACAGGAACAGTTGTTGCTGGTCGAAGTGGAGAAACAGAGCGGCGGTATGGGGAAAGGGACCGGCGTCGGAATACGTGGGCGCCGCTTGGTTGAGACGAGGATACCGGCGGTGGAGAGGATCGGCGAGGTGGGCTGGGAATAGGTCGTCATTGATAATATAAGGGTACCTCACTTTCGAAGCCGTCGTAACCACGCCGCTCGTTTTGAATGCGTTGACGACAGAAGCGGGATATATGTCCTCGGATTCCACAGTAGTAGCACACTGGGCGAGAGGGCGCCAAGGTGCGTAATAGGGTGGCGTAGGCTGAGCCTTCGTCACGGCGTTGATGTGGTTGTAGGGCGATGCTTGTCGTGGGGGGGGGGGAACAAAAGGAGGAGGGGATGCAGCAACGTGAGCATAGGTCGGCGCTGTACGAGGTGCAGGAGGGTCAGGTGCGACAGGGTTGGTGATAGTTGCCAATTCTTTAATTATGGTGCGGGGGCTAGCGTCATTAGAAGAAGAGTGATCACACCCGCGCGGGCAGAAAAGGTCCCAAGGCTTGGAGCTCCTCGCGGATTATCGCTCGAATTAGGGCGCGTAGATCGAGGTCAGTAGAGGATTCAGTAGAACGAAAGGAAGAAGATGGTTTGCACGGTATAAAAAAGAAGAACCGAACAAGGGTAAATAGGGTACGCCTCAGGTCGCAATGAGCCAACGTTTCGACAAGTGGACTTGTCTTCGTCTGGGCATAGCGATCATCACTGGCAGGGGTTTAAATACGCTTTTGCCTCCGAAGAAGAAAAGCTGGGAAGGGGAAAGTGGGTGCGAAAGAGTGGGGAGAAGAGGATGGGTGAGAAGAAAGTGGGTCATGAAGTGGGGAAAAAAAGAAAAAAAAATCTTGAGTATGTACTTATCAGCCATGGAACCAGGGATTCTGTAGCCTGCAAAAGAAGTAAAAGCGGCAGTACCAGTAAAAAAAAAAGAAAGCGACTACTATGCGGGTTAGGTGATTAGTCACCACTAAAGACGGTTTGGTGAAGATACACCTTACAAAGGGAGGCATGCAAAGGGCCCTGATAAGGCATATATCTAGGGGGACAATTCTTAAAAGGAGGGGGTAGGGCGGGGAGTACATGGTCACAGGATAATAACCACATAGTAAAAATTAATAACCTTAAGTGTGTATCTCAACCTGGAACCAGAGATCATGTGGCCTACAAAAGAAGTAAAAGTGGCAGTACCAGGAAAAAAAAAAATCAAAGTACCAGGTAGATGATTAGTCACCACTTAGGCGGGTTTGGTGCAGATACACCCTACAAAGGGAGAGTTTGCGAAGGGCCCTGATAAGGCATATATCTAAGGAGGACAATTCTTAAATCTTTCTGCAAAGGGGGGGGGGGGGGGGGGAATACAGTCACAGGATAATAAGCGCACAGGAAACCAACACTGACATGAGAAAATAAAAAAGAGAGAAAAATAATAATGCTAATAAAAAAACAAAAAAAGATATGTGAGGACAAATTCAAGCAACAAGTGATAAGGAGGAAATGTGTTTAGAGGAACATGTAGGGTTATGCTATTGTGGAACGGAATTGGGTGTACGTGCGTTGTGAATACACTGTACAATTAAGGCTATGTGAGATTGTTTTTCCGAATAGTTATGATGGAGAGGGAATATACCTAAGGGATTCTAACATTCCCTTAGATATATTTATTCCTGCTGGTTCCAATGTTCTAAATTTATGAATTAGATACGCCTGTCTATATTTTCTGTAACTTGCAGATTTAAAGCCTCACTGGAGAATATATAATTTAATTTCTTCGAACTTATGGCCTTTCTGATTGAAATGCTGGGAAACTGCTTTCGGGAGGTTTTTGCCTACGTCTGCCCGATGTCCATTAAGCCGCATGTTCATTGGTTGTCCTGTCTCTCCGATGTACTGTTTATGACAAAAGGAGCATTCTAGAAAGTAGATAATGTTTGAAGATGTGCAGTTAAAGCCTGATTTTATGTGAAAAGTGAAATCGCTTGCATTGCTTTTAACCGTGGTGTCTTTTTGTATATGACTGCACGGCTTACATCTAGGTCGAGAGCAAGGGTGTGGTTGTGTTGGGTGCTTGTTGTCGAGTTTAGAATGTACTAGAATATCTCTGAGGTTCGCGTTACGTTTGTATGTCACCCTTGGTGCCTCCGGAAATATTTTCTTGAGGCGTTCATTACATGTTAGCATGGAATGGTATTTCCGCAGAATATTGTTTATGTTTGTTATATTATATTATTATATTTTATTATATTTGTTATATTGTTATATTAGGTCAGTAGAGGGCGGGCAGGTAGAGAAGCCGGGCTGCAATCGAGAGGACTGCAGCTGTTCTAGGTATTGACAGGTCGTAATAATGGAATCAACACTTGATGGATTCTGGGCAAGTAGGGTGTTATAAGCCACAGAATTGATTCCTTTCCTGAAATGGTGCACGCGTTGAGGTTCAGGCATGGTGGGACTAATACGCCGGCAAAGTGCAAGTATGGCCTCTATGTAAGACGCATACGACTCATCGGGACCTTGAAGACGGGAAGCGAGCTTGTTCCTCACGATCTCAGTCCGAACTGCCGGGTCGGCGAAGTATTGGCGGAACTGCTGTTTGAAGGTGGGCCAGGTAGTGGTGTGGGGCTCGCGGTTGATAAACCAATTCCTGGCGACCTCAATAAGGTAGAAAGAAACGTTGAGGAATTTTAAAGCGTCATCCCACCGGATGTAGGCACTGCAGCGTTCATAAGTATCAAGCCAGTCATCCACGTCCTCGTCACGACGGCCGGCGAAATGCGGGGGGTCGCGTTGTCGTGTGGGCACAGTGGGCACAGTGAGAGGCGGCGGTGTAGCCGAGGTAGAGGGTCCGGCCGGGTCGGGACTGGTCTCGGTTGACATAACGATGGTGGTTGTTACCGAACGCCGACCGGAACGTAACTCCAGCGAGAGGCAGGGCACAAGGCAGCAACGGGATCAAATTTCACCCCCACCACTTTTGAAACAAGGCCAGGTCAAGACGCCAAAATCGTGACGGCAAGGCAAGGTACGCCGTGTCAGCGTTTTAATCTGATGGTGAACCCAGGCGCGTGCTGGAGCCGGCGCCGCGGGACGATGACGACGGTATGTACAAAAGAAAGAAGATTATGGTATGTACAAATGAAAGAAGATCCGTGGAAGGCTCACAATATATATAAAATAAGAACGGCCCTAAGGAACTGCCTTGGGGCACCCCTAATATTATCGATTTAATGTCCGATGAGTGGCCAATTAATATTGTAAGTGAAATGTAGTCGGCATTCCAGGTAAGATTTCATTAGATCTAACACTTCTCCATAGAAATCGTTATTTCTATTCTAGTATTAAGTTATGATTCAAGCAGTCAAATGTCTTTTAAAAGTCCTTCCTTCAAAACAAATTCATTTTCTTATGAGAAAGCTAGCTCCGTTGACCGATTTTTTTCAGAAGCCAAACTATTCATTATTTAGTATGTCATGTTCATCGCAGAATCTTTTCCTTCTTGTTAAAATGATCTTTTCAAGAACTTTCGAAAAAACAAGCAAAATAGACACAGGCCTATGATTTTCCATGTCACTTTTGCTTTAGTAAAACTCGTCGGGCTAGTTGGTTCATAGTTCAATGCAATAAAAAGCTGCGCTAATAAGACACGGACGAAGGAAAGGCAGGACGCGCACAAACGCAGACTGACAACTTTATTTCGTGAAGAAAACCAAGGCATATATACGCGATCTCCGCTATTATCTAATTACAAAAAAAAAGAAAAAGAAACCAGCAAGCGAAGAAGTGGCGTACACTGTATCAATACGAAATAGCAAATTCAGCTGAAAGAAGATAGACTTAACTAGGGCCTGCCCACTAAGTAAACCAAAACCAAAACGTCATTCAGTCTAACGAATGATCAGAAACAACCAGCAAATGGTAATGTACGAATACAAGTCACCGAAGCAAGACAAGAGCCATAGTACATCAGAAACCCATCTTCAGGCTGGAACAAAGAAAAATGGCGTAAAAAACCAGGCCACACAAGCAGCTTATACTAGCCTCGTCAAAAACAATAAATACAGTGAAAAAAGGCACCAAGTCAGACTAAAACCAATCGTCCAACAATAATACCAACCACAACAAAAACTAACAACAAAAAAGAAAGAAAAGACGAGAAGCTATGACATTCTACCGTATTTGAAAAAAAAAAACAAAAACAAAACGGAGACACATGAAAGATGCCAAAGAAGAGTATATACATGACCTTCCAAAAACTTAAATTCTTTATCCGAGAAAGAAATACAGGGCTCGCTGACGTAAACGCTTGTAGGGCGGATTAGAATGTTTCAATTACGATCGAGGCGCTCCCATTTGTCTTGGCAATTTTAGGCACCACTGGCGTGGGAATATCATTGACAGCCTTCCCAAATAAAAAAAAAATTGGAGGCTTATCAAGGTTAAGCTCAGTGGATGCGAAGCATGTTAAGCAGCTGCCTTAGTGTGGATGGGGCTAAGTAACGGAGACGTGGTTTTAGGTTAATCGTCGTAGGCATCTTGACCGCATACACGCCCGGCGCAAAGACGTTGGCGTGGTTGCGGGCACAGAGACTGACGCGACGGCGGGCGCGCGCCGCTTCATCCCTGGCGTGACGTCACATATCACTTGATGCAGCGATGATGGCGCCGCCGCCGCGTCGCGCGCGACGGCGCGAACCGAAGCGTGGAGGCCTCCGCCGGGCGACGTCCGACGGCGCGATATGAGGCCCAATCTGCAGCCGGTGTGACGTCATCACGTGACGTCACATCATGTGATCTCGCTTCAAGGTGAATGGTGGCCACCGCCGGGAGGCGACCGACGGCGCGATATGAGGCCCCATCTGCAGCTGGTGTGACGTCATCACGTGACGTCATGTCACGTGACCACACTTCAGGGTCAATCGTGGCCACCGCCGGGCGTCGCGCGAAGGCTCGAAACCTACGTTAATATGCTTCGCATAATATTAGAAATAATGTGGTAAACTGGAAGACAGGAACGCGTATTCGAGTGCGCGTACAATATAGATTCAATATAAAAATGCTTGGTATGATCAAGATGACAATAATATATAAAAGTAGGTATATAAGTAATTGGTTTGGTAAAACTTTATTTCCCACAGTAGGGGTCCTGGAGGACACTCGGCTAGGCGCCAGGTGTAGAGGGCAGTTCCCACGTCGGCACAGAGAGCCCGAAGCTCTCCGCCGCCGCGCGGGCCTCCTGGACAGCCCGAAGCTGATCATGTAGGGAAGCACTTTTTAAAACTTTGTCCCAACGTTCCTTGTTCTTGGCGTAGGCGTCGCTCGATGCACAACCACACAGCATATGGTTTAAGTCTACACGATCACTGCACCGTTCACACACATGTTGTCCGTCGTAGTCTGGGTCGATGTGCTTCATGCGCCAGGGGCTGGGGTATGATTTTGTTTGGAGCAAACGTAACGTGACTGATTGGCTGCGGGTTAATTTCCTATCCGGGAGGGGAAATGCTCGTCTGCCTAGATAACAGTGCTTAGTGAGCTCGTTGTACGTGAATCTCTGTACTCGATATGTGGAGTAGCAGGGGAAACCGGAAGGACGCGGTCGGTGAGTCCTCGCGCCGCCTCGTGTGCAATCTCATTGAGATTCCGCAGGCCGCCCCCTAAGCTGCCCATGTGTGCCGGGAACCATACGATGGAGTGACCGGTGATGTTACTTCCGCCTAATATCCGTAGCGTCGTCTTGTCTATCCCGACCTTGGCGAAAGCTCGAGTGGCTGCTCTAGAGTCGCTGTATACAGTTGTGAAGCTCGAGTCTTTTAGAGCTAGTGCTAGTAATGAACATAAGTAAATGTAAACCCAATTACTATGTGCAGATTCAGATGAATATTGCCGCAATGTTATCGTATTGGCGCCGCCATGTTGCGAGCTCGGGAGACTGGCACGCGCTCGTCTTCTTCGCTCTCGGTGCTCGCCCGCCAGTCGGTTCCGTGCCTGATCTTGCCGGTGCTTTTACTTAATCCTAAGTAAACCTGCTGAACCAGTTTCACTGGCTTCTGTGACATTTTTGGTGGAGCTTCTGGGTATAGATCCCATGTACGAAGAGCCTCTGGCTGCCCCCTACGCCCATCTACACACCGTGGACACGACACCTGTGCACAAGGCGAGCCGTCGCTTGAGAGGCTTAGCACCCGAGTGTGGTCCTCTTGTTTCCCCACCACGAACCACGATGACTACAGCGGCAATTCAGACCGCCACTCAGTTTCCCGTGAGTGCCCAGCAGCTGATCTGCCATACTCCACGTATGCCCACGCCGTTTCATGGCGACAAGTTCGAAGACGTTGAGGACTGGCTGACCAGCTACGACCGGGTCGCTGTGTTTAATGCGTGGGACGAAGAGCGAAAATTGCAGAGTGTTTATTTCGCACTAGAAGACGCCGCCAAGATGTGGTTCGAAAACCATGAGGCTACCATTTCCACGTGGCAGGATTTCCGGCGGCAGATGCTTGCAACATTTGGCAACGATGCAAGAAAAGAGATGGCCGAACTCGCTCTACAGTCCCGAGCACAGCGGCCTAATGAAAGCGTCGCTATGTTTGTGGAAGAAATGACTCGGCTTTTCAACCGGGCGGACCCGTCCATGTCGGAGGTAAAGAAGGTGCGCTACCTTATGCAAGGCGTAAAGGAGCAGCTGTTCGTTGGCCTTGTACGTGATCCTCCACGTACTGTTGCTGATTTTACGAGAGAAGCAACAAGCATCGAGCGTGCCTTGAATCAGCGATTTGTACATTTCGATCGCTCTGCGAACATTGCTGCTGTAGACTTCCGCTTGCCAATGGCCGGAAACGACAGGGAAGCCCTTCGCGAGCTTATCCGAAGCATCGTGCGCGAAGAGCTGCAAAAGCTGCCCTCTTTCGAACAACATCCATGTGTTGGGGGCATCTCGAATATTGTGCGCGAAGAGCTCCGCCAAGCAGTGCCATCAGTGCCATCAATACCATCACCCCAGCCGCCTTTGCGTACCCCTGCGCCTGAACAATTGGCACCCAGCAACCCTGCTCCTCCCGCACGTCCTCCACCGCAATATCCAGTTTCGACTGGTGTGCCTGAACCTCGACCACCCGTTCGCAAAGCACACGCGTGGCGCACGCCGAACAATCTGCCTTTGTGCTTCCACTGCGGCGAAGCCGGTCACGTTCTGCGCCACTGCCCGTACCGTCGGATGGGCTTGCGCGGATTTTCCCCGGATGCCCCTCGGCCGCGCTATGGCGAACGACCTCGGGATATCGACCAATACCTCAGCGACCACGTCCCACCTGCGTCCCTCCAGCGACGCCAGTCCAGGTCACCACCGCCGAGACAGTTTTCCACCAGCCGCCGTTCTTTCCTCAGGCAGTCCCCAAGTCCGCACCGGGAAAACTGAAGACGGCGACCCTCGGGGGTAGGGTCGCCGTCGATGGACACTACGAACAACATCCTCCGCTCACCGATTCGATCACACAGACCGACCTCCGACCCTTCGCTCCGACCAACAGTCCGACCACTTTTCGACGATCGCCGAAGTTTTCCTCCGACGCCCCCAATCGACGCACCGCACGACCAACGAGTCCGACGACCTCCCGACGATCACAGAAGCTTACCTTCGACGCCGTAATTCGACGCAACGAACGACCCGTCAGCCCGACGATCCCTGACACGCCGTACTTTGTCGACGGTGAGCTACATTTCGCCGAAATACCGATCGTCGTTGATAACTACAACACGACTGCCCTTGTAGATACCGGCGCTGATTTTTGCGTTATGAGTCATGGCCTTGCTACCATTCTGCGAAAAGTCCTGACTCCTTGGCACGGAGCCCCGATAAAGACAGCCGGAGGGCACGTGGTAACGCCGCTCGGAGTGTGCACCGCTCGCGTCGAGATTCACCACGTAACTTTCTCGTGCTGCTTTGTTGTGCTTGCAGAGTGCTCCAAGGACCTGATTCTCGGCCTTGATTTTCTTAGAGAAAACGAGGCAATCATCGACCTCCGTGACTTCATGGTGACGTTTTCCACTCACCGCGCAATTTACGACGAGTACAGACAGCACAACGACGACTACACAGACAGGCCAGTTTTGCGAGTGTGCGACGACCATGTCACTCTACCTCCACGCACCAGCTTGTTTGTTACAGTGCAGTGCGACAACCCTCCCGCCTTGCAAGGCCTCGCGGAAACGAACGTGAATTTATTGTTGAGTCTACAAGTCTGCGTCGCTCGGGGGATCTTTGCCTTGAGAAATAAACGAACTGAACTGCTTTTAACGAACTTTAGTGCCGAATACCGCCATTTACCGCAAGGTACAGCTATCGCTTATTTTGACGAAGTCAGTGCACCATCCGCCCATTGCGCCCTTTCGCTGGCCAACGAGAACCCTCCCGAGAGCACTGGACATACTGTTCAAACTGACGTGAACCCAGCTTTGTCTCTTACCCAGAAACGCCGCCTTCAAGCAATTCTGGACACTTACCGTGACTGCTTTGCCGTCACTTCCAAAGTGAAGCAGACGTCAGTAACGAAACATCGAATTATAGTTGATCCCACCGAGCGCCCTATCCGCCAACACCCCTACCGAGTATCGCCGAAAGAACGAGAGGCTATTCGGGCGCAAGTTGATGAAATGCTCCGCGATGATGTCATCCAGCCGTCCACAAGTCCATGGGCCTCACCAGTTGTGCTGGTCACTAAAAATGACGGAGCACTCAGATTCTGCATCGACTATAGGAGGCTTAACAAAATTACGAAAAAGGACGTCTACCCTTTGCCTCGAATCGATGACTCGTTCGACCGACTTCGCTACGCCCGATACTTTTCATCGCTCGATCTACGCAGCGGGTACTGGCAGATCGAAGTCGATGAACGTGATCGAGAGAAAACCGCATTCATTACTCCTGACGGACTGTACGAATTTAAGGTGCTTCCATTCGGTTTGTGTTCCGCTCCCGCAACCTTTCAAAGAATGATGGACACTGTCCTAGCCGGCCTGAAATGGCAGACGTGCCTCGTCTACCTTGACGACGTTGTCATTTTCTCTGCGACTTACGAAGAGCACCTCAAACGATTGACGGCCGTGCTAAATGCCATCCGCGGGGCCGGACTCTCACTAAAACCAGAAAAATGCCACTTTGCATTCCAACAGCTCAAGTTCCTGGGTCACGTCGTGAGTGCTGATTGAATTAGCCCTGATCCAGAGAAGACGGCTGCCATAGCTGCTTTCCCGACCCCCACTGATAAAAGTTCCGTGCGTCGGTTTTTGGGCCTCTGTGCATATTACAGGAGATTTGTGCACGACTTCTCCCGTATAGCGGAACCATTGACTCGTCTAACAAAGGACGACCAGCCTTTCATCTGGGCCGACGAGCAGCAAAGGGCCTTCGAGGAGCTTCGCAAGCGCCTTCAAACAACGCCCGTACTTGGCCACTTCGACGAGGAGGCCGACACAGAATTGCATACCGACGCCAGTAACGTTGGCCTCGGTGCAGTTCTCGTTCAGTGGCAAGAAGGCGTTGAGCGGGTGATTGCTTACGCCAGCCGCACCCTGTCTCGTTCCGAAGCGAATTATTCTACTACCGAAAGGGAGTGCCTTGCAGTTGTGTGGGCGGTAACAAAATTTCGGCCGTATTTGTATGGTCGGCCGTTTAGAGTGGTCAGCGACCACCACTCACTCTGTTGGTTAGCGAACCTTAAAGATCCTTCAGGCAGCTTAGCCCGCTGGAGTCTCCGCTTACAGGAGTTCGACGTCACTATTGTGTACAAGTCCGGCAAGAAACACAGTGACGCTGACTGCCTATCCCGAAACCCTGTCCCGTGCTCTTCAAGTGAAACAGATGACTCCGTCTTTCTCGGCGCTCTCTCGACGCCAGATCTCGCTCAACAGCAGCGAGACGACACCGAACTGCGGCCCCTCACCGATTACCTCGAAGGAACCGCCTCATCGCCGCCTCGCCTTTTCACGCGTGGCCTGTCATCATTCTGCTTGCGTGACGGCGTCCTCTACAAGAAAAACTACGCTTCCACAGACATTCAGTATCTGCTGGTTGTCCCAACGCCGCTCCGTGCCGACGTTTTGCAGGCATGCCACGACGAGCTTTCTGCCGGACATCTCGGTTTTTCGCGCACCTTGGCACGAGTACGACAAAAGTACTACTGGCCCAAGCTTGCCGCTATGGTTCAGCGCTATGTTAGGACGTGCCGTGATTGCCAACGTCGGAAGATACCACCTGTCAAGCCGGCCGGCATGCTGCAGCCTATTGTTCCTCCGCTAGTACCTTTTCACCAAGTCGGTATGGACTTGCTCGGGCCATTTCCTACGTCATCATTGGGCAACAGGTACATTATAGTCGCCACAGATTATTTAACCCGCTATTGTGAGACGAAAGCTCTTCCCAGTGGCGCGTCTACTGATATTGCGAACTTTTTTATCTTTAATCTGGTCCTTCGTCACGGTGCCCCTGCGATCGTTTTAGCTGACAGAGGCACGGCATTTACTTCAGCTCTAACCCAGGAAGTGATGCGGCTCAGTGGCACTTGTCATCGCAGAACAACAGCTTACCACCCTCAGACGAATGGCCTTACTGAGCGACTCAAAAGACCATCGCCGATATGCTTTCTATGTACGTCAACGAAGATCATAAGAACTGGGACCAAATACTACCGTATGCAACATTTGCTTATAACACCGCCGTCCAGGAAACGACCCGCTTTACACCGTTTCGTTTGGTGTACGGTCGTGAAGCTGTTACCATGCTGGATGCAATGCTACTGCCAGATGTTGCCCAACCATCGATTGCCGGTGCCGACCGATTCGTCCAGCATGCCGAGGCCGCTCGCCAGCTGGCTAGACTGAGAGTCCGGACACAGCAAGGTAAAGATGCTCGACGGTATAACCTTCGTCACAGGGAGGTAATTTACAACCCTGGCGATCAGGTTTGGGTGAGGACACCTGTTCGCCAGCGGTGTCGCTCCGAGAAGCTTCTGCGCCGCTACTTCGGCCCGTACGAAGTACAACGCAAACTCAGCGACGTCACCTACGAAGTGACCCCGCAAGGAACTGTTCGCTCATCCCGACGGCAAGCACAATCGGAAGTCGTACATGTCGCCAGGATGAAGCCCTTCTACTCCCGCTAGGTCCAGCTACATGTGTTTTTTTTCTTTGCTTCCTTTAACTACTTGATGTGAACGCGCATCCTCGCCAACTACGGTTATCCTCAACCTCGCCACTCGGCATCGGGACGATGCCTTTTCCACCGGGAGGGGCAATGCCGCAATGTTATCGTACTGGCGCCGCCATGTGGCGAGCTCGGGAGACTGGCACGCGCTCGTCTTCTTCGCTCTCGGTGCTCGCCCGCCAGTCGGTTCCGTGCCTGATCTTGCCGGTGCTTTTACTTAATCCTAAGTAAACCTGCTGAACCAGTTTCACTGGCTTCTGTGACAATATCAACAATGTAGAACGTGGCTTGCCTGCAATATATGACAAGTGTGGCTGTGAATGTATGTATTGTGAGCCCTCTACGGATCTTCTTTCATTTGCACATACCATGATCTTGTTCTTCTTGTACATATCATCATCATCATCCCGCGGCGCCAGCACCGACACGCGCTTGGGTTTTGTGCATCGGAATAAACGCAAAATACGGCATCATTTGCCTTGCCGTCTCGTGCTTGCCGTATCGACCTGGCCTTCTTCCACAAGCAATCGGGAGGACTGCAGCTGGTCGATGCGTTGGCAGGTCGCAATAATACCGTCAACAGTAGAAGGATTCTGGGCAATTAGGGTGTTATAAGCCACAGAATTAGTTCCTTTCAAGATGTGGTGCACCCGTTCAGGTTCCGGCGTGATGCGACTAATACGCCGTAAAGCTAATATGACGTAAAGCTTGCCAAGAACTTTTCCACTGCAATAAAAGAATACTACCTTAAAATGAATGAACACTTTGAGTCCAAACTTGCACTTGCCTACTGTAACTTTACATTGTTCGCCTGGTATTACCCATGTAACCCCTACATACACCTGTATTTTATCTGATGCGTTATCTCTTTACGACATGTGACATTATGTATTGTTATAGTGTGGTGACATTATGCATTCATCTTTCGTTGCTTTAATTCTTGTATAAGTTCTACGCGCTTTTGTTTGATTTGTGAGGTTTTAGTTTGTATTTTCATCTCTTCATTGGTCGTTTTACGAATGTATAAGCGATAACTAACTTTCTTCACGTTTATTGTAAAGTTCCTTCTTCTTATGTCTCTAACTTTGACGATTGGGTGCCTGCAACCTGTGTACTTTTTCCATTGGACCCTTTACTAGCCGCTGGCTATGGGTCCAAGCAGTGTCTGCCTATTTTCCTGTAGCGCACCAAAAAACAATAAAAAAAAGTGCAAGTATGGCTTCTATGTAAGACGCGTACGATTCTTTGGGACCTTGCAGGCGAGCTTGTTCTTCGCGACCTCAGTCCGAACTGCTGGGTCCGCCAAATATTGGCGAAACTGCTGCTTTAATGTGATCCAGTTAGTAGTGTGGGGTTCGCGGTTAATAAACCAGGTTTTAGCGAACTCAGTGAGGTATAAAGAAACATTCAAAAATTTTAGAGCATCGTCCCACCGATTGTAGTTATTGCAGCGTTCATAGGTGTCCAGCCAGTCATCGACGTCTTCATCGCTACGACCAACGAACAGCGGCGAGTCGCGTTGTCGTGTGGGCACAGTCGGAGGGGGTGTTGCAGCCGAGGTAGAGGGTCCTGCCGATTCGTGGGTACTCTCGGTAGACATAACGATGGTGGCAGGCGGTAAACAGCGCCCGGAACGTAGCTCCAGCGAGAGACAGGGCACAAAACAGCAAGGGGATCAAGTCGCACCTCCACCACTTGTGGAAGAAGGCCAGGTCGAGACGGCAAGGTCGAGACGGCAAGGCAAGGGATGCCGTGTCTGGCGTTTATTCCGATGGACAAAACCCAACCGCGTGCCGGCGCCAGCGCCGCGGGACAATGATGATGGTATGTACAAGAGGAAGAAGAAGATCATGGTATGTACAAATGAAAGAAGATCCGTGGAGGGCTCACAATATACAGAAAGAGTCCCAGCTTTTGCTCATGCAGAACAAACTACAGTACACAATTAGACCAAGCAGAACATGGTATGTCGTAGTGCTATAGCTTAGCATACAGACACCAGGAGAATTTTACAGTCAGACTTAGCTTTTACATACTTGTCATGGTCTCCTCTAAGTGATGACTCGCAGGGTCACATGCTTTTTGCAAGACATCTGTGATACCCTATATTATTTTCATATATACCATGCGGAGGAAAACGTGGCGAACTGCAGTTTTGGGTTGGGTGGTGATGCAATATTTGCACATTCACACAAGCAGTGTAATTGTGGTTTTTATGCGGGAAGAATAATCTGAAGTCATTATTTCTGGTTTTGGTGACAACATTCTGAGGGGTGACACAAAATATACATGGATATAAATAGGTTCTAAGAGAAATTACCAATAGGGTAGGCACATAGTGCGAAAATTCACTACTGTTTTTTATCATGTGAATATATTTCATGTACCACACAGTCAGAAAATTTGGTGAGTGGTAAATTGCAAGCAGTCTGTGTACTGAGGATTATCCGTGCATGTGTACAGAGAATTATCAGTGCACATTCAGGTAGTCTTAATACAATCTACCGTACACTACTACTACTTCTATCCCATAGCCCATATAGTGCTTTGGAACGTGAAACACCACAGTGTGCAACTTCGAAAAAAAAAAAACTGGTAACACAGCCAATATGGATGGCATTTAATCACAGTTTGAACCTGCATGAAGGCATGCTTCTATTCTACACTAGCATACGTGTCAAACAAGCCACACCTGCACATACCCCTATCGAATTGTTACAAATCCTAGCACTTGCAGTATTTTTTTGCTGTGCATGGATTCGTGACGCTACTAATTTCTCTAAAGAACACAGTATAGCACAGCCCAACGGTCCTGACCAGGTGTTTCAAAACTATACATATCACAAACCCCATGTGTTCTACAAATTTTGGACTTTGAGACCACCGCAATCATTGAATGCCTTGCCCTTACTTTTTCTTGTCATGACTTAATTTTTGCCCTTTTCATGCTGCAACAATTTAATGACAGTTTTAGTATATAGACAATCATTATTGATGTAATCCTTGCATTTCTGTATACTGTGTGGCTGTGTGCTAGTTTTTCTGTCCATCCCAAGCACAGAGAGAAGCCAAAACACACTGGGTTACCTGATACCTTTTTTGAGCTGTTGGCATTCCCCAATACTGTAGAAAGAGAACCCCTGGTCATAACAATTTTCACACTGGCAAGGTACGCAAGGCTTCCGCAGAGCAAATGTTTTTGGAAAAACTTTCATTGTAAAAGAAATGGAGCAGGATTTGGGGAAAATGTTTCATTTGTTTTGACCAGTGATTTTTGGATTTTGGATAAGAACACAGTCAAATTAGAGCTTAACCAATCTAAAAAGGTATTTTGCCCAATAAGGTTGAAGCTTGTTTAGAGCCTCCTGCTGCGTTACTTGCCTTGTTTCATGCCTTTTTTCTTAATAAGGCCCAGTGCTTTTTTATACTTATCATTACGCGAATGAAGACTTTGTATGCGCTTTTTTGTCCGAGGGGTGTGCGCAGGCGTGCGTCTTCTCCCTTTTCCTTTCGGCGTTTCCGGATGCAATGCCGGAACTCATGGCTTTTCTGAGACCCCTGGGACCGGCTTCAGGTGAAAGAAAATATATAAAATAATATAATAGCGTATTGTCGGCGGCATAGATAAACAAAAATTGCACACAAATTACGCGATATAGTGCAGTCACAGGGCTGCTAACAGCATGATACACCACGCAGCAGAGTCGGCGACGAAACACAGGAGAAGCACACAATACAGACACACACATACACATACACAAGGCGAGGAGGACCGTCAAAGAAGTGGTGTGTGTCCTTACTAGTGGAGAAGGAAAAAGACGTGGTTTTCAATTTAATCAGTTGTCAGCGCAGCAGTGTCCTTGTTTATGTGTATGTGTATTGTGTGCCTCTCGTGTGTTTCGTCGCCTACTCTGCTGCGTAGTACATCATGTCGTCCGACCAACTAGCTCGACTTTCAACAGTAGCTACTAACAGGCCACCATGCAGTGCATGCCATTTTGTTTGTTTGAAATAATCAACGTCGTGTAACTGGACTGCAATTGTCACTCATAGCGTAATTTTACATGTAGCGGTTAGAGAAGATTTCTGTCGGGAGTATATTTATGACTGAATAAATGTGGCATGGCAGACAAACATTTCAATAATAAACATGGAACATTTTGAAACAATCAAGAAGGCAGCAGCCGCTGCAAAGTAATGGCTTTAGTATATCATCTGATGACTTTTCAAAAGTATTCTCCAAGCTACAGAAGCTACCTTTACCTTAATGTAATTGCGACACATCGCAGTCCATTATGTATCTCGTTTAGCTGTTACGCCATCATTCACATGCAGCACATCAAGCCTAGAGACAGTGTGCAAAATACAGGACTCCGAAGCCAGCTGCACTCGCCCTACGCTCAGCTTGCTTTTGTAATCCTTAGCCGAGGGGTACTGGAAGTACCCTTCCGGACGTGCAAGCTGGGTTTCGCAAGGGCAGAGGAACTAGAGCGGCCAAGCTTCACTGGATCATGGAAAAAGCAAGAGAGTTTCAGAAACCTATCTACTTCGGCTTTATTGATTATGCGAAAGCGTTTGACTGCGTAGATCACAGCAGATTGTGGCAAGCTTTCCAAGAGATGGGAGTTACAATTCACCTCATCTGTCTCCTTAGGAACCTGTATGAAGAGCAAGAGGCCACAGTCAGAGCTGGGCATGGTCTTACTGATTGGTTTCCGATTGAGAAAAGAGTGAGAAAAGGCTGCATACTGTCGCCCTGCCTATTTAACTTATATGCTGAGTGCATCATGAGGAAGGCCGGTCTGGACGACTCTTCAGCTGGAGTGAAGATTGCTGGAAAACGTATCAACAACCTTAGATATGCGGATGATACCACTTTAATGGCAGATAGTGAAGTGGAACTCAAGAGACTTCTGATGCGCGTACAAGAAGAGAGTGAGAAGTTTGGGCTTAAACTGAACATTATAAAGACAAAGGTCATGGCGTGTTGCCCTATCACGTCCTGGAGCATCAAGGGACAAAAAGTGGAAGCTGTGACCGATTTATTCTTCTTAGGCTCCAAGATTACCCCGGAAGGAGACTGCAGCCATGAAATTAGGAGACGCCTGCTTCTGGGAGAGAGAGCCATGGCTAGCCTTGACCGCCTAGTAAAGAGCAGATACATAAGTCTGCCAACCAAGATCCGTATAACTCGTGCTATGGTCTTTCCAGTTGTGATGTATGCATGCGAGAGTTGGACTGTGAAGAAGGCTGACCGCCGAAGAATTGACGCGTTTGAATTTTTGTGCTGGCGGAAACTCTTGAGAGTTCCCGGACTGCCAGAAGATCAAATCAGTCGATATTGTTGACCATAAACCCTGACTGCTCATTGGAGGGTCAAATTCTAAAGTTAAACCTCAGCTACTTTGGTCATCTGATGAGAAGAGAGGAGTCGCTGGAGAGAGATTTGATGTTGGGAAAGGTTGAGGGCCACCGGAGAAGAGGTAGGCAGCGAACGCGATGTTTAGATGGCAGCCTCGAGGCGCTGCAGATGAAGTTATGTTTTGTTAGGAAGATAGTGAGAGACCGGAAAGCGTGGCGTGATGTGGTCCATAGGGCCACGAAGAATCGGACACGACTGAACGACTGAACTGAACTGAACTAATGGTACTGTGTCCTGCGTCAGTAGTATGGAGGGGCCAGTAATGTAATCCAATTCGCTACACACCACATGTTTCCATTCCCATCTTAAGTCGCCTTGCCCTTCTCTATTCAGCCCCATCAGGCGGTTTACAATGATACATGTGCAGTCCTCAAGCATTTCTCGCGTGCGCTAGCGCAGAAAGTTTGCATTGTATTCATGTAGACGGGCATATAAAACTAACTGGCATTACGCATGCTCTGTAAACTTTTTGGTATTAGAACAGTAAAGGTTTGTGAAGAATGTGATTAATATTAGGCCTCTAACTCGTGTGTTTTGCTTTACAACAATATATGTTGTGACGACAGTGAATAGCTTAAGTATTTATGGAGGTGTGCCTTAAAAAATGAACATTTTCATTGGTTATGCGAGCTACACTTAGGGAAAAAGCCAGATTTTTTTTAGTAAAGTTTATACAAATTTTAGCAGCTGTCAATATTCATTAGGAAAATATCAAGAGTATTGATGCACATCTTTTTATACAGATACAAAATGTGCACTTTGCAATAAATTATGCCCCGCCGGGGTGATGCAGTGATAATACGCCCGACTACTGTGCCGGAGTTCCCGGGTTAGAACTCAACCACGGCGGCTGCGTTTTGATGGAGGTGAAACGAAGTGGCGTCCGTGTGCTGTGCGATGTCAGCGCACTTTAAAGATCCCCATGTGGTCGAATTTAGTCCGTAGCCCTCCACTACCGCCGCTCCCCTTTCTCTCTTTCCACTTTCACTCCCAGCTTCATCCCTTTCCTTACGGCGCGGTTCAGGTGTCCACAGAAAACAAGTGAGATAGTTACCGCACCTTTCCCTTCCTGTGAACCAATAATAATAATAATAATAATAATAATAATAATAATAATAATAATAATAATAATAATAATAACAATAATAATAATAATAATAATAATAATAATAATAATAATGATAATAATAATAATAATAATAATAATAATAATAATAATAATAATAATAATAATAATAATAATAATAATAATAATAATAATAATGATTATTATTATTATTATTATTATTATTATTATTATTATTATTATTATTATTATTATTATTATTATTATTATTATTATTATTATCCATAAACTATCATGTTTTATTGGCGTACTTACTTTCTTCAGGTGAGTCTCATGGTTCTGATGTGGACCCGGACATGCTTGCGCTAGCACCTGTTGAAAAACGAGTGGGTATTCTGTGAAACGGTTTCAAGGAGGTATTTAATTGATCACTAGTATTATATTAGTTATACTAGATTTAATCTGTGTAGAGCCCCGGGCATGGTAATGCGGAGCACATCTAATACAACCTTTGCCATGTGTAACATAGTGAATACTAGAAAGCCCCTCATGTATACATCAGCACAAACAGCTGATGCGCTCACGTATGGATCCAAATAACCAAGCTTTTAAGACTGGATAAACAGCTGCTCTATGAATGCATGATAAAGGCGTCAGCTTTACTTTTTTTTACGTTCTGCGTTTTTGGGGCTAAGATGACACTGCTACTGCAAGTGTGCATAATGAAGAAAAGTGCACAGCTCAAAAGTAAAACAGGGGAGTAAAAAAAGGGGGTGGTACGACCTTTTCCGTTAAAGCCTTTTCCGTAAACATCCGAAAGCTACTTTAGCCTTCTCGCCCCCCCCCCCCCCCCTTAGAGTGCCACGAAGAAGCGAAAACGGGCTAGACCTTGAAGGGCATTTACGAAAAAAAAAAAGAAAAAGTTTCTGGGAGCTTGCAGAAAGCATAGGGGACACAGCAGAGAAGAAAACTACGGAGAGAGTTCATAGTCGTTCGCGCACGCGCTGACAGCGATTAGCTGATAGAACAGCTGACGGGAGTATTGGGAAGATAAGTGAGGCTAGGTGATTGCGGTAGGTACTATTCGCGACAGCGGAAGCTGTAACGACAGTACTGCGACAAGAACAAGTTGTCAGCATCGTTTCCGTTAAGCTCGCTGGGTAGTTGGGTCTGGTTATCATCGACAAACACTGCATGTGCAAGCAATGCTGTAATGGCGGCTAGTTGGTTTTCCATCATCATGCAGGCGCGCTGAGACAATTCACTAACACAACGCACACGTACCAGTCTTGTCTTGTGTTAGTGAACTGCCTCGAGTTAAAGTTCAGCGCGCCTACATGGTGACTGCATGTGCATCTATCAAAAACTTTCCCAACGGCTTTGTGCACCTTGTTTTGTGCCGGTTCTTTTTGCTCCTAGTTCAGTTCAGGCGTTCAGTCGTGTCCGACTCTTCGTGACCCTATGGACCATGTCACGCCACGCTTTCCGGTCTCTCACTATCTTCTTAACATCACATAGCTTCATCTGCAATGCCTCGAGAATGCCATCTAACCATCGCGTTCGCTGCCTACCCCTTCTCCGGCAACCCTCAACCTTTCCCAACATCAAATCTTTCTCCAGCGACTCCTCTCTTCTCATCAGATAACCAAAGTAGCTGAGCTTTAACTTTAGAATTTGACCCTCCAATGAGCAGTCAGGGTTTATGGTCGACAATATCGACTGATTTGATCTTCTGGCAGTCCAAGGAACTCTTAAGAGTCTTCGCCAGCACCACAATTCAAACGCGTCAATTCTTCGGCGGTCAGCCTTTTTCACAGTCCAACTCTCGCATCCATACATCACAACTGGAAAGACCATAGCACGGGTTATACGGATCTTGGTTGGCAGACTAATGTCTCTGCTCTTTACTAGGCGGTCAAGGCTAACCATTGCTCTCTTTCCCAGAAGCAGGCGTCTCCTAATTTCATGGCTGCAGTCTCCTTCCGAGGTAATCTTGGCGCCCAAGAACAGAAAATCTGTCACAGCTTCCACTTCTTGTTCATTGATGCTCCAGGACTTGATAGGGCAAGACGCCATGATCTTCGTCTTTTTAATGTTCAGTTTAAGCCCAAACTTCTCACTCTCTTCTTGTACGCGCATCAGAAGTCTCTTGAGTTCCACTTCACTTTCTGCCATTAAAGTGGTATCATCCGCATATCTAAGGTTGTTGATACGTTTTCCAGCAATCTTCACTCCAGCTGAAGACTCGTCCAGACCGGCCTTCCTCATGATGCACTCTGCATATAGGTTAAATAGGCAGGGCGACAGTATGCAGCCTTGCCTCGCCCCTTTCTCAATCGGAAACCAATCAGTAAGACCATGCCCAGTTCTGACTGTGGCCTCTTGCCCTTCATAAAGGTTCCTGAGGAGACAGATGAGGTGAATTGGAACTCCCATCTCTCGGAGAGCTTGCCACAATCTGCTGTGATCTACGCAGTCAAACGCTTTCGCATAATCAATAAAGCAGAAGTAAATGGGTTTCTGGAACTCTCTTGCTTTTTCCATGATCCAGCGAAGGTTGGCAATTTGGTCTCTAGTTCCTCTGCCCTTGCGAAACCCAGCTTGCACGTCCGGAAGCTCCCGATCCACATACTGCTGCAGCCTACCTTGCAGGATTTTTAACATCACCTTGCTAGCATGCGAAATAAGCGCGATCGTGCGGTAGTTGGAACAATCTTTGGCACTGCCTTTCTTTGGAATGGGGATGTAAACTGACCTCCTCCAATCCTGTGGCCACTGCAGGGTTGTCCAAATCTTTTGACATAATGTATGCAGTGTGTTAACAGCGTCGTGGTTGAGGTTTTGAAGCAACTCAGCTGGAATACCATCAATTCCGCTAGCTTTGTTCTTAGCAAGGCTGGCTAAAGCCCATTCAACTTCACTCTTCAGGATGCCCGGCTCGAGATCAGTAATCACAACCGTCCTATGTTGGGTTTGCACATCCGGGTCCTTCTTGTACAGTTCTTCTGTGTATTCCTGCCACCTCTTCTTTATATCTGAGGCTTCAGTGAGGTCCTTGCCTTGTTTGTCCTTTATCACGCCCAGCTTAGCACAGAAGCTTCCTTTGATATCTTTGATTGTCTTATACAGAGCTCTTGTGTTCCTTAATTGGCTGTTGTCCTCAACTGCTTGGCACTGCATGTTCAGGATGGCATTCTTATCTCTCCTTGCTATTTTCTGAAAATCCGCATTGAGAACTTTGTATCTTTCTCTTTCCCCCATACCTTTTGCCATCCTCCTTTCCTCAACTATTTGCAAAGCCTCTTCAGATAACCAGTTTGCTTTTTTGCATTTCTTTTGCTTTGGAACTACCTTAGTAGCAACTTCTTGTATTATATCACGAACATCAGTCCACATCTCTTCGGGCTCTTTGTCTTCTAGATCTAATTCTTGAAATCGATTCCTCACTTCCACAGCATATTCTAATGGAATCTGATTCAGATCATACCTGAAAGGCCTTCTAGTTTTCTGCGTTTTCCTCAATCGAAGCTTAATTTTGGCAACAAGAAGCTGATGATCGGTGCCACAATCGGCCCCAGGCCTTGTTTTTACTGCTTGTATAGCGCTTCTCCATCTCTGCCGGCAAATAATATAATCGATCTGATTCCTGTACAGACCGTCCGGTGAAATCCATGTGTACAGGCGCCTCTTGTGCTGTTGAAAATGAGTATTCGCTATGGTCAGGTTGTTTTCTTGACACAACTCTACTAGCCTCTGCCCAGCTTCATTTGGCTCACCAAGACCGAACTTGCCTGTAATTCCGGATATTTCTTCATTCCCGACCTTAGCATTCCAGTCTCCTATGAGAAAAACGACGTCTGATGATGGGGTGCGGTCTAAAAGGCATTGTAGGTCCGCATAAAATCTCTCAACGTCAGCTTCTTCAGCAGCAGTGGTCGGTGCATAGACTTGGATAACTGTTATGTTGAAAGGGTGACCTTGGATCCGAAGTGAAATCATTCGGTCGTTTTTGGGGTTGTACCCTAGCACTGCTTTGCCCATACTTCTGTTTACTATGAGAGCGACCCTATTCCTTCTCTTGGATTCGTGCCCACAATAAAAGACATAATGGTCGCCGGAGTTAAATTCTCCCATTCCGGTCCACTTGAGCTCGCTGATACCCAAGATATCAATGTTCAATCTATCCATTTCTCGCTTGACGATATCCAGTTTACCTTGCGTCATAGATCTTACATTCCATGTTGCTATGTGATATATCTCCTTGCAACATCGGACTTTCCGGTCGCTTCCCGACACATCCACAACTGAGCGTCCTTTTGGCTTTAGCCCAGCCGCTTCATTCGTCCTGGAGCTACTAGGAATCGCCCTTTGTTCATCCCCAGTAACATGTGGGACGCCTTCCAACCTGGGGGGCTCATCTTCCGGCGCCATATCATTAATAAAATTGTGACTGGTCATAGGGTTTTCTTGGCAGGAAATACTGGAGTGGGTTGCCATTACCTTCTCCAGTGAATCACATTTTGTCAGAACTCTCTGCCGTGACCTGTCTATCTTGGGTGGCCCTACACAGCAGAGCTCACGACTTCATCGAGTTTCGCAAGCCCCTCCGCCACGACAAGGCAGTGATCCATGAAGGGGCTTTTTGCTCCTAAATATAAAACAAATCGCCCATCAATACACGCTTCTGAGGTTTATACTATGCAGCAGGCACTGCGCTTAATTATAGACTCACCGAGCTGATCATTACAGTGTCTCCATTCCGCTAACGATTTTAGGACACATTATTAGAGTAGCCACATAACAAATTGGGTCTACGCGCAAGGATATGTAAGCGGACTAATAGGATGTTATAAAGGATTAAAGCACTCAAAGTTAAGCCAGGTGGTGACAGGCACACACAAATATACACATCAAACTAACTATACTCTCAAGCTTGTAAGACGACGCCGCGCCAGGTCACCAAAACTGCACCACCGCACTTTAATTTTATCTCTTCTCACTTTGCAGATGCTTATCTAACCCATCTTTCGAAATAGATGTAGCCGGAAAACGCAACAGGGGAAATAAATTTGTTGTCTGCCTTCAGCAGATTCATTTTATTTATTTATTTATTTATTTATTTATTTATTTATTTATTTATTTATTTATTTATTTATTTATTTATTTATTTATTTATTTATTTATTTATTTATACAATACTGTAGGCCTCGCTGCGGCCCTGGCAGGAGGGGCATACAAAGTGCAGATTAATTACATTAGCAGGCGTAAGAACAAAAGAACCAAATTAATAGTGTGCGCAATAGCAATGCAGCCTACCAGCTGCATAAACAAAATAGGTAAAAAGAACACTCGGTCTTCTAAACAAACAATTCCCAAAACAAAAAGTGAAGAGTAAATGTACATATGAACCTTAAGTACAATTTAAGCAGTGAGAAAGAATATAACACAAAGATCAATTTGAGTAATTTCTAATTCACAAGAAAATGAAATCAGTAATTCAAACGGTCAATGGAATCAATAGTTTAGTAGTGACTGAGGTAAATTATTTCAATCAGTTATAGTGCGCGGGAGAATAGAATATTTAAAAATGTTAGTTCGGCATTATATGGAGTCAGAGAGTGAGCATGACGATGACGTGTTCAGCGTGCTGCCATTGGCGTTACATAAGGCTCAGGTGTGAGGGTGAGAATATTTTTAAGAAGAAAAAGAAATTTCAGCCGTTGTATTTTGCTTCTTATTTCCAATGTCTCAATCCCACGTTGCCTCATTATTTCAGTCGGGGAGTCAGTCCATACGGTATTTCGAAAAAATAAATCTGATCGCTTTACGCCGGATTCTTTCTATGTTCGTTTTTGTGTCCCACACTAGCAGGCATACTCCAGTAGTGGTCTTAATATTGATGTGTAGGCGAAAAGTTTAGTTTCAGCGGGAACTTTTTCAGTTTATGACATAGAAGACAAAGTTTACGAAAGGCTGAGTCACATAGGTTAGAAATGTGACTCAGCTGTGTTTGTTCCATTTCAGGTTATGAGTTATTGTGACGCCAAGATATTTATATTCCCTAACCTCGGTTAGTGGCTCAGATCCAAGAGTGTAAGGAAAAGATATGCTATTTATTTTTTTAGTTATCTTCATTTAAACTGTTTTGTTAGCATTTATCTCCTTGTTCCAACGACTGCACCAAGTAAGAAGGTTTTGAAGATGATTGTTCAGGGTTATCTGATCATCGCGACCGATTACCTCACTGTATAGTACACAATTATAGCGAACAATTTGATTTGATCTGGTTCAAATTGTAACAGTCAGCGGCCGACGCAACAAATGTCACCAGAAGTTTTAAGTGAATTGCATATGTATACATACCTGGGGTCGGCAGGAACACTGAAAAAGTGCTCTCCTCTCTTGCCAGATGTGCTCAGCTACTTCGCAAAATACATGGGCGACGTTTCGCCACTTGAAACGGTACAGATCTGATTTCGCTTGAGCGGCCGCGGTGGTCGCCTGTCGTCTGCTGGTGAGTGCGGCGGCGCTGTAGGCGCGGCCGCAGTCGCAGTGTGTCACGTGCACTAAACGTTTTTCCAATGTCTTATTTTTTAATAGTTGTTGACGGTTACTGCTTTATGTAAGAGCATGTTTTTAATGTCTGTTGTGGTCAAGTAATTTTAATTCAATTAGTTTTAACTTCAGCTACGTTCACCGCTGATACCATGTCCGCTGCAATCGTTGTGACTGTGCCGGCGTCTACGGCGCGGACGCGCAACTGGCAACATGCCACAACCTTGCTGCGACAGCGCTCTTTCGCCAGACGTGTCGTTGCAGTCGAGTGATTGAGTCAGATGGCTCCCATGCGATACGGTAATTCCGCGTCTAGTGATTCGGATAATCTCAAGAAGGCGGATTCCCCCAACACCAAACGGCGGAAGATCAATGAACGAATGCGTCAACGGCGGCTCGCAGCTTTTACTGGGACTAAGGCGAGAGATGTGGAACAAAAGCGTTTGCGACTGCACAATGCTTCGCCTGGGACGAAAGCAAGGCGCCCCGCTGGGGTGGCGCAGTGGTTACGGCGCTCGACTACTGTTCCCAAGGACGCGGGATCGAATCCCGGCCTCGGCGGCCGCTTTTTAATGGTGGCGAAAAGCAAGGCGCCAGTGTGCTGTGCGATGTCAGTGCACGTTAAAGAACCACAGGTGGTCGAAATTTCCGGAGTCCTCCACTACAGCGTCTCTCATAGCCTTTGTCGCTTTGGGACGTTAAACCCCACAAACAAACCAACCAACCGAAAGCAAGGCCGTGTTGGCAGCTATTGGCAGTCGAAGGGGCGCGGCAAAGGCTTTCGCCTAGTGCACTTCATGCGGAAAAAGTGCGCCATAGTTCTGTCCGGAAAAGCTTATGCATTCGCTTTTGAACATCGCTTCTTTTCGATTATATCTAGGAGTCTTCACTTCTCACTGCGGCTTGGGCATCTGCATCATGATCTGGATAGTTATTACTGCCCAGGCAACAATTGAGTTGTTCTGTGAAGTGAGGGCTTCGACGACTTACAAGATTTGTAACTAAATCCAAACTTTCAAACGGTATGCAATTCGCCAAATTTTCAGTTCATCGGGATAGCAGGAGCCAGCAAAATGTGTTATTACTGACTCAGTAGCAGCTTGCTAGCCATTCGCTTCTCTACTTCAGCGATAGATAGAAAACACCCTAAGTCCTGCATCCTGAAAATCTAAAATTTCCTGTCGGCAAGGTACTGGGTAAACATCACGCATAATACATTTGACACGTGCAAGCGCTCAGGAGCAAGTGCCTGCAGCGGTACTGAGCTGAAGATTTTGCACTTCAGCAGGTCTGCCACACACACGAACAATGTCTCAGTACTTGCAAATAATGCATCTACGGCTGCATGGACACATTTCAGAGATCTTCTAATAGAAGGTTGCCAGAAATATTTGTCCCTGTTGAACAATTTTGTGCCTTTATTTTCATCATACAGTCACCGATCACGATGAGAGGCACGGGAATTATATCAATTCGATATTTTTAAGGACCTCAAACGGCAGGATTTGGACTCGCAAACTAGCAAACCAAACTGCAGACCCTCCACTTGGGGAGGTCTAAGATATATCACACAAAAGGCGCGCTTTCAGGTTCGCATGAACAATGCATTAGTCTTAGCCTAAGCCGTGGTCATAAGCAGGCCCCGCCATAAAAAGCAGAGAACAGCAGACGAGCGTTCTCGTCTCTCGCCACTACTAGACAGCTACGTTTGATTAAGACTGTCATATTTCTTTCTATATAGGGTATTTTTGCTGTTTAGTACTTTGGCTTTATTTTGGATAGTGAAATTTTCATCTTCGTTCACAGATTGCCTTTTAAATACACTGAATCTTTTTCATGGCTATCACGAGGTATCACAAATGTTCCGCATCTTATAATTCATGGCCTTTTTTTGAGGCAGATTCCAAGAAATCCTAATTTACTAGTGCTGGATATTTTGTCATTGTGTTAGAGCTTATGGTAGAACAAGAGAAAAAATGGCTTACACGGTATGAAAGAGCCCTGAACAAGGGTTGAAGTGAGCCTCAGTTCGGAAGCCGAGTAGGTGTTTCGACAAGTGGACATGTCTTCATCCCCGACGAAGACAAGTCCACTTGTCGAAACGTTGGCTTGGCTTGCGAAGTGAGGCTGTCCCTCAACCCTTGTTTAGTGCTTTTTTTCATCATCATCATCATCATCACCACCAGCCTGACTATACCCACTGTAGGGCGAAGGCCTCTCCCATATTTCTCCAATAAAACCGGTCCTGTGCTAGCTGCCTCCACTTGACCCCTGCGAACTTATTAACCTCATCCGCCCACCTAATTTTCTGCCGCTCCCTGCTACACTTTCCTTCCCTTGGAATCCAGTTTGTTACCCTAAGGGACCATCGGTTATCCTCTCTTGGCACTACATGTCCTGTCCATGCCCATTTCTTCTTGATTTCCACTAGAATGTCAGTAACTTTAGTTATTTCTCAGACCCACTCTACACGCTTCCTATCTCTTAATGTTACCCCTACCATTTCTTGCTCCATAGCCCTCTGCGTTGTCCTCAACTTAAGTAGAGCCCTCTTGGTCAGCCTCCACGTTTCAGCCCCATAGCTGAGTACAAGTAAGATGCAACAGTTGTATACTTTCTTCTTGAGAGATACCGGTAAGCTGGTAGTAATAATCGGCGAGTGCTCCATCCCAATCTTATTCTTCTTGTTATTTCATTTTCATGGTCCGGATCTGCGGTTACTGCTTATCCCAAGCGGACATATTCGCCTACTACTTCCAGCGCTTCGCTACCTATCGTAAGCTGCTGTTCCTTCTCGAGGCTGTTGAACATTACCTTGAGTTCAGTTCAGTCGTTCGGTCGTGTCCAACTCTTCGTGGTCCTATGGATCATATCGCCCTATGGATCATATCACGCCACGCTTTCCGGTCTCTCACTATCTTCCTAACAACACTTAACTTCATCTATAGCGCCTCGAAATGCCATCTAACAATCGCGTTCGCTGCCTACCGCTTCTCCGGTGACCCTCAACCTTTCCCAACACCAAATGTTTCTCCAGTGACTCCTCTCTTCTCATCAGATGACCAAAGTAGCTGAGCTTTAACTTTAGAATTTGACCCTCCAATGAGCAGTCAGGTTTTATAGTGGACAATATCGACTGATTTGATCTTCTGGCAGTCCAAGGAACTCTCAAGAGTCTCCGCCAGCACCACAATTCAAACGCGTCAATTCTTCGGCGGTCAGCCTTCTTCACAGTCCAACTCTCGCATCCATACATCACAACTGGAAAGACCATAGCAAGAGTTATACGCACCTTGGTTGGCAGTCAAATGTCTCTGCTCTTTTCTAGCCTGTCAAGGTTAGCCATGGCTCTCTTTCCCAGAAGCAGGCGTCTCCTAATTTCATGGCTGCAGTCTCCTTCCGGGTTAATCTCGGATCCCAAGAAGAGAACATATGTCACAGCTTCCACTTCTTGTCCATTGATGCACCAGGACTTGATAGGGTAAGACGCCATGATCTTTCTCTTTTTAATGTTCAGTTTAAGCCCAAACTTCTCACTCTCTTCTTGTACGCGTATCAGAAGTCTCTCGAATTCCACTTCACTTTCTTACCTTAGTCTTCTGCATAGTGATTTTCAAGCCTACCTTTCTACTTTTCCTGTCAAGGTCATCAATCATTCTTTTCAGTTCATCTCCTGAGTAGTAACTCAGGAGATGAAGCAAGGCAATGTTATCATGTCATTATGTAGCAAGGCAATGTCATCAGCAAACCACAGATTACTTAAGTATGCGCCATTTTTTCATCTTAGAAGGCATTAAATGTTGTCTACAAACAGAAATATGTGGCGCAATAATGCGTCTAATATTGCATCCTTTAGCTTCAAATGATTCCATTGGAATAGCGATGTCAATGAATGCTCTTCCAAATCAGCCTTTTGCATATGTAAGTACTCAAGAGAGCGTCGCCTGATGTGCGCATATCTGCGCATATTTCGGTGGTGTCAGCGATGTGTTTCATGGTGATGGAATTGGAAAAGGGACGGTGCACACAAGGAAACGAAGAAAGCACGAGCGCCGAGTCTCATGTTTGGTGTTTTTAACTTCACCTTCCACTTGTTGATGTGTTGTTCGCCCGATGACACCCTCTATACCCCTTCACTTCCTTTTACCACAACTTCATTCATAAGCACAGCCCCCGTTATAAATATACAGCCCAGTGCGAAGGGACACTGAGCGGATGCGGGGCCGGGAGGTGGCGCCCCTGTTTTCTTGGCGCGCTTGCTGCGAGGGTAAAGAGGGTGAGGGTGAATAGCTCCCTTACTCTTGGGAGAGTGAGGGAGACAGTATCGCACTGGCTGTGCGATAGTAAGTGAGGCGATCGCGTCTTTCCTGTCGCCTTTGCGGAAGCGCTTGCATCGATACAAAATGCAGACACACCTTCGGCACATGCTCCGAAGCAGTCGTGCGCGGCGCGAATGCCAAAGCTATCCCGGGTGCTGGAAAAGTAAGCATCGCAGCTGCTTTCCGCAGTGCCGACTACAATTGGAGTGCTCCAGAGCGTTTAAGGCGTGTTTTGCCATAAAGAAAAGAAACAAGAAAAGGTGCGACGAAAGCTTAGTGCCTGGCCGCGAGCACTGCGTTCCCTGCGATTCTTTTCAGGCTCTGTTTCTGTGATTTGCGACTTACAAGTAGTTGGATGAACTTTCCATTTTAAGGTGAAACGCATCTCTCAGTAGCAGCAAAAGTCAGTAGAATCCGGAGTGCAAAGTTTGGTTCAGAAATATCGCCCTGACGCCATCGGGGCACTCAGGTGGTCAAATAGTCCATCACAATGTTAACGAATGTCTGGGGTGTATTGAAGCGAAGACGTTGGATTACCATAGTTTATGGGATGGAAAGATTAGGATTGAGGATGTCTTGGGATGAATAACGTTGGACCAAAGATGGATCGCGTTTTGATAAAATCGGATTGGCTCACAAAGTTTACCGTCAATTTCGAGCACATTGGGGTTCTTTGACCTGCACCGACGTCCCACAGTGCTCTTTGCTTTTTGCCTACATCAAATGAATTAAGGATATATATAATTAAATTCACTCGGATCGTGTTAGGGGGGAATAGGCGGGAATCCTATTAGATTTCTTGAATTATGATAGTTGCGTTTTGATTAAGGGTTATTTTCACGGTTAGCATTCATTAAGGCAGATGACAGTATATTCAGAGTAGATGTTCGATGATTAAGAATAAATTGTGGGCGCGGCGGAACCAGCGTAGGCATGTGGTCTCACAAGCGTCTCTTCTGCCTTGTGCAGGTTTTTTTGCCTAGTTCTGCCGCATCAACGACTCCAGTAAATGGATCAGCAATCGACACGTGTTTTCTGGCTGCACCGTCACCTTTGGAGCCTCTTCTTTTTGATTGTCCATTCCCGCGTGACATCAAGCCTGGAACGCCACCTAGCCACCACGTGACCTTGTCCGAATCGCCTTTAAAAGAACGTCAACAGGAATTTGTCTTCAGTGGGCGCGGCGGAACCAGCGTAGGCATGTGGTCTCACAAGCTTCTCTTTTGCCTTGTGCAGGTTTTTTTGCCCAGTTCTGCCGCATCAACGACTGCAGTAAATGGATCAGCAATCGACACGTGTTTTCTGGCTGCACCGTCACCTTTGGAGCCTCTTCTTTTTGATTGTCTATTCCCGCGTGACATCAAGCCTGGAACGCCACCTAGCCACCCCGTGACCTTGCCCGAATCGCCTTTAAAAGAACGTCAACAGGAATTTGTCTTCAGTGGGCGCGGCGGAACCAGCGTAGGCATGTGGTCTCACAAGCTTCTCTTCTGCCTTGGGCAGGTTTTTTTACCCAGTTCTGCCGCATCAACGACAGCAGTAAATGGATAAGCAATCGACACGTGTTTTATGTCTGCACCGTGTCTTTGGAGCCTCTTCTTTCTGATTGTCCATTCCCGCGTGACATCAAGCCTGGAACGCCACCTAGCCACCACGTGACCTTGTCCGAATCGCCTTTAAAAGAACGTCAACAGGAATTTGTCTTCAGTGGGCGCGGCGGAACCAGCGTAGGCATGTGGTCTCACAAGCTTCTCTTCTGCCTTGTGCAGGTTAGTACCGATTACTGTTCTGTTAAAAGGGATTGCCGCTGTCTTCTGATCCTGCCGTGCCCACAGCAGTGCGTTGAAATTGCCTACAATACTTTTTGTATGTGCAAACTGCTCCTATGTGGAGACGGTGAAACTATTCCCGGTCCGGATACTAATGAAATGCTGAAAGAATTACTTGAAGGACAAAAGGGCCTAGCCACTGAAGTGACTGCTTTGAGAGAGCAACAGAGCAATATGGAAAAACTCATGAATGATATGAGACTAAGTTTTACAGCCTTGGAGAAACAGACAAACAGGACTGACACTCTAGAACAAACAATATATGAACTCCAGGCGAAAATAACTGATTTAGAAGACAGGAGCCGCCGCTCAAACCTTATTGTTTTTGGAGTAAAAGAGGAACCCGGGGAATCTGAGGCTGATTTGAAAAAGAAGGTTCTAACTGAAGTTTTTGCAGAAAAGCTTGAAGTATCTTGCAGTTCTGTGGGCAGAATACACAGGCTGGGCAAAAAGGCAACAAACCACCCTGTAATTGTGTTCTTCCAGGACTATAACGAAAAACAAGAACTCTTTAAAAACTGCAATAAACTAAAAGGCAGTAATATTTCAATACAGAACGATTATTCACGAAACACACTTAGGAAGCGTAAATTACTGTGGGACAGCGCAAAAACAGAAAGGGATGAAGGGAAAAAAGTTACCTTGATAAATGACAAGCTGCGAATCGAAAAAATGCTTTACGCCTGGGATGACAGCGATAACAGCAGAGTTCGACTCGGTGATAAAAATAGTTATCAAGCAAAGATTGACTTTCACAACCTCGTGTTAAGGAATTTCGCTTACTTAATATTAATGCACCTAGTGTTGTAAATAAATCGGAGGCTTTGGAGGCTATCTTGTTGATTCACAATCCACACACCGTAGTTATAACCGAGACTTGGCTCCGAGATGATATTGATGATGAAACTGTTTTCCCCCGCTCTTATCAAGTTTTTCGCCGTGATAGAGCAACACGTGGAGGGGGAGTTGCGGTCCTGGTGAATCAAAACACAGAGGCACACACGTCGCAGCAAATAGCTAGCCATGAAAGTGTGACTTTTAAACTGTCGTACGGGGGTAGATCGTTTGTGCTTTTTGCTGTATACAGACCACCTGATTCACCACCTCAATATTTATGTGATCTGGCCGATCACATGTCTAAATTTCGCCGTGATAAAATATACCTTGTCGGTGATTTTAATCTCCCAAATATTGACTGGAATAGTCCCTTCCCTAGTACAAACAATGACATAAATGCTTTATACATGTGTCATATTATGCTGATGCATAATTTGCAACAGGGAGTTAAGCACCCAACGCGCATACACGGTGAAGCTGCATCTATTCTCGACCTTGTCTTTCTCAGCCAAGAAACAGAACGTTTTACTGTATCGGTTGAAACTGGGTTATCTGATCACTGCATGGTGGTTTTTACGTGTCCCATTCAACAAAATGTCGATAGTGAACCGGCAAAAATTATTTCCGTGAAAAACTTCTCCAGAGCTAATGATGAAAGTGTGTTAGATTACTTCAGCTTACGCCTTGACATGTTTCGAGGAACTAATGTTGATGAACTCTGGAATAAATTTAAAGAAATCTGTACGTACTGCATTGATAACTACATTCCTAATAGAACAAAGAAAACGTGTAAAAAAAACTCCTTGGATCACGCGAGAAATAATACATTTGAAAAGAAAAATCAAACGACTGAAGCGTGGGGGTGCCTGTCGAAACATAGTTAAAATACATCAGGTTAACTTCACAAGCGCTTTGCGGCAGGCTAAACAAAATTACTTTCAGTATAGCCAGCAAAATTTCCTTCGTGACTCACCACATAAGTTCTGGAATTTTTTATCGAAAAAGAAAAAAAACAATTACGCGCATTTCATGTCAAGGTGTGCAGCTTGCTGATAAATCACAAATCTCGGAGGCATTCAATAAGTATTTTCAGAGTGTGTTTTTCCATCATGGTTTATTTGTTCAACCCAGTACCATGTCTCCCAACTCGACCCCCGACATTGTTTCGTCATCTGGCGTATTCTCCATGCTACTCAACCTCAAATCTAAAGCGTCCGCTGGGCCTGACGGGATACTAAATATTTTTTTGCGCCGTTATGCAGAAGCCCTCACAGAGTTCCTGGTTGTTATTTTCCGCAAATCATTTGAAACAGGAAACATTCCTTTCGACTGGAGGAAAGCGCGGATTGTACCCGTGCTGAAAAAGGGTGATCCTGCCTTGATTGCTAATTATCGTCCCATATCAATAACTTCCACATGTTGCAAACTTGTTGAGCATATCATAGCTACACTTATGAAAATGGAATTTTCCTTTTTACTTCCTTTGTTTTTCCTGTTTGCTTCCTGAACAGCCTTCCTATAGACATTTCCTTTTTTTGAATGATGGAAGGTTCCTTTGAGCTCACCTTGTTGAGACTTTCCTTTCTTTTGACAGATGGAAGCTCATTTTTAAACTGGCTCTCTTTGGCAATATCAATAATGACCTTCCTTTGTTTGTCCTCAAGTAAAGAGGAAGTAAGTTCTCTTTACTCTTTATGCATCATACCTATTTTTTGTTCTTAAGTGAAAACATACGAAGCTCATTTTTCTTTTCAGCTATACTTCTCGTTTTTTTTCTTTCATGAGTATCCCTTGCACTTTTTTAACTTCTGAACTTTTTGAATAAACCAATTGTACATTTATGAAAATATACACAATCGCATTCGTTTCTTTGTTGTGCAAGTAAACATCATTTTAATTTTTTTTTCATTTTATATTGAATCCATGCTTTTTTTTTTCATGCGCTAGATCTTATTTTTAGCGCAAGTTTCTTCTTAGTCGCCACACAAGGACCAATAATATCCAAGATAACTTTCTTTTCATTCATTTCTTGTGCTTATTTTTGTGTGTGTGGCATTACTTGGTCTATTTCTTGCCCCTCTGAATTTTTTAAGATAAAATATAATACATTAAGGAATTTTCATACATGTTAAAGAATGCCAGGGGGTTCTAATTCATCGCTTTCGCAGCCCGCTGGTTCGATGGCGATGCATGCGCGAGACGGCATGTACATCCGTGACCGCTGCTTCAGCACTCTGACACGGTACGCAACAAAGCTCGGCGCAGGGCTGGCAGGGTTCGTCAGTATTTGCGTCGGCATTGCAGCCTGGCAACTCTTGGCTCGCAGCGACGCTGTTAGCAAGCGCGGCCTGCTTCAGTCGTGATTTAGTGCACTTCGGTACGGCGCGACGCTCACGTCGCGCAAGTACGCTTTTACCGTGGTGGCATTTCCAGTGCGTTCGACGGGTAGGCGGTTACCGCAGCACCATCGATAACGGCTTCAAAAGCCTGCAGTTAAATGCACTTCACGATGTGCCTAGTACCGGATGTCACATTGTTCACGAAAGTCAAGCTCGTGTACCTGCTATCACAGTTTAAAGACCAGCAATTAATACGTCAGCGACGTCGGTACCACCACGCACAGAAGCCCCCGCAGCCGAGGTTACGAAGTACTACCAGTAAAACCAACGTTCTCACGGCGAGTAAAACCAATGAAGATTGACACGCACCACAAGAATTCCGCATCAAAAAGGGCGCTGCAGCTGTTTGTGGCAATAATTTGCTTAAATTATTTTGTGTTTTGTTACGCATCACATATTACTACTAAAAAAACAAACGTTTAAGGCTGTTTCTAAATCATAAATTTTATTTTGAAAGTTTGTTAAGTTTGCAAAAATGCATTTAAAAGTTCGCAATGGCGCTTGAGACTCCAGCGCTATCGTTTTCGTGAAAACAGCCGGCGGCATGCTTCACTATGTCTTTCATGACCGTAGGAAGTTGATTGTTCGCGTTCGTTGTGTTCGTCGTGTTTTCTTAGCGTGAGTAGTGCAAATGGCCGATCATGTCTTGGTTAAATGGGCGACCGCTCAGAAGTGGGACGTATACCCTGTAAGAAACCTACAATCAAAAGAACTGCAGGCGAAACTGATGGATAATCCAAAATACTGGAAGATTATTCTAAACCAAGGAATACTACATGTTCAGTGGAAGGAGGGGTCGTACTCTCCTACGTTCATTCTCGGAGTGGGTAAGTAGTCAAACGTCTCTTGTCTCTTTTCGTTTTCGTGTCTTAATAATGTTTACCTGTGAAACACCTTCCTTTGCTACTCGCGGTGAGTCGTGTCACGAAGTCGTTTACATGCCAACCGGCAGGTGACAGTAGTGCACATGGTGAACGAGGTAGACAGTTGAATCCGGGAATTACTTGAAATTAAAACAAAAATGCATAATGAACCGAATTTGCGGAAATAAGAAGTAGAATAAACGCGGCTGCTGTCGTTACGTGGACCTGATTCTCCCTGTTTGCACAGCAAATGGCATTTCTCGGTGTTTCGTGATAACAGGAGTAGGCTTCCCAATTTGGGCTCTATAAAAAAAAATGAAACACCCTGCCCGCACCGTCGTCTCGGAACGTGCGGCATGGAGAATGGCAGCTCCTTGATTATTGAAGCTGATTTAGAACAAGTTTTAAAGATGCCTAGGGTGCTCGTTCCGAGACAATTGGTAGTGTAGCAGCGAAACGGACGCTTTCACAGCTGCAGGCGACTGAATTTTAAGCAGATAAAAGCGCCTAACGTGTTGTCGCATTCATTTACTTTCATATTCATTTGTTTGTTTCTTTTTACTGAAGCCTCAAACATGCTTCCTTTCTTCACTTCCAGCCATTCCTCAGATTTCGCGCAGAGAGAGAAAACTTTATTAAAAAAAAGGGAAAAAAGAAGTGTGTGTGGTGGGGAGGCAGTTTGTGGATTCTCCATTCTAAGACCTGTTACGACCGTGCATCATCCGCACTTCGCGCTCTATTGTTCGCCTGTGGGCATGGATAAGTGCTGTGGATATGTGCTGTTGGTACAAGGGCGCTAAGCGAGCCTGTTTCCAGGAATCCTTTTGTGTAAGCCTGTTTTGCTTTGTGGACACCCTGCAAATGCCAAATTGACCCTGTCAAGAGAACGTCTAGAAAAACACAAAGAAATGTCCCCCCTGCGGGAAATAGCCGGAAGTGCTTTCGTTCAATTGTTCACCCTTCCCGTCGAGAAGCGCTATGGTCAAGTAAGGAATTCCTATTGTCCAAAGGAGGCGACAGAGTGACACGTCCGCTGACGTACAGGACAAGAAAGGAGCAAGGTGATTACGGCCATTAGAGGATTTCCCGGGAATGCAGGAAAATTTGCAATTGCCGGAAAGGGACAATGCTGGGAGCCGTATGCGGCGCGCACGTGCACTTGGGTTTCTGAGAAGTAAATCCACTTGCCGGAACCAGCCTATCGATTCTTGGCTGAAGAATAGAAATGTACCTCCTCGCCGTTCCCAAGCTTTTCCCGCCAACAAGTGACCAGGCCCAACGAAACAATGCCGGGCCAGTCAGTGCTTCAGACCATCAGTGCAGTGATGTGTTTGATTGGATGCCGATATCTGAGGGGCGTGCCCTGGATTTGGCTGGTCAGCATCTTCAGAGAGGGGCTGGACATAGGGGGTTTTAAGGACGCTGCAGAGCACGAAATGTCGCTCTGAGCCCTGGGTAAACGGCTCATCCAGTCGCTTCTCGCTATGAACTCTTAACGCTTCCCATTTTGCTGATGTACCCTTCTTTTTTCTTGTAAATAATCTTGTAAATAAGTTTTCTCAAAGTGCCATTAAACCTGCTTGTACATATTTCACCAACTTCGAAGATTCAATCCTTCTTCAACCCGGAGTCTCTGCACGCTACCAAGTGAAGGCCAGGTCGACATAGCCCCAGCGTCACGACAGACCCCAGTGACCTGGGCTGCCGCTTTTGCCTGAGTTACCAGCCTACGCTGGGTTGCTCGGTCAGAACACAGCAAAGCAAGCAGTGATATCAGTTACCAACAGCATAATGCTGCAATGATTTTTACCTGCCGATGCAAAAGTTGCTCCCAGTGCATGGGGTATGGCCAACAGGTGGAAGGGCACCGCTCTCTCCACTTCATTTTCAATGCTGCCGTTGCACTTTGCCACTACTTCTGGATGAGGCTGTCTGCCACGGGATCGCATGCTCCCTTTCTTAAAGCTCACGACTGTACATGGGTACAATCCCAGCATTCATGGCCGCATTTCTGTGGAGGTGAAATGCAAGGTGCCTGTGTACTGTATGATGTCATTTGCACATTAAAAACTCCCAGGTGAGCCCACCACTATGGCATCCTTCATAGCTTAAGTCGCTTTGGGACATAAAACACCATGAACCTACCATAAAGCAAAGAGTGGCTATGTTTTACGGTATGCGTGGGAGCTCAAACTGTTTTTGTGGAAATGCATCCTTTGTTTTGTCCACAGTAATTGCAATCGCACTACTGCTCAAGTGGGCAGAATGCCCACTTGAGCAGTAGTGATGCTGGATGGTGTCAGCTTGCAGTTAAACATTACCGTGTTCTTTTAAGTGCCAAGGTTTGCTCTAGGGCTAATGTTCATGATGGAAAATAGCGCGAAAGTACACGAAGGACGGAAGGAAGTAAGACACGGACAAGCGCTAACTCGCAACTGCAGGGTTTATTGCTGAAGCACGCAATAAATACAGGACACATGAAAAAAAAAATTACAGAAAAAACAAACGGGAAGAGAAGAGAGAGAGAAGCAGCCTCCTAAATGGGAAGCTAGGTCATAACATAGACAGTGATACAAAGTAACACGTGCCACTCATTGCTGGGGGGGGGGGGGGGGGGGCTAATGTTCCTCCTTAAGAAGTGTTGCTTTGAACCCTAAAAAGTCTCCATGCTACATTTCTCTTGCCAGTGGTCTTCATTTGGTCACTATTTTGCTAATCTCAATATGTGGAACCAGATATCTGCACAATGCATTATACTGAACCATTTTTGTTTGATGCATTTGAGTGCAGATACAATTTAGTGAATAGACCTTGCCACATGTTGTTTTGCAGGAAAACTGCAGCTGTGACAAAATGTCTAAGCCAACAGATGCAAGAAAGGGAGTCCTGGAGCTTGAGAATGAACTGGAGTCTACAAAAAAAAAAAAAGAATGAAGAAATATAAGGCCGCAAGAGATGAAGCACGTCAGATGCTTGGTATGTGATAACTTTTTTCTGAAGCCATTGGAATGCTGATCTCCATTGCTATGAGACTGAAATTTCTAGATGATCATCTAACCTTAGACAACGCCATAACAGTAGTATCTCAGTGGTGCCTGGACTGGCAAATGAATATCAATTTAAAAAAGTCTGTTCTTTTATCTATAACAAGAAAACAGCATTCATCAGCATTTCAGTACACCCTTAACAACATTCCCCTTGGATCTGTTCATGAGCACAAGTATCTTGGTGTGATACTAACTTCTGACTTCCGGTGGAGCTCTCACGTTAACAACATCACGTCAACCGCCCTAAAACAGCTATTCTTTATTAACAGGCGTCTTAAACTAGCACCATCTGAAACAAAGTTACTAGCATATAAAACACTTGTCAGACCGGTACTAGAGTACGCTAATACCGTTTGGTTCCCGTTTACTAAACAGCTCATTAAAAAACTGGAGGCAGTACAAAGAAAGGCACTAAGATTTATATACAATAAACACTCCATTACAGACTCACCAACAGAATTACTTAAACGTGCACAGCTACTAACCTTAGAAAACAGAGCCTATCTTGCAAGACTTAAAATCATATACCAGATAATACACAATCAACTAAAACTGCCTATTACAAAGTACATGCCGACGTCCTCGAACAGATTAACCCTTTATAACCTTACGCATACATTCGGCGAATTCTCATTTCATACTGATATTTTCAAATACTCATTTTTTCCAAGGGCAACACGAGAATGAAACAATCTACACACGTGCATTACTAACACCACGTCCTTAGCTGAGTTTTGTTCCCTTGTTGCAGATGAATTATACTCATCACAGTAACAATTGTATTCCTTATTTTTATGCTTCCTTGTTCTCTTGGTAGTTTTACTTGCCTGTTGTGCCTGATTCAAGTTGTGAATTCAATATAGTCGATATTCTCTTTATTAGTATTTTAAACCTTGATTGTGCCTTGACTGTCAATTACAACTAATACTGATCCCCTCGCTGTATCATCCGTAATCATGTAATTAATATAAGTGATAGTATCTGTGTTATTCGATTGTTGTAAGCTGCATGTAACACTCTACACCATGTATTATTGTGTATGCTTTTATGCTTTAGTATAATATGCTCACAGCCCTTCCTCTTACAATCCCTGATGGGATTCACAGTATCAAATAAAAAAAAAATTATTCGCTGTGTCACCAGATGCTACGTAAAGCATAACAAATTTAAGTGCTAACTCTTAAATGAATAAGCACTCTTGGTCTGTAGCACGTCCTGGTAAAAGCACCAGTAGGATTATGTTGCTTCAATAAAGTTCCCCCTACACTGAGGATTAGGATCGGTGTTCTTCCTGTAGTTGTCTTTGCAACACATTATAGGTGGTGTGCAGTGGTGCTCAGCTACACCGTGACACTGCTGCAAGACGCCACCAACCACCACGCTTGCAGTGCACGTAGCAGAGGAAATGCTGCCACTCCTGCTCTGCAAACATGCTTTGTTTGTGTTACAGTGGCTTGCGTGTCACATGTCGTTGCTTGGGATCGGCATGCATCTGAGATTGAGCCTGTTATCGTATGTGATAGCTGCATGAAAATGCATGGTAAACAAATGCCACTCAAGGTGAGCACCTGTGCTGGTTTGTGCTGCTCAATCCGAGGCCGAAAAACAGGCGCGGGATCGGATTCCTTTCTGTTCTGGAGTGGTCGGTGACAACAACGCTCCAGTGAACCCGGAGAGCTGCATTAGGTTCAAACACATTCACGAGGTATAAGTTGTAGCTGGATGGCTTTGGCAGGTCTGTGGTGCTCTTGCATTACTGTGGACGACGTATCTGAATAGAACACTTGATTCCCAGCCCTACTACATATGTGACCTAGACATGGTGCTTCAGATTTTGCTTCAGATTTCAGAATGATGAGGTGCATCTAGAATAAGCGCAGGAGGGACACCAAAAAATCTAAATTTGTATGGAATTATCATATGAGGCCTCGTCCCGTCTTGAACCTCAGAGTCCTTATGGCGTGCGCTTCATTTTCCTGTGCCATTTTGGTCACTTAGGTTGTGTTTTTTTTTTCACAACAGAAATTTATGCTTGTGCAAGCTCGGCACCTTGCTTAGCAATCAGCCTAACTTAATTCTGTCACTACACCAGGGTAGCAAATGTCGACACGAAAGACAGACACGAGATAGGTGAAGCATGGGCTATCGAGTATCAGCTACACACTCGAGTGTCAGCCTTTGTCCAAATGTATGGCGTATTGCTGCCGCCATACATGCATATTTCATGCTGACCTCTTCAAGGCCCTTGCTACCGACAAACTGTTTCACGGATGTGATCTGACTAACTTCTGTTAAAGCGCTCACAGCTATCTCGGCATCATCATCCGCACCCATGAATTCATTCTAAGCAACAGCAACTCCCGTCAGTTGCACTGTAGTTACAACGTCCTCCGCAGTTAATTCAATCCAGTCATTTCCGCAGCGAACAGAGAGATCAGAAGTGGGATGTCAGCATTGGCTTCATCAATTGCTATCGGCATCCCCTAGATTATGTACCACTGATAGGGCACCTTGAGTGCGTGAATGATGCCAGTGTCTAGCAGCTAAATTTTGAATGGCGCATTTGGTGGCAGAATGGTCATACAGTCAAGGGCAAAGAAAAGGCTTTTCTCCTGTGGTGCATGTTACATGGGCTGCTGCTGCTGCTGCTATTGATGAAATAGTGTTTTGTTTAAGCGTTCCTTTTTTTTCAGATGTTGCTGAGCTGGTCAATCAGCTGACGGAATCCGTTAAGTATGCTGCGTGTCCAACACAAGCAGTTGTGCCGCCAACCGAGGCTCAGGTTAGTTGCTTTAGTCTAGTGTCTGCATGGTCGTCTTCATTACTGCCTTTCTCGATGAAACTTTTTTAAGGGTGACACAGGAACTTGGTTCTAGCTTTATGATAGCACTGCCATAAGTGATGCACTTCCATTGGGAAGCGTGCAGGGATAGGGAAACGAGGAGCTCATTATCCATGTGAATGAAGTCAGCAGTCACTGAATTCAGAGATAGGCAAGAAGCAATGCTCTTTATGATTGGTTGGCTCTTAGGGTTTAATGTCCAAAGCGACTCAAGCTATGAGAAATACTGTAGTGGAAGGCTCTGGAATTTTCGACCACTTGGGGTTCTTTAACGTGCACCGACAACACAGAGCACACGGGCACCTTGCGTTTCGCCTCCACTGAAAAGCGGCTGCCGTGTCCGGGATGCTCTTTATGAGGCTGGGCTCACAGACTGCATAATTAGTAGCATAATGATATTTTAAATTAATGTCAATTTAATAGAAAGGACAAAAGACAGACAGCGCTATTTTCTTAGGTTCGTCAAACAACCATGAAAAAAAATCCCAACTGCTTCCTTTCGTTTTAGTGACTGTTACTTCATTCGTGTGTACTTTGATTTGGAAGAGTTTTTGTGAAAGCTCTAGTGATCGGAATTGTGCAAGGTTACTTTTGTTTACGCTTCCTGTTGAGCATACTTCGCTTGGGCTATAGCAAAGCCCTTTTCATCAGAAAAGAGATTTCCATTAGCTTGTCTAATATTCAGCAATTTCTTAGGTTATCGATCTCGGAAGGCCATCTTTTTGCACTACAACTCGAATGACGCAGCTGGTGCTCCTCTAATGAGGCATTTTAGCAAGCGACTTGGGCCAGTCATCATGGTATTCAAGCTAATGTGCAGATAATTCACTTGCATCTGACAACCACCTGCAATGTCACTCTGACAAGTCAAAGACAATTAACCACCATGGTATTGCCAGAAAGGTCTCCTTTGAGAAGGAGTTGGGGCTTCGTAAGCTGATCCAACAATAGTTCAATTTCACTTCAACCCCTTGAGCACTATTATTTCAAGATTTCTAGCTAAAATTACAATATCGTTAAAGGCCCCATTACAAGAAAATTTGTTGTCTGTGTTGTGAGCGAAACATCAAGAGCATGGCGCTGGCAAGGGGCATGGCCGAACACACATTCTTCGATGATTTGTGTGGCTTAACGAGACCACATGATATCCAAAAGTTAGGAGGAGCTGCTAACTCCGGTCGTTCATTTGAGGTGAGAAGGGGAAATACTAATCAACATTCCAGTGCTCTTCAATGCTGAGTCAGGCTTGCTACACCTAGGCTACACAGACATGTTGATACAGCTTGGTTAAAGCAGGGCTTTATATGTTGGGTGGTAGCCTACACTGGTCGCATCATACCCTTAGAGGCGGAGCTTAAGTGTCCCTTTGGTTTTTATTTTTACTGCTGGTTTCTATTGGTGGTGTAATAAAAAGGAGGTATCCGAGACAAAAATATTTGAACCAGAAACTAAGTCAAATGAGCGCAGTGAAGTTTATTGCTCATTACGTGAAAAAACACCTGCCCGGCAATAAGCAGCAATCTAGTCGAGTAACATATAGTGAGGTAACTGGAAATGTCTTACAAGGGACGACCAAGACTGGAAGCCCAGGGGGTTTCATTGGAATGTTGTCAATTTTCATCCACTGACACAGAACTTGCAATAGTATCTTCTGAGCTGTCATCATCTTCGTCGGAAGAACTACTCATGTCATCGCCCCTGTCGTCTTCGCTTCCCATAACAATGCAAAAATTGGTGTCTGAGCCATCTTCGGATGGCGAGGATGGCAATGAAGAAAAGCTTCTTTTCCGCGATGACGGGCCAACAGTGCATGCGTTGCCTCTACCAGGCACCATTTTTCTCATTAAGGCTGCTTAAAAGGCTTTCAAGCGGTAGAACAAAAAACAGTTAACGGGTCAGTGTTTCCATCTGTCAAATGGCGCATGACCTAAGCCACAGAGGAGCGCTGTACTTGCCTAAAACTCTCAGGGTAAGGAACTGTCCTGCAAAGACCAGCTACACTCGTCCAAAATGGCTTGAGGGCAGCTTTACAAGGACGAGCTGCTTGTCCAAAGCGCTTGAGGGGTTAAATTATGAAAGCTACTTGTGCAAGCTGGAAACTATATGTTGGCTCAAAGTAGCACATACAGAGCAGGGAGTGCATGCTTTTACTAAACCTTCATTGGCAGTTTTCTTTAATTGGTTGAGCTTCTGATGTATGAAAAGGATGTTAGTATTTTTAAACAGGAGGTGACAATGGGGGCACTGTGTTCTGTCTAAAATGGCTTTTAATGGCCTTTGCAATGTTAATGATGAGTAAATCCCTTTATTTTCTCACTTAAAATCTGTTTTTTTTTTTTTATTTTTGAAATGCAAGCATAAATTAGGTCTTAAAAAAATCTCTTATTTCTTGTTTTTTCTTCTGCTATAGCAATGCACTATTAGCGCTCATTCCTTTGCGGGGCATTATGTGCCCTCTTTTTGGCTAGTTACTTTAAATACATACAGTACAGAATTGTCAGGTTACGCTAATAAAAATGTTAAAAGATGTTTGGCATCATTCAAAATTAGATCACCGCTCGGGAAGGTGTCAAAAACATCCAATGGTTTTCGTATGCCTTCATTGTTGTGCATGTTAAAGTACGGCTTCTTGAATGTGTATTTTTACTTGAAAACAAATGACCTTAATTATGAGTTCTGGGGTTTCTTTGAATGTTCTGAAGCTGGTCTTAGCTTTTTGTAGTTTGTAAAGCCCTTTCATTTTCTTATTGCATATCAAGGAATATTGTTGTATGTTACGATACTGGTCATAGTGCTAATATTTGCTTTTTGTTCTTGCAGGTGCACATTGGCAGCAACACTATGGTAAATCAGCAGTTGGTTGACCGCATGAAACTCAGTGCGGGCAATCAAGCAACGAAGTTTGCTTGTAACTTGGCGCGGGTTGTGTTCTCACCCGAAGAACTGGAAGAAAGCTCACTCTATGGCCGTGTCTGCAATGCCCACAAGGAAGAAGCTCCAAAAAAGGCACTGGACTGCCCAAAATTGGATGCTGTTATCTGTAAGTCCTTGAGCTCATAGCCTGTGCATGTGATGAAAGAGGGTTCTGAAATTGTGATGCAAGAGCGTTCTGAAATATTGTCCAGAGAGCTGACTTTTCAGTGATGGTCAGGGCCATAATGCTTGCCTTAATGCATATTGCTGTGGTGCCTGCATGGCGCTCACACTGTCCGTGCTCTGTATATTTAATTTACAAAAGCTAAGGAAGGCTGGATGGACTCTAGCTTGTTGATTGCAGTCATGCATCTAATGTTTTTTTTTTCTTTTTGCAGCCTACACCTGCTTGCTCAATGGAGTACTGGCCAAGGTGGTCACCGGTTACATATGTTTCCACTGGGATTGTGGGCAGTGATCCAATTTTTTGTCACAGGGTCTTCGAAAGCAGGCCTAATTGCAAGGCCTAAACAGAGGAAGTACATCTATTCAAATAAATATAAGCTCATACAAACAAATGTTTCAGCCTGAACATACTTCCTTCGAACATCCACCAAATATCCATAGTCATCATTCCTTCGAACTTCCTTTGAACCAATAATTGGCCACTGCTGTGAACTCAACTCAAACTGACAACGGTCTGTTCACTGGGAGCTCAAAGGAAATTCACAGGATGGTCAGAGAAAATTAATTCACTGTGAATTCAAAATCAGTAGCCAATTCTCAGTTCAGAGGAAGTTGCTTCCTTTTACTTTTTTGAATTCACATTGAACTCAAAGGATGTTCCCATTTTTATAAGGGTAACTACATAACTACATTTCTAAACGATAACAAGGAGCTTACCCCCCATCAGCACGGGTTTCGAAAAGGCTTTTCCACTGTCACTCAGCTAACCTCTGTCATTCATACTTTTGCAAGTGTACTAAATAGCGCTGGTCAAATGAATGTTATTTTTTTAGACTTCAGCAAAGCCTTTGATGTTATTTCTCATGCCAAACTAACTTACAAACTTGAACTTATTGGTCTCATTTAATTTCATAATTCGTTGGATTTCCTCATACCTTTCTCACCGCACACAATTTGTTTGTATTGATGATTGCTATTCAAACCACCTGCCGGTCACTTCAGGCGTCCCACAGGGAAGCGTCCTCGGACCTCTCCTCTTTTTGATATATATTAATGACATTACTAACGTTATAACTACCCCTGTTCAAATTAGATTATTTGCAGATGACTGCGTTTTATTTCACCAAATTACTTACAAAGATGATCAAGTTTTACTAAACTCCAATCTTCAGAACATACATACATGGTGTAATAAATGGGACATGAAGCTTAATTTAGAGAAAACAGTATACATGAAGATAACTAACAAAAAGGCTTCCTTCTCATTTCCTGACAATATTTCATCTCACCTTCTGACCGAAGTCAGCGAGTACAAGTATCTAGGAGTTAAAATAACGAAAAACCTTAGCTGGAATAAACATGTATCAAATGTATGCTCCTCAGCCTTTCGTAAACTCTGCTTTCTTAGACATAAACTAAAACTTGCCCCACCTGAACTTAAAAAATTAACCTACTTTTCAATAATAAGGCCATCACTAGAATATGCGTGCACCGTCTGGGATACCTACACTAAACGTAACACCGAGGCCCTTGAAATGATTCAACGCAAAGCCGTCCGTTTTATTTTTTCAAAGTATCGTGTAACTGACTCACCAACGACACTCATGAGAACTCACGGTATTGAAACATTACAGCTGCGCCGGAAAATGCAGACTGAAACTACTTTTCTTACTAAAAAACCATAAACTGTCTTTGAATGCAGACCCCTTCCTTAAACATAACACTACGCGCCAAACACGAAATCATCATGCACAATCATTAACCCCTTACAGTGCTAGGATTAACGCCTTTAAATACTAATTTTTTCCACGCACCATTGAGGAGTGGAACAGGTGTCCGCCAGATCTTTTAACCAGAGCTGATTCTTTTGACTCAATGTTTTCTTCACAACAATTAATTTGAGTCATTTATTTCTACGTTTGCTTTTTGTATTTTGCATATGAGCCTTGTATTTACTGTTGTATTTTGTGTTACAACTTGTATTTAACATTTTTCAATTTTGCTAATCCTGTTCTTTTGGCATATATTATGTATTCGCCCCTCCTGCTTGTGCCTACTGTAGGCCTGCAGTATGTTCTAAATAAAAAAAATAATAAATAAAAGACGTTGAATTAGTGTGCATCATTTTGGGTACTGTGGATTATAAGGATATACTAAAGGAAGAGCGTGCTCGTTTTATTTGGTTGTGGTTGGCTGGACTCAGACAGGTTACGGAGTATTTTGATGGATGGTGCACGGGTACAGAGGATTGAATTACGTGTTGATGGTGCAGATTACTTTTATTATGGTGGACTGAGGTTGCGTTCTGTTGGGTTAAATGTGCTCAGTATTCATACCTTCAAAGTTCGTCAGTACTTCTAAGAGTGCAAAATTTACTTTTCTTAAAATTATGCACAATCGTTGAAAACCTTTTCTGCTGACTGCCTTGATGGCCTACAAATAATAACGCAACAATTACTGCCGCCAACTTAATAAAACCAAGGTCAAGTATTCAACACGTTACATTGACCCATCGAATAGTAGGGTAAAAAACGTTGTGCGTGTTCTACAACCAGGTAAAAATCATTGCAAACCAGTACCAAGAAAACGGACATGCGCAGAAAATAGGCCAAAGGGTCGTTATACTGCGGTCTCTATATTGGTAGGATTCCGTGGCACTCTGTGCAACAGGAAGCGATGTCCAGCACACAGGTTATCTTCCATAGACCGAATATAGCCGATCGTGCCCTATTATAACTTGATGCATTATAATCAACACATAATTAATCCCGACTAGCTAGGTTTCACTCGTAAGGAACCGTAGCCTAAACCAACCCTTTTAATCCATGTTTTTCAGCGACATAAACCTCTAATTAAATGCATTTCAACTAATTTCAATTTATACATCATTTATTTGAAGTAATCCGACATGACGGGTTTCTCAAAACCCACCGCCTGTTTAATGGACGAAAGCGACAGCATCATCATTGCATTAATGTCACGCCGTAAGTTTTTTTTTTATCGCGTTTTTTTATCTCTGGACGGCACTGGCATTCCTTGATATGGCGCTTATGAGGCTTTCATCTTAAAATGAAAACACCGTGAAAAGCCTTCCAACGACTTCAGGGAGGCAAAATGGCCTGAAGAGAAAAGCGTACAGCGCAGAGATTGCTGACAGGAGCCAAGCGGGCTGGACACCTTTTCTCTTTTCATTCTTCATGGCGCAGCATACATGGAATGTTTTGAGCCACTGAACTTTCTTTCCGCTTAGCTGGCGATAGCGGTAAGCAGGCGCAATGTTTTATCTTCCAGCGTCCGTGACAGCGCTGCCGCTTTAATCCAGCGAGCGCTTCGGAGAGAGTGACGATGACGACTAGCCGCACTAGATTAATGCAAGGGCCCCGCGTAGAGGCCAGAAACGAATAATGCGAACGCCGCACTTACTACCAAAAAGCCAGCGCGACATCTCCCTTTCTCGCCCGAGGGCAAGGGACCCTCTCCCCCTCACCCACTATATCCTCGCACCAAGTGCGGATGCATGGATGGATGGATGGATGGATGGATGCATGGATGGAATATAGGATCGTCCTCTTTGAAATGGGGTGGTAGCAGTAGCTATCATGCTCACTTTTCTCCCTATATCTTAATTATTGATTTAGAATGGTCAACTAAACAATCATTCTATTTATTAAATTTTGTTCCTACATTACTAACATTATGTCACTTCTCTGCTTTTAAGCCACCAATCTTCCAGTCGTTTTTTGCTAGTTTCCACCGCCGGTTTATTCACCCGGCCACTGTTATCTCTAAACCCCAGAGCTTCAGGAACATTGATTGCGCCTGCACCAACTTCCGGATCGATACCATTACATTCGAGTATAATATGGTCAATTGTTTCACTGGAGTTTCCACATACAGCACATGCGCCATCTCCATTGTTAATTTTCTTTTTGTAGCTGCGTGTTCTAAGGCACCCTGATCTAGCTTCAAAAAGTAGGGCACTGCCTCTTGAGTTATCAAAGAAATCTTCCATCCTGATCTGCATTTTCCATTTTCGGTATAATTTCACACTCGGTTTCTTTTCCACCGAATTTATCCAATTTTTACCTTCTGTGTTTTTCACCTGTTGCTTAATGCTCTTTATTTCTCCGTCCTTGTTACTAGCATACTTACTAGTTAGTTTCCTAGTTATTTTCCTCCATTGTGAGTCAACGCTTTTTAGGTACAGGTATTTAAATACATTAGCTGCCCCTCTGTTACTGTCCAATTTCCTCAGGCGTTCCTCATAATATTTTACTCTGAGCTTCCCGTACATCGAAAGATACCCAGCCCATATCTCCCTGTACCGTCTCATTTGTAGTTTTGAAGTGGGCACCTAGTGCTAATCGTCCAACGGATCTCTGATTTGTTTCTAATGTCGACTGTAATTCTGATTTTAGGCACAAAACCGCATTTCCGAAAGTAAGTCCGGGCACCATAATTCCTTTCCAAATACCCCTCAGAACCTCATACCTATTGTATCCCCACAATGCCTTATGCTTCATTATCCCGGCATTCCATCGCCCTTTGTCCTTAAGTGATTGCTCATGCTTTCCAATGTATGCCAATCCTTCGTTTACCCATAGCCCCAGATATTTATATTTTGCTACCCTAGGTACTTCAAGGCCTTGTATTTTAAGACCCTGATCAGTTGAGCCGTTGAAAATCATCAGACCCGACTTAACTGCGCTGAAACAAGCCTAGAGCGTCCCCTTCGTCTCCGCAATACTTAACTAGAGTTTGCAATTCTTCTAGACTCTCAGCTAGCAGCACAATATCGTCTGCATACATCAAACCGGGGAGGCGCTGCTCTACCGCTTTTCCACCTAATCTATATGACAGATTAAAACATAGGTAACTGCCTTGTATCCTCCGTTCCAGGTTTATCATACAAAACATGAACAGCACCGGTGATAGAGGACAGCCTTGTCTTAATCCTTTGCATACTTTGACATCTTTCGTACTTCTTATCCCTTCCCACGTAATTTCTACTTTGTTATTCCGGTATATTTCCTGTAGGAACTCTATTATCTCATAACCGATACCTTCTTCTTTTAATATGTTCCACAGGAGTTCCCTTCTTACGTTGTCGTACGCCCCGTTTATGTCCAGAAAGGCCAAATACAAAGGTCTATTTTCCACTCTAGATATTTCGACGCATTGGGTAAGCACGAACAGGCTATCATCTAAGCGCCTACCATTTCTAAAGCCGTTCTGAAGTTCTCCGAATATCTTGTTACTTTCAACCCATGCTTGCACCTTTAATTTCACCGCCTGCATAGCTAACCTGTACATTACAGATGTTATGGTAATCGGCGTGTAGGATTTTTTGTGCATCCTGTCTCATTTCCCTTTATAAATCAAATTAATTTTACTCTGCCGCCAGCTGTCCGGAATTTGCTTATTCGCTATGAGTGTTTCCAGTGCTTTTAACGACGTTTCCTTACTTTTTGCACCGAGTTCATTAATCAGCTTGATCGGAATTCAGTCTATTCCTAAAGATGTGTTTTTATGAATATTTTTTTCTGCCTTTTTCCAGTTTAGGTTGGTCAGTCCTAAGCTGCTTTGTATTCTGCTACCTTGTGTTGCTTCCTGATTTGCGGAGATTACCCTATCGTCGCTCTTAAATGACTCGGCCATAACTGATGAAATGTAGTTCACTGCGTTATCTCCCTTTAAACAATTTCTCTCGTTATCTTAAATCCGATCCTGCTTTCTTTGATTCTTCTTCCCTAGCCAGCTTATATGGTTCCAGAATTTTCTTGCTCTGCCTCTAGAGGCATCGTGTATATCAGCCATCCAGCGATCGGTGGACTGTCTTATCTTACTTTGGACGAGGGCCTGCACTTGAAGTTTCTTTTGTCGATATGATTCCCTTTTTTTGTCAATTTCCTCCTGAGATACTTGTGCTTTCTTTGCCATTCGCAGTTCCCTTGAAGCAGCCCGTCGTTGTTCAATAGCCTCCCTGATTTCCTTATTCCACCAGCTCCGTGGCTTCCTCTTTCCATTCCAGCGGTTTGCTACTTTAACCTCCTGAATTTTCCACCTTATGAGTAGTTCCACCTGTTCTTAATCCCAGTCTTCCATGTGGCTTTTCTCTATTGCTTCCTCTATGTCTGCTGCTCTCCTCTATTGCTGCTTCCTCTATGTCTGCTATGAAAGTGCTGGAAGATATATATAGTGGCTGCACAGCAACCATAGTTCTACATAAAGAAAGCAATAAAATTCCCATAAAGAAAGGTGTTAGGCAAGGAGACACAATCTCCCCAGTACTATTCACAGCTTGTTTAGAGGAAGTATTCAGAGACTTGGAATGGGAGCAGTTAGGGATAAGGGTAGATGGAGAATACCTCAGTAATCTGCGATTTGCTGATGACATTGCCTTGCTAAGCAACTCGGGGGATGAACTGCAAATAATGATTGATGACCTAGACAGAAAAAGTAGAATGGTAGGCTTGAAAATCAATATGCAGAAGACTAAGGTAATGTTCAACAGCCTCGGGAAGGAACAGCAGTTTACATTAGGTAGCGAAATACTGGAAATAGTAGGCGAATATGTCTACTTAGGACAGGTAGTAACCGCAGATCCAGACCATGAAAAGGAAATATCAAGAAGAATAAGATTGGGATGGAGCGCATTTGGCAAGCACTCACAGATTATGACTAGCGGCTTACCGGTATCGCTCAAGAGGAAAGTGTACAACAGTTGCATCTTGCCTGTACTCACCTATGGGGCTGAAACGTGGAGGCTAACCAAGAGAGTTCTACTTAAGTTGAGGACAACCCAGAGGGCTATGGAACGAAAAATGGTAGGGGTAACGTTAAGAGATAGAAAGCGTGCAGAGTGGGTCAGAGAAATAACTCAAGTTAATGACATTCTAGTGGAAATTAAGAAGAAGAAATGGACATGGGCAGGACATGTAGTGCGAAGAGAGGATAACCGATGGTCGCTGAGGGTAACAAACTGGATTCCAAGGGAAGGAAAGCGTAGCAGGGGGAGGCAGGAAGTTAGGTGGGCGGATGAGATTAAGAAGTTCGCAGGGGTCAAGTGGATGCAGCTAGCACAGAACCGGGTTAAGTGGAGAAATATGGGAGAGGCCTTCGCCCTGCAGTGGGTATAATCAGGCTGATGATGATGATGATGATGTCTGCTGCTATCTGCGCTATTTGATCGTCGTTTAATTTTGCGTTTACGTTTTGTCTAAGTTCCATTTCTATTTTCATCAAGGGCCCCACCTGCAGACTAATACGTTTATGGTCACTTCCCAGACTACACTACCCTTCTTCGTCTATTTCCATTTTTGTGGCCTTGCTATAAATTTCCTGCGACATAAGATAATAGTCAATGGTCGTCTGCCTGTTGCGGAATTCCCACGTGATTTGGCCTTCACATTTTGTTTCTCTATTTACTATAACTAGATCGTGTCGCTCACAGCGGGGTGGTGCAGTGGTAAGACGCCCGACTACTGTGCCGGAGTTCCCGGGATCGAATCCCGGCCTCGGCGGCTGCGTTTCGATGGAGGCGAAACGAAGTGGCGTCCGTGTGCTGTGCGATGTCAGCGCACGTTAAAGATCCCCAGGTGGTCGAAATTACTGCGTAGCCCTCCACTACGGCCCCCCTTTCTCTCTATCCACTTTCACTCCCACCTTCCTCCCTTCCCTTACGGTGCGGTTCAGGTGTCCACAGAGCAAGTGTGACAGATACTGCGCCTTTCCCTTCCTATGAACCAACCAACCAACAGAAATCTAGCATTAGCTTGCCGTTACAATCCGTGTATCCATCCAGATCGTCGATGTGGCCGTTCTCGTTTCCAAACTGGCTTATATCGTCACTGAGACATTCAACAAGATCCCTGTTTTCTTGCCTGCATTGATGTTCTGTTCCTAAATAAACTACCCCTAGCCATGTCCTTATGCCGGCAATTGTTCCTGAAACCCAGATATGTTCTTTACAAGATGATTTAATTCTTTGCCAATTTGTTCCCTGGTGTATAAACATACCTGCCCCTCCACCCTTTTTTTTTCGTTCTCGTTCTGTTGCACCCTTCCCAGACGTAGCCTTCTATAAACGGCGGATCTTCTAGATCCCTGAGATGAGTCTCGCAAAGAGCGTACAAACCTATTTTGTCATCCTTCAACTGCTGTTCTATCTCTAGCCATTTCGCTTTTTTTCTACCTCCTTGCATGTTTATGTAGCTGATCCTAGTGTTAAATTTCTTTTTTGTACTTTTCTTTCTCGACCTACTCTTTGCCATTTTGGGGGGCTCAGCCTCCATTATTACACTTTCTTCTGCTTCACTTTTAACTACCTCTGTGCACGGAGTCCTCGCGGACCCCGTAAAAGAGCTACAGCCCTGCCTGCCAGGCGCCAGAAGATCTCTGCTCCCACCCTTCTGTTAAAATGAATGCCATCTCGCTGAAACGCCCTACCAAAACCTGCTTTATGTACCTCCCTGTTTACCTCAACCACTTCGAAACGCTTCTCCAGGCTTAACTTTCTTATGTGCTGATTAACGGTCACCACGTCCTTTTCCATCTTTCCGTTCAATCCTAGCACCTCTGGTACTGTGCATACAACTATCTGCGTCTGCTGTGCTATCTCCCTGATCTCGTCAACTCCCGTAGCTAAACTTTCCACCATTCCTGCAGCGTCACCATTTAGGACATCGTTTAGCCCGCGACTACTATTACCATACTGCGCTCTGCGGAATTCTTCAACAGCTTATTTTTACTCTCTTTTAGCACTGCCCTCATTGTTCTCCCTGGGAAGGCTTTAACCAACACTCTCTTATCACCCCTTACACGTTCCAAGATATCTCGCTTGCACCTGTTTATGTTAGAATCTCCGGCGATAAGCACCTGGGCCTTCTCTCTCCCTCTCCGAACTGTTGGGCCCTGCTTTCGGTTATCTGTGTCCTTATCTCTGGGATTTTCATTCTTCCTTACTTTCTTTTTTTTTCCAGCGTCTTAGCTGCTTCTAAATAACTCTGACGGTTCGGATCCGCATGACCTACTTTGCTTATGCCTTCCATCCCAGTGCTGGCCCCAGCCACGTTGCCCGAATTGGAATGTTCGTCCTCGTTGGTTCCAAGGATAAAGTCTGCCCCTTTTTTTTAAATTTGAGTAAGCTATCCAAGCAGTTTCTGTTTTTCCGCTCTTAACAAACGTACTTCATTTTCTAAATCCTCCACACGAGAAACTAAACTGCCCCTTTCTTGATCAGATCTATCTAGACGCGCACTCAGTACGCAACACGGACACAAAACGTCGCTGCCTTCCGCTTCACCTACAGAGTCAAAACGCATTTCCTTGAGATTAACCTGCGCCTCACACTGATTCACTTTACCTTATTTTGATTGCACATCTTAAGCGCTCATCGACTGAACTATATCTATTACGAATTCTCAGAATATACAAATTGCTAAAAGAAGACACAAGAAACGACAAGCAAAAACGCGTTAAAAAGCAATTCTGCCAATGCCAATAGCCTAGAAAAAAATATTAATCTAAACAAGATAGCTTAATAATGAACGCCAAGAAAACCTAGCTGCCGGCACGAAAAAGCAGGCCGCTAGGACCAAGAGCTAAAAACCATTATTTAGGCTGCACCTAACCTAACTAGCTGAAAGCGGAATAAAGTTAATGAAAGAAGGAACTCATCTACTTGACGCTTCGGAAGCTCCCGCTGTCGCCAGTCCGTCCGTTTCCGGTAGCCATGTGCAATCGGAGGAGCGATGGAACGCGTCCGCACCACCCGGCCCGGCACTCGCTCCGCGTCCCTTTGCGGTGTGCTGTATATTTATGACGGGGGCTGTACATGTTTTACTTACTGACATGACTATTCTCTACCTACCGGTGACCGAGCATAACTTCCATCGATGCGCCACCCCCTTTTTTCCTTTGTTATATAATCTGTTTTCAAGATCGAAAATCAGTTGATGGTCAGCGCCCGTACATGCCTTTCTTCGTTTCTCTGTGTCCCGTATCTTGCGCTGTTCCATCACCATGCAAAACCAGCTAGCCTGCCTAATCGCTCATCTAAAGATGTATTTCAGTTATGCTTCAGCCTATTTTTGTTGTCGCAAGCGAAATTATGCGCTCGTTCTTGTACTTTCACGCTGAAAGCCATTCTATCGCAGATAAAAAGGTACACCACAGGATCCTACAAGCTGGAGTGGGTGTTGATTGTAATGAACACATGTGCCCGCTGGGAAGAACGTACAAGCGATGCCATGACTGTGTGTACACCCTCCCACGTTTTTAACCTGAACGCACGAACGTCGACTGTTCAGTCGATAAGCGCCGTACGATGGAGCACAGCGGCGAAATCAGCGATAATATGCGCGTACGCGCAATAAGCTCTCCAATGCAGCTGTCCTCTGCCAGGCTGTTCTGGGAACGGGACCTCACCTCTGCGTATTTTGAGCACCACCATCGTCATCATCCTTTTTCTTTTCCGAACGCTTCTATCAAGTTGTAAATAAGCGGTCAGGTGGTAGCGCTAGCACTAGATGGAATGCAATATCCGCCCGCTGATTATACTACATGCGCATCAGCATTTTGTTTCTTTTTGCTATGGGATTACTTCGCTTATCAATTCACACCTGCTCATATAGGAAAGCCGGTTCCACGTGGCCTTTTCTGATCTTTTTCCAGCGGCATGCAGAAAACCGAAGGAAGTGCGATGACGCACAAAAGAGCAGGTAGGGTTGGATCTGGTTCCCGTAATAGCCTGGCAGAGGACAGCTGCACCGGAGTGCTCACGGCGAGTACGCGCGTTTTCTCGCTCATTTCGCCGCGGTGTTCTCTCGTACGGCGCATATCGACTCGTCGGTCGACGCTAGTGCGTTCAGGTAAAAACGTTAGAGGGTTTACCTGCTAGGGTATACATTTTGATAGTTTCATAGCTGCAAAATATTTGTGAAAAAACGGTAGCCCACGAGAACATAAATATTGTAATGTATATAATGTACCTTTCCTAGCTGACATGCTCCGGCATAAATCATTCTGGTTGAGCTTCATAACTGGTCTGTTTTCTGTTGAGAAAGAAAACATCTGTCCAACTTCAGAATAACGGCCTGGGGGGCGAGTTGGTGCATGATGGAATTGAGCGGCGGCGCAACACGGAAACGGACACAGACAAGAAGGGGACACCACATGCGCACACTACCAACTATTTATTAAACGGAAAGGTGGCATATTTATACGTCCATCTCAAGCATCACACTCATCGCCACAGTCCGCTCCAAACCCAACACGTGAACGCCGAGCAGCACCAACAGGAAATCAGACAAGATATTTCTAACCTCAGTAGATAAACTATCAAAAACGGGAAAAAAAATTTTTATAAAACGAAAGGCAGGCCATATCTCATAGCAAATTCAGTGTGGACCGAAAACAGCAGAGTAAGACATGAGAAGCGACCAGCCCGAACCCTAACAAATAAAAATAAAACGATAAAACAATCGTAGGAAAAGCAGAGTCAAAACAGTTAAGCAAAAGCAGCCAGAATCCTAAGCCAACAACAAAAGACGATCGTAGCAAAAGCAGAGTCAAAACAAATGAAGCAAAGGCAGTAAAAAAAAAAAACAGTAACAACAACAACAACAGTAAACAACAACAAAAGACGATCATAGCAAAGGCCGAGTCAAACAAAGGAAGCAAAAGCAGTCAAAAACCTAAACCAACACCAACATTTGTAGCTCAAGGAGAGTCAAAGAAATGAAGCAAAAGCAGTCAAACACAATCGTATACCAAAGGCATAGTCAAAAAAGGGGGAGCAAAAACAGTCAGGAACCTAAAAGCAACTAAAAACGATCGTAGCAAAAGCAGAGTCAAAACAAAAGAAACAACAGCGGTCAAACCTAAAACAACAGCAACAAAGAGCACTGGTAGCAAATGCAGAATCAAACGAGCGACGAAATTAACAACCCGCCTAACTAAGCTTTACAAGGCCATTGAAAATTCCGGGCTTAAAGTCGCACAGTGCATGCTGTCACAAAAAATTATCAAGGAATGAAACTTCATTTCTACGGAGGGATACAGACGAGTCGCTAACACAAATGCTACCCTTCTTTTTGATCATGAAGGCTTCAAGAATTTCCCGTGCCACCTGATCGCGACTCCTGTCCAGAATCCTTATACCGTTAAGCATTGGCTCACAGTTGCAATCTTTGCAATGGGTAGACAAATTTAACCCGCCTCCGTTTTCTAACGATTTCTCATGTTCCCGTGCTCTGTCGTTAATACAGCGACCCGTCTGGCCTATATAGACCCCTCCACACGTCAGTGGGATTTCGTATACCACTCCGACGGCACAGGAACAGTAATGCTTGCCGTGCCTCTTTTCGCAAAGGGGTTTCTTCTTCTGCCCTATTTTCGAGCACAATCCGCTCAGCTTTTTGGGCGCGGAGAAAACGACAGGTACGTCGTACCGGCCGGCGACTTTTTTCAAGTTATGTGCCACTCGGTGAATATAGGGGACCACTTGTGGTCGCCTTGATCCCGGCTTAGCATGGGATTTCTTCTTCTTCCCTTTAATTTTTTGTAGGAGGGTCTCCGCTACGCTGCAAACAACAGAACACGGGAAACCAGCCATTCGAAGTCTTTCGATCTGATTGTTGATACTAGCCTCAGCCTTGTGAGCACAAGACTTGAGTAATGCGGACTCAAGGCAAAGCGAAGCAATCGCCCTTTTTACAGTCTTAGAGTGCTGATTCGTACGGAAGCAGTTCCTTTTTGGCACGGGGGGAATACATCCAACACACCCGCCCTTCAAGAACTTTGACATTGATATCTAAAAATTGCAAGCTGTCCTTAACTGGTAGTTCATGAGTAAATGCCAGCCCTTTTCCTTGTTGTCTGAAAACAGATAAGATACTTTCCACTTTGCTGGGGAGCGTCAATGAAGTGTTAGTTCTTTTAAGAATTACCAGGTAGTCATCAACGTATCTAAAAATTCGCAGGACTAGGTCATTGTCAAGGGAAGAAGCTAAAGCACGGTCAATAGATGATAAAAAAATATATTACACAGGGATGGGGCAACACAGGAACCTATGCAAATGCCTTTTTTCTGCAAGTACATTTCTGTGTCAAAGGAAACAAACGTATACCTGAGGTAAAATTCAAGGAGTGATCAAAAATTGTCCACACTTAGTCCAGCTGAGTTTTGAAATGTTATAACGCCATTAGATTCAATACACTCCCGTACGAATTTGAAAAGGTCGCTATGTGGAACTGAACAGAATAAATCTTCGACGTCTACAGAAAATAAGTACCCAATGGAAGACTGGTCTTTTAAAAAAGCTGTTACGTCTGCTGAATTCCTGGTGGTAAAGGGATCGTCAACTTCCAGTCCTTTCAAATGTTTCAGGAGAAATTTACTCAACTTTTGCTGCCATGAATCCCGCTCACTAACAATGGATCTAAAAGGCATGCCTGGCTTATGGGTTTTCACCGTAAAAAACACATCAAGAGACCCTTTCTTACATTCGCTGATTCCTTTGGCCAGCCTGGAGAGTTGGAGCTCATTACATAACGAGATGGCTTTCGTTTTAACTCTACAAGCTGAAATGTGGATTTAATGGTTGGCTGGAACGTCTAGCACTGGCAGTACTTCGGGCACAGCAGGGTCGAATTACCAGCCGCAGGGCACACCTTCAGCGCGAGCGAGATGGGCGCCGGAGACAAGCGATGGTGATGGCGATGCCGCAGCGTTTTTCTGTTCTTTGTCTTCTTTACATTTCCCCCGCGTGAAGAAGTCGCCATCCTGGCGACTCAGAGAGAAGAGACGACCAGAGGGTTGTAATATGGCTTGAGGCGGCTAACGTGGACAACCTCGCGGCCGCGACGGCGGTGGTCGGAAGAAGGGGTGACTGGCTCGATGACGTAGTTCACAGGGGATGTGCGTTCCAAGACGCGATAAGGTCCGTGGTATTTGGTGTCTAGTTTGTTGGTGGCAGGAACGCATAGCCAAACGAAGCTGTCGGCCAGGAACGTGGGAGCAGGGGTATCGGTATCATGCTGATTTTTGCGATAGCCTTGAGTGTTGGAGGTAAACGTGCGAGCAAGCTGACGGCATTCCTCGGCCTTCTGTGCAATATCTGACAAAGCACTGTACTCAGAGGCATCTGGATGGTATGGCAAAATTGTGTCCAGAGTACAAGATGGTTCACGGCCATATAAGAGAAAGAAGGGCGAAAACCCAGTTGTTGCTTGGGTGGCAGTGTTGTACGCGAACGTTACGAATGGCAGTACCTGGTCCCAGTTGGAGCTTCCCGATTCAGATGTAACATACATTGCGAGCATGTCCCCAAGCGTACGGTTGAAGCGCTCCGTGTGGCCGTTTGTTTGCGGGTGATACGCGGTTGTAGCCCGATGTATCGATTTGCAAGACGACAGGAGCTCTTGAACTACTTCGGAAAGAAAGACACGACCTCTGTCACTCAGTAGCTCGCGAGGGGCGCCGTGTCGAAGAATGAAGTGGTGTAGAAGAAAATGGGCTACCTCTCGGGCTGTCGCCGCGGAAAGTGCAGCAGTCTCGGCGTAACGGGTCAGGTGATCGACTGCGACGATGACCCATCGATTACCAGCGGCAGTGCATGGTAGCGGACCATAAAGGTCGATTCCCACGCGATCAAACGGGCGAGCTGGACAAGGTAAAGGCTGGAGAGGGCCAGCGGGGTGGCGAGGAATCTTGCGTTGTTGACAGGCGGTACAAGAGCGAATGTAGCGCCGTACGAAATTGTACATTCCCCGCCAGTAGTACCTCTGACGAATTCGATCATAGGTTTTGAGGACGCCGGCATGAGCGCTTTGAGGGTCAATGTGATGGTGGGCACAAACCTCGGAGCGGAGGTGGCGCGGAATGACAAGAAGCCACGTTCTGCTGTCTGAGTTGTAGTTCCTGCGGTAGAGAAGGCCGTCCCGAATGGCGAAATGGGAGGCCTGTCGGCGGAGTGCCCGAGGATGCGTAGCCGCGGAAGTAGTGCCAAGGATATCCAGCAGGTTAGAAACCCAAGGATCTTGTCGTTGCTCGAAAGGCATATCCTCAATGGTGAGTGCTGACAAGAATGCTTGAGGAGGGGACGATGAGTTAGGTGAGCGCACCGGTGATCGAGAAAGAGCGTCGGCGTCAGAGTGCTTGCGGCCAGAGCGGTACACTACACGGATGTCGTATTCCTGAAGTCTGAGAGCCCAGCGCCCGAGACGGCCAGACGGATCCTTGAGAGACGCGAGCCAGCAGAGAGCGTGATGATCTGTAACTACCTCGAAGGAGTGGCCGTATAAGTAAGGGCGGAACTTCGTTACAGCCCACACGATTGCTAAGCACTCCTTTTCGGTAACGAAGTAGTTGGACTCGGCTTTGGTGAGAGCACGGCTTGCGTAGGCGACAACGTATTCGGAGAAGCCAGGCTTGCGCTGGGCGAAGACGGCGCCGAGGCCGGCACCACTGGCATCGGTGTGAAGTTCTGTAGGTGCAGTAGGGTCGTAATGGCGAAGGATTGGTGGTGACGTCAGAACATTGCGCAGTGTCGCGAATGCATCATCGCAGGCTGGCGACCAAGAGGAGAGGTTAGGGGTGCCTTTCAAGAGCTGTGTAAGGGGGGCTATGATGGTTGCGAAATTCCGAACAACGCGACGAAAGTACGAGCAGAGGTTCACGAAGCTTCGCAGTTGTTTCAAAGTGGTCGGTTTCGGAAAGTCAGCGACGGCGCGCAGCTTCTCAGGATCAGGCAGAACGCCATCTTTACACACAACATGTCCGAGTATTGTGAGCTGGCGGGCACCAAAGCGGCACTTTTTGAGGTTCAGTTGAAGACCGGCGCGGGTTAGGCAGGTGAATACCTGGCGAAGTCGAGTCAGGTGGGTCGGGAAGTCGGTTGAAAAGACGACGATATCATCGAGGTAGCATAAACAGATGTTCCATTTCAGGCCGCGCAGTACAGTGTCCATCATTCTTTCAAATGTAGCTGGGGCGTTACAGAGTCCGAATGGCATAACATTAAATTCGTATAGTCCGTCTGGAGTAATAAAGGCGGTCTTCGGACGATCCGCCTCTGCCATGAGCACCTGCCAATACCCGGAGCGTAAATCGAGTGAGGAAAAGAATTCTGCGCCTTGCAAACAGTCTAGGGCATCGTCGATTCGTGGGAGGGGGTACGCATCCCGACGAGTGATTTTGTTGAGGCGGCGATAATCAACACAAAATCGTATGGAGCCATCCTTCTTTTTAACTAGGACCACAGGAGACGACCATGGGCTACAGGATTCTCTAATTACTCCGCGTTGCATTCATGTCATCGACTTGTTGGGCAATAACATGGCGCTCAGTCGGGGACACCCGATACGGCCGCTGATGGAGAGGTGGATGAGCGCCAGTGTCGATGAGGTGGGAAACGGTCGTCGTGCGGCCCAAGGAAGATTGCGGAATGTCGAAGGAGGCGCGGAATTGGTGTAGAAGGTCAAGAAGTTGCTCGCGGTGGCGCGGTTCTAGAGCGCTGTCCACGGAATGGTCAAAAAGGTCCCGCTGTAGCGGATCTGAAGCCACACGAGTTGGAGTCAAGGCGTCAACTTGGCAAACAGGGAATGACACATCATCAAAGGTGAACAGAAGGTCCACGGGCGCGATGCGGCCGAGGCACTCCCATTCGATCAACATAGCGGGAGACGGAAGAGGATTGGCTACCAGAAGTGTGCTAGCGCCGTTTTTCATGTCAAGGACGGCAAACGGCAGCGGTAAGTGGCGGCGGCGGCAGACAACGCTAGAGGGCACAAAGAGGACTGTCGCGGCGGTGGTAAAAGAGGCAGTGAGGGGAACCAGAACAGCGCTAACGGGTGGGATGGTTGTGTCATGTGCTACGAGGAGTTTGGTCGCAAAACGAGGACACGGCTCGTGGAGCAGGGCATCAGACGGTGCATCACTCGATTCAATGAGCTCTACTTGAGGACTGGCGCAGTCAATGGTAGCATGATGCTGGGACAGGAAATCCCAGCCGAGAATGACGTCATGAGAACATGTGGGGAGAACGACGAATTCGATGATGTACAAGGCTGCAGCAATGACGACGCGAGCAGTGCAGATAGCTGTCGGCTGTATACTGTGAGCGGATGCGGTACGAAGCGATAGTCCCTCGAGAGGCGTAGTCACCTTTCGGATGGAGCGGCAGAGTTTTTGGCTGATAACTGATACAGCGGCACCGGTGTCGACGAGCGCAAGAGTATGAACACCTTCAACGATGACAGGAATAACATTCGCGGGATTAAGACGAGGACTTTGAAATTCGGTCGGATACGCAGTTCGTGCCTCGCGAACTGCGGCGGTTAGTTTTCCGGCTGGGTAGCGGGTCGTCGGCGCATTGGCGAAATGGAGCGGCGACGTGGTGATGGCGAACGACGAGGGCGGAAGTCCGGAGGTTCAGGGGGTGCTGTTGGAGGACCCGATGGGACTGGGAACTGGGGGGGCCCAATAAGGTCGTGCAGCAAAGGCCATATTTATTCGGCGCCTGCAGTAGCGTGTAGTGTGCCCAGGGATGCCGCAGTGGTAGCAAATAGGCCTGTTGTCTGATGTGCGCCATGGAGATCGTGTCGGAAGCAAGGGGGGAGCAAAAGCTGTTGGTACCGACCGCATGGGGGGCGAAGCATAGGCATATGCTGGCTCAGGCGGTGGACGTGAAGTGACTTCGGCATACGTGCGGCGCAATACTTGAGGAGGAGCCGGCGCGAATGCTGGAGCGTAGCTCAGTGGCGCAACGCCGGACGATGAAACTGTGGGCGTGAGTAACGGCATTGAAGGTGCGACCGGAGCTGGTTGAGGAACAGGATTAGGGAGGACTTCAGATACATGCTGTTGGATTGCATGGCGAAGCTCCGGAACAAGGCCAGTTGTGGACGACTCCTTAACATAGGGCTGCAGGGACAGTTGTCGCGCGACTTCCTGGCGTACAAAAGCCTTGATGTCTTCAGAGAGGCTAGATGACTCCCTCTCCGCGGCTAGTCCAGCAAGTGATGTATGAGGCTGGCGAATCAAAGCACGCTCCCTCCGGAGCTCGTCGTAGCTTTGACAGAGGTCATAGATTTCCTTGACCGTAGTGGGGCCTTTCGCGATGAGCATGTGAAAAGCGCCGTCATCAATTCCTGTGAGGACCCAGCACCTCCACCAAGTGAAATGTGGATTTAATGGTTGGCTGGAACGTCTAGCACTGGCAGTACTTCGAGCACAGCAGGGCCGAATTACCAGTCGCAGGGCACAGCTTCAGCGCGAGCGAGATGGGCGCCGGAGACAAGCGATGATGATGGCGATGCCGCAGCGTTTTTCTGTTCTTTGTCTTCTTTACAAAGCACTGTTCTTCACCTGAACAAAGTTCTTCAAAATGGCCTGCGTCGCCTTTTGTTTGAAAAGGCCCACTGGAACAACCGCAAAACTACCTTCTTTATCAGCTTGAAGGAGTCTAAGGTAAGCACTGCTACCACTGCTTTTTGTTGCTGTTGTTTTAGGTTTGACCGCTGTTGTTTCTTTTGTTTTGACTCTGCTTTTGCTACGATCGTTTTTAGTTGCTTTTAGGTTCCTGACTGTTTTTGCTCCCCCTTTTTTGACTATGCCTTTGGTATACGATTGTGTTTGACTGCTTTTGCTTCATTTCTTTGACTCTCCTTGAGCTACAAATGTTGGTGTTGGTTTAGGTTTTTGACTGCTTTTGCTTCCTTTGTTTGACTCGGCCTTTGCTATGATCGTCTTTTGTTGTTGTTTACTGTTGTTGTTGTTGTTACTGTTTTTTTTTTTACTGCCTTTGCTTCATTTGTTTTGACTCTGCTTTTGCTACGATCGTCTTTTGTTGTTGGCTTAGGATTCTGACTGCTTTTGCTTAACTGTTTTGACTCTGCTTTTGCTACGATTGTTTTATCGTTTTATTTTTATTTGTTAGGGTTCGGGCTGGTCGCTTCTCATGTCTTACTCTGCTGTTTTCGGTCCACACTGAATTTGCTATGAGATATGGCCTGCCTTTCGTCTTATAAAATTTTTTTTTTCCCGTTTTTGATAGTTTATCTACTGAGGTTAGAAATATCTTGTCTGATTTCCTGTTGGTGCTACTCGGCGTTCACGTGTTGGGTTTGGAGCGGACTGTGGCGATGAGTGTGATGCTTGAGATGGACGTATAAATATGCCACCTTTCCGTTTAATAAATAGTTGGTAGTGTGCGCATGTGGTGTCCCCTTCTTGCCTGTGTCCGTTTCCGTGTTGCGCCGCCGTTCAAGTCCAACTTCAGATTCATGCAGGACGAATTCTTCTGGTTTGATTTCCGGGCCGGACATAGGCCGCCTTTAAATGAGCTCCATACCAGACCTGTCCGTCGGATTCGCGATCTATACACGATCGGCACGTATGGCTTGAGATCATATCGGGCATGATGCGTCCAGTTCCATTTGGCTACCGGGAATGACCGGTCGAGTATTAATTAGCTCGATACCAGAGCGATCTGTCTGATGTGAGATTCATGCCGGACATGGCTGTCCAGTTCGACCTGGCCACCGGACATGGCGTCTCCTGTGTAAGCTGCTTCTCATATTGGTTTCTCTGTTCGAGTGTTATAGCGGTCCGATATCAGCGCTTTTATACTTTGTGCATAACGTGTCACACCGGTACGCGAGTTATATCGAATAATACTGGCCTAGTAAATGTCAGTTGGCGCAATATGGGATTCTTTAGTGTGGTATTTCTTTTGCTCAAAATTTAGCTCGTTTCAGCGAACGATGTGTTGCACCAAACCCTTGATGTCGAAAGAGAAGCTGCACACGCTGAATGAAGAAATTCAAATTTACACAAACACGTCATGTCGGCTCACAAAATACATGAACACCACACCGAAATCCAACGTTTGAATAATCAGACATTGCGTCTGACAACGGATTTCTAAAGAGAAAGCTCAGCATCATTTCTCAGAAAAGGCTGACTGAAATCAAATTTCAGCAAGCGTCAAGATCTTCTCGCAAGAGAGATATCTATCTGCTCAGCTGAGAGACTGATAGCGCACTTCTCTTTCCGGGTATTTCTGAATTCGCTCGAAGCTCGCGTCGGCGCTCACTACACTAAAAGTGTCGCCAGGAAATGGGGGCAACGACAGGTGGGTATGACCCGGTAGTGCGGACATCGCACTTTGCACAAATATTTCTTCTGGCGCTTCGTTCAATGCGCCGTCAAATTTTGGCACTACCCGCCGGGTCCATCAAAAAAGCAGAACGTCCTTTGAAAGCGAATGCGTGTCTAGCGAAAACTAGATACCAAACGTCGAGATATATGTTGTGATCATTCACCTTAGTTATTGAAAAGCACCAACGGCGACCACAGCCCCGAATGTTTCCCGGCTTTTACCACATTTTTTTATTTACAGGCGGCGAGATTCTTCGATTTGATATATAAAATGCCTGCAGTGTATGATAAGTCATGACGAAAGTAAGGTCTAGTTGGTTCCTGCCGCATGTCTACTGAGAAGTCTTGCTTTGTATTAGCTTCTATAACGGCTTCGAGCTAAAGCAAATCGTTCTTTCTAAGCTGGCCTTGTTTCTTTTGTGTATTTCGGTTGCATTTCTGTAGAGGCGTACTTTCGAATTTCTGTCAACATACAGCACCGCCAAATAAGCACTCAGTGCTTTGTAGCCTCTCGGAATCTCTTGCGGCGAAGGAATTAATTTCTTCACAAAAACGTTCACGATATTTATTATAGTTTTAAAAAGAAGGCAATATACTTAGGATATGTTTAAAAAAAATAAAGAACCACACTAAACTGGTGACTCCAATCTGTTTTATTTCGTGTGGAGTCATGCCGCCTGCATGTGTGCGTTTCTCCTCCTCCTCCTCCTCTGAATGTAATCAGGAGGCAGCGGGAGGCCGGGAGCGAAGCAGTTTCCCAGCCAACTCGAATAAGCGTGCTGGTAGCAGCGACAGCCGCGTGGACAATCCGGGAATCGGGCAGTCGGATTACACTGGTTTAAAGGAGAGAGAAGAGGGAATCATTAGGATCGAGCAAAGTACGCACGTAAATACTTCAAACTATCTTTTGTGTGTTTGCTGACAATTGATGGAAATCGTTTCGAACTATGTTTCTATAACGCCGTAAAACAAATAGCGTGATTTCGAGCAGCACTTTCATTTTGTTTGTTTTTTTAGAAAGCGGTAACCTGGAGCACGGCCGGTCCCGAGGGAGAGCGCGCTTCTTTTCTCTTACGGCCTCTACAATGGGGTCTGTTTCTACTGCCCGTCGCGCCTCGGTGGGGTCGCCAACGCCCCACTGCTGCTCCTCCGTTACTGCCGTTCACGCGCAAGGGAAACGCACGCTCGCTTTTAGCTTCGCCCGCATCAGTTGCAACCGGCAGGTCCTGACGTTTCGCCCCTTATGGCGGTAATCAGCATCGAACATTTAGCGTGCACGAGGAATAACATGCAACCAACAATCCGCTCACGCGCGCACGCGCCTTCGTCAGTGCGGCCGTGCACGGTCGAATGAAGCTTCGGGTACACTTCAACATTTCTTGCCCCTCAGTTTTGTACAAAACTAAATTTACCAGGCTATGCAATGTGCCTTTGAATTTTGTTAGCAGGTGTAGCGCGACCTGACGTGAGTGCATGGTTAACTGTTGGGTGGATATTCTGTCAACCGCTACCGTTTTCGTTTAGATCAGAAGAGGCACGAGCAAAAATTGATGGCGCGTCTCAGATTCAGAATAAAGAACAAAAATCTACTCATATAGTAACAATTTCACTTGTCTAGTGGAGTGGGGTGTTCTAGCTTCGTTCAAAACATATCCATCGGTTGAAAGACCGAAGATATGTATATGCAGTCTCGCGACTACGTTTAATCAAGGAAACGGGCACAAACAGTTAACCAGAATCGGAAAGAGCGGCAAACAATAAAAAAATTGTCCTTCAAAGTTACACATTGCACTTCATATTCATCAATTCATCAAAAAGCGACCTGCGTCTAGAAAATTCAGTCTCGCAATCTTCCTGCGCGGCTTGTATACGGAGTTGGCCACTCGGTCTTCTCTGCCACTTTCCTGGTGCAGTTATTGAGAAGAAGAATTCTGAGAAATGTTTCTAATATCAAAGAAGCGGACCTAATAACACAGCTGTTGTCAATTCCTTTCGGGCAATTCTAATTTGAATTCTGAAATGCTGACTGAATCAGGATCTTAAGTACTTTGAGAACATTTGTGTAGGTGCACGGCAGCTTTTTCGGAAAAAAAAATCTTGTCCAATAGGGCAACAATTCTGGTTTCGAATAATGCAGTCCACTAGAATACTGTCCTTGTAGAAGGGTGTACTACATGGGGATGCTTCTTTCGTTAGTTTCAAGAATAGCGCAAGCGTCACACCCGAAGTTGATTAACTAAACGATATATCCAGCGACGTAAGGTAAACAGGAATATGTGACAGTGGGAAATGGGATGGTAGGAGATGCCATCACTTCCTTCAGTGCCTTGATTTTGCTCTCAGATGAAACGTCCGTCTTGACAATGTATCATGTGCCGCTAGCTGTTACGGCCCTCGCATCTAGCATATGTCATTCCCTTCCTCACATTAACCTTACTTTCCCGAAGAAAGCCTCAATGGGTCGCTATATAGGTCTTGAAATTAGTCTTCAGCGAGAGTGTCCATCTTTAACGCTTTAGAAGGTTCTTGCATACTTTCGATATAGCAGGTGAACTCATTTGCAAGTCACTACATCGAGTATCACCTTCATCATTTATTGGCCTCTTTTTACCACTTCGAGCACAAGTGGTATCATCAATATCAAACTATTTTTTATTGCTTTCATAATAAGCTTAATATCATGTAAAAATTTCATTAAAACAATGTTTGCAAATTTAAAATAGTGTTTATAATACCACACAGTGGCTAATGTATGAATTGTAATAACATTTAAAACTCAACCCTACAGCGTTTACTTTGACTGTTATACTAATACTTTATATCATGCAAGCATTTTACAATTTACATTACATTTTTGTGAAATTATTTTCATCTTCGGTGCTACATGAATTGTTTCGCATCTAGCGCTGAAAGTCGGTTTTGCTGTTGCAGACGAGTTGCTGTCATGTTAGCCTTGAAGAAGCTAGCTTCGATGTGATCACTGCTCATTCAGTTTTTTTTTTCTGTTCCTATTCTTGTACAGAGTTGGGAAAATTTCGGATTAAAATGGACAAAAGTAGCTACCTTGCCGCAATGTTTGCCATGCTTGTCGAACGTTTGCTGAACGACCCTGTTTTTTATATTCGTTCACGTGTGTGGTACGTTGATGACAGGCCGCTGCAGCATCTACCTTCTGTGTTCTTTCATTTCGGGGCTGCACTCACCCTGAAACTCGCGAGCGACAGCGCGAAACCAGGCAAAAGCCACCCGCCGCCGCTAAAGTAGACGCGGAGCGAACAGTGAGCAGGTCGCGCCCCTTGCGGCGGCGGAGAGCTCAACTCAAAGAGAAATGTTCCCGTTGTTCCCGTGGCGATTGAGAAGGCCGTAAGAAAGAGCGCGCGCTCTCCCTCGAGACCGGCCGTGCCTGGAGGTGCGAAGTCTAGCAATACTGTCTATCGTTTGCGTACCTTTGTGTAATGCACTAGAAACAAAAAAAAAAAACCCTTCGGAGCGTATTCGAACCACTCGGGTCAGAACCGGGGCAGTCGTAGCCGGAGTTGAAAATTTATTACCTGCTTTTCCATATTTCTGATAGTTCTCTTTTCCAGTAGTATTATTTTATTAGTGCTGTACATAAACTCCAGATTTAATGCTATTACACGAAAGCATCAATGAGTACCTCGAGGATGCTCGCTCACGTACAGCCCCCGTCATAAATATACAGCCCATTGCGAAGGAGTAAGGAGCGGATGCGGGGCCGAGAGGTGGCGCCCCTGTTTGCTTGGCGTGCCAGTTGATAGCCGTGTGGTGCGGACGTGTGTTCCATCGCTCCTCCGATTGCACGTGGCTACCGGAAACGGATGGACTGGCGACAGCGGGAGCTTCCGAAGCGTCAAATAGATGAGTTCTTTCTCTTATTAACTTTATTTCGTGTTCAGCTAGTTAGGTTAGGGGCAGCCTAAAGAATAGATTTTAGCTCTTGGTCCTAGCGGCCTGGTTTTTCGTGCCGGCAGCTAGGTTTTCTTGGCGTTCATTATTTAGCTATCTTGTTTAGATAAATAATTTTTTTCTAGGCTATTGGCATTGGCAGAATTGTTTTTTAACGCGCGTTTGCTAGTCGTTTCTTGTGTCTACTTTTGGCAATTTGTATATTCTGAGAATTCGTAATAGATATAGTTCAGTCGATGAGCGCTTAAGATGTGCAGTCAAAATAAGTTAACGTGTACTCAGTGAGAGGCGCAGGTTAATCTCAAGGAAACGCGTTTTTACTCTGTAGGTAAAGCGGAAGGCAGCGACTTTTTGTGTCGGTGTTGCGTACTGAGTGCGCGTCTGGATAGATTTGATCAAGAAAGGGACAGTTTAGTGTCTCGTGTGGATGATTTAGAAAATGAAGTACGTTTGTTAAGAGCGAAAAATTAGAAACTGCTTGGATAGCTTACTCAAATTTAAAAAGAAGGGGCAAACTTTATCCTTGGAACCAACGAGGACGAACATTCCAATGCGGGCAACGTGGCTGGGGCCAGCACTGGCATGGAAGGCTTAAGCAAAGTAGGTCAGGCGGATCCGAACCGTCAGAGTTATTTAGAAGCAGCTAAGACGCCGGAAAAAAAGAAAGTAAGGAAGAATGAAAATCCCAGAGATAAGGACACAGATAACCGAAGGCAGGAGCCAACAGTTGGGAGAGGGAGAGAGAAGGCCCAGGTGCTTATCGCCGGAGATTCTAACATGAACAGGTGCAAGCGAGATATCTTGGAACGCGTAAGGTGTGATAATAGAGTGTTGGTTGGAGCCTTCCAGGGAGAACAATGAGGGCAGTGCTAAAAGAGAGTAAAAATAGGCTGTTGAAGAATTCCGCAGAGCGCAGTATGGTAATAGTAGCCGCGGGGCTAAATGATATCCTAAATGGTTACGCGGCAGCAGTGGTGGAAAGTTTAGCTAAGGGAGTTGACGAGATCAGGGAGATAGCACAACAGACGCAGATAGTTGTATGCACAGTACCAGAGGTGCTAGGATTGAACGGAAAGATGGAAAAGGACGTGGTGACAGTTAATCAGGACATAAGAAAGTTAGGCCTGGAGAAGCGTTTCGAAGTGGTTGAGGTAAACAGGGAGGTACATAAAGCAGGTTTTGGTAGGGCTTTTCAGCGAGATGGCATTCATTTTAACAGAAGGGTGGGAGCAGAGATCGGCTGGCGCCTGGCAGGCAGGGCTGTAGCTTTTTTAGGGGGTCCGCGAGGACTCCGTGCACAGAGGTAGTTAGAAGTGAAGCAGAAGGAAGTGTAATAATGGAGGCTGAGCCCCCAAAAATGGCAAAGAGTAGGTCGAGAAAGAAAAGTACAAAAAAGAAATTTAACACTTGGATCAGCTACATAAGCATGCAAGGAGGTAGAAAAAGAGCGAAATGGCTAGAGATAGAACAGCAGTTGAATGATGACAAAATAGGTGTGTACGCTCTTTGCGAGACTCATCTCAGTGATCTAGAAGATCCGCCGTTTATAGAAAGCTACGTCTGGGAAGGGTGCAACAGAACGAGAACGGAAAAAAAGGGTGGAGGAGTAGGTATGTTTATACACCAGGGAACAAATTGGCAAAGAATTAAATCATCTTGTAAAGAACATATCTGGGTTTCAGGAACAATTGCCGGCATAAGGACATGGCTAGGGGTAGTTTATTTAAAAACAGGACATCAATGCAGGCAAGAAAACAGGGATCTTGTTGAATGTCTCAGTGACGATATAAGCCAGTTTGGAAACCAGGCCAATATTATTCTATTGGGGGACATGAACGGCCACATCGACGATCTGGATGGATACACGGATTGTAACGGCAAGCTAATGCTAGATTTCTGTGAGCGACACGATCTAGTTATAGTAAATAGAGCAACAAAATGGGAAGGCCAAATCACGTGCGAATTCCGCAACAGGCAGACGACCATTTACTATTGTCTAATGTCACAGGAAATTTATAGCAAGGTCACAAAAATGGAAATAGACGAAGAATGGGAGTGTATTCTGGGAAGTGATCATAAAGGTATTAGTCTGTCTGCAGATGGGGCCCTTGATGAAAATAGAAATCGAACTTAGACAAAACGTAAACGCAAAATTAAACGACGATCAAATAGCGCAGATAGCAGCAGACATAGAGGAAGCAATAGAGAAAAGTCCCATGGAAGACTGGGATTATGAACAGGTGGAACTACTCATAAGGAGTAAAATTCAGGAGGTTAAAGTAGCAAACCGCTGGAATGGAAAGAGGAAGCCACGGAGCTGGTGGAATAAGGAAATTAAGGAAGCTATTGAACAACGACGGGCTGCTTCAAGGGAACACCGAATGGCAAAGAAGGCACAGGTATCTGAGGAGGAAATCGAACAAAATGGGAATCATATCGACAAAAGAAACTTCAAGTACAGGCCCTCGTCCAAAGTAAAATAAGACAGTCCACCGATCGCTGGATGGCTGATATACACGATGCCACTAGAGGCGGAGCAAGAAAATTCTGGAACCATATAAGCTGGCTAGGGAAGAAGAATCAAAGAAAGCAGGATCGGATTCAAGATAACAAGGGAAATTGTTTAAAGGGAGATAACGCAGTGAACTACATTACATCAGTTATAGCCGAGTCATTTAAGAGCGACGATAGGGTAATCTCCGCAAATCAGGAAGCAACACAAGGTAGCAGAATACAAAGCAGCTTTGAACTGACCAATCTAAACTCGAAAAAGGCAGAAAAAAATATTCCTAAAAACACATCTACAGGAATAGATGTAATTCTGATCAAGCTGATGAATGAACTCGGTCCAAAAAGTAAGGAAACGTTGTTAAAACCTCTGGAAACAGTCATAACGAAAAAGCAAATTTCGGACAGCTGGCAGCAGAGTAAAATGAATTTGATTTATAAAGGGAAAGAAGACAGGATGCACATAAAATGCTACAGGCCGGTTACCATAACATCTGTTATGTGCAGGTTAGCCATGCAGGCGGTGAAATTAAAGGTGCAAGCATGGGTTGAAAGTAACAAGATACTCGGAGAACTTCAGAACGGCTTTAGAAATGGTAGGCGCTTAGATGATAGCCTGTTCGTGCTTACCCAATGCATCGAAATATCTAGAGTGGAAAATAGACCTTTGTATTTGGCCTTCCTGGACATAAACGGGGCGTACGACAACGTAAGCAGGGAACTCCTGTGGAAGATATTAAAAGAAAAAGGTATCGGTTATGAGATAATAGAGTTCCTAAAGGAAATATACCGGAATAACAAAGTAGAAATTACGTGGTAAGGGATAAGAAATACGGAGGATGTCAAATTATGCAAAGGATTAAGGCAAGGCTGTCCTCTATCACCGGTGCTGTTCATGCTTTATATGATAAACCTGGAACGGAGGATACAAGACAGTAACCTAGGTTTTAACCTGTCATATAGACTAGGTGGAAAGGCGGTAGAGCAGCGCCTCCCCGGTTTGATGTATGCAGACGATATTGTGCTGCTAGCTGAGTGTCTGGAAGAAATGCAAACTCTAGTTAAGTATTGCGGAGACGAAGGGGACGTTCTAGGCTTCAGTGGCAGCGCCGTTAAGTCGGGTCTGATGATTTTCAACGGCTCAACTGATCAGGGTCTTAAAATACAAGGCCTTGAAATACCTAGAGTAGCAGAATATAAATATCGGGGGGTATGGGTAAACGAAGGATTGGCATACATTGGAAAGCATGAGCAATCACTTAAGGCCAAAGGGCGAAGGAATGCCGGGATAATGAAGCATAAGGCATTGTGGGGATACAATAGGTATGAGGTTTTGAGGGGTATTTGGAAATGAATTATGGTGCCCGGACTAACTTTCGGAAATGCGGTTTTGTGCCTAAAATCAGAGGTACAGTCGACATTAGAAACAAATCAGAGATCCGTTGGACGATTAGCACTACCCAAGCAGCACGCCGTCAATGGACCGCCAATGGGCCAATATTGGGATATATTGGTCCCAATATTGGTCAATATTGGCGTCTGATTGGGGCCCACAAAGAGCCAAGATATATGCCAACCAATTTGATCGGCTCTCCTATCAAAACCAGTATTGGCATACTACCTTGTTTACTGGCATTCAACGGCACTCAATGGCTACTCAATAGCTACTCAATATCTTCCACCCAAGCTCACTCACTGGTTGTTATATCACGGCCATCCCGCCAAGCTCACTGGCCATCCAATATCTTGTATCCATGCTTATTCACTGGATATTCACAACTGGCATCCAGCCAGATTTATCGGCTACCCAATATTTTCAATCCAATCTTGCCCAGTGGTTTTGCATTATTGGCATCCAGCCAGAGCAATTGGCAATCCGGCTAGTTGCTTTTTTGTGCTATGACTAATAGGCACCTGCAAAGCCATCCCCTACTTATGCAGTGCAGATATTTTTCATGCAGCTTTTTATTTAAATAAAGCATGCTGAGGATACCCATGCACAGAAAATAATACAGCTGAAAGGTTCACTGCATGGTGATTTATTAGGTGTGCACGTGTTACAGGGCATGGAAACATTTAGGCAGAACTCTTAGACTTCAGTGCTCCTCCTGTCTTTGCTTCCCTTGGCAAGGTGTTCTCAGGTCCCAGGTTGGAGGAAGGCGCTGCGTTCATCGCAGCTTCTTTTGTGGTCGGTTGTAGGGGCAGCAGCTCCATGCAGCCTTTAAAGATATGGACTTGAGCAGCGTGCATAACAATGTATTTCCTTTCGCAGATGGCACCTGGAAATAAAAGCAACATTCATAAATCCATTAAGACAGAAAACTTTTGGAAAGTGGAAGTGCAGCTAGACCGTGGAGTAAAAATGCAAAATAAAGCACTACCTGTTGTCCCTCAGGCAACTTTCTTGTCTGATTTACTCAGGTTGAAATAAGCTGCATGCTCAGTGAGGCCGGCCATATTAATTTGGTTACATTGGTTGCGACATCTGGCAGTGCACGGCTTCCCACGTGGATGTGTTGTTGACGCTGGAAACATAAAACAAAATGATATTTGCCGTTATCTATTCGGTAAACGGTAGTCAGTGCTTGCCCCCTTATACTTGTAGTGCCTTTGTGATCGAACACCTGTAGAAGAAAGACGTCGTCATAACTGGAAGCTTCAAATCAATAGCTTCCCTTTGAATAGATTGCCGCAAGAACTAAAAAGAAACTACAAAGGAAAAAACAGACACAAAAAATGGCAGTCGCACTCCGACCGCGGCTGCTAAATTTAGTGTGCACCGCATCATTACTGCAAACAGAACGTTTTAAAAGTTGTCAAAGCTGCAGCCAAAACAACGTACGACACAGATGCTTTGGGTTTCGTATGATACACTCGAACTGAAAAAATAAAGAAATCCGTAACTTAGCATCACGTTTGTTGTGGGAACAAGTTTGTACGTGTGGTAAAGTATAAGAAGTATGGTAGCAACTGTAAATAACCTATTTTAAGCGGCTATTTTATGACACTTCTACTACTGGGAATTAGTCCAAGAGAAAGATCAAACAAGTGAATAAGCTACGCGTCGTTTAGACTATTCCAATAGCGCATTCATAACGGCAAATTACAATATTAAATATTCGCTCGCAACTAAAAATCATGTCCCAGAAAGCTAGACTTAACTCTGAGTTTAGTGGCCACTTCAGACACACAACACACGCGCGATGAAGTTGTAACCTGAAAATCACACAAAACACGCGTCATGTTTTACAGGACCACGTTTTTCTTTTGCAATACAAATTGGCCACCTCTGCGCCGCAAATTTTGTCATTATGACCAGAGTTTATGCATACAAAATAGTGCGCTGAAAATACAGTTCAGAACTGACTGGCGTGGTGCGGTCGAAATAAATGACTTTCCGTTCTCGCAAGCATATCGGTTATTGACATGATGATCAAGAATGACAACATACTGCACCAAATAATGCAAAAAAAAAGTATCTTACCATACGGCTAGCGCAGATTTGCAGACCTCAGTTGCAACAATCCAAAATGAATGCTGCCACGCAAAGTACATCCCAGGGATCTGATGCTTTATACACCTGGTAAGAAAAAGTAGCGATCTTACAAGGAGACAAATCAAGAAATAATCTCAGAGAGCGCAGTTATGAACAAACAACTTAAAAAGCTGGTGGTACTCACAAATATCCTCTTTCAGGCAGGGCCATTAAAACGAATCGGAACTTTCACAAGGCTTGGTTTTTCGATTCTGCTGTCCAAAGCTGCGGGAGCTCGAGCAGCTCGAGCGGGTGGGGATTGTGTGGCCGACCAGACGCCTCTGAATCAGCGGCTTGTGTCGAGTTTTGAGGAACGGTTGGAAGGGGGCAGAAGGATGGTTGTGTTTTCTCTCCCTCTTTTTTTTTTTTTTTTTTTTTTTGCTTGAGATCTGTCGAAAGAGTAGGCATAAAGCTCGAAAGGGGATGAGAGAAATGAAAGAGGTCCCGCAGGACCACGTGAGCCCAGAAGGCTGCCGGCCAGGAAAGTTGGCGGGAAGGAAGGGAAGAGTGAGGGGGAGTAGAGTGGGGGGGCATTGTGAGCAACGCCTGCCTAGCGGGAGGAAAGAGAGGGCAGTGAAGGTCGCTGCCCTTCCGCGATGACTGCTTTACGGGGAGAAAAGGCTACAAGACGGGAAGTTGAAAGCGGTTTGGAGAATTGCTTTAATCAAGGCCCTCGGGCGGAGAGGCGACAAAAGGACAAGAGAGTGGAAACCATATGTTCTTTGCGCCAAGCTTGTGAGGAGGAAGGCGCAGAGTTTTGCCCTTGGCTTCGCTAAAACAACGAGGAGTGCGTTCGGAGCTCTTTGGTCGCCTCGACTGTTGGCTCGGTAACATTTTCAGTGGAATAAAATTTCGCTATATTTTTTTTGTTAATGCAAAATACGTTTTACCTCATAGTTTCAAATAATAATCACATACGTAAAACAATCTTCAGTTTTCACGGAATCGTCCTCGGTTCAAACAAATGGACATTTAACAATCTTCAGTTTTCACGGAATCGTCCTCGGTTCAAACAAATGGACATTTTTTTTTATTAAAGATGGCACACAGGTCGCTGTTCATGACGGAGTGCTCTTGAAACGTCATCACGCGCAACTGAGCGATGCAAAAGCCCGTATACTTGCTGTATTCCTATTAAGGAAAAAAAAGCGAAAACGACCATAACTACGAGTACTTCCAGGTTAAAAATTCCAATGTTATTCATTTTTATTTATTTTTTATCAGGTGGACATTTAGAGCAAGAAAAAATTCGCGTAGAACTAAGCGTGGGCATATCAAGAAATACAAAATACTCGACGAGCTAAGATCTGAAGAACTAAATTTGCAGTAAAGATAAAATAGAAAGAAAGCAAGGGTCAACATTGAATATCTACGAACTTGGGACAAGGTTGTCCTCAGAAAGAAGCGCGGTATAATCATCTTTCAGCCCGCGGAAGCAGCGCTTGTGAAAGCGGCAGAATATTTCACAAAGGAACCCTAATTCTCAATCATGTGTTAAATTCTTCGAGAGTGGTGTTCTCTAAAAATGCCTCAAAACTGCTAAAGTAACGCACTCGCATTACTTTTAATATATATGAATTGCAATTAGCTGCCTGGTTGACATGATGGGATAAAATTATTTAGTTCTCTGAAGGGAAACGCCATCGGTGCGGCGATAATATGGTAGGATAATAAGGCAATGAATGTTTGAAGAATAGTTTCTGAAGAATGCTTAAGAGAGCGCTGTCAAACGCTGTGGTCAAATGCATCATTATGAGCCATATATTACAGCTTTCGAACAAAAATAACTTCCGTAAAGAACATCGTTATTATGCAATTTCAATTTTGTTACCATATATGCTGGCAACACATGTGCGCGCATTCATTACACTGTAGGTAATTGTTTTAAATTTTTTTTTATTCGTTTGCCTTGCCCCATGCAGTGCTGTTGATTTTTTTATTATCTTTTACATGTACACAACTTTTTGGCAGTGTGCGATTTACGTCGCATTAGAATACGAACCATTCCAGGACAGTTCAGATTTGTTTTCTTGTCAAGTGAATTAGCTAGACATAACGTAGAATATATGTTGCTTGTATTTTTTTCTTTTAGCTGAAATATTTTATGCGCTGCTGCACCGATGGCCAAAGTCGTTCAGTCTTTGTCTGTTGCTGAAGCCCACAGCAGAGCGCAAAAGAGTACAGTGCAAATTTGTGTTTAGTAGATATTAGAACTCGAAGGCCCTGAAAGCAGCACAACATATCTGTCTATAAGAACAGCTAGTACTGAGGCGTGGTATAGTCGGTGCTTATGCTGAATGCCGGAAACAGCTAGGGTAATGGCGAATCATGCAGTGCGTGTTTGATTGGCTAGCGCGATCAATCTCTCCCACCTCTGCTTAGCTTGAACATGTTGGGTTTCTTTCCATCACGTAAAAAAAAGACGGAAATAATGATGCTACGCGTGCGTGTTTCCAATCATGGACAAACGTTTACAGGATGTGGATTCACCGGATATATTCGATCGTTTCTGCGTTTCCTATCCAAACGTGACCCCTGGTGTTTGTTCAAGCGACACACACACGTTCTGTTGCGTTCTTCGCATTTGAGTACCTTGCGTTTCTTGACTGCGCAGGATTTTTTTCGCGGACACGCATCTATTAAACATTTGCTTGTCAGATCAGATGTGTGCTCGAGCGTGCGCGTATGCTTGTACTCGTATGCGTTTAATTAGGCCCATGGAACGAAATCCCGTGCGCGAGAGCTGTGCGCGAGATTTGTTCGAGATCTGTGCATGGATATATCTGTGCATCGGATCTGTGCATTGATGCGTCAATCACTTTCAATCATCCTGATTTGACGAGATCAGAAAAACAAATCGTCTCCACCGGGAATCGAATTCCTGCCTAGTTAACGCTTTAACCAACTGCGCTAAACCCTGGATCGCGAAACTAGCACCATGCGTAATTCTCATTGTCTACCGTGAGGATAGCGACGAGAATGACGCTGCAATTAGTGATAATGACAATGATGACAGTATCAATGGTAATGACGCTGCGTTTAGCTGATAACGATAATGATACATGATGCACCGTATGCAGTAGCATTAATCTCGCCTTCGCTAATTTCTGCAGTGTAGATTCCACGTGCTGTCAGAATTTTTTCAACACTTGGCTAAAGTTTGGAACACTATCTGTGTTAGCTACGTCCACGCGTGATCGACATCCGGGCCTCTAGTCTGCAGGAATTGTCTCGAAGATATTATATGGAGAAGTTTACATAACAATTAATCGTGCCTAAAGTCCTAAATAAAAGAGTTCTTTACCAAAATTGTCAAGTATAATCGCAAGTCATCCACAACAATTAGCGAATAACGAAAAATGTATTCAAAAAAATATATTCTACATGTTCCGTGATGGGCACTTCTGTTCATTTTGTCTGGTCAGCTCAGTCAAACATATTTAGGACAATCTATACATTAATCCCAATAAACATTATATATATGGTGGCCCAAATTACGTATGGCGTATGAATATCTTCTACAGTTGAACGTAAACTGACGTCCGGGCCAGCGAAAAATTTAGCTGCGACGAAATTAGCCCCAACACACTGTCATATTGAGATGCAAGCATTAGAAATGTCCCTGTCAGTCAGAGCTGCTTCTACTGTTTTTTTAGCGCCGCTGCAGCCTGAAATGTGCAAAGGTTGCCAGCCATCAAAGCTCGTTAGACAATATCGACCACTAGAAACCATGATATATAAAATGTTGGGATGCCATCAAAGCTGATGGGACAATATTGACCAATCTATGTCAAGATATATGCAATGTTGACAAGCCATCCATATTGGCAGAACATTATTGCCCAACCTATGCCATTAAGGTGCAATGCTGGCTAGCCATCACAGTCCATCGAACAATATTGAACAATATAATGCATATGTATACATTGTTGGCAGGCCGCCATGACAGGCGGGTCACTATTGACCAATATATGCCATGATTTATTTATTGCTGACAAGACAACCATAATGGCCGGACAATATTAACCTATTTATGCCATTATATGTGCAATGCTGGCCAGCCATCAGACCTCATTAGGCAATATTGACCGCTATAATCCAAGATATATACAATGTTAGGATGCCATCAAAGCTGGTGGGGCAATATTGACCAATGTATGCCAAGATATATTCAATGTTAACGAGGCAACCATAATGGCCGGACAATATTAGCCAAGCTATGCCATGATATGTGCAATGCTGTTCAGCCATCAAGGCTCATTAGACAATATCGACCACTAGAAACCAAGATATTACAATGTTAGGAAGACGGCAAAGTTGGTTGGACATTATTGACCACTGTATGCCTAGATATATTCAATATTGAGAAGCCGTTGTTATTGACCGGACAATATTTACCAGGTTATACCATGGTGTGGAAGATATTGGCAAACAATTGTAGCTGGTTGGCCAATAATGACCAGGCTGCCTCATTGTGTATACAATAATGGCAAACTGTTCAATATGAATGGGCATTATTGACCGCTCTTAGCCGGTTGAATGCCAATAACGGATATGGGTGAAGTTCACTGGGCCAATAATGATTATGGTATAGCGTGGCTGCACATTATTGGTAGCTCAATGGCACCATTGGGCCACTTGTGGGCCAGTAATCCCCAATCAATCCCCATTATTGGGCCGATGAAATGTGCTGCCTGGGTAGGTGCCCACGGCAAAACTACAAATGAGGCGGTACAGGGAGATATGGGCTGGGCATCTTTCGAAATACGGGAAGCTCAGAGTAAAATATTATATGAGGAACGCCTGAGGAAATTGGACAGTAACAGATGGGCAGCTAAAGTATTTAAATACCTGTACCTAAAAAGCGTTGACTAACAATGGAGGAAAAGAACTAGGAAACTAACTAGTAAGTATGCTAGTAACAAGGACGGAGAAATAAAGAGCATTAAGCAACAGGTGAAAAACACAGAAGGTAAAAATTGGATAAATTCGATGGAAAAGAAACAGTGTGGAATTATACCGAAAGTGGAAAATGCAGATCAGGAAGGAAGATTTCTTTGATAACTCAAGAGGCAGTGCCCTACTTTTTGAAGCTAGATCAGGGTGCCTTAGAACACGCAGCTACAAAAAGAAAATTAACAATGGAGATGACGCATGTGCTGTATGTGGAAACTCCAGTGAAACAATTGACCATATTATACTCGAATGTAATGGTATCCATCCAGAAGTTGGTGCAGGCGCAATCACTGTTCCTGAAGCTTTGGGCTTTAGAGATAACAGTGGCTTGGTGAATAAACCAGCGGTGGAAACTAAGAAAAAACGACTGGAAGATTGGTGGCTTAAAAGCAGAGAAGTGACATAATGTTAGTAATGTAGGAGCAAAATTTAATAAATAGAATGGTGGTTTAGTTCATCATCATCATCATCAGCCTGATTATACCCACTGCAGGGCGAAGGCCTCTCCCATATTTCTCCACTTACCCCGGTTCTGTGCTAGCTGCATCCACTTGACCCCTGCGAACTTCTTAATCTCATCCGCCCACCTAACTTTCTGCCGCCCCCTGCTACGCTTTCCTTCCCTTGGAATCCAGTTTGTTACCCTCAGTGACCATCGGTTAACCTCTCTTCGCACTACATGTCCTGCCCATGTCCATTTCTTCTTCTTAATTTCCACTAGAATGTCGGTAACTTGAGTTATTTCTCTGACCCACTCTGCACGCTTTCTATCTCTTAATGTTACCCCTACCATTTTTCGTTCCATAGCCCTCTGGGTTGTCCACAACTTAAGTAGAACTCTCTTGGTTAGCCTCCACGTTTCAGCCCCATAGGTGAGTACAGGCAAGATGCAACTGTTGTATACCTTCCTCTTGAGCGATACCGGTACGCTGCTAGTCATAATCTGCGAGTGCTTGCCAAATGCACACCATCCCAGTCTTATTCTTCTTGTTATTTCTTTTTCATGGTCCGGATCTGCGGTTACTACCTGTCCGAAGTAGACATATTCGCCTACTACTTCCAGTATTTCGCTACCTAATGTAAACTGCTGTTCCTTCCCGAGGCTGTTGAACATTACCTTAGCCTTCTGCATATTGATTTTCAAGCCTACCTTTCTACTTTTTCTTTCTAGGTCATCAATCATTATTTGCAGTTTATCCCCCCAGTTGCTTAGCAAGGCAATGTCATCAACAAATCGCAGAGTACTGAGGTATTCTCCATCTACCCTTATCCCTAACTGCTCCCATTCCAAGTCTCTGAATACTTCCTCTAAACAAGCTGTGAATAGTACTGGGGAGATAGTGTCTCCTTGCCTAACACCTTTCTTTATGATAATTTTGTTACTTTCTTTATGCAGAATTATGGTTGCTGTGCAGCCACTATAGGTATATATCTTCCAGCACTTTCACGTACGGGTCTTCTACCCCCTGATTTCGCCATGCCTGCATCACCGCCGAGGTTTCAACTGAGTCAAATGCTTTTTCGTAATCAATGAATGCTATGTATAAGGGCTGGTTATATTCCGAGCGTTTTTCTATCACCTGATTGATAGTATGGATATGATCGATAGTAGAGTACCGTTTCCGAAACCCTGCTTGATCCTTTGCTTGATTGCAGTCTAAGGTTGTCCTGATTCTATTAGCGATTACCTTAGTAAATACCTTGTACGTAACAGACAGTAAGCTGATTGGTCTGTAATTTTTAAGGTCCTTAGAGTCCCCTTTCTTGTGGTTTAGTTAACCATTCTAAATCAATAATTAAGATATAGGGAGAAAAATGAGCATGATAGCTACTGCTACCACCCCGTTTCAAAGGGGAGGCTCTTGTATTCCATCCATCCATCCATCCATCCATCCATCCATCCATCCATCCGTGCGGAAGATGTTAAAGAATGTCAATACGAAGTATCAATCAATCAATCAATCAATTTTTATTTTCACCGAAACAAAAAATACATGGAGCAAAACGGGGGTGGGAGAAAAAGCTGCACAAAGCAGCTTGACAAAGCTCCAACCACCCTTACAACAATGACAGCACTGTAACATTTCAGATTTTGATGGTATTCACTGGCCCTGTTGATATTTCATGTTGTGCAGTTATATTAAGCTTTTCCGCAGACTGAAGTATGTGGAAAAGGAAGATGTTTGTAACTCTTGTTTGAAACCACAATCAGAATTTTGGATGCACCGATATTGTAATTACTAACCCCTCGCTGTTGCCATGTATTGGGGCCCGAGCGCAGTCAAGTGAATTAACGTTCACTTTTTGACTCGGGTCCCTCATTTCTGCTTGAAATGAAAATAAACTTCAAACTTCAAACTGTACAAAACGAAAGTAAAAAGAAACATCTAGTTACACTAATGCTATTTTATAAATAACTGCTCTATGTCCCTTTTGTTAAGTTTCGTAGTGAATATGTCTTGCTTCGCAAGGTCATTGAGTGTGTGGGGGAGTGTGTATTGAACGCGTTGGCGGCCATAACCTGTGCGCGTGACGGGAACTTTCCATGGTAGTTTATGGCGATGAGGGTATATGAATTCTTGCTTATGGAGATTGGCGAGTGAGAGGAATGTATCTAAATTGCCCTGCATTGCTGCAGTGTAACTTTTTATTAGTTTGTACTTGTATATGCTATCGGCTTTCATTATTTTGTACTTGTAGAATAGAGGTTTAGTATGCTCGTTGAATGGAACACTTTCTATTGCCCTAACAGCTCTTTTTTTTTGTAGTAAGATTAGTTTGTTTATATTATGCGCACTAGTGTTTCCCCCCGCCAGTGCGCAGTAACTGAGCACGGAATGGAATAAGGAATTATACAAAAGCTGTTTAATTTTGGTAGGAAATAAATGTCGATTTCTATTGAGAATGCCAACTACCTTTCGCGCTTTTGAGCAAAGATGTTCGACATGGTCGTTCCAAAGCATGTGTTCAGAGAAAATAACGCCAAGTATTTTCACAGATGTCTCTCTATTAATTATATATTAACCAATGATGATGGTTTCAGGCATTTCTAGACATGTACTGGGTGCGCGGAACAAAACACATTTTGTTTTCGATTCATTTAATAAGAGGTTGTTTTTCTCAGTCCAATCCTGCAGCCGAAAACAAACTGAGCTTGCGAGTGGTAGAATATCCGTCACATTTTTTCCACTAAAAAATATGTTACAATCATCAGCGTAGATGACAAATTTGGACACATTATCTATTAGCACTATATCATTTATATAAAATAGAAAAAGGACTGGACCAAGCATGCTGCCCTGAGGCACACCACTATGTATGGATCGTATTTGTGACTTATGGTCATTAATTTCAACAAACTGTGAGCATGAGGATAAGTATGAACGAATTAGTCGAGTGCACTTACCACGGAAACCATATTTTTCTAGCTTGTCTATTAACAGATTGTGATTAACACGATCAAAGGCTTTGCTGAAATCAATATAGAATCCCAAAGTCATTAGTTTCTTTCCTATGTTTTCCAAGATGATGTCTTTTTGGGTGAGCAAAGCATTTTCTGTGGAACGCTTTTTCCTGAATCCAAACTGACATTCAGTCAACAGACTGCGTTTTTGAGAAAAATTATCCATTCGAATACTAACTGTTTCTTCTAGCCTTTTAGAAAATATTGCTAAAATGGATATTGGACGGTAGTTATTTATAGTATTTCTGTCACCTCCCTTATGAATTACGATAACGCGCACCAGTTGCATGTCCTTTGGGAACACACCTGCTGAGAGTGCTGAATTAAATATATGGGCTAACACAGGTGCAATGTGATCAATTACATATTTATAGGCCTTATCTCTAAACCATCTGCGTCTGTGCTACGACTATTGTTAAGGCTTTGGAACACAGTACTGACTTCGCTAGCGCAGGTTGGCTGAAGAAATATGGTGTTATGATTTATCGGTATTTGCGTTGTTGATCCGCTATGCCCGATGTTTTTTTTTATTTATTTATTTATTTCCTCAAAGGTCTCGGTTGAGACATTACATGAGGGAGTGGACGGTATCTGGCAAACAATGGTAAAAAATGTTAAGATGAAAGGTTGGCGACGCTCCGCTTGAATTCTAGTGGGTTGATGATAATGGCAACTTCGGTGGGCAGGTCATTCCAGTTTCGTGCAGTACGCTGAAAAAATGACTGCTGAAATGTCACAGTATGGGCCTGTAGGGGATACACTGCGTTACTGTGGCTGAACCGGGCGATGCGGTGGGCTCTTTTTATGTAGGGGTTATCAAGAGGCAAAGAATGGAAAAATTTATGAAAACGGTTAAGACGTGCTATCTTACGGCGCGAGACTAGGGGGGGCAAGTTGATCCACCTTCCACCTATTTTGACAAAGAAATCGTTTAAACACTCAGCAAGTTCGGTTCCATGATGTCTTTGTCGTTTATGACGAGGCTATCAATGTGCATGGTGCTCGCTGGGTTTAGTAATTTTGTTTAGTTTCTTCCATAATTTGTCGCTCTTCCGTAGACAGTCATCGTCAAAAATACGGTGGTAGTAGTAATTCTTTGATTTCTCTTTTTCGGTGTTTAGTTTATTACGAAACGCTTTGTACTCCAGCCACTTTACCGGATCGCGTGTTTGTAAGAACCGCGGAAAAAATATGGTTGTTCTTCTGGTTTATTTTCTGCATCAACTCCCGTGTAATCCATAGGTTCCTAGCATTTCTAGGCTGACAGTAAGGTTTGAGTGGGAAACACCGAGCATATATTGCTTGGAATCTGGCTAAAAATACTTCATATGCTGTGTTCGTGTCTGAAATGTCAAAAATATCTGTCCAGTCAGTCTGTCTATTCATTTCCTTGAAATATTCTAAAGCTTCAGGTGATATGGAGCGATACATGCACACTTGTGTCTGTTTGCACGGGGGCTCTTTGCGCTGTACGAACAAAAATATGGGGAGGTGGTCGCTAATGTCACAGGTTACAGTTCCTGACTTCACAATCATATCAGATGAATTTGTAATAATACGTCCAGCAACGATGACGATGATGAAGTGACTCGTGTTGGTACGGAAATGACATTATAAAAGCCATTGCACTCCAATAGTGATTGAAATTCATTTCCATGTGTAGACGTTCTGGGTAGATCTATGTTAAAATTTTTAACGGAAGATGTCACGGAAGATGTTAACAGAAGATGTCAAAGTATACAAAGGATTAAGACAAAGCTGTCCTCTATCACCGCTGCTGTTCATGCTTTATATGATAAACCTGGAACGGAGGATACAAGACAGTAACCTGGGTTTTAACCTATCATATAGATTAGTGGGGAAAGGAGTTAGAGCAGCGCCTCCCCGGATGAATGCAGACGATATTGGGCTGCTACCTCAGAGTCTGGAAGAATTGCAAACTCTAGTTAAGTATTGCGGAGACGAAGGGGACGCTCTAGGCTTCAGTTTTAGCGCAGTTACGTCGGGTCTGATGATTTTCAACGGCTCAACTGATCAGGGTCTTAAAATACAAGGCCATGAAGTACCCAGAGTAGCAGAATATAACTATCTGGGGGTATGGGTAAATGAAGGATTGGCATACATTGGAAAGCATGAGCAATCACTTAAGGCCAAAGGGCGAAGAAATCCTGAGATAATGAAGCATAGGGTATTGTGGGGATACAACAGGTATGAGGTTTTGAGGGGTATTTGGAAAGGAATTATGGTGCCCGGACTTATTTTCGCAAATGTGGTTTTGTGCCTAAAATCAGAGGTACAGTTGACATTAGAAATAAATCAGAGATCCATTAGACATTAGAACTAGGTGCCCACGGCAAAACCACAAATGAGGCGGTACAGGGAAATATGGGCTGGGCATCTTTCGAAGTACGGGAAGCTCAGAGTAAAATATTATATGAAGAACGCCTGAGGAAATTGGACAGTAAAAGATGGACAGCTAAAGTATTTAAATACCTGTGCTTAAAAAGCGTTGACTCACAATGTAGGAAAAGAACAAGGAAACTAACTAATAAGTATGCTAGTCAGAAGGACGGAGAAATAAAGAGCATTAAGCAACAGGTAAAAAACACAGAAGGTAAAAATTGGATAAATTCAATGGAAAAGAAACAGAGTGTGGAGTTATACCGAAAGTGGAAAAGACAGATCAGGAAGGAAGCTTGCTTTGATAACTCACCGCCGGACACCCACCGGTAAAATGGGTACAAGCGTCCCCCGGCCCGGCGCCCTGCTCTCTCAGGGGTGTGCGTTTGGAAGAGGCTCTGCTAACCCTGCTAAGCCCCTTGGAGGGCCTAAAGTTTCGAACAACTAATGACCAGCAAAGGTCGGGTTCTCACAGGTCGGGTCTCCATCATGGCTGTAGCATGGCTGTAGGGGTAGAAGAAAACTGGGTGTGGGCAGCAATCACAAGATCAGGGTGCCGTAGAATACGCAGCTACAAAAAGAAATTTAACAATGAAGATGACGCATGTGCTTTATGTGGTACCTCCAGTGAAACAATTGACCATAATACACTTGAATGTAATGATATCCATCCGGAAGTCGATGCAGGTGCAGTCAGTGTTCCTGGAGCTCTGGGGTTTAGAGATACCATTGGCCGGGTGAATAAACCGGCGGTGGAAACTAGCAAAAAACGACTGGAAGATTGGTGGCTTAAAAGCAGAGAAGTGACATAATGTTAGTAATGTAGAAACAAAAATTTAATAAATAGAAAGATGTTTTAGTTAACCAATCTAAATCAATAATTAAGATATAGGTAGAAAAATGAGCATGATACTTGCTGCTACCACCCCGTTTCAAAGGGGACGCTCCTACATCCCATCCATCTTTTCGTGCCTGCTACGAGGGTAAAAGGGGTGAGGGTAAACAGCTCCCTTGCTCCTTGGGAGGGTGAGGGAGACTGCGCCGCGTGATAGTAAATGGGGCGATCGCTTCACTGCGTTCGCTTTTGCGGAAGCGCTTGCATCCATGCATAGTGCAGACTCACCTTCGGCACAGGCTCTGAAGCAGGCGTGCGCGGCCCGAGTGCCAAAGCTATCACGGGCGCTGGAAACTAAAGCTTGGCAGCTGCTTTTCGCAGTGCCGACTACGCATGGAGTGGTTGAGAACGTTTAAGGCGTGCTCCGCATAAAGAAAATAAACAAGACAAGGCACGAAGAGAGCTTAGTGCCTGGCCGCAAGCATTGAATTCCCAGCGATTCTTTTCATGCTCTTTTTCTGTGATTTGCGACTAACAAGTCGTTGGATGAACTTTCCATTTTAAGGCTAAACGCATCTCTCAGTAGCAGCAAAAGTCAGTAGCATTCGGCGTGCAAAATGGGTCCTGAAATATCGCCCTGACGCCATCGGGGCAGTCAGGTGGTTACAATAGTACATCAGAATGTTAACGAATGTCTGGGGTGTATTGAAGCGAAGACGTACGATAGTTTATGGGATGGAAAGATTAGGATTGAGGACGTCTTGGGATGAATAACGTTGGACCAAAGATGGATCGCGTTTTGATTAAATCGGATTCGTTCACAAAGTTTAACGCCAATTTCGAGCACTTGGGGTTCTTGACCTGCACCGACATCCCACAGTGCTCTTGGCTTACATCAAATGGATTAAGAATATATTTGAGTAGATTGTGACCGAGTTAGGGGGGAGTAGGTGGGAATTTGAATAGGTTGCTTGAATTATGATAGTTGCGCTTTGAGGCAGATGACAGTAGATTAAGGGTAGTTTTACAAAGATTAAGAATAAAATACGTTGAATAAGGGTGGATTATTTTGGGTACTGTGGATATTGGGGAGATACTAGAGGAAGAGTGTACTCGCTGTATTTGGTTGTGGTTTGCTGGACTGAGACGGGTTACGGAGTGTTCTGATGGATGGTAAGTGCAGAGGATTGATGGGGTTTTGATGGGGTAGATTACTTTTTTTACGGTGGACTGAGATGGTGATCGGATGGCTTAAATGTGCTCAATATTGATTCCTTTAAAGTTGGTCAGTAGTTCAAATAGTGACAAATTTACTTTCCTTAGATTCATGTACAATCACTGAAAACTCTTCTGTTGACTGCGTTGGTGGACTACAAATAATAACGCAACAATTACTGCCGCCAACGTAATAAACCCAAGGTCAAGTATTCAACACGATACATTGACCCATTGAATAGTAAGGTAAAAAACGTGCGTGTTCTGCAAAAAGGTATATTCACTGCTAACAAGTACAAGAAAATGGTCCTGCGCAAATCACAGGCTAAAGGTTCGTTATACTGCGGTTTCTATATCGGCAGGATTCCATGGAGTCTGTACTACAGCAAGTGATGTCTAGTACACAGGTTGTGTTCCACAGACTCACGTATAACCTATCCTAGTCTATAATAACTTTGTCTATTATAATCCACACATAATTATTTACGACTAGTCAGGTTTCACTCGTAAGCAACCGTAGCCTAAACCAACGCTTCTAATCCATGTTTTTCAGCGAAATACACCTCTATATAAATGCGCCCCAACCTTAATTTCTATTTATACATACTTTACTTGAAGTAATCCGACATGATGGGTTTCTCACATCCCACACATAAACCTCTTTAATGGACGAAAGCGACCGCATCACCGTTTCGTTAATGTCACACCTTGCTTTTTTTTTCTTTTTGGATCGCGTTTTCTGTCTGGACGGCGCTGGCATTCATTGATATGGCGCCTATGAGGTTTCCATCTTTAAATGCAAAGATCATAAGAAACCTTCCGACTTCAAAGACGAAAAATGGCCTTGCAGCGCAGAGCTTGCTGACAGGAGCTAAGCGGGCTTGACACCTTATCTCTTTTTTCTCTATACATGGAACGTTTTAATCCACTGAACTTTCTTCGCGCATAGCTGGCGATAGCGGTAAGCAGCCGCAATGTTTTATCTTCCAGCGTCCGTGACAGCCCTGCCGCTTTAATCCAGTTAGCGCTTCGGAGAGAGTGACTATGAGGACTCGCCGCACTGGATTGAATTGATGCAAGCGCCCCCGCTTAGAGGCCAGAAACGAATAATGGGAACGCCGCACTTACTACCACAAGGCCAGCCGACTGCAGCTCCCTTCCTCGCCTGAGGGCAAGGGACCCTCTCCCCCTTACCCACTACATCCTCGCACCAAGCGCGCATGAAAGACAGGCACGCCACCACCCGGCCCGGCACTCGCTCCGCATCCCTTTGCGGTGGGCTGTATATGAGCGCGGTAGCGTTAAGGAGCTCGTGTCGCAGAAAAGCCGGTGTCGTCGGCGTCGTTGGCAGTGAGCGATAAATCCCGGAATGCACTTCATAAATAAAAAGCAACTTCCAAGATGGGCTGGGTGGGAATCGAGCCAGGGTCTCCGGAGCGTGAGACGCAGACGCTACCTCTCAGCCACGAGTTTTTTTTTTTTATTGCCTGCCTAGGCATACATCGCTACACAACAAAGGTGAAAGAACACTTGAGAAGAATGTACATAGCGTCGGTATGGGGTAAAACTTCCAGCCAAACCTTGACTGATGTAAAGAGGCTAAAAACGCTTCATGTGCATAAGGGGCTCAATTCTCGATACCCATTCGGGCACCGGGTACACATTCTTGTGGGTTGCCACGAACGCCGCAACGGATTCGCAGAAGTACTGGCCTTGCATCAATGTTGGCGTGTCGCGCTGCCATGCAGGCTTTCCATATACAGTGCAATCCCATCAGCATTACTGCGTCGAAAGGGACGCCTTCATCATTTTCCACAGCTAGGAAACGAATTCCTCGGGGGTCTTTTTTCAGTGTTCTTTGCAGTATGTCCCAAAAGAACACGCCACCCAAACACTCCAAGAAGATGTGCTCGACGGTTTCGGGCTTTCTGCATAAAAAAACAGTGCACACCCCAGGGAACGTACAGTCCCTTTTCCTCCATCCAGGTTTTTACCTCTAAGGTTCTGGCGGAATCAAGTTGGGGAAATGCGTGATAGGACGGATAGGGTGAAAGGTTGGGACTTGTCCATGTTCGTCTGCGGATTGCGCAGCTCACGGAGGAAGCCCAGACATACGCCACCAACCTAGCACAACAAAATTGGCAACAATTTTGCGAGTCATTGAGAGGAACGCTGGGAACGTCCCGTACTTGGACAATCCTGCGGAACCTGATTGACCCCTCTAAATCAAAATCCGCATCTACACGGACCCTGAAGCGTATTGCTCACCTTTTTCCAGGGGACGACGCCACGCTGCTTCAAGCTCTTAAGGACAAATATATCGGCACCAGCCCAGCTCCTCCTTGCTCTTTGACCTACCAGGGCGAGGAAAATCCGGCACTCGATGCTCCCATTTCTGAAGCCGAGGTGTATGCTGCAGTTCGATCATGCACCCGCAACACGGCGGCGGGAACGGACAAGATCAGCAACGCCATGATCCGCAACTTCAGCAAGGCACAAATCAGCGACCTCACCAAGTATTTGAATGACTCGCTGTGGGAGAAGAATGAAATTCCCTCTGAGTGGAAGCGCTCGGAGATAATCGTAATTCCAAAACCGGGCAAGAAGCCGGCGGTCGAAACGCTACGACCCATATCACTCACCTCGTGCCTGGGCAAGCTCTACGAGCGAGTCATCCAGACGCGACTTCAACACTACATAGAAGATAACGGCCTCTTCCATCCCTCCATGATCGGCTTCAGATCGGGCCTGTCCACTCAAGACGCTTTTCTTCTCCTCAAGGAGGAGGTACTTTCTAACATTCCGAGAGGAGGCGAGCACCTCATTATGGCGCTAGATCTAAAAGGCGCGTTTGATAACGTGTCTCACGAGGCAATCCTATCCGAGCTCAATAACCTAAACTGCGGAGAACGCACCTTCCGATACGTCAAGAATTTTTTGTCCAACCGAACGGCAACGATAGGAATGGGTGACATCAGATCGGATCTTCACGACATGCCAAACAAGGGCACGCCACAGGGATCGGTCATCTCCCCGCTCCTCTTCAACATCGCCATGATTAGAATCGCAAGGGCTCTGCAACAGGTTCTGAACATTGGATACACCCTGTGTGCTGATGACATTACGATCTGGACAACCACCGGCTCTCTAGGCCAGAAAGAAGAAACACTTCAAGCAGCCGCAACCTGCGTGGAAACAGAGGCCTTTCGATGCGGGCTCCAATGCTCCCCAGATAAATCTAAGTCATCCGCATACGTGGGTACCACTATACATCACCAGGAAATCTTAGCATCCTCCTGCACGGGGTCCCAATCCGGGAAGTGTCACTCATACGAATCCTGGGTCTCTGGCTCCAAAGCGATAGAAAAGTAGACCACGTGCTCCACCTCCTCAAGAATAGAACACAGCAGATCTCTAAAATGATCCGCCGGGGGGCCAGAAACAGAAAAGGCATGCGGGAAGAAGACACGATCCGTCTGGTGCAGGCGCTGGTCATCAGTCGCCTCTCCTATGGACTACCTTACCTCACCCTGCTCCGAAGAGATCTCAACAAAGTAAACGTGCAGCTTACAGGAACGCGTTAGGCCTCCCACCATACACCTCCAACGTCAGATTGGAAGCTCTTGGACGGCACAACACATTTGAAGAAATTCAAGAGGCTGTCCTGCTGTCCCAAAGGGAACGCCTTCTGTCAACTGAGACTGGCCGGCTCATTCTCGAGCGCGTTGGCTATCCTTCGGACGTACAAGCTATACAGCCAACGACTAACATTCCTGTTCCGTACCGGGCAAGAGTATATGTGTCCCCGCTTCCAAAGAACATGTCTCCAGTCCACAACGAAGGCAGAAGACACGCCCGAGTGAATTATCTTAAACGTGCAGTGGAACGCAGTCCGAAAACTGTCTATGTGGATGCCGCTCTTTACGAGCATACACCGAACGCAGCAGCAGCCGTGGTGGTGGGCTCTTCATACACAGAAGTCTCCAGCATGACCATCCAGCACTCTACTATCACAGAAGCGGAAGTGGCGGCGATCGTACTGGCCATTACCTACGGAGACACGACCAATCGAGAGCTGCACGTAATCACCGACTCGCAAGCGGCGTGTCGGCTCCTCCTTGCAGGCAGAATACCTAAAAAATTATCTCGCTTCACAACTAACCCATTGGCTACAACCTCACAGCTCAAACATCAGATCACTTGGGTTCCGGGGCACTCTGGATTGGAAGGTAATGGGGTCGCGGATAGGCGAGCTCGAGGTCACACAAACCGAGCGGCCACTAATCCCGATCTCACAACCAGCATTCCTGTCCCAGCGACTTACGGCGCGCGACTTAAGTACCTACGGGAACAACGCAGGATTTATCCCCCTCCACACAAGGGTCTAAGCACAAGAAATGCGGGAATGGAGACAGCTTCAGACCAACACTTACCCCAACCTACATCAATACAACATAATGTTCCCAGAACACTACACAGACATATGCCCTTGGTGCAATGACCAGCTCACCGCCTACCATGTCACATGGGGGTGCACAGGCCCCAAACCTCCACACATAACATGCACCATTCGGAGGCGCAGTGGGAGGCCACTCTGCAATGCTCTGATCTAGAGACCCAGCGTAGGCTTGTAACGCAGTCAAGAGCGGCAGCCCAGGCCACTGGGCTGGGGTCTTGAAATGAAGACTCCACTCACTGCCCCCCCCCTTTTTATTTTTCTTTTCTTTTTCTTTTTGAAATAAAGTTTTTTCTCTCTCTCTGTCCATGTTCGCACGCAGCACTGTGTGCAATGTGTTTTTTGTTAGTAAATTGTGGTATGTGCTAAGTGTTCTGCACTGCTCGCGCGCTAATGTGCAAAAGTTTCACCGCATATTCGCTGTCTTTGTGTGGGGGTCGGTATGGGAGAGGACAAGCCGTACAAACCTCTTCCGTAGTGTTGGTAATGAAGGCCTTGGCTTCTCGCATTTATACCTGCGGCAGGTAGTTAATCGTTTCTGCTTCCTTCGAGACGTGAAGGACCCTTTTTTACGCACTGTGTTACAGATCAGATTAAGCAAACTCCTACCCGATTTTGTTGTTTCTACCGAATACGTAACAGCACGTGTTGTTGGTTTTCTCAAGGAGGTCGTAACGGCCTGTAATTTCTTAAGTGCGCGATTCTCACGCGATTATTTAGCTGTAGTAAAGCGCAAAAAGTTGTACAAGGACCTTGCAGACGTAGTTTTCCTGTACCACTGTATCGCACCATGTACAGTGCCAATCCCGGTAGCGACGTTTTAAAGCGCGTAAAGAGAATGCATGTGGCTCCAGGCGCAAAGTCCTTTTTCTTTAGGCTCCACAGTCAGCCACGAGTTCGATTCTTGAAAGCGGTACAAAAGCGCTTCTAGTGAATGCGGTGTTGCCTTAGAGACGTGCCGTAGAACGTTATACTGCGGTGTATATCGGTAATTATGAGCATGTTACTTACAGAAGTCGCAGTTACACGAGTAGCGAAGTACGTTTCCGCTACATTTCTTCCGCGCTCTGCGCACATGCAGAGCCGTCTTGCGGCAAACACAGAAGAACCCCTCCTCGCGATGTGCGGCGCTGCCCCAACACGTGGCGCGCCACTCGCCCCTGACGTTTCGCCATGCACTCTCACGGGTTGTAAAATCAAGCGTCTTTCCTTTCTTTAGATCACTATCTTCGCTCACCCGCTTCTCCCCTTCGGGCCGCGCGGGTACCGGTGCGAGGATGCCCCAATACCCTTGCGTTTAATAAGTTTTCTCGACGAGGTGCAATAACGCTATCGCGTTCCACTCTTGAAGGCGAAGATTAAGCGTCCTCCAAATTTTTTATGACGGGGGCTGTGCATCCACTTCGCTACCCTCTTAATTCTGCTTTTATATGTTGGGCCTCTTATGCCTCTCATTGCCGTATGATACCACATCTATGAAAAATTGATGTTCAGCGTACTTGTAGCCAAGCCGAATTAACGTGCATGCATGGCCTAGCCAAGAACTCTGGTGCACTGAATTTTGATGAAAGCATTCCATCCGAATTATGGAACACGGTTGGCAGCGCCAATGCCAAATATGGCAGCGTGGCTACACAAAGCCAGTTGGTGTGCGGCTGTATGAGCTGCCAAATATAACCTTCCAGCGGCGTTTTGCCAACTATGCTAATGTAGGAATTTCTGGTGAACAGGGCCAATAATATTAGCTATCAATCTAAACGTGCGTTAAAATGGTTACGCAAATAAAACATATATGTCAGAAAGAGCGAAAAGCAAAAAAAAAAAAATCTATGCCTAATTATGGCATATGGCTACAGCGGAGAAAATATTACTTTCGCTTGGCGCTATTTTATACCATTTCATTATCTCTGCAACCTTAATCGCTGATTTCTACTAGAATGTCACATAGGAGCGCTGTGATTTGGAAATCGCGTTTTTTTGTCAAATTTCCTTCCTGCGCAAGTAAGTCCAAATTCAAGGGCTCTTCGTCTCTTACACTAGTCATCCGAGGTTCGAAAACATTTTCGCATAGAAGCCTATGTTTGATGGCAAATAATTAAACTCTTTATCTAATATGACATTATATTTTAAAAAATTGCGCTCTCTCTTAACCAAATTATATGAAGTACTGCTGTGGCGCTACAAGGCGCATCTGCGCACACAGGGCGCCGCAACCATTTGCGCGTGACTGGAGTTGGCGAGACTTGGTATGACTGCGTAGCGTGACCGAAACGAATCAACGCGCTCGCGAGATGGAAACATCATCACCATCATCAGAAATCGCATATTTGCCGATCGTCATGATTTTACTTTCTAAATGAATAGCACGTAATAAGCCAATATTTAATCCCCATAATCAGTACAGATGTACTCTGGGAATGGAGAATCAAACCTATACATGCATCTTAGAAGCATGGATGCATGAAAAAGAGCTAAATGTCCATTCCCTCTTAAGGCCAAAGCTTTCAACTGTGGCTCGGTAGTCTAGAACATTCGCTCTTTACAGCTTTGTTGCGTCGTCGGAATTACCGGCCTCACATTTTCGCAGAAGCAGGATCTTGGTTTAAAAATGCTGTCAGCAGTAAAAAGGATCTGAAATTTGGCAATGTTTTAAAAAGGTGAAAAATATATTTTATTCGCACATTGTTTTGTTTAGTAATGTGTACATTGTGTTTGGAGTTTCGTGATAAACTACTTTAAATAAAATTTGTTTTACGGTGCTCTTTTATGGGAAGGGACTAAAAACACCTAACATTCCTCCATCTTTAGCAGCTACTTTACCAATCTGTTTTGGTATGTATGCGTGATGAAACGTCAATTGTCTCACAAGTGCACAAAAAATGAAAGATGGCTTAGCTCTGCTATGCCTAGATATAAGTAGCGAAAAGCAGCGACTGCCTCGGGATAAGAAGTTAATTTTTCCACTCTTCTGCGCCGTTCGCCAGCAGCTAAACTCGCCTTGGTTTTCATGTCGAGCCTAAGTTCACCGGCGTTCTATAATTCTTGTACAGGAAAGGAAAGGCGCAGCATCTGTCGCTCGATGGGTGAATGGATGGAATGTAAGAGCGTCCCCTTGAAACGGGGTGGTAGCAGTAGCTATCATGCTCATTTTTCTCCCTATAGCTTAAATATGTTTTAGATTCATTAATTATACCATCATTCTGTTCATTAAAGTTTTGTTTCTACATTACTAATACTATGTCACTTTTATGCTTTTAAGTCACCAATCTTCCAGTCGTTTTTGGCTAGTTCTCACCGTCGGTTTATTCACCCGGCCACTGTTATCTCTAAACCCCAGAGCTTCAGGAACAGTGATTGCCCCTGCATACTTCCGGATGGATACCATTACATTCGAGTATAATATGTTGAATTGTTTCACTGGAGTTTCCACATACAGCACATGCGTCATCTCCATTGTTAAATTTCTTTTTGTAGCTGCATGTTCTAAGGCACAATGATCTAGCTTCAAAAAGTAGGGCACTGCCTCTTGAGTTATCAAAGAAAGCTTCCTTCTTGATCGGCCTTTTCCACTTTCAGTATAATTCCACACTCTATTACATACTTGCGGTATATTTACTCACTGGATGGATGGATGGATGGATGGATGGATGGATGGATGGATGGATGGATGGAATATAGGAGCGTCCCCTTTGAAACGGGGTGGTCAGTTGAGTCGTTCAGTCGTATCCGGCTCTTCGTGACCCTATGGACCATGTCACGCCACGCTTTCCGGTCTCTCACTATCTTCCTAACATCACATAACTTCATCTGCAGTGCCTCGAGGATGCCATCTAACCATCGCGTTCGCTGCCTCCCCTTTCTCCGGCGACCCTCAATCTTTCCCAACATCAAACCTTTCTCCAGCGACTCCTCTCTTCTCATCAGATGACCAAAGTAGCTGAGCTTTAACTTTAGAATTTGACCCTCCAATGAGCAGTCAGGGTTTATGGTCGACAATATCGACTGATTTGATCTTCGGGCAGTCCAAGGAACTCTCAAGAGTCTTCGCCAGCACCACAATTCAAACGCATCAATTCATCGGCGGTCAGCAATTTTCACAGTCCAACTCTCGCATCCATACATCACAACTGGAAAGATCATAGCACGAGTTATACGGATCTTGGTTGGCAGACTTATGTATCTGCTCTTTACTAGGCGGTCAAGGCTAACCATTGCTCTCTTTCCCAGAAGCAGGGGTCTCCTAATTTCATGGCTGCAGTCTCCTTCCGAGGTAATCTTGGAGCCCAAGAAGAGAAAATCTGTCACAGCTTCCACTTCTTGTCCCTTGATGCTCCAGGACTTGATAGGGCAAAACGCCATGATCTTTGTCTTTTTAATGTTCAGTTTAAGCCCAAACTTCTCACTCTCTTCTTGTACGCGCATCAGAAGTCTCTTGAGTTCCACTTCACCTTCTGCCATTAAAGTGGTATCATCCGCATATCTAAGGTTATTGATACGTTTTCCAGCAATCTTCACTCCAGCTGAAGACTCGTCCAGACCGGCCTTTCTCATGATGCATTCTGCATATAGGTTAAATAGGCAGGGCGACAGTATGCAGCCTTGCCTCACTCCTTTATCAATCGGAAACCAACCAGTAAGACCATGCCCAGTTCTAACTGTGGCCTCTTGCCCTTCATACAGGTTCCTGAGGAGACAGATGAGGTGAATTGGAACTCCCATCTCTTGGAGCTTGCCACAATCTGCTGTGATCTACGCAGTCAAACGCTTTCGCATAATCAATAAAGCAGAAGTAGATGGGTTTCTGGAACTCTCTTGCTTTTTCCATGATCCAGCAAAGGTTGGCAATTTGGTCTCTAGTTCCTCTGCCCTTGCGAAACCCAGCTTGCACGTCCGGAAGCTCCCGATCCACATACTGCTGCAGCCTACCTTGGAGGATTTTCAACATGACCTTGCTAGCATGCGAAATAAGCGCGATCATGCGGTAGTTGGAACAATCTTTGACACTGCCTTTCTTTGGAATGGGGATGTAAACTGACCTCCTCCAATACTGTGGCCACTGCAGGGTTGTCTAAATCTTCTGACATAATGTATGCAGAATGTTAACAGCGTCATTGTTCAGGTTTTGAAGCAGCTCAGCTGGAATGCCATCAATTCCGCTAGCTTTGTTCTTAGCAAGGCTGGCTGAGGCCCATTCAACTTCACTCTTCAGGATGCCCGGCTCAAGATCAGTAATCACGACCGTCTTATGTTGGGTTTGCACATTCAGGTACTTCTTGTACAGCTCTTCAGTGTATTCCTGCCACCTCTTCTTTATCTCTGAGGCTTCAGTGAGGTCCTTGTCTCGTTTGTCCTTTATCACGCCCAGCTTAGCACAGAAGCTTCCTTTGATATCTTTGATTGTCTTATACATAGCTCTTGTGTTCCTTAATTGGCGGTTGTCCTCAACTGCTTGGCACTGTATGTTCAGGAAGGCATTCTTATCTCTCCTTGCTATTTTCTGAAAATCCGCATTGAGAATCTTGTATCTTTCTCTTTCCCCCATAACTTTTGCCATCCTCCTTTCCTCAGCTATTTGCAAAACCTCTTCAGATAACCAGTTTGCTTTCTTGCATTTCTTTTGCTTTGGAACTCTCCTTAGTAGCAACTTCTTGTATTATATCAAGAACATCAGTCCACATCTCTTCGGGCTCTTTATCTTCTAGATCTAATTCTTGAAATCGATTCCTCACTTCCACAGCATATTCTAATGAAATTTGATCCAGATCATACCTGAAAGGCCTTCTAGATTTCTGTGTTTTCCTCAATCGAAGCTTAATTTTGGCAACAAGAAGCTGATGATCGGTGCCACAATCGTCCCCAGGCCTTGTTTTTACTGCTTGTAGAGCGCTTCTCCATCTCTGCCGGCAAAGAATATAATCGATCTGATTCCTGTACAGACCGTCCGGTGAAGTCCATGTGTACAGGCGCCTCTTGTGCTGTTGAAAATGAGTATTTGCTATGGTCAGGTTGTTTTCTTGACAAAACTCTACTAGCCTCTGCCCAGCTTCATTTGGCTCACCAAGACCGAACTTTCCTGTAATTCCGGATATTTCTTCACTCCCTACCTTAGCATTGCAGTCTTCTATGAGAAAAACGACGTCTGATGATGGGGTGTGGTCTAAAAGGCATTGTAGGTCCGCATAAAATCTCTCAACGTCAGCTTCTTCAGCAGTAGTGGTCGGTGCATAGACTTGGATAACTGTTATGTTGAAAGGGTGACCTTGGATCCGAAGTGAGATCATTCGGTCGTTTGTGGGGTTGTACCCTAGCACTGCGTTGCCCATTCTTCTGTTTACTATGAGAGCGACCCCATTGTTTCTCTTGGATTCGTGCCCACAATAAAATACATAATGGTCGCCGGAGTTAAATTCACCCATTCCGGTCCTCTTGTGCTCGCTGATACCGAAGTTATCAATGTTCAATCTGTTCATTTCTCGCTTGATGACATCCAGTTTACCTTGCGTCATAGATCTTACATTCCATGTTCTATGTGATATATCTCCTTGCAACATCGGACTTTCCGGTCGCTTCCCGACAGATCCACAACTGAGCGTCCTTTTGGCTTTAGCCCAGCCGCTTCATTCGTCTTGGAGCTACTAGGAATCGCCCTTTGTTCATCCCCAGTAACATGTGGGACGCCTTCCAACCTGGCGGGCTCATCTTCCGGCGCCATATCATTAATGGTATTGTGACTGGCCATAGGGTTTTCTTGGCAGGAAATACTGGAGTGGGTTGCCATTACCTTCTCCAGTGAGTCACATTTTGTCAGAACTCTCTGCCGTGACCTGTCTATCTTGAGTGGCCCTTCATAGCAGAGCTCACGACTTCATCGAGTTTCGCAAGTCCCTCCGCCACGACAAGGCAATGATCCATGAAGGGGGAAACGGGATGGTAGCAGTAGCTATCATGCTCATTTTTCTCCCTATATCTTAATTATTGATTTAGAATGGTTAACTAAACCATCATTCTATATATTAAATTTTTGTTCCTACATTACTAACATTATGTCACTTCTCTGTTTTTAAGCCACCAATCTTCCAGTCGTTTTTTGCTAGTTTCCACCGCAGGTTTATTCACCCGGCCACTGTTAGCTCTAAACCCCAGAGATCCAGGAACAGTGATTAATCCTTTGCATGCTTTGACATTATCCGTACTTCTTATCCCTTCCCACGTAATTTCTACTTTGTCAACCCGGTATATTTCCTGCAGGAACTCTATTATCTCATAACCGATACCTTCTTCTTTTAATATGTTCCACAGGAGGTTCCTGCTTACGTTGCCGTACGCCCCGTTTATGTCCAGGAAGGCCAAATACAAAGGGTTATTTTCCGCTCTAGATATTTCGATGCATTGGGTAAGCACGAATAGGCTATCATCTAAGCGCCTACCATTTCTAAAGCCGTTCTGACGTTCTCCGAGTATCTTGTTACTTTCAACCCATGCTCGCACCTTTAATTTCACCGCCTGCATGGCTAACCTGTACATAACAGATGTTATGGTAATCGGCCTGTAGGATTTTATGTGCATACTGTCTCCTTTCCCTTTATAAATCAAATTCATTTTACTCTGCCGCCAGCTGTCCGGAATTTGCTTATTCGTTATGACTGTTTCCAGAGCTTTTAACGTTTCCTTACTTTTTGGACCGAGTTCATTAATCAGCTTGATCGGAATTCCATCTATTCCTGTAGATGTGTTTTTAGGAATATTTTTTTCTGCCTTTTTCCAGTTTAGATTGGTCAGTTATAAGCTGCTTTGTATTCTGCTGCCTTGTGTTGCTTTCTGATTTGCGGAGATTGCCCTATCGTCGCTCTTAAATGACTCGGCTATAACTGATGTAATGTAGTTCACTGCGTTATCTCCCTTTAAACAATCTCCCTCGTTATCTTGAATCCGATCCTGCTTTCTTTGATTCTTCTTCCCAAGCCAGCTTATATGGTTCTAGAATTTTCTTGCTCCGCCTCTAGAGGCATCGAGTATATCAGCCATCCAGCTATCGGTGGACTGTCTTATTTTACATTGGACGAGGGCCTGCACTTGAAGTTTCTTTTGTCGATATGATTCCCATTTTTGGTCGATTTCCTCCTGAGATACCTGTGCTTTCTTTGCCATTCGGTGTTCCCTTGAAGCAGCCCGTCGTTGTTCAATAGCTTCCCTGATTTCTTTATTCCACCAGCTCCGTGGCTTCCTCTTTCCATTCCAGCGGTTTGCTACTTTAATCTCCTAAATTTTCCTCCTTATGAGAAGTTCTACCTGTTCATAATCCCAGTCTTCTTGCCTTCCACTCCGGAAGGCAAGAAGCGCCGCCTGGCTGCGTTGAAGCGCACTCGTTTCGGCTTGGTCCTCATAGAGGACGGCAGATGGGGGACGTAATATCGTTGACGTCACCCTAATTGATCGTTGGTGTGTACTCGTTAATGACTGCGACATTGCAACAAGCGACAAAAAAAAATAGATAAAGTATTTGTCAAAACACTTGCGCATCAATTTGGTTTGAATGTTTACTCTTTGTTATGACAACATGGTTCTTGATAAAGGGAATGGGGCGGGTGAACAGTCTCCTGAGCCTGTGAGCGTATTAATTTAGTTGCATGTGCATTAAACGTCAGCTGAAGTCTAGCGTGCTGTGCCGTCGGTACCTTTTGTCGCTGTCCTTTGTGTTTTTCCGCGCTAGTTGCAATGTCCCAGTCATTAACACCCTAATTGAGAGTTAACTGTTTTAGTTTTTGGTACTTTCAAATTTAGCGCCAATTGCAGTCTTTAACTCGCGAAACCCCCTATCATCCTCACAGTAGACAAGCGGAATTATGAAGAGCGCTTCACGGAGCGGGGCGTGGCATATGAGAATGGCTGTGAGACATGCGGATGTGGATGCTCGCTCCGCGAGGGAGTATTTCATTCAAAGTGTCATAACCCTGACCGCCATCTATAATACCCAAAGTGAGAAACCTGAATGGATGCCAGTTTTCAGTGAACTGGCTAACCTAGAGCGTTTTAGAAAATTTGAGAACCCTTACTTTTGCTAGTGCTCTTCGTGGTATTGCCAGGGGGCGCTCGAAGCGAAAGACGTTGAAGTGGCGTTCAGAGCGAAAGACGAAGAGAATCGGCTCTGCACTTGCAGGAGATACCTAGAATTCGGACCGTAGAATTTCGCCTGTGCCGGCTCAGTTTAGCTAGTCCCAGTGGCCAACATCGTGAAAAATCTGGTGGAGGTGAGGTCTGATATCCCGTACCCCTCCGCTAAGCAGGAGTGCTAGTCACATAATCGAGGAAACGCCTGTTCACCGCACCAGCCGCAGGCAACGAGGCCTACCACCTGAGTTTTCTCCATCGGCCATGACTACCGGCAGCCACGACGTCGTCGCAATGCCTAGAGCGGCCCCTACTTACGTGACATTTCAGAACCCCCGCGTCCCAAAGACCTTTCACGGGGACACCTATGAAGACGTCGACGACTGGTTGCAGCACTACGAAAGGGTAGCTACCTTCAAACTCTGGGATGACGCCGCCCTGCTTCACAACGTCTACTTCAGCCTTGAGGATGGCGCTCGGACATGGTTCGAGAACGATGAACAGCAGCTGTCTTCCTCGAGTGAGTTCAAGCGTCATCTTGCGGCTACTTACGGTAGCTCACATCGCCGCGAACGGGCCAAACGCTCTCCAATATCGGGTTCAAATTCCTAACAAAACCGTCGCGGCATATATCGAAGACATGACACGCCTCTTCAAGCGGGCAAACCCTACAATGTCCGAGGACAAAGAGCTGCGCTACCTCATGCTTGGCTTCAAAGAGCAGCTTTTTGCTGGCCTGGTGCGCAGCCCACCAAGAACTGTCGAAGAATTCCTTGCGGAAACATCCACGATCGAAAAAGTGCTTCAGGAGCGAGCTTCGGCACAGAATCGTACCGTCCACGCCACCCCCGTCTCTGCCGAGTTACCATCGCATGGCATGGACGCATCGGCGCTACGGGCGCTCGTACGTTTGATTGTGCGCGACGAACTCAGACTGCTGCATGGCGCACCTCAACCAGCTTCTACCTCCATTGCAAGCGTTGTCCGCGACGAAGTGCAGCAAGCGCTCCGGCTTTCATTTCCAAGCGGTTAACCTCACCCTGCTCCTCCTCTTACGCCACCTGAGTGTCACCGCCCCACATACGCCGAGGTGCTACAATACTCTCCACCCCAGTCGCCGACCCTCGTTCCAGCTAACGTAGCTGCACCGACAACACCAGCCCCCGTGGTCCAGTACGTAACGGATTCCCGACCATCTAGACGGAAAGCAGACGAGTGGCGTACCCCCGACCGACGGCCTTTATGCTTTCACTGGGGCGAACCGGGTCATGTCTATCGGCGCTGTCCGTACCGTCGACTGGGCCTCGAAAGTTTTTCCGCCGATGCTCCGCGGCCTCGCTACGGCGAATGGCCTCGAGCCGTTGAAGATTTCGTCAATGACCAACGCCGTGGTGTTCCGTCTTGTCTGCGGCAATCTCGATCAGCGTCGCCCAGGGCTCGCTCGTCGCCATCTGCTGCGAGGTCCTCAGGGACAGCGCAGGGCCGATCGCCCAGCAGCCAGCAGGAAAACTGAAACCAGCGACCTTCGGGGGTAGGCTCGCTAGACATCGCTGCGCTGGAGACCCCGCATTGACGCGGACACGGAAAGACTACGCATCTACATTGGAAAAGTCCGCGGTTACCGATTATAACGCTACCTCGACGCCACCACGACGCACCCGCAACGACGACGAATTGCCGGTGAAACAGACGACGCAACAACGCACCCGCAACAACGAGGAATTGCCGGTGGAACAGATGGCGCAAAACGCGCCTGCAACAACGACGAATTGCAGGTGAAGCATACCGCGAACACCGACACAGAGCACTCACTGAGAAGCCTGATACTCGCGAGCAGCTTTCGTTGGACATACCAGTAGTACTGGATAGTCGCCATGTCCGAGCTTTGTTTGATATTGGCGCTGATTATTCTTTTTTGAGCAGCTAGTTTGCAGCAATTCTCAAGAAGGTTTTGACTCCGTGGGCTGGCACACACGTTCGCACTGCGGGTGGTCATCTGGTTACTCCTCTAAGCATGTGCACGGCCAGGGTTCCAATTCCAGAGTCGACATTTGTGGTAAGCTGCCTCGTTCTGAAAAGCCGCTCATGTGACCTGATTCTGGACGTAGACTTTCTTCCTGAATATGGCGAAATTATTGACCTCCGGGATTTTAAGGTCTCATTTTCTACTGAGAAAGCAGTGGCCCTCAGCAGTACACAGCGACCACTTAATGTGCTTCGAGTTTATGCGGACAGTGTCACGCTGCCACCCCGAGCCAGCACCTTCGTTAATATCAAATGCAATGCACTTCACGATGGTGACGCAATAGCTGAAACTAACGTCTTGTTACTGTTGAGGCAGGGAGTCTGCGTGGCTCGCAGTTTGATCCATCTGAACTGTGGTGAGTCCAAAGTACTTGTCACCAATTTTTCGCACGAGTATCGACACCTTTTTTTGGAACACTTCCGTAGCTTTCGCGGAACGCATATCTGAAGTCTCCGAGTGCTTGTCCACAGAAACCGTGCCACCACCCACATCCCTCGACAACCTCGATATTATCTAAGAGCTATCGGTGAGCCAGCGTGAACAGCTGTTTTCATTGTTACTCGAATTCAGACAGTGTTTTGCATCATCGTCAAAAGTGCATCAGACTCCCATTGCCACGCACCAGATAGTAACGTTCGATGATGTGCGCCCAATCCACCAGCACCCCTACCGCGTCTCTTCGACCGAGCGCGAAGTTATTAAGTCACAAGTTAAACAAATGCTCGGAGATGATGTTATCCAGCCTTCAAATGGCCCATGGTCCTCCCCGTTCGTTCTAGTGAAAAAGAAAGACGGCACCTTACATTTTTGCGTCGATTACCGCAAGCTGAACGCCGTAACCAAGAAGGATGTTTACCCCTTGCCGCGGATAGACGACTCTCTCGACCGCCTTCGGCATGCGAAGTAGTTTTCATCCATCGATCTAAAACGTGGCTACTGGCAGATTGAGGTAGGTGAGCGAGATTGTGAGAAGACGGCCTTTGTCTCACCCGACGGCCTTTACGAATTTAAAGTTCGACCTTTCGGACTTTGTTACGTGCCGGCCACAATTCAGCGGATGATGGACACTGCCCTCGCAGGGCTTAAATGACAGTGTTGCCTAGTCTACCTAGATGACGTGGTGGTCTTCGCAGAATCATTTGCACAACATCTTAAGCGCCTGCGGTCAGTACTTGAAGCCCTTCGATCTGCTAACTTGACACTTAAGCCACACAAATGTCACTTTGGCTACCGAGAGCTTAAATTCTTCGGTCGTGTCGTAAGCGCTGCTGGCGTGAAGCCCGACCCTGACAAGCTCACTGCTGTTGCGGAATTTCTAATTCCACGTGACAAGATAGCTGTTCGCAGATTTCTCGGATTGTGCAGTTATTACCGGCGTTTTATAAGTACCTTCGCTGATCTTGCTGAACCGCTGACTCGGCTCACCCGGGGAGACACCTCTTTCGTTTGGAGTCACGAGCAAGAAGCTGCTTTTGCTGAGCTGCGTCTCCGTCTTCAATCGCCGCCTGTTGTAGCCCATTTTGAAGAGCACGGTGAGAGAGAAATCCACACCGACACCAGTAACATTGGCCTTGGGGCGGCTCTCGCGCAACGTCAAGAGGGTGTGGAACGAGTCGTCGCCTATGCCAGCCGTACTTTATCCCGCGCCGAGATGAACTATTCAACTATTGAGAAGAAATGCCTCGCCATTATTTGGGCTGCTGCAAGATTTCGCCCCTACTTTTATGGTCGCCCAATTAAAGTGGTCACTGACCACCATTCCTTGTGCTGGCTGGCCAACCTGCATGACCCATGCGGCCGCCTGGCGTGATGGAGCCTTCGCCTACAGGAGTTCGACCTCACTATCGTCTATAAGTCCGGACATAAGCATGAAGATGCTGACGCGCTCTCTCGTGCGCCCGTCGAGCTCGCTTCACCACACACAGGTGACTGGCAGTTTTCTCGGAGCTGTTGATGCTTCAGATATATCTCATCAGCAGCGTGCTGATCCAGAGTTACGAGCCCTGATCGATTATTTAGAAGGTGAGCCAGCCACAATACCTAAGTGCTTTCCTCGGAGCCTCTCAACGTTCTGCCTGAGAAGTGGCGTTCTCTATAAGCACAGCTCTAGATCTGAGTCGAGAACCTACCTCCTCGTGGTACCCGCAGCTCTGTGAGAGGAAATCCTTTCCGCGTGCCACGATGAACCAACTTCTGGCCACTTGGGCTATTCTCGCACACTTGCTAGAATACGAAAGACATTCTACTGGCCCAACCTTCCCACTGTTGTTAAGCGCTATGTCAAGAGCTGTCGGCAATGTCAGCGTCGGAAGGTTCCGCAATCAAAGCCTGCAGGCCTCCTCGTGGCCATAATACCACCACGCGCACCGTTTGATCAAGTCGGCATGGACCTTCTCGGTCCTTTCCCTCGATCCTCCGGTGGCAACCGTTAGATAATCATCGCCACAGACTGTCTGACTCGATATGCCGAGACCAAAGCGTTACCTAGTGGTACAGCATCTGAAGTTGCCCATTTATTTGTACACCAGATCAAGCTGCGGCACGGTGCTCCGACCTGTATTATTACTGACAGAGGGACTGCCTTTACTTCACAAATGATGGCCGACGTTTTTCATCTCAGTGGTACGGTGCATCGAAAAGCTACTGCTTACCATCCGCAGACCAACGGGCTGACGGAAAGGCTTAAGCCCATTGCGGACATGCTGGCGATGTATGTCGACGCCCAGCACAAGTCTTGCGATGCTATCCTACCATATGTAACATTCGCGTACAATACGGCAGTCCAAGAGACGACACGCTTCACGCCGTTTCGCCTCGTTTACGGCAGGGAGGTTCGGACGATGCTGGACGCAATGCTCCCTTGCCAAATAGATACCGAACTTTGTTCTGACGCCGAGCAGTTTGCTCAAGATGCTGAGCAAGCACGCCAACTAGCACGCGTTCACATCCCCCAACAACAGGACAAGGATTCACGCCGGTACAACCTCCGCCACAAACAAGCTTCCTACAACACCGGGGACCAGGTGTGAATGTGGAATCCTGTTCGACGCCGTGGCCTATCAGAAAAGCTAATTTGCCATTACTTCGGACCATATATAATCTTGCTCCGCCTCAGTGACCTTAACTATGGGGTGCTCCCAGATGGCCCAGAGCAGAGAGGCCGTTGGCTACCTCGTCCAGAGACAGTTCCAGTCCTACGCATGAAGCCGTATTTTGTGCGGTAACTGAAAAACGGCATCTGCAAACGTTCTTTTTTTTCGTTTGCTTTTGTCCACCTGTGTGCATGTGTGCCGTATGCGTCACGCTTAAGGAGGGAGGAATGCCAGGAGGCGCTCGGAGCGAAAGACGAAGTGAATCGGCTCCGCACTTGCAAGAGATACCTAGAATTCGGACCTTGGAATTTCGCCTGTGCCGGCTCAGTTAAGCTAGCTCCAGTGACCAACATCGTGACAGTATTATACTTTGACTTTGCGTCACTGTAAATTTCATTGTTAACAGAAAATAAAGAAAACAAAAGCGGGGCTAGGGATAGAGGTTCAATTCCCGGAGGGAGACTAATTTATATAATTTTTTTAATGAGGAGGAGTCGCACACCTCCTTAATGTCGCTGGGCAACGCTGGCAGAGATTGGCGCGGGGGCTGCGTAGCTGGCCTTGGCTGTGACATCACTTGGTCGCGGCATACGGCATACGCGAAGCTCGGTTCCGACCCTTGTAGTGAAGCTTTTCGCTTCAAAAACGTACCATCGCGATGCGTAGCTTATGCGTGGCTGAATGATATTGCGGCCGAAAGGCAATCGCAGACTGTAAACGTTTGTTTTTCTTTCCTCGTCTTGTTAGGTGAACTTCAATATTCTAGTGTGGTGGACAAAATTATCATCGTCATCATTAGTGAGACACCTGCTAAAAAGGCCAGGTCTCGGAAGCCCCATTAATGGTTCAGTGGTTGAGGCTGCGCGCGGGTTTCAGGATTAAATGCTCAATGCCGCTAGCTGCCGCCCGTTTCACGACGCTTCGCTTACTTGGCCGAATAGCCTATGAATTGAAATTTTTTTCCTCCGTTCTCTAACGAAGTACCTTATATCATGACGCTCTTCAGTGAAAACTATCCTTACGCTGTAAAGGTTTATCATTCACATAAATTTCTCTCATTTACCATCAAATTAAACATTTCGCGCCCCATCAGCGGACGTTGTAATCCCCAGATACTCCCGAACCTGATATACACCTTAGTCACCTTTTACCCTTAGTCACGTGGCTGTTACTCCGGAATTATTGCTCTACATTGGAGTGCTTGACACCCTCCTTCTTCTGTGTTCTTTGATACGCTTCTTATTCCACAGCCTATGTCCCCAGGTGGTCGAAATTACTCCATAGCCCTCCACTACGGCTCCTCTTTCTCTCTTTCCACTTTCACTCCCACCTTCCTCTCTTCCGGTACGGCGCGGTTGAGGTGTCCACAGAAAACAAGTGACACAGCTACTGCGCCTTTCCCTTCCTATCATTAAAATCAAATATTCCACAATCTATGCTTCCACTTTGCCCGCAGTGCGTTTTTTTAAACAGAACGGTTTATACGGCTCATCGTAGTGGAGGGTACTGAAGTTGGCTATCTTCAATAATTCGAAAGGAGCGAATTGACCAAGCAGCGTTGCGACGTCATGACCCAAGGGACGAATCAGACATACTAAGAAATTCTAAATTGGCCTCGAGATCGAGCAGAGTCGCCACCTTGCGGCTCAGCGGAGAAACCTACTCAGTGTGGATGCGTTTTCGCGTCGCGTGCCAGCCCGCAGTGATTTACGCGCGCGCATGCGGCGTGTACAGGAGTGTTTTTGTTTGTTTCGCAGTTCCTGTGAGCCTTTGCTTACCTATACGCCTCTTACAAAATTTGGAGGACGCTTAAGCTTCGCCTTCAAGAGTGGAACGCGATAGCGTTATTGCACCTCGTCGAGAAAACTTACTAAACGCAAGGGTATTGGGGCATCCTCGCACCGGTACCCACGCGGCCCGAAGGGGAGAAGCGGGTGAGCGAAGATAGTGATCTAAATAAAGGAAAGACGCTTGATTCTACAACCTGTGAGGGTGCACGGCGAAACGTCAGGGGCGAGTGGCGCGCCACGTGTCGGGGCAGCGCCGCACATTGCGAGGAGGGGTTCTTCTGTGTTTGCTGCAAGATGGCTCTGGATGTGCGCAGAGCGCAGAAGAAATGTAGCGGAAACGTACTTCGCTACTCGTGTAACTGCGACTTCTGTAAGTAACATGCTCATAATTACCGATATACACTGCAGTATAACGTTCTACGGCATGTTTCTAAGGCAACACCGCATTCACTGGAAGCGCTTTTGTACCGCTTTCAAGCATCGAACTCGTGGCTGAGTGGCAGAAATATACCAAGAGTGAGCAACTGGACGGCAGTGGCAGCGGGGAACTGCCACCAAAAACAACCGGGAGGAGACGGCCGGCCGTCAAATCGCGGCCGAACCCGAACGTCCCGTCCGAGCCAAGGCAGGCGGTGAAACCGCCTCCATAATCATTTGGCCTGTGTGGCCAGGTGGACTCAGTAAAGACGGTGCTGGCTGTGATCTGTACGGCGCCTGCGAAAGACTGGATTGGGGAACGCTGCATGGAGGCTTTATGCACTGTGAGTTTAGTGTTTTGTTACCCGCCACGAACTCTTATTAGCGGGGCTTTTGTTACTAAACATGGCGGTTAATCTCTATGTAACACTTCGTCTAGCATCTTTAAATGTCCGGGGTTTGTGAGCAAGAAGACGACAAAACCAGCTGCGACGCCTAATTCTTGAAAATGACCTTTACCTAATCGCTATCCAAGAAACTAAGATTGAAAGCGAAGAGCTAACTGATCGTATGGCGTCGTCCTTTTCTTCTTTGTATGACGTATGCGTCTGCCATTCCGTCGGCGCGTCGGGTGGCTGCGTTTTATTTATTCGTAAATGTTTAGGCATGAACGTTGCTTCCGTTGTGGCTTCCCAATGCGGTCGCCTTCTTGTTGTTGACTTTTCGTTTTCGAATTATAGTTATCGTGTTGTCTGTGTTTATGCTCCGAACGCGGTGAGCGAGCGCAGAACATTTTTCGAAAGTCTCGAAATGCATCTTAGGTGCGACAAGGTAGTAATATTGATAGGAGACTTCAACTGTGTTTGTTTCGCTCAGGACCGCGCAAAAAATTTGCCAGTGAGGGATAAGAGTGCTCAGCTGCTGCACTCTTTAATTAATGAGTGTAATCTCGAAGACGTTGGCTATTTGTTCTCTTACGACGCACACCCTAAATACACGCATTTTCAAAGGGATAGCCACGCCTGATTAGATCGAATTTATGTCTCTGTTGAACTGGCTTCATTGTGCACAGAGTATGGCGTTAAGCCCGTAAGCTTCAGTGACCATTGCTTAGTAATAGGAACATTTGGCAGGAAACAGCGGAGGTCGCGATTTAACTGGCACCTGTGGAAATTTAACGTGAAGCTTTTAGAGGACGACAGTTTTGTAAGAGAGACAACGAAAGAACTCGATAAATTACTTTCGACGCAGGCCGAAAGCTATATAGTTGAGTGGGAGGAGCTAAAGCAGAGAGTAAAGCTTTTAGCTATCAAACTGCAAGCGCAATTCGATATGACGAAAAAAGAAAAGAGAAAGAAATGCACGAGGAGCTTGAGTTTTTGCTTAGCATGGATAGCATCCAGCCGGGAAGATATGCACAAGAAATAAAAGCCTTGAAACGACAACTTGAAAACATTGACACTGAAAAGTATAAGGCAGCCGTGATAAGAGCACGGTCTGAAAAATTTTGGGCGGGGGAGACGCCAACTAAGCGAGCGCTGTCAGATGAGAAACGGCACGCGTATCAAAAGGAAATACGGCAAATTGACAACCGAGGTGCTGTAACTAGTGACCCTGCTACTATCAAAAATACCATTATTGAACACTACAATGAATTGCTTGGCCGTAAACGCGAAGTCAAAAATGGCTTTCAGGCAGAATTTTTGCGCCAAATGCCAAAGCTCGATGAGGATGCTAAAACGCGTCTAGAACGACCCATATGTTTGACAGAAATAGAAAGTGCGATAGACGCGCTTCCAATGGGAAAGTCACCAGGACCTGACGGGCTTGGCGCTGCTTTCTACAAAGCATTTAAAGATTACACAGCCCAGATTTTGCTTAAAGTGCTAGACGAGTCATACGAACGTAAGCAGGTCCCACCTTCGTTTTCTACCTCGCACATTGTTTTGATTCCGAAGTATGATGAGCCAGGAAAACGCCTGTTGGTGGGTTCTTATTGGCCGATAAGCCTCACCAACGTGGATTACAAAATATACATGAAAGTGCTGGCGAAAAGGCTTCAAAGTGTAATACCGAGTCCGGTTGGGCCACACCAGACGTGCGACATTAAAGGTCGAAGCATCGCAACTAATGTGCACGTGGTACGAACTGTTTTGGAGTGTTGTGACGCGATTGGATCTCGAGTGGCAACGATACAGCTGGATCTCGCCAAAGCATTCGATCGCGTTTCGCACGATGCCTTGTTCGAAGTATTGACACACTCAAACATAGGGCGAGTGATTGAGGAAGGTGTTCGAATGGTGTATGCGAACTGCACGACACGGATAATTGTGAATGGAGAGCTCACTGACAGCATTCGTGTGCTGTCGTCAGTGAGGCAAGGCTGCCCCCTGTCACCCCTACTGTTTGCGGTATACCTCGAGCCTCTCTGCCGGTCTATCATAAACAATGAACGTATAACTGGTTTTATGCTGCAGTCAGCACAGGTCAAAATGCTGGCATATGCAGATGACATCGCTGTATTCTGTTCAAGCAGAGAAAGCATTCAAGAAGTTACTGCCCTTGTTGAAAAATTCTGCCGACAGACAGGCTGTGAAGTAAATTGGGAAAAAAGTGCCGGTTTCTGGCATGGAGACTGGGATGTTACGCCTGAATACTTTTCTCGTTTGCAATGGTCAAAATTGCCGACCCAGTATTTAGGCGTGCCGCTTCAATCGTACCAAGATCCCACCCCTTTCTGGGCTGGCCAAGCAGAGAGAGCGAGAGAGAAAGCTGATTCATGGCAGGTCAAGCCGTTGTCAATGTTCTCACGCGCTTATGTGTGCAATGTTTTCCTTGTGGCAAAAATATGGTACGTAATGAATGTGCTTTCGGCGACGCGTGTTAGCATTCAAAAAATTCACCGTGTCTTTGCTGTTTTCATGTGGGCATCAACATGGGAAAAGTGCAGCAGAACCAACCTCTTTCTTCCTGTTAAGGCGGGGGGCTTGGGCCTTGTGCATCTCTTTTTGCGACAGGTTGTCTCGCGTTTTTTTTTTTCCTTCGTGATCAAAACGACAAATTCTTGAGGACGGTCATGCAAGTACGACTGTGTAAAATGCTTCCAGAATACGTTGTCTGTTCTGGTGAGAATATGAGTGGCGCTTTAAAAGGGTACATGCGCGAAGTTGACTTGTCTTTCAGAATGTTGCATGCGCGTTTTTCAATGGAATACTTGAGCAAAGTGTGTAAGAAGAAGCTGTACAAAGATCTTCTGGATGTCACGATACCGTTGCCGATTTACCGTGCACCACACCGTGGAGGTCCCGGACAGGATGTCTTAAAGCGTGTGAAAAAGATGCCAGTTAGGCCTTCAGTTAAAACGTTCTTCTTTAAGCTACATTCCAACACATTACCTGTTAAAACCTGGTTACATGAAAGAGGCTTATTCGTTCCCTGGACAACACACTTTCTCCTTTGCAAAAAACCAGAGACAATCGAGCACGCCTTTCTGGATTGCTGGGACCCAGTCTTTCACTGGGATGTTCTCCAGAGAACACTAAAGAAAGACCTTCCGTTAGATCCGTATGGCATACGGTTCCTTCCAGTCGAGAGTGAGGGTATTCCTTTGGATTTAGTCATGGTCTTGGGCCTCCACAGCCTGTGGAAAACAAGGATGCAAGTGCAACATGCAGATGTCAACCCGCGTTCTGTACGCGAGAACTTTATCGAGAGTGTGGTGCTCCTTAGAGAAACGTATCGGGTGTTTTCTGATCCACCTGACTGGATCAGTGTGCTCGATGAACTGGCAGTCCTCAAAAAATTTTAAACCTTTCGTGACAGCCGAAGTCTGGTTGTTGCGAGTTTTACCATTATTGTGGATCCTTTTTGAGTTGAAGTGAACTCAAAACAGGCAATAAAGAAAAAAAAACTCGTGGCTGAGTGGTAGCGTCTCCATCTCACACTCCGAAGACCCTGGTTCGGGAACCCAGCCCATCTTGGAACTTGCTTTTTATTTATGAAGTGCATGTTTATTTATGAAGTGCATGCCGGGATTTATCGCTCACTGGACGCCGACGACACCGGCTTTTCTGCGACACGAGCTCCTTAACGCTACCGCGTTAAAATAAATATTAACAGTCTATAACCTCACGCTTCATTAAAAAAAATATACTTGTCCGTATCGAGCATGTCATGCTTGGATAAGGACATCATCCATCGCGGTTTTCGGCGCTTGAGATCCTTTGACATGCAGTGTATCAAACGAAGTGGTACTGTCGTTACCGCTGCGTCAAAGCAAAACAGGTCGTTGCCGTCAATAAAAGTTAATGCAAACGCTCATAAATCGCATATTCCTGTTTCTGTAAGGAATACCGCAGCTACTAAAACATAACCACCGCTGACTGCTTCATATAGCAGAATGCAGTTTCAACAGACCACTCTATGCCTGCTATGCCGTCTGTATGCACGATATAGTTGTGTATTTTTTTTTTTTTTTTTTGCTTTTAAACTTCCGTGGCGGTGTCTCAAAAGTAAGCGCGCTTGACTGCTGATTTCGAGAACGGGGGCTTCAATTACAACCATTTCGAAAGGCGTTCCTCTGCTGTGGGATTTGACTGCACAATAAACAATCCCACGCGGTAAATGTGGTGTTAATAATGAAAAAAAAAAAAGGACACCAAAACCAGCCTTTGCAATCATCCGTCATAGCCGATGCCGCTTTCATGCGTTAAACCCGGGCCAATATGCATTTATTTTCTTTTCTTTTGTTGTTGAAGGCTTCTGTGCATCCGTTAAAGATTTAGTGAGCACATTTTGCTTTAGAGAAATGCTCGAATGTTTGGGAAACATATTCCCTGCACCTAATTGTTACCCTAAATATTACATATTATACCTAGATCAATGTAATTTACTGGTAGCCTATTATAATCATTATATTCCCTTTTCGTCCAAGTGCTGTCTTCCGACAAAACTCGTCATTTTTGACAAAGGGAGCAAAACAGCTTCATGCAGGCCTAAATATCAGTGTTTAGTTTGGGAATAAATACATTTTTACAGTCGCATGATAGGATGACCTCCATTTCTTTCGGAATAGTTTTATATCCGGCATCTGTTTTGGAAGCAACCCTAATATTTTACTTCGCATAAGATTTAGTCACTGCTAAATAATTAACGATAAAGAAATTTTCAGCCTGTAAAATTGCTTCCCAGAACATGACAGTGCCCATGCGCAGTTTATAGCGATGTCTTCGCAGCGAGTAATTCGTAGCGTGCGCTTTAACGTTACTGAAAATTAATCGCAGATTATTGTAAATTCTGTCAAGTGTGTAAAAGTTTTCTCACAGGGTGAAATTTATTCGCATTGCAAAACAAAATATATACACTACTAATTTACCGTTATATATTAACATCACACTCATCAGAAATTCCTTATACTTTCCTCGGTTTCAGGAAATTATTTACACTTAGTGGCGCATGCATTAATACACTATCACATTCTATGACAGTGGCCGCAAAAAGCATCTCGGCAAATTCAATCCACTCAGCGCGGTACACGTGAACAATCAGCTTTCTTGAGCGGCGAGGTTTCTTGTATACTGTCGGCGTGATCTCATTTTTGGGGAATACTTGTGCGTGGTTGTCTGGGCCAGAGTTGATGTGCACTCAGTCTAAAGCAACTCGCCATGCAGTACGCTGTCAGTGCTACATTTAACTTGCTTAATCTTCGAGTCAAGTACGATATAATGAACCAGGCTGCCTCGATTCAATCTAAATTACTGCAGGTCGGAGCACGAACCTTGTATTTGCGTGGGCTTGACACTAAATTCGCCGGTCTCACTCGCATGAGACCCGTGCAAACTGTTTAAAAGTCGATAAGAAACACAAAGCTGTCATTAGGTAGGCTCAAGCATTAGGCGTGTGAGAGCGGTACAGCGCAGGAAACGTACAAAGTAAATCTAGAAGACTGGTGGTTCCGTGCTTTGTTTTCCTAAAATCCGCTCTTCTTCTGCTGCATTGTCGAAATCCTTGGATTTTTTTCTGCAATATTGCAGAAATACTGCAGAAGACACGTATTCATCGCCAACAAAACCGCCGTAGACTCCGAAGCAGACCTACGCAGCGTGCGTTTCTGCGAGCGTCGCCGGCTGCAGATCCACCCTACCGGAGTGACGGTGGCGCCACCTCTAGGTCGATCTCGCGGCGAATAGCCATTGTTGCGTCATGCGTGGGTTCAGAGTGAATAAAACATAACATGTGCAAAATAAAGAGTGTCACACGTCCTAAATCTTTCACCTGTATGAAATAATTACTTACGCCTAAATAAATTATTTGGTCACAGAAGACTTTAAACGTACCACCCTTGTTTCGATATTCAAACACGTTATCAACTAGGCCACTCAACGCATGCTTGTACGCACTACTTGGGAACAAGCGAGGTTATGTAGTTTTCCTTCAAAGGATCTATGAAATATAATGTGCTCTCAGCAACATTTTGCAGCTCATTGTGAGGATGCGTAATCGGGCCTTGCCGTGGTGGCCGCGCGCTGTCAGTGTATGGCAATGACCCTTAGGTGGTCGAAATTTCCGCAACCCGTCTACGGTATTCTTCATTGCCGATGTCGTTCGTGTTGTTTTTGTTGTTTACCAAATAACATATGGCACATACCCACACAGTAGGATCGGCCAAGAATTGGACAGTACAGAAAGCTTTTTGACATCTCCTTGTCTAAAAAGAATATGATTGAGTGGTATAGGAAAATAAACGAAATGGCGAAATATATGAAATAAAAAATGACGCCATAACGGACACGAGAGGTTATCTCTTTTGATAGGTGCGACGAACTAAGAAGCGGCTTTATCATTTGTCTACTAGCAGGAGCTTCATGTTTTTGCTGCCTTGATTGTGCAGCCCTTTGAGAGAATACGAAGCAAATAATACATTGGGATTTGTAGAACAAGTGATGTTTGCAAACTTTAACAAAGCAAACGTTTGATTCCAGTAAAACATTTTCCAACGCGTAAAAACAGACTTCAGCCACGAAATTAGGAGACGCCTCCTTCTGGGACAGAGAGCCATGACTAGCCTTGACCGCCTAGTAAAGAGCAGAGACATTACACTGCCAAACCAAGATCCGTATAACTCGTGCTATGGTCTTTCCAGTTGTAATGTATGGATGCCAGAGTTGGACAGTGAAGAAGGCTGACCGCCGAAGAATTGACGCGTTTGAATTGTGGTGCTGGCGGAGAATCTTGAGAGTTCCTTGGACTTCTAGAAGATCAGATCAGTCGATGTTGTCGACCATAAACCCTAACTGCTCATTGGAAGGTCGAATTCTAAAGTTAAAGCCCAGCTACTTTGGTCATCTGATGAGAAGAGAGGAGTCGCTGGAAAAAGATTTGATGTTTGGAAAGGTTGAGGGTCACCAGAGAAGGGGTAGGCAGCGAACGCAATGGTTAGATGGCATCCTCGAGGCACTGCAGATGAAGTTATGTGATGTTAGGAAGACAGTGAGAGACCGGAAAGCGTGGCGTGATATGGTCCATAGGGTCATGAAGAGTCGGACACCACTGAACGACTGAACTGAACTGAAAAATAGGCCTGTGACTGTGACCAAATAATACTAATTTCTGCCTACCTAAACTAAGACCAAGCTGTTGTAATGGCTTTTTCATCAACCGTCTTCTCAACATAGTGAAGCGGCAGTGAAACAACAGAAGTGATTTCATGATTCCTGTTCACCGCCAAATGCTCAAGCCGCAGAAAGTGCCAAACCAGACCTGTGAAGATCGAAATTTAGATGTGGGATACGGCAGCACAGAGGTCTTAGAGAAACCTCAAGTTGCCGTAAATGGCACAACTCATTACTCCAAGAATATTTCAGATACAGGTAGTCATCAGATCCATTTTGCATTGATAAGAAAATGCTTCTCCAAAACTTTGCGGCTGTGGTGTACGCTGTCGCTGGAGGGATAGATAATGCAGGACCATTTAACACAAGGACCATTTACTTAAACAAGACAAGACTGATACTAGCGCTTCTTGTGTTGTCTAACACAAGGACGATTTACTAATCGTCCTTGTGTTAAAGTTTAGCGCGCCTACCTGATGATGGAAAACCAACTAGCCATCATTAGAGCATTGAATACTGGACCATTCAGGGATTTGTTTTCCAAGCTATCAGAAAATTAATGAAGTCATATTGCTGTCATCTGGTACCCATGTACTATGCATAAGTCTCGAATGTTGAGGGATCAGGTACAGGAAGGTTTTCACAATTGCAGAATCCACTTACGCACACAGCGACAAGCACAACGATAGATAATTGTTATTTAGGGCTACTGCAGGAAACGAGGAGACTTGTTTTCGTAGAGCAAGTACCACCACCAGAACCTCCGCTTGAAAAATTGGGGTGAAGTCCGGAATACGCGCAGAAAAAGACCAATCTAGATGCGGCAATATCTACCAACATCTGTCTTTTCATTCGACAGATATGCGTCGGTTGCTATTATAAAACAAGCAAGAAGCCTTCCTAAATGATCATTCAATTATTGCTTTAGAATAAAGGATGATAAATATTTAGCATTATTCGGGAAAAAATCATCAAAGACAATTTTAAGAAGAGACCTATATTCATGCTTGAAGCACTCATCAATGTAAGTAATGAAATAAAAAACAATCGATTGGTGTATACCTGTCTTTGGCACATTTCGTGAGTGACGAACGCTGTAGACGGATTACCAGCCCTGCAGAAAAAAAGGAAGCAGTCAGTTACCCCAAGCCAATATTCTCCTACATATGACGCCAGTTTTGACAAGTGCCTAGAGCATATTGCAACAGTCCTAAAGAAGTTGAAGTTTACAGCACAAGTGAAGGAGAAAGACGTTGGAAAAGACCCTCGGGCAGGACGCGCTGCCGTTGACCAGCTGAGCTCCCAGCCCTGTCGTCCTGTTCAGGGCTCCGACGTCTTACCCCCGTCGTGACAAACTGGTGGATATGCTGGGTGCGACTACCCTAAAGACTTATCCTCAACCGCTGGAGCTTCGTTGGAGCCCAGCCTTTGCGACAAAAATGCAGCAGACTACCGAGCAGCCCCGAACATCAACACGGGACCCTTTAACCCGTCTGGCGACGTGCCACCGACCACCACGAATGCGACGCTACCGTTTCGCGAGCATCGTTCCTTTGCCGGCAAAGCAGATGTTGATGACTAGCTTACTCATTATGAACGTGTGACCCGCTATAACCGCTGGGATTTGGTGTCTAAATAGCGAATGTTGTCTTCATGACGCAAACTGCCTTGATGTGGCATGAGAATCGCGAGAATTCCCGGTCAACTTGGGAAAGTTTTGTCGAAGCATTCAAGGAATGTTTCGGTGACATAGCTGCAAAAATGAAACTGGCCGAACAGACACTTTCTCAGAGGGCCCAGGCAGCAGGAAAAACTTGCAACAGCTACATCCAGCTTATACTCAAATTGTACGAGATCGTCAACAGCAGGATGACTGAGGACAATAAGTAGGCCATCTGCTCAAGGGCATTGCGGAAGACGCGTACAACTTCTTAATTGCCAAGGACAACTTAAGTACGGTCTCTGACGTTATCCGACACTACCGAACATTCGAGACTCTAAAGGCTCGCAGCATTACAACGAAATTTGGCCTGGTCGCAAATGTCACTACAGTGGCTAGTATTGAAGAATCGCCATCTCAAAGCCTTCTGTGCGCCATCCGTGAAATCGTTCGAGATGAGATGTTGCGAAGTGAGCAGCTTGCCCGGCCCAATGGCTTCCAACCTATGGGGGTGGGTGCCCGCCGATATGCGCGAATGCCGATCACCGACTACGCCTGCCGCGAAGAGCTGTACACCCCGCGACCAAAACCCGACGACCAAAACCCAAAACCAGCCATTATTCTTACCATCAGCGCAGAGATCCTTGCCCTTACTCAAGTCGTACATCGCGCCCATCGCCGGGCAGCTACATCGTCCAGGAACTACCATCTAGATATTCGTCGCGGCCTACCATGCAGGAACCAGCTGACACGCCACTTTTTGATCGACCTCTGCAGCTGTGCTACTGGTGTGATGTCGCGGGTCACATTTTAGGCTACTGCAATCGGCGTGCATCTTTCAGAAACCCCCCGCCAGCATCGAACCGACGCGCCATCATCATCATCATCACCAGCCTGACTATACTCACTGCAGGGCGAAGGCCTCTCCCTGATTTCTCCAATTAACCCGGTTCAGTGCTAGCTGCACCCACTTGACCCCTGCGAACGTCTTAACTTCATCCGCCCACCTAACTTTCTGCCACCCCCTGCCACGCTTTCCTTCCCTTGGAATCCAGTTTGTTACACAAAGCGACCATCGGTTACCCTCTCTTCGCACTACATGTCTTGCCCATGCCCATTTCTTCTTCATGATTTCCAGTAGAATGTCAGTAACTTGAGTTATTTCTCTGACCCACTCTGCGCGCTTCTAATCTCTTAATGTTACCCCTACCATTTTTCGTTCCATAGCCTACCTTTCTACTTTTCCTGTCTAGGTCATGAATCATTATTCGTAGTTCATCCCCCGAGTTATTTAGGAAGGCAATGTCAACAGCAAATCGCAAATTACTGAGGTATTCTACCCTTATCTCCAACTGCCCCCCTTTCCAAGTCTCTGAATACTTCCTCTAAACAAGCTGTGAATAGTACTGGGGAGATTGTGTCTCCTTGCCTAACACCTTTCTTTATGCAGAACTATGGTTGCTATGCAGCCACTATATATATCTCCCAGTACTTTCACGTACGAAACGCAATGCCTGCATCACCGCCGAGGTTTCAACTGAGTCAAATGCTTTTTCGTAATCAATGAATGCTATGTATAAGGGCTGGTTATATTCCGAGCATTTTTCTATCACCTGATTGATGGTATGAATATGATCGATAGTAGAGTACCGTTTCCGAAACCCTGCTTGATCCTTTGCTTGATTGCAGTCTAAGGTTGTCCTGATTCTATTAGCGATTACCTTAGTAAATAGCTTATACGTAACAGACAGTAAGCTGATTGGTCTGTAATTTTTAAGGTCCTTAGAGTCCCCTTTCTTGTGAATGAGGACAATGTTTGCGTTCTTCCATGGTTCCGGTACCGTCGATGACACCAGGCACTACGTATACAGAGTGGACAGTTTTTCTAGCACGATATCCCCCCCGTCCTTCAGCAAATCTGTAGTTATCTGATCCTCTCCAGCTGATTTCCCCTTTTTCATAGTTTCTAGTGCTTTCTTGACCTCGTCCTTGGTCACTGGTGGAACGTCTCACTGTTTTTCCCTACCGCCAATCTCATTACGGCCCTGACTACTTTGGCTACTGTAGAGATCTGTATAGAACTCCTCGGCTACTTTGACTATCTTGTCCATATTAGTGATGACGTTGCCCGCCTTGTCCCTTATCGCATATATCTGGTTTTTGCCACTGGTACATAAGGATGTACAATAAGGATGTTAAATAAGGATGTGTACAATTCCTTATTTCGCGGGACACCCTTGCCACAGTAGCAGATGTCATCAAGCAGTGCCGGGCATTTGAGGCGTTAAAGGCACGTCGGATAGCACCCAAATTTGGCCGTCTTTCTAATGTCACAACTGTTGCCGGTATCGACATTCCGGACGCTGAAAACATCGCTTCTATGGCCAGGAGGATTATACGCGAGGAGCTGGATAGTCAGCGGCAACGTATAAATTTTGATGTACCTTTCCACCTGACATCGAGATCCGTATCATCATGGGAACAGCACACGCCATGGGCTGCACAAAATAACTGCGAACTAGCCTACAACAACGGCGTGGAGCGGACCCTGCAACCAACATCACACCCTTATTTCCAGCAGCGTCCAGCCCATCCGGATGAAGTGCCTCGTGGTGCTCCTTGTTGCGCTTCTGTCGCCCCATGTCGGCTTCCAAGGAATCCTGAAGTGAGCTACCAGAGACACCTGCCACCTGTATGTTACGGTTGTGGGGGCAGCGGACATATCTTCCGCTTTTGCCCGCGTCGTCAGATACCCGACTGGTTGTCCAACGAGCACCACGCTTCACGAATGGTGCCCAGTGGGAGCAGCAGCCACCAGCTACCTTCTATCGGCCCTCTTCGCCTCAACGCCATGCACGGAATGACTCCCCTGTTTCCGATCGCAGCATCACTTCCCCACCGCAGCGACAACCCCGTTCGCCATCCTCACGTCGTCGCTTTGTTTCTCCACCGCTGGGAAACTAGGTGGTGCGACCGATGGAGGTAAGGTCGCCGGACGGTCAATTTTACGAGTACCTCGGCTATCGTCATTCTAAAGAACAAAGTGTCAGTGCGTGTAGACAATGTTAAAACGGATGCTTTGGTTGACACTGGTGCCGCTGTGTCAGTTATGAGCCTTTCATTTAAGAACCGCCTTTGACAGAAAGTTACGTTTGTGTGGGAGAAAAACACTACGTTTTGTGAAGTAGGGAGTGAAACGTTAGTTCCGGTTGGGCCGGTGCACTGTTTCAGTTGTCATTGGTGACGAGTGCTATAGGACAGAAATCGTTGTATTGAGACGTGCCATGCATGACGTTATCTTGGGTTTGACGTTTTTCGCGAGTGTAGTGCGACTTTAGACTTTAGTGCCGGTGAAATTTATTTGCAGCCGAACATTATCCCCGCATTAGTAGATAACATGTTCATCTCTCAGAGTCATCAAGGAGTTCTCGGCCTGAATGAAGAAGTGCTGCTGCCTGCGATGACGGCGACGTTTTTCCCCGCGAAGTCATCTGAATCATCTGAAGCTTTCATGGTTAAACATTCAATAGTCGCCGAGCCAGAGGTCTCGAATGGAGCGAAAAAAAAATATTTTGGTGCCGCGCTTCGTCGTGGAGGCGGAGGATGGTTGCGCATACCTCTGGGCTGTGAACGTGTCAGAAGAGCCTGTCCGTCTTCCTTCTGGTTTGACACTCGCGAGATTTGAAAATTATGTGACTCATACCGTTCGAATTATTTCCGATTGCACAGGAGCCGCGAAAGACAAGACTGAATATTGTGCTGAGTTTGAGGGCATGGTCAACAAATCGCTCCCATCTAGTGAAGGTCGTATTCTACAAGACATTTTGACAACGCATGCCGAAGTGTTCGACTTTGCCTTGAACGGATCGGGTAGCCATTTCCCAGCTTCTCGGCTACAGCACAAAATTAACACAGGAAACGCACCCCCTATTCGCCAAAAACCTTACAGTGTCCCCTCGGCAGAGCGCAAGATAATTCAAGAACAGGTGGACGAAATGCTACAGAGACAAATCATCCGAGAATCTTCCAGTCCATGGGCCGCACCAGTGATCCTAGTGCGAAAAAAAGATAATTCGTGGCGATTTTGTGTAGACTACCGTCGTTTGAATGCGGTAACAAAGAAAGACGTATACCCATTACCTCGCATTGATGACGCTGTCGATTGTCTGCATTCGGCGTCATATTTCTCCTCTGTTCATTTGCGATCTGGTTATTGGCAAATTCCTCTACATCCATCTGACCGTGAGAAGACTGCTTTTGTAACACCAGATGGTTTATACGAATTTAATGTAATGCCCTTTGGATTATGTTACGCTCCCGCGACGTTCGAGCGATTTATGGACACTATCCTTCGTGGCCTCAAATGGGAAATATACATGTGTTATCTTGATGATGTTATCATTTTTGGAAAGACCTTCCAAGAGCACAATGAGAGTCTTCACAGTGTTCTTGAATGCATTAGCAAAGCGGGCGTCAGTTTGATTTCGAAGTGCCATTTTGGAGAGCGACGAACTTTAGTTCTTGGGTTCCTCGTCAACGTGGTAGGTATCGGACCGGATCCACATAAAATTGCTGCAGTACGCGACTTCGAAACTCCACGCACCCTGAAAAGTCTTCGGAGCTTTCTTGGCCTCTCTTCTTATTTTCGTCGCTTCATTGCTGGTTTTGCGCCACTTGCCCACCCCCTTACTTCTCTACTGCACAAGGATTCGCAATTTGTGCGGACCCAAGAGTGCGAATCCTCTTTCAATCTGCTCAAGTCTACCCTAACTTCAGCACCACTGCTGCGCCACTTCGACCCTTCTGCTGTGACGGAGGTTCACACCGACGCCAGTGGCAGCGGTCTTGGGGCGGTGCTTGTGCATCTGCATAGTGGGGCTGAACACGTTGTTGCATATGCCAGCCGCACGTTGACAAAATGTAAACGGAACTACACAGTTACCGAATTGGAGTGCCTCGCAGTTGTGTTCGCTGTGCACAAGTTCCGACCATAACTATATGGACGCTATTTCACCATAGTTACTGACCACCATTCGCTATGCTGGCTCATCGGACTTCCCAATCCATCTTGTCATCTGTCGCGCTGGGCATTACGCCTACAAGAATACATCTTTGGTGTCGCGTACAAGAGTGGACGACATCACAGTGATGCAGACTGCTTGTCACGGCACCCATTGCCGACTTCCGTTAACGATGAAGACGGCTTCGACGGGTGTTTAGCCTCAATCGCGTCGACGTTTCCTAGTAGGGCGACCTTTACGTGAGAACAACGCAACGACCGGTCACTACAGCCTCTTATACAAGAGGCAGAAGGAATAGCCGTGTCAACGCAGTTTACCATTGAAGACGGTGTTTTGTTCAAGAACTACTCAGTTGACGATACTGCCCTCCTTTTGGTCATCCCAAAAGGTCTCCGTGCACAAGTTTTGCATGCCATGCACGATGACATTAATTCTGGACATCTAGGCTTCTGTCGTACCCTGCACCGAATTCGCCAGCGTTTTTATTGGCCACAAATTTATAAGACAACCAAGCAATACGTTGCGACATGTCAACACACGCTGGCCGGACCTTTACAACCCGTCAGGCCACCTACCTCACCTTTTGAAAAGATTGGAATTGACCGGCTCGGTCCATCTCCAACGACTGTAGAGGGCTGCCGCTTGGTTATCGTCTGCGTTGACTATCTTACCAGATATGCGGAGACCGCTGCTCTCGATACCGCAAAGGCTGCTGATGTTTCGTCGTTTCTTTTGCATTTTGTTATTATTCGCCATGGCGCACCCCGTGTTACTATAAGTGATCGTGGTCGGCAATTCACTGCTGATGTCGTGGAAGAAATACTCCGACTTTCTGGTTCACACTACCGACACTCGACACCGTATCATCCGCAGACCAACGGTATCACCGAGCGCACCAACCGCACCTTGACAACCATGCTATCCATGTACGTCTCGTCTGACCATCGCAACTGGGAGGCAGTGCTACCGTATGTAACGTACGCTTATAACACTGCAAATCATGAGATTACCTGCTATTCTCCTTTCTATTTACTCTATGCAAGAACTCCCCACGTTTTCCTTGACACCATCTTCCCATTTTCCCCCAACGACGACGCGTCTGTCTCCCAGTTATTATACCGTGCCGAAGAAGCCCGTCGTATAGCCCGTTTACGCACACTGGCTTCTCAAAACCGCTCGAAAGAACACTACGATCTGTATCATCGTGCAGTTACTTACTTTCCTGGAGACTACGTCTGGCTTTGGGCGCTCATTCGCAAGCGAGGACTATATCAGAAGTGTCTCTGCAAGTACGATGACCCCTTTGTCGTGTTGGACTAACTGAATGGCGTGAATTACGTTATCGCCAAAGTCACGAAGGATAACCGCCGATCCCGCAAGACACAAGTTGTCCACGTGGCTCGCCTGAAGCGCTGCGATCTTCGATCTGCCTAATTTTTTCGAGGACGAGAATCGTTTGTCCGGGGGGAATTGTTACGCCGCGCAGCGGCGCATGAGAAGCAGCAGAAAGAGAAGAAGAATAAGCAGGGGAAGCGAGCCGTGCGCAGACTGATCTGGGTTTTCTGAGCCGTGTGCGTCCGTCCTTCATACGACGTTAATCTGTATTAAAACCATTTCATCCGTTACAATATAGTTGACGGTTTATCTACAATGGTGTTGTTTTGGGTGATTAGTTTAGAATGTAAGAACCGTTTGAAGAGCAGTCATGTTTTTTGGGGGGGAAAAACTCATAATTTTTATGGAGTGAGTGGAGAGTTATTGTATCCGGTTGAGGTGTGCAGCGTTAAAGCTTCTTTAGGAGGCAGAGTAATTCCGGCGGAGTTTGTAGTACTGCCCCGATCTACGCACGACGTAATCTTGGGATATGACTTCCTGCGTATGTGCGGCGCTACAGTTGATTGCCGGACGGGAGCGCTAAGTGTTAGTGGTTCTCTTCCTCGTGATCGTTTGGAAGAGTCTTCAAATTATGAAGACGTTTTGAGTGTGTGTGATGAAGTCGTCGTACCGCCACATTCTGCAGTGTGCGTTCAGGTGTCCAGCTCCCGTGCTATTAACGACTCATTTCAAACCTCTTTGGCGTTTCTTCATTCACAGTGCGTAAAGAAAAATGTGCTAGGGCCGCATTTTTTGGTTTGTGGGAAAGAGGTCCATACCGGACTGTGGACTATAAATTGTTCACTTGAAGCGTTGTTTTTCAGCGGGCTTGAAACTAGCTTCATGTAGCGCAGCTATGCCGAATTACGTAGCTCTCGTTATTTCTTCCCCCGACAACCCCGCTTCTCACTCGCCTGTTGACCAGAAGCTAGTTCCGATGATCAGCGCATCTTTGAACGCCTCGCAACGCCAGAACTTGACAAGCTTATTGTCCAGCATGTCTCCGTCTTTGACTTCGCGCAGTCCGACGGCTCGCAACGTTTTCCTCTGTCTTGCGCATGCCATAGGATTGACACTGGATTTGCCCATCCGATCCGTCAAAAGCTGTACCGCGTGTCGCCATCAGAGCGTACGATTATCACCGAGCAAGTGCAAGACATGTTGAATAGGGGCGTATATAGGAAACCTGCAGTCCTTGGGCTGCTTCCGTGATATTGGTAAAGAAAAAAGACGGAACATGGATGCAGAGCCTCCAGGTTCCGTCTTTTTTCTTCGTCGACTCAACTCCATCACTAAAAAGGATGTGTACCTCTCCCGCGTATTGACGATGTCATAGATTGCCTTTTCTCTGCGTCTTATTTCTCTTGCAATTTGATTTGCAATCGGGGTATTGGCAGATTCCGATGGATCCTGCTGACAAGGAAAAAGCTGCATTTGTTACGCCGGACGGTCTATTTGATTTTAACGTGATGCCTTTAGGCCTATAGAATGCGCCGGCCACATTTGAAAGATTTATGGACACAATACTTCGTGGCTTTAAGTGGGAAATCTGCATGCGCTATTTAGACGACGTTGTTATTTCTGTCGCACTTTTACTGAACAAAGCACGCGACTTGCTATTGTTTTAGATTGCCTGCAGAAGGCTGGCTTTGTCCTGAATTCTAAAAAGTGCCGTTTTCGCGAACATCAAGCGCTCGTACTCGGGCATCTCGTTGACCGCGATGGAGTGCTGCCAGATCCACAGAAGACTGCAGCAGTTGCAGCTTTCCAACGGCCACAGACCTAAAAGGAGCTCCGCAGCTTTCTGGGGCTGTGTTCTTACTTTCGACGATTCATCCCAAGGTTTACCGCCGTCGCCTACCCTTTGACGTCCCTTCTACAAAAGGATGTCCCTTTCGACTGGACCTCAGATCGTGACGCGTCTTTCCGCCAGCTTTTTTCCGCCAAGTTTTTGCTTACGTCACATCCCATACTACGGCACTTCAACCCCTCCGCTCCGACTGAAGTCCACACTGACGCAAGAGGAATTGGTGTCGGCGCTGTGCTTGTGCAACGTTCGGCAGCCGGCGTGAGTTTTCTACTTGTGGTTCCCGAGAGCTACCGCTCGTGCACCTGCGTGCATTGCAGGACGACCCCACTTCCGGTCACCTGGGCTCTGCACGAAGGCTCCATTATGCCCGCGACCGGTTTTATTAGCCAAAGATGCGCCAGACGACTGAGCGATATGTGGCGAGCTGCACTGAGTGCCAACGACACAAACGTCCTACGTCCACGCCACAGGACCTTCTACATCCTGTAACTCCACCACGTAGCGCATTTGAGAAAGTCGGCATCGGATTTTTGAGTCCCTTCTCGAAGTCTTCCGATGGAAATCATTGGATCGTGGTTTGTGCCGACTATCCCACCCGCTACTGCGAAACGGCAGCTCTTCCTTCAGCCAGCGCTCACCACTTGTCCCTGTTCTTGCTCCGTTCTGTGATCCTCCGCCATGGACCTCCGCGAGCGATCATCAGTGATCGAGGTCGCCATATTGGCAGATGTTGTGCAACAGCTTCTCCGTTGGTGTGCGTCGCATTTTCGGCATTCCACACCATATCACCCTCAAACTAACAGCTTGACAGAGCGTACAAACCGAACACTCACAAACATGCTATCTATGTACAACGCATCTGACCACAAGAATTGGGATGCTATACTGCCGTTTATAATGTTTGCGTTCAACACTGCAACACATGAGACGACCGGCTACAGCTCATCCTTCCTTCTATATACCCGTCCGCTTCTGGCGTATTGTCTACACACCATTCTTCCTTACTGCGTCCATGACGAATCGTGTATCGCGGAAACTTTGTCGAGCCGAAGAAGCGCGCCGTCTCGCCCGTTTGCGATTTCTCGCTTCGCAAAAGCGTTCAAAGTTCGGTACGCCAGCCGGTGTAATCATGTGTCTTAGGCCCATGGAGATTTAGTGTGGCTTTGGCGACCTCTCCGAAAGCGTGGTTTAGCCCAGAAAATGTTGGCGCATTACGCTAGCCCTTACGTTGTGCTCGAGAGCGTCAGCGAAGTGAACTACCAAATAGCACGTATGAGAGCCAGTGGTCATCACTTAGTCACAACCGAAGTTGCCCATGTCGCCTGGATGAAGCCGTGTCACTCTCGTGGGAACGAATAACTACCTAGCCCGGGGGGTTTCGTCTTCCCAGGGTGGAAACGTAAGTCCTAAAGATGATGAAGCTTACAGCACAAGTGAAGGAGGAAAGACGTTGGAAAAGACTCTTGGGCCGGACGCGCTGCCGTCGGCCAGCTGAGCTCCCTGCCATAGCGTCCTCTTGTTCAGCGCTCTGACGTCGGACCCCCGTCGTAACACTATATATAGACTGATTAGTTTATTAGCTATTGCAACTGGACATATCTCTTGGAAGAATACACTGAGTCGCATGCTTAAACCAACTGTAATAACAATTACCTTAGCTGTTTGCCAGGATTACTTGCGAAATAAATGGTTCTTTCTTGCTCGATCTCGTCGACATTCTGGCGCAAAAATGAGGGGAGGCGGAGTGGGAAACATTCAATTTACATTTTCTGAATCTTGCGCATCACGGTGGTGAAAAGCGGAGTGCTTAAAATCTAGTAAATATGATATATATTCTACCTAATTGTTGTTCTCTAGGTATTAGTTATTCTATAAGCTGTCCTGACAAAAACATGCCGCCGACAAGGGTTAATGCCATGCGCTTTATCACATTTTTCCCCTCATCAAAGAGGCACCCAGCCTTCCCCTCGGAACCTTCAGCGAGGGCGGACCTCCGTCGCTCGCTCCCTTCGATTTCGTGCGCTCCCGTTGTCGCCGCATTTCGCCTCCAGCTCTCGGCGCGTTCGGACGCGTGCGCGGCTCGCTCCGACGAGTACGCGCGCGCTCATCGCGCCGCTCGCTCCCCGGCCGTGCTCCTCAGCGCCGCGCTGCCTCGGAAGCCTCCCCTGTGCTTGTGGCGCGTTGCGCGTGTGCTGTGTGAGTGCCGCGGGGCCCCTGTGTGCTCCCTCTGTGGATTTTCACCTGGATTAATTACCGAGAATTCCACCACTCGGATTTTCACCGTGGTCCACTGAGGGAGCGCATCGCCGCCGCCGGCCCCTTCGGGGTTGAGCCGGGCTTCCGGCTGCATGGTCCCGCCTTGCAGCTGGGACCAACTCTTCGTCCTACCGTCGCTTTCAAGGTGAGCTTAAGCGCACTAATTTGCGGTTTCGGCCGCTTTTTTCGCTTGTAGTTTTTTCAGGTTTTTGTTGCTATGGAGCAACATGCCGCTCGCCGCGGCGGTCCCCAACCGGTCCGCCGCCGTACTCGCAGCCTCGGCCGAGATCCGGCATCCTTTCGTGCCGACATTGAGTGCCATGTCCGGGGACAACTTGAAGACTTCTACGACAGTCTTCGGTTGCTGACAACCCCCTCCATTGAGGAGTCCCGTCGCAACCTTGTCCCCCCTCCTGCCTCAGGGCCTCCACCGCCCCAGGTCTCTTCATCTCTGACCGGTAGCCGCAGCCCATCCCCCCCTGTGACCCGGTTGAGAGCGGCGCAATTCCTGAAGGATCCTGCCGACAACCCACCTCCCAAGCCTCAGCGCAAAGGAAAGGCCAAGCGCCAACAGCGCAAGGTCACCGACGATGCTGCTGCGACAGCCGAGTCGTCCGACTCGTGCCGATCACCTGTTTTGCTCCCTACCGGACAGCCAGAGGCGTCTCTCCAGGCACTCGAGGCTGTCATATCTGGTGAGAGCAACACTTCATCTACTTCCTTTCCAGCTGGAAAAGAAGACCTTGCCTCCCAGCTCAAGGCACTGGACGAGGTACTCGCAACTGCGAGCCGCCTCCGCAAGCCTCGTTCCTCCGGACCCTCGCAAGAGCTCACTTCCCAAGGTGAAGTAACTCTGCATAACTCCTTTGCAGCCTTAGGCGAGGATCTTGAACATCAAGATTCTGACAAGACCGCTGCCTTACCATCCTCCGGTTCGCCTCCTGAGGTTCTCTGGTTTACCTCCTCTGATTTAACTCAGGACCAGGCTAACTCCACCACGGCACAACAGCCTTCCCGCTCCAACCATCCGGCTCCTGATCGTGATCGGGATACCGGTGGTTGGACTACGGTCACACGCCGAATCAACCGCCCCAAGGTGACTCGTGTGGCCACGGTGCTGTTCACCCCTCGAGAGAAGAACACTTCTTTCAGGGCAACCATCAAGGAACACATGAGTGCCTATCTGTATGGCCAGCCAGGGGTCATCGAGGTCCGGCTCAACCGGAAACGAAACATCGTGGCTGCTGATGTGTCATCCCAAGAAGCCCGCGATCACCTTCTGACCCTCAAGTCCCTCCTCGATATTCCCGTTCGCTCGTTCGAGGCTTCCCGCATGGACTTCCATGTGGGCACTATCTTCGGCGTCGATCGCGAGGTCCGGGAACAGGACATTGCCGAGGGCATTGAGGCTGATGTTGAGATACTTGGCGTCCGTCGTCGAGGCCACCCTGTCTCCGTCCGCTTCGCTGCCCCTCCACCTAACCATGTCTACATCAATGGGATGAAGTTTGCTGTTCGACCACTGAAAGCTCGTCCCCTCCAGTGCACCCGCTGCGGAGCCTTTAATCATGTCTCCGCCGCTTGCACCAGGCCTGATCGCTGCTCCATCTGCGGCGGATCACACCACACTCGGAAGTGCACTTCTAGCACTCCCAAGTGTTTTCATTGCGGAGGTCGGCACCGGGCTGCTGAGCCCTCGTGTCCCAAGTGGCGACACCAACAGCAGCTAACCACGGCTCTCCGCAAGACAACAACACCTGAAGATCGGCGGCAAGTGCTCAACGAGCTCCGCCCTCTTCAGCCCACTGGGTCTGGGTCTACCCAGTTCGAATCCTACTCAAAGGCCCTCCAGTCACGGAGTCCCAAGCACCCCAGCGTACCAGCTAGGGAGCCCCCTCAGCAACCTGTGGCGGTGGATATCCAAGCCACACTCACTTCGGTAACCGAAGCGCTACGACTTGCTGTCCAAGCGCTCATGACCCAGCTCCCACCCAACTCTGGCGCTCGCCGATTGGGAGAAGCTGCTGCTCTCATTACTGGGAGCCCTACCACTCGCCATCATGGCCAGACGTAGGAACAGACGCAACCCTGTTCCCAGGAGACCGCGTGTCTTGCAGTGGAATACCAACTCCCTGCGAGTACGACACGCGGACCTCAAAGATCTAATCCTCCAGAAATCTCTGGAATTTGATGTCTTTGCTTTACAGGAGACCCGAGTCCCAGCGGAGAACCTCCGACTACCAGGATTCACCGGGTACTCTGGCCGCTCATGCTGCTCCAACCAGGACTGCAATGATGCCCCCTGCCTGGATTCTTCGCATCCACAACACAGGCCCCGCACAGCCATCTATGTGAGGAGTGACATACCCCACACACTGATGGATGTTGCCCAACCTGACCTAGGACAACTGGAGATCTGTGCCGTGCGCGTCCGTATGGGTGACACGGACACTACAGTTGCTTCAGTATATGTCCCTCCAGGAGTTCCTTGGGACCCCTCCTGCCTCATTGCCCTTCATTCCCGTCTAGGTAAGGATGTCCTTATCTGCGGGGATTTCAACTCCCACCACAGGGTATGGGGCAACCAGTCCAGCACCACCCGAGGCAAAAAGCTCTTGGACGCCATCAATGCGGCTGGCCTTCGTTTCCTACAGCCTACCTCCCCAACCTTCATTCGGCCAGGGCGATCTTCTTTCATCGACCTGGCTCTCATCTCTGATGCCTGCCACTATTCGTGGGCCAGAGCACCTGACTCTTTGGGCTCGGATCATTTTCCCATCTTCCTTAACCCCTCTGTGAGGGGTAGGAGGAGGGAAAAGCTTTACCCCATTACCAAATGGGCCGAGTTCAGAGAACGAGTGAAAGACATCCCACTTGCAGGTGACTTCCTGGATTTTCTTGGACGTTGTGCCAAGAACTCCACAATCACCTGCGCAGTACCACTACATGCACCAGTCCCGGACCTACGTCTACTCGGACTTAGGGCCTCCAGACGAAGGGCTGAGCGAGTGGCCGAGCGCACCCACCATCCCGAACATTGGAAGGCCTTCCGCAGGATTGAGGCTTGCTGCCGTCGTCAGGCCAATCGTCGTTCCCGGGAAAGCTGGGCCAGCATTTGCCGGTCCATACAGTCAGCCAGACAGTCCTCTGCTGCCTGGCGCATCCTCAAATCCCTTTTGCAGGTTGCCTCCAATCGACAACCTGTCCTGGGAGCAGCCATCGCAAGAGGCATTTCCTTTCAAGACTTGGCAGAGCAACTTGCCGACTTCCTTTCCAAGTCAGCCACGCCCCCCCCCATCCGCTGGACTTCCAGTGGCGAATCCCCCTTCGCCCCTTCGGGCTACCCCTTCACCACCAGCAGCTTTGGCACAGACCATCTCTGCCCTCTGCAATGAACCCATTGCCCCTCATGAGCTTCAACGTGCCCTCAACCGCTCGAAGAAGAAATCAGCTCCTGGCGCTGACGGACTTACACTCCAGATGCTCCGTAATCTGGATGCCCCGGAGAAGAAGCGCCTCCTCGCAGTCTTCAACGACACATGGGACAGCAGCATACTACCGGACAACTGGAGAAATGCCATCGTTGTTCCCATCCTTAAGCCCCGTAAGCCGGCTAAACAACTATCCTCCTACCGTCCTGTATCTCTTACATCTGCAGCCTGCAAGACCATGGAGTTCATTGCCCTGGAACGACTCACATGGATCGCCAGAGCAACCAACTTCATTCCAGAGATGCAGACAGGATTTCGGAAGCACCGCTGCACTGCAGACTCTATAGCAGATGTGGTCTCCACCCTTGAGGAAGCCAAATATGCGGGCGATATTGTCTTCCTGGTCCTTCTGGATGTCCAGTCCGCTTTTGACAACCTGCCCCATACCATCATTGAGCAGGCTCTGGATGCCCTTGGAGTGACTGGGAAACTGCGTAGCTTTGTCTCGGCGTTCCTCTCCAATCGCACCTTCCAAGTTCGAGTTGGGCAAACACTTAGCTCTCCTCGTCCTGTTACATCTGGGGTTCCCCAAGGATCAGTCCTCAGTCCTTGGCTGTTCAACCTCGTCCTAGCTGGCCTGCCGAAGTTCGTTCAGTAGATCAGAATCCACAAAGTTTCCTGCTCCATCTATGCAGATGACATAGCCCTCTGGATCCGAGCTCCAAAGAGACGTATTGTCTCCGCTAGGAAGGCTATGCAACAGGCACTGGACGGCGTCCAGTACTTCCTATCATCTAAAGGATTGACCCTCTCGGCTACTAAGTCTGAGGCCCTCGTCTACCATCCCAGAGGAGCACGGAGTTCCCGCCGTCTTGCAACTTTGCATATCGAAGGAACCCCTCTTCCATGGAAACGCCAGGTGAGATACCTAGGTCTCACAATTGACGACCGTCTCACCTGGATCCCAGCTGACAAAGCCCTCATTCCCCATCTCGATCGTGTGGGAAGAGCAGTCCAGCGTCTCCTTGCTAATGGCAATGGTTGCTCCTCCACTTGGGCAATCAAGCTCTTCGAGGCAGCGGCGACTTCGGTCATCCTATATGCCCTTCCCTTCGTTTCCCTTCGGTCGACTCGAGTCATTCGTCTCGACACGATTCGAAGGCGTTGGATTAGAAGATTCCTCGGAGTCCCTCAATCCTCACAGATTCCCGCTACCCTTGCGGAAGCTGGTATCTACCCTCTGGATCTTCTCCTCGCCCAGAGGGGACTGACCCACATTGATCGTCTCAGCCATGCTCCAGATGGTGCCTCACTCCTAGCACGGCTGCACAGCAAATCCCATTCTCGTATGGGTAAGCTGTATACAGTGTACAGAGAAATCATCGGTCCTGTCCCAGGTTTCTCAGTCCTACCCCCTCCACCCAATCGACCCCCAATTCCTGTCTTTTTGGATATGGATGGTCACACCAAACGTCACACCCCTGTAGCTGCCGTCCAGCAGACAACTGCAGCCCTCCTTGAGGAGTGTAGAGAATCTACACTCCTCTTTACGGATGGCTCGGTTCGACCCGCTACCTTCCAAGCAGCTGCTGCTATGACAGCACCGCAGCTAGACCAGTCTAGGTCCTGCCGCCTGTCATTCCCTGCCAGTTCAACAGCTGCTGAGCTGGCCGGTCTACACCTAGCCGCACAGTTCATCGCTTCCAGTGTCCCTCCTGGACCTGTGAATGTTCTGTGCGACTCCAGATCTGCTCTGCAGCTCCTGACTATCTACCACGGCACCAACCTCTCGGTGAACATTCTCCGAGCCCGTCTCCTAGCACTTCAGGACTCGGGGTATCAACTGGCCCTACATTGGGTTCCAGGACATACTGGAGTCCAGGGCAATGAAGAGGCGGATGCCTTGGCCAAAGCGGCGCATGACAACGGCGCCCCAGTCACTGAGGCTGTCACACCTTTTGACTTTTCAAGACCCCTCTTGAGAAGGTCGATAAGGTCTTTCCATCCTGACTGTCGTATTGCCGCTGGTGAACATTTCCAACGGCTCTCTGACAAACTTTCACGGAAGGACAAATCCCTCCTCCTACGACTTCGAATAGGCTGCACGTGGACTCCGTCCCGCATGTATGCCTGTGGCCGAGCTCCCAGCCCAGCCTGTCCCTCTTGCGGCAATACTGGCACACTGGGACACTTGCTCCTCGTGTGTCCAGCCTCCGCTGGCCATCGCCAGAAACTTCTGAATGGCTATCGGAATCTTGGTCTCCCTGCTGATACCGAAGGGCAATTGCTCTTCCCATCTCGGAACCAACTTTCTGCTCACCGGCTCCTCCTGATTTATCTGGAGGAGTCTGGCCTCAGCTCTGTTCTGTAGGCCTGCATGGGCCCATAGTGCTTCGTGCGGAAATGGCGGCGACATAGGCGGCGTCAGCAACCTTCCCCTCCCCAACCTTCCCCTATACCCAACTTCCCCTTCCCCCTGGTCACCAAGAGTGATGCCACAAAGATGGCCAACATAAGACGTGACCAGTACCCCCTCCCCAAAAAATAAACCATAGTCACCACCACCACCACCACCACCACCACCCAGCAACAAAGAGCAAAGAAGGAGCTCGTGCACCACTTCATTCAAATTGTTCGCAATGTTCTTCTTAAGCAATTGCGCAACGCAGGTAACCTCCGGTCCCTCCAGACCCCACTAATTCATTCAAGAAGGGCTATACCTTGCCTATCTTTAAAAAAAGGGTAATTACTGCTCTTCACAGCATGATTTAAGCTTTATGTCGGCTTCTGGAAGACTGGGAATGGCAACATACTTGAAACATTTCCCTAATGGTGTGACGAAATGGACATTATCGCTGCCCATTTCGCCACTCTGCTGATTATCCGTGATGAATGACTCGATCGTTCTCGCAGATCTGGCCTGGGCTATTGTTAGTCGCCGCCCTATTGCACAAACCAGCATCGCTGTGGTCCAGTGTGCGAGTACCATACATGATTATGGGTTCGATATAGCATTAGAAACGGGATACCGGGACGCTGCATAGTGGCACACCTCGCACTGGTCTCCCGGAGAAAAATGTCCTAGGATAAAATGCAACGAAATAGCTCAAGTACATTAAAAAAAAAACAGGAAAAGTAAGAAAGAGGACTCGCAAGGAGAAAAAAATCCAACCGGGATGTTGGAAGTCAAGATGCAGAGGCAATGGTCTTAACATGATACTTCTACACTGGTTGCGACATTCAACGGATTTGTAGGCTCTCAATTTGGACGACAACGAATGGCCAAAGCTATCTAAGACCGAGCCTACAATAATCTCCACTCCACATGCTTACAGTTCTAAAATGAGTGCACAACGTCGTCACAAACAGTGACATAGTGACACAAAAGCAAGCCGAGGTTACATTCGATGAAAGAGAACAAACAACCATAAAATGATAAAAAGTACACCGCGACAACCCAGTAATAATAGAAACAGCAACAATTAGATGAGACAGACGAAACAACCACGAATTGATAAAAACTACACCACGACAACACTAGCAACAAAACGAGCACGAGCTCCAACACAAGCAAAGAACCACAAAAGCCTTGGCGCAACTTCAGGCACAAGTCTTAGGGCAGAGGAAGGAGCGATGGGAGAAAACAATTTGTTCGCCAGATAGTACCAAGGGCCACGAAGAATCATCAGCTACTGGTGATGGAAAACCGTCATAATTTTCGATAGCCACCATAACTTTCTAGATATTCCCATTCTTTATTACTAAGCGCGAGAGAGGGCGTACTTACGCATTCATCGCCTGCCTGTTTATATAAAGGGCCTCAAGGATTTCCCTGCTCTCCCTGGTAATCACCTTCCCCATGGCTGCGGTCTCCTCCCATTTTGGAATACAGTCTGGTTGGTGAAGGCACTTTTTGCAATGTTCGGCCAAGTGGCCATTCATCGCAACGCCTGAAACCTTTAGCTGGTGCTCCTGTAATCTTTCATTCGGTTTTTTTCCCCGACGTTTTTGAGGCAGCGTGACACACCGTGCAGGTACGGAATGGCTACCCGCCGGCTGTTAGGCTTGCTCTTGCTAGGTTTTTTGGGGCGAACACCATTATAGACCTCTTTTACGAGGCGCTCGGCTACGGACGCTACGACCTCCATCGGATAGCCCGATTTCCTCATCCGTGCCACCTGTTCACTGAGACTGTCAAGAATCACGTCAGGACAAGAGTTGCAGATAGCACCTCGGATGCAGTTCAGCACGATGCTTCTTTTCAGCAACTTAGAATGGGCCGAATTATAGGGTAAACAGAAGTTTGGTTTGGGACAGTTGGTAGCAGTTTCTTGAAGACATAGAGCAAAAAAGACATAGCGCCTGTCCTGTCTGCATCTGCATAGGGTAAAATTTCTTTTTTAGTTCGGGGCCGATAATTCCAGCACAGGTGAGACTCACCAAGAATTAGACACGTATCCTGAAGCTGCAGGCAGTTAGTGCTATGAAGCTCATGCGTAAATCTCAGCCCCTCCGCGCCTTTTCGAAACAGATTAATAACACACTTTAATGCTTCCATTTCAACTTGAAGTTGAGTACAGCTGTACAACACAAGGAAATCATCAGCGTACCGAAATACCCTAATGAAGCTCAGCATTTTTTTCATTTTCCAAATACGTTGCAATGCGTTTGTCACACTGAGCTAGAAAAATTTCACTCATAAGCGGAGCTATACAAGAACGTATGCACACTGCATCATTCTGCACGTACCTATCACCATTAAAGCGTACATAAGTAGACTCGAGGTAACACTTTAACAGAGCCAAATGTTGTCAACTGAAACCCTGGAAGCATTCTGAAATGTTTAAGGGTCAGCCCACAACAACTGATCCTGAGGAAGGGAGTAAAACAACTCCTCTATGTCAATAGAAAAGTCGGAAATTGATTTGTTAGGACAGCTCCCACTGCTGAGAAACTCGATCACGCCCCGCGAATTCCTGACACCAAAGGGGGCGTCAACACCGAGGACGCTCAAATGTTTCCGCAAAACTCCCGACAAGACACCTTGCCAGGATCCTTTCTCTGACACGATTACCCTCAAAGGAATACCTTGCTTATGCGTTTTGGCTGAGAAGAAAACGCTCAACCTGTCCTTCAACTTTGCTGCCGCTGTTGTGACCAGAGTTCCGGCCAGGCATCAGTAGCTGACAATGGAGGCTGTTGTAACCGGAGTTCCGGCCAGACTTCAGCAGCTGACAATGGAGGCGTACTTAGCGGTCGCCGGCGAGCGACCGCGAACAAAAGCAGCGAAGCGACGGCGACAACAGGGCGCCTATTCTTGTGCTTAATGGGCACGAGACGCGTCGCCGGGCAGCATTGACCCCGCTCGCCGAATTCTCGAAGCAAGCAGGTGGCCCCCTTGGAATTTCGCGGGGTGAATGACCACCGTCAGTAGGCGACATCTCGGACCATTTTGCCCTGGTACCGATACTCCATCGCCCGCACAAAGTCGTCATCGACATCAGAAGATTTGCCCTCGCCACCGGACGATGTGCAAGGAGGTTCACCCTAGGCAGTGGGCGCCACCGTGAGTGATCCCTTGCCCCCACTGATTGGATAGCATTGATTAACTTTGTTTCCCCAGCTAGAGAACTGGGGATACCAAACCATATTTAACTGATGGATTCTGCTTGGACATATAGTTCCGTTTTCCTCTCATGACTTGTACCCTCTTCAGTATGTAGAAAGTGTATATAAACTTTACTTTTTGCCTCTCCTCCCTTGCTGTCTTCCGCCTCGATGCATCGTCGCCTCCTGAGCCCGCTGCGGTGAAGTTCGCCCCCTGAACCCGACATACTTCACCGCCAAATTCTTGCGCATGCAACTTAGCATTAAAGTATCGCAAAGACCTAAGGCTTTCCTTCTTAAAATTCTTGAAGGTTGCTTCAATATTCTGAAGTTCTTATCCTTATAGCTCGCTTGGGCTTTTCTTCAAATAGTTCTCTTATCACAGAAAACCCACCTTCCTTATCTTCCACTAATAGGGGTAGGCCATTCTGCCGTAAAAAGGAAATGGTCTTACTGACCACCAAATCAACTTTTTTTTTTCTACCCTGGACACAGTGATTTAAACAAATCAACGCATTCCGAAATAACTATATCCCGTTCCTCTTGTTCAGCGCAACTAGCTATTCTAACAATCGATAACAACTCAACAGGATTCTGCGAAGGTTCATTACAAAACATTGGTTTACAGCTCAACACAGCCTCTACATAGCGAGGAAGTTCAACGCCTGTGTTGGAGTTTCTGTTGGAGCTCCTGTGTTGGAGCTCCTACTCGTTTTGTTGCTGGGGTTGCCGCGGTGTAGTTTTTATCAATTCGTTGTTGTTTTGTCTGTCTCACCTAATTGTCGCTGTTTCTATTGTTGCTGGGTATCGCGGTGTACTTTTCCTCTCTTTATGGTTGCTTTGTTTCATCTAACGTCACCTCGGCTTGCCTTTACACATGTCCGTTTTAGCTTTCACGTCAACTTTTGAAGATTTCTTTCGCCTCACCAGTTTTATTTTATGTTTATATTGTCACATAATGTTGACAAGGCCGTTGACACCAAAAGAAGACACAGGCTTGATGGTACTGAAATAAACTGTTTATTGGGCTGACTGGCGCTCACAAAAGAACTAAGCAACTCGGCGGCGGCGATAGCAACAAACGTGCTGGTCTATCGTCGAACAAACAATGCCCGTCACACTCTTCAACGCTCAATTTAAAGGCTGTTCGGAACAATCTGGATAACGTCGCAAACAGATCCCAGCACGGGCTGGAACATTATGGAAACACACACGAGTGGCCGGAATCTTCGAGACAGATCTCGGTTCATCTTGCTCTAAAACAAAACTGATGAAGGCGCGACTAGCGACATCGAACATTGAAAAAAAGATTACAGAATTGATACGCGATCCAGAATCAGTGATAGCCTTTATGCCGGCGGCTGTTAAAAAACAACAAATACAGTTTTGAAGGTTTCGCGGCATTACTCCCCCCATAAAAAAACATCGCCTCGATGTTCCACAACAAAGCAACATAAACATAAACACTGCAAAACTTAAACACCACACTTTTTCAACGCGCGTAATATGGCTTGAGTCGTACAACATGTACAATTTATGGGCGTGCGCGTCGCCGTTGTGATGCTGACGTTCCGTCGGGAATGATTTCATAGTCCAGTGATCCGACGCGGCGCATGATTTTGTACGGCCCAAAGTATCGACGCAACAACTTTTCACTTAATCCGCGACGGCGAACTGGTGTCCAAACCCAAACTTGGTCTCCTGGATTATACGTTGCGTGGCGTCGTCGTAGGTTGTAACGTCGGCTGTCGGTGCGTTGTTAGTCTTTAATACGGAGCCGTGCGAGTCGTCGGGCTTCCTCTGCACGCTGAAGGTAGGCGGCGACGTCGAGGATGTCCTGGTTGGTTACGTGCGGCAGCATTGCATCGAGCATCGTCGTGCCCTCCCTGCCGGACACAAGCTTGAACGGGGTCGCTCTGGTCGTCTCCTGGACTGCCGTGTTAAATGCGAAGATCACGTACGGCAAGATGGCGTCCCCGGTCTTGTGTTCAGCGTCGACGTACATGGCAGTCATGTCCGCGATCGTTTTGTTCAGGCGCTACGGTAGGCCATTAGTCTGGGGATGGTACGCAGTTGTTCGCCGATGGCTTGTATGGCTGTATTCCAAGATGGCTTGCGTCAACTCTGCCGTAAACACCGTTCCCCTGTCCGTGATGAGCACTTCTGGGGCGCAGTGTCGCAAGAGAATTTGTTCGACAAAAAATTTGGTGAGTGAGTGAAAAACTTTATTAAGTATATTTAAGGGAGGGGGATGGTAGGCGGGGTCCCTAGTCCGGGACTCCAGCGGCTGCCGCTGCTACCCGCGCACGTGTCACGATGGCCCGTTTGGCCTCTAGTCCAGAGCTGGATAGGGCAGCCTCCCACCCCTCAATTGTTGTCACTGCATTCGGATCATCTGGAGGATTGTGTGGGCAGGTCCACACCATGTGGTGCAGGCCTGCCTTTTCCCCGCAATATTTGCATTTGGGGTCGCAGAACCCGGGGTGTATTGTGTTTAAACGGGCTGGTGTGTTATATGTACCTGTCTGTAGGCGTCGCCATCTAACTTCCTCCGATTTGGAGAGCCCCTTGGCTGGGGGTGGATATTTTCTGCGAGGGAGTCTGGAGTGCTGTAACCTCTCCGCATACGTCGCCAGAGGGCCGGGATAGGGCGGTGTGGAGGATGGAGGGGTCGAGTCCCGGGGGAGGAGAGCTCGGGTAGCGGCATGGGCGCACTCGTTCCCTTCCACGCCTTGATGTCCCGGTGTCCAGACGAGGCATTTGTCTTGTTCGGGGTGTCCATAATTTTTCAATATTCTGGCAGCCTGGGGACATATTCGCCCTTTGATGTAGTTGCGGTAGGCAGCCATAGAGTCTGTTATTATACAGGCGCAGGTGGTATGCGTGGCGGCTAAAGCAATGGCCACCTCCTCCGCCATTTCTATATTGTCATCGCAGATGGTGAGGGCATCAACCAGTTGTTGTTGGTGAATCACAACCGCTACCGTGTACCCCGCTTCTGACTTTGCTGCGTCTACGTAGTAGGATGCAGTGTCCGTCCCGTACTTTTCCTGGATGTATTTGGCCCGCGCCTTGCGGCGCCCTTGGTGGAACAGAGGATGCATATTGCGGGGTAGGGGATTGGCTATGAACGAGTCTGACCACCCGGGCGGTATAGCCTGTTTTTGTACGAGACCTTGCGGGCTAGTCAGGTTAAGGTCCATAAGAACGGTCTGGCCCGTGCGGGTTGCTGCTTGTCGATTTATCTGGGTGGCGCGTTGGGCGACAAGGAGTTCTTCGGCTGTATTGTGCACCCCTAATTGCAAAAGACGTTCTGTGGAAGTGCTTTGGGGCAGGCCCAGCGCCTTTTTAACTGCGTTTCGTATAATGACGTCGATTTGCTTATAGTCTCCCGCTTTGAGGTGCAGATACGGTGTCGAATACACAATTCTATTAATGATGAATGCTTGAACCAGGCGCAGGGTGTCTTGTTCGAGCATACCCCTGTTGTTGGTAGTGACCCTGGCTATCATACGCGCAACCTGCAGACTGGTGTTTTTGAGCCGAGTGAGGGCGTACACATTTCTGCCCTTGTCGTTGATGTAAAGCCCTAGAACCCTGATGGTGTCCTTCCGTGGTATTGGGTTTCCATTGAGGTTGACTTCAACAGTGGGTCTGCGTTGGCGGGAGCTGTGTAGTACCAGCAACTCCGACTTTTCGGTGGATCAAGTAAGGCCGCAGTTAGCGGCGTAGGCTTGCACGATGGTTACGGCCTCTTGAAGGCGGTCTTCGATTTCCGCTGTAGAATAGGCCGTGGTCCAAATAGTGATGTCATCCGCGTAGAGGGCGTACCGTAGATGCGATACCTGATTTAGCTTTGCTGGGAGTTTGATTAAAGCTATATTGAAAAGTAAGGGTGATAGAACAGCACCCTGTGGCGTGCCACGTGTGCCTAGCTGTATTTGGCTGGGTTCTGCCAGACCGAGGTCGGCATAGACTGTACGACCGTGAAGGAAATCTTTAACATATGCATAGGTCCTTGCACCACAATTGATGTGGCTTATATTTTCCAAAATAGAGTGGTGCTTTACGTTATCAAACGCCCCCTTCTGCCGCGGTACCATTTGGTAGGGCTTTTGCTTCGGCATAACGGGTAAGGTAGTCAGTGGCCACGATGATCCACTTGTTACCCATAGACGAAGCTGGGAAGGGACCGAGTAGATCCATCCCAATTTGTTGAAAGGGCAGGTCTGGGGCGGAATCGGGTTTAGTAGTCCTGCTGGTTTGATAGGCGGTGTCTTGCGTCGTTGGCACTTACGACATGTCTTCAGGTAGCGGGCAACTTCGGCAGGCAGTCGCGGCCAGTAGTACTTCTCCTGGATTCGACGCAACGTGCGTGCACATCCGAGATGGCCTGCGGTGGGCTCCATCATGCAACGCCTGCAGAATTTTCTGCCGGAGATTTTAGGCACTACAAGAAGTTGCGCAGTCCAGTTGGGTGCGAAGTTCTTCTTCACGAGGAGGCCATTGCTTAACGCGAACTGAGATAAATGCCGCCTGAACACACTAGGAGGGGAAGTGGTCTTTCCTTCTAAGTAATCGGCTAGCGCTTTCCGCTCAGGTCAGATCGCTGTTCTGCGAAACTGCTGGCGCTCTCCGGTCCCAAAATAAACGTCGTCGTCATCGTCCTTCGGGGGAGCGTCGACGGGAGCGCGTGATAAGCAGTCTGCGTCCGAATGCTTCCGGCCCGACTTATAGACTACAGTCAAGTCAAATTCTTGAAGTCGTAGGCTCCACCTGGCAAGCCGGCCGGAGGGAGGCGGCCGGAGGGAGGCAGGGAGGAGGAGGGAGAAGTGGCCCAGATGATCGCAAGGCACTCCTTCTAGGTCGTCGAGTAATTGACTTCGGCTTTTGTGAGGAACCTGCTAGCGTAGGCGATTACTTTCTCCTGTACGGCACTTTTATCGACGAGAACGGTCCTGGTCCACACTGCCCGCGTCGGTGTGAATTTCGGTCTCGGCGTTTTCATCAAAGTGGCCAAGTACAGGCGGGCATTGCAGGCGGCGCTTAAGTTCGTCGAAGGCTTCTCCTTGCGGCGCTTCCCAATTCAGAGGTACGTCAGCCTTTGTAAGCTGCGTCAACGGTTCGGCAATCCGCGAAAAGTTTCTGACAAATCGTCGATAATAAGAGCACAGCCCAAGGAATCGGCACACAGATTTCTTGTCGGCAGGCGGTGGGAATTGTTCGATTGCAGCTGTTTTCTCCGGGTCTGAGCGAATACCTTCCTTGCTAACGATGTGACCTAGGAACCAGAGTTCTTCGCTGGCGAAATGACACTTCTCTGCTTTTAGCATTAGTCCGGATTACTTGATGGCTTCCATCACTGTCTGTAGTCGTTTTAGGTGCTCTTCAAAGTTTGACGAGAAGACAACATGTCGTCCAAATATACCAAACAAATTTGCCACTTTAGGCCTGCCAGGACTGTCTCCATTACTAGTTGAAATGTGGCTAGTGAGGAGCAGAGGCCATATGGCATCACCTTAAACTCAAAAAGTCCATCCGGTGTGATCAATGCGGTTTTCTCGAGATCTCTTTCGTCGACCTCAATTTGCCAATATCCACTCTTCAGGTCCATCGATGAGAAGTACCTTGCATTGCAGAGCCGATGAAGAGAGTCGTCGATGCGGGGAAGCGGGTAGACATCATTCTTTGTTATGCTATACAAGCGGCGGTAGTCAACGCAAAAGAGAAGCGTGCAGTCTTTCTTCTTCACCAAAACTACTGGTGCCGCCCAGGGGCTGTTCGATGGCTGGATTACATCATTAAACAGCCTTTCCTCAACTTGATCGCGAATGGCCTGGCATTCTCGCGGCGATACTCGATAAGGGCTTTGGCGCAGAGGTCGGGCATGTTCGTCCGTTATAATGCTGTGCTTGGCTATTGGTGTTTGTCGTACCTTCGATGATGACGAGAAGCACTCCCCGTAGCTTCAAAGAAGAGTGAGAATCTGCTCTTTCCTGTTGTGGGTCAATGCCTGGTTGATGTCAAATGTGGGCAGACGGAATTGGTCCGGTGCGTCTTCCAGCTAATTCGTCGAAAAAAGCGATCGTCGAGCCCTTGTTGAGATGCCGGTATTGATCGGGGAAGTTTGTTGCCAGCACCTGAGCTTGGCCTTTCCGGAATTTCGCGATGCCTTTTGCGATGCCGACACCTCGTTATAAGAGCAATTGGATATTTCCTTCAACGATGCCTTCAGCGGTTTCGAAGTTTGCGCTACCTACGCAGACAGCGATGCTTGATCGGGGCGGGACGGTCAATTCTTCATCGAGGACGTTTAGAGGGATGTGTTGCGTCGACGTCATCGTGGCAGTAATGGCTTTGTCTGCAGAGAGCTTGATGAGCTTGGATCGGATGTCGATGATAGCCCTATGTTCATTTAGGAAGTGCATGCCTAAAATCACGTCTCGGGAGCACTGCTGCAAGATCACAAAGCTGGTGGGGTAAGTACGCCCATTTGAGGTTACTCTTACAGTGCATCGTCCTGATGGAGTAATCAGGTTGCCACCTGCGGTGCGAATCAGCGGGCCATCCCAAGCGGTGGTAACTTTCCTGAGCTGAGAAGCTAACGGTCCACTGATGACTGAATAGTCAGCTCCGGTGTCTACTAGGGCAGTGACTCTGCGGCCGTCGACATCAACTTCAAGGTCACTTGTTCGCGTCCCCGTATTGCACCTGGGACATGGTGCCTGATCTCGGCTTCTTCGTTTCTGCAGGTCATGTCCGGGGCATACCGTTACTGCGCTGGGCGGCGGTGTCGGCTTGCACTTTGGTCGTGTTGTCGTTGATGTCGTGTGGAGCGGTGGTGAAATGGCTGCGTCGTCGTTAGTGGTCGTCGGCGACAGAGGATGTTCGTCTGTTCGCCGTTGAGCAACCTCACATTCAAAGGTTGCTCGATTTTTTTCCCCTGCGCGGGCTTGGAGACCTTCCGCGCACGCTTTCATCGTAGTTACGGCCTTACGACCTGAACCGACGGCTAGGTGGCGCAATCTCACCGCTACGCAGATAGTTGATCGCTTGCGGTCATTCCCCTGGGCGTGGTCGTGGAGCATTGACTGCAAATCCGCGGAGACCGATTCGTAGGTACCGGCAGTGGCGCAGAATTTTGCCGGCCTCACCGCTGTGGAAGCATAATGGCCAGTTGTTTGCGGTCCTCCAGGCGTCGCACTTCCTGGGGATTGGGTGTCGTTGGCAGGCTTGGCGGGCGGGGGCCAAGGGGCGGTTTTCAGAAACAGGATGGTAGCGGCGAGGGCTCGGAAAGTCATCAGGTCGGGGCGCAGGGCGACGTAATGCAGCAGCGTAGTTCATCGCTGTTGCCTCTTGTGCTGAAACAGTCGCAGCCGTCGCTTGAGGAACGCCCAGCGCCTGCTGGACTTCTTCACGGACGACGTCCGCGAACGTCGCCACCTGGAGTTGTTGCGATGATGGCATCAATCGGCGGAGCTCCTCTCGCACGATCTCCCGTTTGAGGTCGCGAAGGTTCTCTCCGCTTGCTGATGCGCTGGTGTAGTGGCGCATCCGGGTGTCCAACGTCTTCTCGATGGCAGACGCTTCCGTTTCAAGTTCGGACACAGTTTCGGGGGGATTTCGGACAAAACTTGCAAAAAGCGATTCTTTAACGCCTCGCATTAAAAATTTGACTCGCTCACTTTCGGTCATGTTAGGGTCGGCGCGGCGAAAAGGGGCGCTTCATCTCCTCAACGTATCCCAGGATAGGCTCGTTAGGAAGTTGAAGTCTTGACTGAAGGAGGGCCTGGGCTCTTTGCTTTCAGACGACGCTTGAAAAGGCAGTCAAAAGCACTTCCTTGAAAATCTCCCAATCCTTCCTAGCTGCCTCATGATTTTCTAACCAAACTAGGGCATGTCCTTGAAGAACAAAGTAGGCTTTCCTAAGCTTCGCGGCGTCGTACCAGCTGTTGAATTCTGCCACACGGTCGAAAAGGTCCATCCAGTCTACTGTATCTTCGTCCGGTCGTCCATAGAAGCAGGGGTGCTCACGCGGTTGAACAAAAACAACCGGTGCTGTAGGCTGGGACATTGTAAGCGTCGATGCCTTTCGAGATCGAATGGGGTCCGGAAGCAGACCGTGTTCAGGTTGGAACCCTTGAAGCCGGCGACTGGTTCGGTGGCCTGTTTGCTGTTCCTCCAGGGTAACAGGAACAAGGCTGGGGTCTTCGCTTGAAGGATAAAAAGCAGCACCTCCACCGGATGTCACGTTGTGGTGACAAGGCCGTTGACACCAAAAGAAGACACAGACTTGATTGTACTTAACTTTTTATTGGGCTGACTGGCGCCCGCAAAAGAACTAATCAACTCGGCGGCGGTGATAGCATCAAACGGGCTGGTCGATCGTCGAACAAAGAATGCCCATCACATTCGTCAATGCTCAATTTAAATGCTGCGCATAACAATCTGGATAGCGTCGCAAACAGCTCCCAGCACGGCTGGAGCATTGTGCAAACACACACGAGTGGCCGGAATCTTCAAGGCAGATCTTGGTGCATCTTGCTCTACAACGAAACTGATAAAGATGTGACTCGCGACATCGAGCATTAACAAAGATTACGGAACTGATACGCCGTCCAGAATCAGAGTGATAAGCCTTTATGCCGGCGGCTGTTAAACAAAAAATACAGTTTTGAAGGTTTCGCGGCAATATTTTGGTTCTGTAAGGCTTCTTTCGTACCGCATTCCTCATGCTCTTCGTCCCATTTGCATTCAGAAGTATCGAATCTAATTTTCTCAGTGCATTCCGTAAACGTGGCGTTTTTAAGTCGCTTTTATCACTTCTCACGCGACTGCAACTGAAGGTGGCACCAGCGAGCATGTCAAGGAGGAGAAAAAAAATTATAAATATGTCTTTTCCGGAATAATTTTCAGTTGTAAGTCTAGCGTTTGTCCTGTCCGCCTACCCGCCAGGTGTGTCCTCCTTGTGCGCTAGCACCATGCCCTAACGCAGCTTGTTCACGTTAGTTAGAGAATAAAAACCAGCCAAGGGACGAGGACGAAGAAAGGCGATGTACACACGGAAGCTGGAATAAAAACCAGCTAAGGGACGAGGACGAAGAAAGACGATGTACACGCGGAAGCTTCCGTGTGTACATCGTCTTTCTTCGTCCTCGTCCCTCGGCTGGTTTTTATTCTCTGACTATGTACCAACTGACCCAGATTTCAACCCTCCTTCAATTGTTCACGTTACTTGGGCGCGGGGCTTGCATAATGGCGGCTACGCTTTTTTTTGATAGGGTGTAGGCTTTACCGATCTATACGATGTCCAAGGTAAGTCACTGAAATCTGACGCAACTTGCATTTGTCGGCCCTAAGCTTGACATTATGCTCCCGGAATCGTCCCAACACATTCTTGAGCCGCATTCCGTTATCCCCTTTGCCTTCTGACACTAACACGTCGTCAGGGTAGACTTGGACGCCTGGTAGCCCGCTGAGTACAGCGTCCATTTTTCTTTGAAATATAGCTGGGGCAGACGCTATACCAAACGGAAGTCTGTTGTAACGAAAAAGTCCGCGATGCGTGTTATTGACTCAAAGTTGGCATGAAGTTTCGTGAAGGGGCACTTGATTGTACGCGTCCTTCAAATCCAAGGTGCTGAAGTATTCACCTCCATTTAGGTTCGCGAATATGTCCTCGACCACTGGAAGTGGGTAATACTCTATATAACAAACCTGGTTAAGCATGACTGTATAGTCTCCGTATATTCTTGAGGTGCCATCTTTTTTTAGGACAGCTACGGTGGGCGCAGGCCATTCTGAATGTTGAACGGGTGATAACATCCCAAGGGACAATAACCGATCAATTCCACGAGAGACCTTATCACGGATGGCGTAAGGAAGTGATCTGGCCTTACAGAATTTCGGCGTCGCAGTCTCCTTGAGCTTTAGGCTGGCTGGCTGTCCCTTGATGAGCCCGTGGCGTGTCGAAAAGACATCTTTACACTCAGCGAGCAGTCTGTTCACCATGTGGTCGCTTGGTGAGTTTCTTGTCGAATCCGGCGCAATGAGTTCTGTCATCGAAACACCCGTCTTGCGATGTGCCGCAATCAGAACGCGGCTGCACAGGCTCGGTCCTGAACAGTCAAGCGCAATAAGTGGATAAGTTACCGACACATTTTTGTATCGCACCGGAAGTTCGAGTTCGCCAAGCACCGGCAGTTGTCCCGTGTAACATGACAACTTCACATGTGGCGTTTTCAAGCGTGGCCACTGCGTTCGGTGTCGGTCGTAAACGTTCTGTTAAGGCCGGAATACATGGAGCGTTTTTGCCGCGTCAAACCGGCGTTTTACGCCCGACGGCGCGCACTCGACGCCCCGCGTCAGAAAAAACGCGCGCCGCCACCGATCTGGCCCTGCCAGATATTTGACGCGCGGGCGGCGCGGCGTCCTCTCGAACCGGAAACGACTGTCGACGCGAGCCAATAGGAGCGCGGAAAGCTGGCATTTCCGGTTTGAGCGGCCGCTGTCAACATGGCCACCATGGCTGACGAGGTATGGGGCAGTTTGGTCGCAGAAATGTGATTATCGTAAAAATAAACGCTTAATCAAGCACGGAATGTCGCTTTTTTGTGAGTATACGACCTACTCTCGGATCGTTGTGTGTTTGTTTGCTCCCTGGAGTGAAATTTGTAAAAATAAAAAAGAAAACCGTGCCGCTGGTATCCGAGCAAGCATTCCGAAGTATCTTCGTTCATTCGAGCGAGCCAAATCTTGCGTACCTATGTACGCTTTCTACATTTAGCACAGTAGCATTCGAATGAGCACTTTCGGGATTTTACCACAAGGGACAGCGTCGCTTCTCTCACGTACCTCGCTCTGCGGTTATTTCCGCTCGCTGCTGCATTTGCTTTCGCATCGAGGAATCCGCGGCGGCGCTCGCGCCGCTTCGTCGTTCCATGTATCTCGAGCTGGGCGTCGCGTCGGCGCGGCAGTTTTCGACGCGCGAAAATCGTGGAAAAAAACGCCGCATGTATTCCGGCCTTTATACGACGCACACCGAGGATCCTGTGTCCACTTCCATTTCCAGATCTATTCCCCCCGCCCAAATGTGCGGCGAAACGGTGGCTCCAAGCCGCTTTTCCTTTCAGAAATTACCATCCAGAAGTGTGCCTCATCCGTGCTCTCGTTGCTAAACGCTGTTTAAACTGTCAGTGCCTCGACACTCGCAGTTCGCCTAGCAGCATTTCCATCTCTTCTGGCATTGTAGCGTTTCTTCGCCAAATGACCGCGTTGCCTGCAGCGGAAACATCGTGCGTTAGCCCAGCGGCAGGCGTTATCATTGTGTTTCGCGCTTCCACACCGTCTGAACTCTTACACTGCGCCGCTGGTATGATTATCTCGCAATAGAGAACCTGCACTGCATAGGTGCGGCTGCATTATACCGCAGAGTGACTCAAAACTGCTGTTGTTAGCCGCTTGGTTAGCGATAAACAACCGCGCACACTCAGCAGCATTATAGATGGGCGTGTGACAGATAGCGTTCTTGCCCAGGCGCTCTCGACATAGCCCAGTTATCTGACACATGCCATGCAAAACGCCACCGGAGCGTGCAGTCTGATTCCTGCAAGCTCATGCAGGTGGCGTGAAAGCGCCCTAAAGAGCTGCCTCAGAAGTATTTGCCCTTCTCGCTAGGATATGTGTTACGGCGTGGCGATCGACACAGCAAACTTCATTGCAGGTTAACTGCGAAGAACTATGACTGGCTTGCATTCTTAGCACTCTTGGTTGTTCTGCCCTAATATCGTTTGCAACCTTATTGGCTGTTTCTGATGCTATTGCCAGCGTTTCGGCCTGCTCCAGCGTCGTCTTTCTTAGCCAGTAACTGTTTGCGTAGGTTAGTTGAGCGTACGCCGCAAACAGTTCTATCCCATCCTCGCCTCCACTGTAGTAAAGCCAGCGCGAACCGCGAGCAATACGAACGCTGGTCGGCAGTGAACAACAACGTTTATTGCCCAGAACCGAGATTATACACCCTCTCGTGCGGAGAGGGTAACAGAAAAGGAAGAGAAGCGTGAGCGATAGGAACGCAGTCACGCGGCTGCCTTTGACACAGGCACGCAGGCACGCGGCTGCCTTCGGCACAACCCAATAAAAACAACAATCCTAAACACGAACAATTTGCAACATTGATGAGAAAATGCTCTGCACACATATCTCGTGGGGGCTTGAAGATTACAGTTTCCACCTCCTGGCTCAAATAGGATTTCGACCATCTGCAGGCACAGAAGATGGGTTGGCTGTCTTGGCGTCCTCAGTATTATATTATCCCCCGCAGCCACAATTTACGCACCGTCCTCGCCATGGACGTCCAAAAGGCTTATGATGATATAGGTCATGCTGCCATTCTGGATTCAATTGACATGCGCGATTTAACACTTAGAGTATGCAATTTTTAAAATCTTTCCTTGAAGGAGGCATTGCAGTCCGTCTTAGTGGCGATGCCATAGGATTGTTCGTCCCTTTTCGCGGCGTATCGCAGGGATCAGTGGTGCCACGAATAATATTTATTATTGCATTTATTTCCCATGCATGGTTGTTACTAGGCTTTCCTGATGTTAAATCCTTAATATACTCTGATGGCATCATGGTGTGGAGCACATATGACCTAATTATTTAATCCGCTGCCCTGCAATCAGCTTTAGATGCCAGAATAGACGATGGGGTGAATTAGTGATGGTTCACCTGCCACACAGCGCTAAACAGATAGACACAGCCGGTCCTATTTGTCTAGCAGCATCCGTGTCTATTCAGTGCTATGTGGCAAGTGAATCGGTCAGCTTTAGATATAACGTCTACATGTGCTTTTTCCATTGGGCTTGAACTTTCCGCTATGAAAACTATGTTGATGTCCGTCGCCAACAACTTAGGGCGCCGCAAACTAGCTGCAACTGCTGTTCGTCTACGTATGTTCAGAACCCCGCTTCCTTAAAGTAAAAGAGTAAATATGTTGGATTTAACAATTCATCAGTCAGGAACTGGAACTTCAAGACTCTCTCACTCGAAAAAACAGGCGTTACAGATTCTGGGTATGATCAGACACATTACTCCTGAAAACAGGCCGCTTTCGCTCAGATGTTGCACCACAGGTAGTGCGGGCAGTTGTGCAACCACTTCATGTTTATCGAACACAATTTCAACATTTGTCAAGGGCGAAATGGAATCGGATTGAAGCTACATATTCGGAAGAAACGAGGGTCATCACTTGCCTTCCTGGCATTACACCAATCGTGGCACACCAAGAAAACGCACCGCTAAACATAATATTTGAACTGGTGCAGTAAAGGCGTAATGCTTGCCGGCTTAAGGCCACCCTATCTCACGGAACGTGTACTCTCAAGGCTTATGCTTCGTCGCATTCAATTCTACCACCGCCACTAGCAGGTGTTCCTCTTTGGCGTTTTGTATAGCTTAGTTATTACAAGCCAACGGATTTACGACGACCAAGAGCACAGGAATCAGCGCCGTCATTTCGCGGAACAAGACGCCGGCTTTCCACAAGATTCCATCGTAGTTGACGTCGCCGCCCGCATCGAGGCCTACTGCAGTTCACTGCCCTTTCTAGCCTGCCCAAAACAATACATCAACTTTCCAATTACAGAACCTCCATCTTTTTGTGTGGAGCTGCTTGCTGTACGAGAGACGCTTCGCTCCGTGACCGCCGTTTCTATGCTATCCACGGCCCGTATTGTTATACAGACTGATGCCCTCCAGGTAACAAAGCTACCTAGGCGCATCAGTACATAGCCCCATTTATACACTCTGTGCCTGGCAACTCAGCGCTCCGCGGCCGTCGCCGCCTCTCCTCCTCCGTTGACAAGTTACGCCGCTGGCTGCCGGGAGATGGCGACCGCGACGTAGGGTCACCCTCGTCAGGCGAGTGACGGGTGCGCCGTGTTGCAAAGCGGTACGGATAGCCGCGCGCTGCTGATTTCTCGCTGTTTTGTGGACTGCTTTACAGTGTGCAATGTCATGCTTCTACTTTTCTTTGCCTTCGGGTGCTGCAGGAATACAGCATTGCACCAACTGGTAAGTGCCAGCTTTGCTTTGTCCTTCCGGCGATCGCTGCGTAGTGTTCAGCTGCTTTGAGGCTTGTAAAAATATTGACAGCACCAAACACCGTGTTTATTAGGCGTCAATACTGCGATAGTAATGTTAGATGTGCACCTGTGCTTTCTGGCCTGCAATGCTAATTGCTTCCCTGCCTAGCTCGTCTGCGTAGAGTTATATGTGCTCCTGCGAAGTTTTTTTTTGCAGTATACGCTAATAACGAAATATTGTGATAAAATAGAAACACACGATTTACATATAGGGAAGATGACTACTTTAAAATGAGTTAAACCAAATCATGCAAGGCCTACATTAGTTTTCCTTGTCAACTAAATCGCTGTCCCTGTCCAGCATCGGAAAAAGCAAACCTCGTACTCAACCGCATTAAGTCCTGTGAAAAATAATGACAGTACCAGAAGTGTGTTTATTACGCTTTAGTTCAGTTCAGTTCAGGCGTTCAGTCGTGTCCGACTCTTCGTGACCCTATGGACCATGTCACGCCACGCTTTCCGGTCTCTGACTATCTTCTTAACATCACACAGCTTCATCTGCAATGCCTCGAGAATGCCATCTAACCATCGCGTTCGCTGCCTACCCCTTCTACGGCGACCCTCAACCTTTCCCAACATCAAATCTTTCTCTAGCGACTCCTCTCTTCTCATCAGATGACCAAAGTAGCTGAGCTTTAACTTTAGAATTTGACCCTCCAATAAGCAGTCAGGGTTTATGGTCGACAATATCGACTGATTTGATCGTCTGGCAGTCCAAGGAACTCTCAAGAGTCTTCGCCAGCACCACAATTCAAACGCGTCAATTCTTCGGCGGTCAGCCTTTTTCCCAGTCCAACTCCCGCATCCATACATCACAACTGGAAAGACCATAGCACGGGTTATACGGATCTTGGTTGGTAGACTAATGTCTCTGCTCTTTACTAGACGGTCAAGGCTAACCATTGCTCTCTTTCCCAGAAGCAGGCGTCTCCTAATTTCATGGCTGCAGTCTACTTCTGAGGTAATCTTGGCGCCCAAGAACAGAAAATCTGTCACAGCTTCCACTTCTTGTCCATTGATGCTCCAGGACTTGATAGGGCAAGACGCCATGATCTTCGTCTTTTTAATGTTCAGTTTAAGCCCAAACTTCTCACTCTCTTCTTGTACGCGCATCAGAAGTCTCTTGAGTTCCACTTCGCTTTCTGCCATTAAAGTGGTATCATCCGCATATCTAAGGTTGTTGATACGTTTTCCAGCAATCTTCACTCCAGTCGAAGACTCGTCCAGACCGGCCTTCCTCATGATGCACTCTGCATATAGGTTAAATAGGCAGGGCGACAGTATGCAGCCTTGCCTCACCCCTTTCTCAATCGGAAACCAATCAGTAAGGCCATGCCCAGTTCTGACTGTGGCTTCTTTCCCTTCATAAAGGTTCCTGATGAGACAGATGAGGTGAATTGGAACTCCCATCTCTTGGAGAGCTTGCCACAATCTGCTGTGATCTACACAGTCAAACGCTTTAGCATAATCAATAAAGCAGAAGTAAATGGGTTTCTGGAACTCTCTTGCTTTTTCCATGATCCAGCGAAGGTTGGCAATTTGGTCTCTAGTTCCTCTGCCCTTGCGAAACCCAGCTTGCACGTCCGGAAGCTCCCGATCCACATACTGCTGCAGCCTTCCTTGCAGGATTTTTAACATTACCTTGCTAGCATGCGAAATAAGCGCGATCGTGCGGTAGTTGGAACAATCTTTGGCGCTGCCTTTCTTTGGAATGGGGATGTAAACTGACCTCCTCCAATCCTGTGGCCACTGCAGGGTTGTCCAAATCTTTTGACATAATGTATGCAGTGTGTTAACAGCGTCGTGGTTGAGGTTTTGAAGCAACTCAGCTGGAATACCATCAATTCCGCTAGCCTTGTTCTTAACAAGGCTGGCTAAGGCCCATTCAACTTCATTCTTCAGGATGCCCGGCTCGAGATCAGTAATCACAACCGTCCTATGTTGGGTTTGCACATCCGGGTCCTTCTTGTACAGTTCTTCTGTGTATTCCTGCCACCTCCTCTTTATCTCTGAGCCTTCAGTGAGGTCCTTGCCTTGTCTGTCCTTTATCACGCCCAGCTTAGCACAGAAGCTTCCTTTGATATCTTTGATTTTCTTATACAGAGCTCTTGTGTTCCTTAATTGGCTGTTGTCCTCAACTGCTTGACACTGTATGTTCAGGAAGGCATTTTTATCTCTCCTTGCTATTTTCTGAAAATCCGCATTGAGAACCTTGTATCTTTCTCTTTCCCCCATACCTTTTGCCATCCTCCTTTAGTAAGGTAATAATACTAAATGTGCACGTGCATTTTCTGGACTGCGATGCTAACTTCCTTCCTGGTTAGCTCGTCTGTGTGGTATGTTACATGTACTCCAGCGCAGTATTTTTTGTTTCGCTAACTGCGCATTTCTGTGAAAAAATAAGAACAAGCTTTGCCTATTGTGACGATTATTTTGGAGTGATCGAAACAGAAAGATGCAACGCGTATATTGTCTTTCCTTGTTTTTCAAGTTAAAAAAAAATAACCTTTGTACGACGCGCTGAATCATTGAAAGTAACAGCTGATACCAAAATTGTTCTCCTTCATCTGTAAATCATCTGTAAATCAATCTGGCAATCTGGCTTCTGAAGTGCTATCAGTGACAGGAGTCATCGTGAACATTTTTCCCTACTTGTGGCAACTATTAATCACACCACTTCTACATAGTACTCCTGTAGCACAATTGCTGTGGTGAAATGTGTAAATAAACGCTGGTGCCTTCTTAAACTTTGTTTTATTGCAGTGTAGACTAGCATTGAAATTTTATATTACCATTGCCGCTTGCGGAACAGTCATGCAGTTTTTCGAGCCATGCGCAATTTCTTAAAACTGCCTGACATAAAATGTCTATAGCGTTGGTGTTTTAGCCTAACAAGTATCCTAAGATCACTTGATATTCTTGGTAGATGTCGTCCTTACAAGTAAATATGCGGAATATGCACGCTTCATGCTTAGAAACAGTTGTCCCGCTAGCGAATAACAGCGCTCCCGCCTCGCGCCGACGTTCGTATCCGTGCGACCCGTGCTCCTCAATGGATGGATGGAATAAAGGAGCGTCGCCTATGAAACGGGGTGGTAGCAGTAGCTATCATGCTATTTTCTACCTATATCTTAGCTATTGATTTCGATTGGTTAACTGAACCATATTTTATTTATTATTTTTTTTTTCTACATTACTAACATCATGTCAGTTCTCTGCTTTTAAGCCACCAATCTTCAGTCGTTTTTTGCTAGTTTTCACCGCCGGTTTATTCACCCGGCCACTGGTATCACTAAACCCCAGAGCTTCAGGAACAGTGACTGCGCCTGCATCAACTTCCGGATGGATCCCATTACATTCGAGTATAATATGGTCAATTGTTTCACTGGAGTTACCACATGCAGCACATGCGTCTTCTCCATTGTTAAATTTCTTTTTGTAGCTGCTTGTTCTAAGACACCCTGATCTAGCTTCAAAACGTAGGGCACTGCCTCTTGAGTTATCAAAGAAATCTTCCTTCCTGGTCTGCATTTTCCACTTTCGGTATAATTCCACACTCTGTTTCTTTTCCATCGAATTTATCCAATTTTTACCTTCTGTGTTTTTCACCTGTTGCTTTCACCTGCTCTTTATTTCTCCGTCCTTGTGACTAGCATACCTACTAGTCAGTTCTCTAGTTCGTTTCCTCCATTGTGAGTGAACGCGTTTTAAGTACAGGTATTTAAATACTTTAGCTGCCCATCTGTTACTGTCCAATTTCCTCAGGCGTTGCTCACATAATATTTTACTCTGAGCTTCCCGTACCTCGAAAGATGCCCAGCCCATATCTCCCTGTACCGCCTCATTTGTGGTTTTGCCGTGGGCACCTAGTGTTAATCGTCCAACGGATCTCTGATTTATTTCTAATGACGACTGTACCTCTGATTTTAGGCACAAAACCGCATTAGCGAAAGTAAGTCCGGGCACCATAATTCCTTTCCAAATACCCCTCAAAACCTGATACCAATCCTTCGTTTACACATACCCACAGATATTTATATTCTGCTACTCTGGGTATTTCAAGGCCTTGTATTTTAAGACCCTGATTAGTTGAGCGGTTGAAAATCATCAGATATGACTTAACTGCGCTGAAACTTAGGCCTAGAGCGTCCCCTTCGTCTCCGCAATACATAACTAGAGTTTTCAATTCTTCCAGACTCTCAGCTAGCAGCACAATATCGTATGCATACTTCAAACCGTGGAGGCGCTGCTCTACTACCTTTCCGCCCAATCTATATGACAGGTAAAACTTAGGTTACTAGGTTACAGCAGCGCTGATAGAGAACAGCCTTGTCTTAATCCTTTGCATACTTTGACATATTCCGTTCTTCTTATCCCTTCCCACGTAATTTTTACTTTCTTATCCTGATATATTCCCTGTAGGAATTATATTATCTCATAACCGATACCTACTTCTTTTAATATGTTCCACAGGAGTTCCCTGCTTACGTTGTCGTACGCCCCGTTTATGTCCAGGAAGGCCAAATACAAAGGACGGCCCCTACGTCAGTGGCGCCTTCAGCGAGAGAAGCGGCAGCGCCGCGCAAATTCACCCGACGGCGCCGCTCTATATTGTTCGCGGGGCGTGTTGACAGGCACAGAGTATAAAGGAGGCTATGATCAGTAGGAGCACGCAAATCTGCCAGAACATACACAGTCTACCGGCAAGCATACCTCAGCCAATTAGGATTTAATGGATTCCGCAAGACCTTCTAAGTTTTCAAATTTGTGCGGGTTCTATGACCCGCCTTTCCGCCTCGACCTCGTCATCACCAAACCTCCTCAAATCGGATAATGCTATCCTTTTCACTGCAGATCTTAGAGGGGAACGGTCCCGCGTCTTTCGCTCCCCTTCGACTAGGCGCGTTCCGCGTCAGTCGCCTCTCAGAGCTCGGCGAGAGCGGGTGCGTGCGGCGCTCGCTCCGGCGAGCTCGTGCGTTCCCGCTCTCGCCGCGCTCTCGTCAGCCTTGACCGTCCCTCACGCATTCGTGCGTCCTGCTCGCCCCCTTCGGGGGTTCAGTCCTCCCTGCTCCAGCCCGCTGGTGCGCATTCCTTGGGCCATCGTCCCCATCTCGCTGGCTTCTGCCAACCTTCCTGCTGCCGTAGTGCACCGGACCCGTGACTTCCTTCGCGCACCTCGTAGCTGCTGCGTGAGAGGTGCGACCCAGTGCTGCAACCGACTACAGGATCACCGGACCCTCACAGTGCGCCCCTTCCGCCCTCGAGGCGTCGACCCAGTGCTGTGCCGGTGACCTGATTTCCCCGCGGCACTCCCCTCGTTGCCTCCACGTTTGCGGCGCGCCCCTGCGTTGGACCGGGCTCATGGCTACCGCGGCGGCCCACTGCACCTCCTCCGTGGGCGCATCCCTGCTGGCCACTGCCAGCCTGCCGCGGACTTCACGGTCCGCGGGCCCTGACGCACCCGCGTCCCCTGCCGCTTCTGCGGTTCCCCCGCTGCTTCGCCAGCATTCCCGTGGGCCTTGAGCTCACGGCCCTCGATGCGCCGCCTTGCCAGCGGTTTCTCCAGCGTCAACCGCCGCACCTGTGCCACGGCAGAGGTAAATCAGCGGTCCTCCCTGCTGCCGCCCGGATTCTCCAGCGACACAGTTTCCCGTGGGCTTCCTGCTCGCGGGCCTCGGCGCGCTGTCTACGGACGGTCTCCACAGCGCCACCCGCCGCACTGCTGCCTTGGCAGCAGTCTATCGCGGTCCCCTCTGCTGCGGCGGTTGCCCCAATCGCCGTGGTGTCCTGCTGTAACTAGCAGTCCTTCCTGTGCCTCGCAGAGGCGCAGTACCAGGCTTCGCCTGGACCACCCGCAAGCGCTGCTGCACCGGAGGCTGCGCACCGACCTGCCGACACTCATCGGGCTGTTTGCTTGGTGCGGGCCACGACGACAAGACGATCTCCCCCCCCCCCCCCCACCCCTCCCAACATCCCACTTCCCCATCCCCCGGACACCAAGAGTGCCGCCGCGATATTAGGCCGGCATAACCCGTGTCCGGTTCCCCCCCACCCCCTCGTGAATATCCCAAAGTTCCCAACCAACCATAATGCTACCCTTCTTCTCACAAGAAAGGAACACCCCCGACGCCGTAAACGTGCACTCATAGCTCCATGTGAGGTAAACCTCTACCGCAGTCTAACTCGTGCAGAAGAGGTGGCGCTTAGGAGGATGCGAGTTAGGGTTGCCCTAACACCTGCACGCTCAATTTTGTCCATGTTATACTTCCGTATATCGGCCACCTTGCGCTTATTGATTAGCTTTGATATCTCGGCCAATTCGATCTGGTCTGTTGGATTGGAAGCTTTCATACTCTGGCGTTTCTTAATCAAATCTTTCGTCTCCTTAGACAGCTTACCGGTATCCTCTCTAACTATCCTACCGCCTACGTCTACCGCGCACTCAGTAATGATATTTCTGAAATTATTGTTCCTTGCCTCTAGGGTAATGTCGCCATCCTCAGTTAGAGCTGAATACCTATTCTGTAGCAAGATCCTGAACTCTTCTGCCCTCCCCCTCACCGCTAATTCGTTGATGGGTTTCTTTCTTACTAATCCATTGCGTTCCTTCTTCAGATTTAGGCTAATTCGGGACCTCACCATCCTGTGGTCACTGCATCGCACTTTGCCGATTACCTGGACATCCTGCGCAAGGGGGGGTTTGAACACATTATGAAGTCAATTTCATTTTTAGTCTCTCCGTTAGGACTTTTCCATGTCCATTCCCGGTTCTTCCGTTTGCTGAAGAAGGTATTCATGAATCGTAAGTTATTGCGCTCTGCAAACTCAACTAGTAACTCCCCCCTGCTATTCCTAGAACCAAAGCCATAGTCGCCTACTGCCTTGTCTCCTGCCTGTTTTTTCCCTACCTTGGCATTGAAGTCGCCCATTAGTACAGTATACTGCGTTTTTACTTTTCGCATTGCCGATTCTACATCTTCATAGAAGCTTTCAACTGCCTGGTCATCATAACTACATGTAGGTGCATAGGCCTGTACAACCTTCAGTTCATACCGCTTATTAAGCCTAATTATGATGCCTGCAACCCTCTCATTAATACTATAGAATTCATCTATATTACCCGCTATATACTTATTGACAAGGAAACCTACTCCTAGTTGTCGCCCCTCCGGTAAACCTCGATAACACAGTACATGCCCGTCCTGCAGTACAGTATATGCCTCATTCGGCCTCCTAACCTCACTAAGCCCTATGACATCCCATTTCATGCCCTCTAGTTCCTCTAACAGCACTGCTAAGCTAGCTTCACTAGCTAGGGTTCTAGCATTAAACGTTGCCAGGGTCAGTTTCCAATGGCGCCTGTCCAGCGGAGCCAGGCTTTCTTAGCACCCTCTGCTGCGTCACAGGTCTGACCGCCGCCGTAGTCAGTTGTTCCGCAGCCGCTGGTGACTGAGGGCCGGGGTTTTATGGAGCTTATCATAAAATTGAGCATGCTGTAAAAAACGGGGGAAGCCTTAAAGCGGTAAAGAAGAAATTGGGCATAGGCAAAAACCAGATGTATGCGATAAGGGACAAGGCGGGCAACGTCATCACTAATATGGACAAGATAGTCAAAGTATCCGAGGAGTTCTATACAGATCTCTACAGTAGCCAAAGTAGTCAGGACCATAATGAGATTGGCGGTAGGAAAAACAGTCAGACGTTCCACCAGTGACGAAGGACGAGGTCAAGACAGCACTAGAAACTTTGAAAAGGGGGAAATCAGCTGGAGAGGATCAGATAACTACAGATTTGCTGAAGGACGGGGGGGATATCGTGCTAGAAAAACTGGCCACCCTGTATACGCAGTGCCTGGTGTTATCGACGGTACCGGAACCATAGAAGAACGCAAACATTATCCTCATTCACAAGAAAGGGGACTCTAAAGACCTTAAAAATTACAGACCAATCAGCTTACTGTCTGTTACGTATAAGGTATTTACTAAGGCAATCACTAATAGAATCAGGACAACCTTAAACTGCAATCAAGCAAAGGATCAAGCAGGGTTTCGGAAACGGTACTCTACTATCGATCGTATCCATACCATCAATCAGGTGATAGAAAAATGCTAGGAATATAACCAGCCCTTATACACAGCATGCATTGATTACGAAAAAGCATTTGACTCAGTTGAAACCTTGGCGGTGATGCAGGCATTGCGAAATCAGGGGGTAGACGAGCCGTACGTGAAAGTTCTGGAAGATATATATAGTGGCTGCACAGCAACCATAGTTCTGCATAAAGAAAGTAACAAAATTCCCATAAAGAAAGGTGTTAGGCAAGGAGACACAATCTCCCCAGTACTATTCACAGCTTGTTTAGAGGAAGTATTCAGAGACTTGGAATGGGAGCAGTTAGGGATAAGGGTAGATGGTGAATACCTCAGTAATCTGCGATTTGCTGATGACACTGCCTTGCTAAGCAACTCGGGGGATGATCTGCAAATAATGATTGATGACCTAGACAGAACAAGTAGAAAGGTAGGCTTGAAAATCAATATGCAGAAGACTAAGGTAATGTTCAGCAGTCTCGGGAAGGAACAGCAGTTTACATTAGGCAGCGAAATACTGGAAGTAAGGCGAATATGTCTACTTAGGACAGGTAGTAACCGCAGATCCGGACCATGAAAAGGAAATAACAAGAAGAATAAGATTGGGATGCAGCGCATTTGGTAAGCACTCCCAGATTATGTCTAGCACCTTACCGGTATCGCTCAAGAGGAAAGTATACAACAGTTGCATCTTGCCTGTACTCACCTATGGGGCTGAAACGTGGAGGCTAACCAAGAGAGTTCTACTTAAGTTGAGGACAACCCAGAGGGCTATGGAACAAAAATGGTAGGGGTAACATTAAGAGATAGAAAGCGTGCAGAGTGGGTCAGAGAAATAACTCAAGTTTCCGACATTCTAGTGGAAATTAAGAAGAAGAAATGGACATGGGCAGGACATGTAGTGCGAAGAGAGGATAACCGATGGTCGCTGAGGGTAACAAACTGGATTCCAAGGGAAGGAAAGCGTAGCAGGGGGCGGCAAAAAGTTAGGTGGGCGGATGAGATTAAGAAGTTCGCAGGGGTCAAGTGGATGCAGTTAGCACAGAACCGGGTTATGTGGAGAAATATGGGAAGCACAGAACCGTGTTAAGTGGAGAAATATGGGAGAGGCCTTCGCCCTGCAGTGGGTATACTCACGCTGATGATGATGATGAACACCTGCACTGACTCGAAAGCGACCTCAGATTCGAGGTTTGGATCCCGACACTGGTTTCTCCGTCTGCAAGTCGGAGATACAAAAGCCTATATCCACCACCTGCTGTAGGAATGTCCAGTGCTGAGCCGACGCGGTTACGGCATTTGGTGGCCGCTGGCATCTCCCCCTATAATCCGCCGTCATATGGCGCTTGGACGTAGGGACGGCATCATCGTTCACTTCTAGACTTCATTACATCAGCCAACCTTTTTCAATTATTTTATCATGCACTCCATCCTTCATAACATTCTTTTAATGCTCCGATGCAATAAACACGGCAAAAAGGTCCACCCGGTGGCAGGATTCGAACTCAGTACCTGGTTTTTCGAAGCTAGATTCGCTAACAACCATTTCACGTAAATTTTTCCTCTCGATTGCATGAGAAAACTTCCCAATTACCAAAACTAAAACAGCTCATGCCTGAAATCACCGTGGTTCAGCGGGCTTGCACCGGGCTGCAAGCCCGTTGAAGCCCAGTAGTAATCTACCATAACAAATATCAAAATTCAGGGAAGCACATACAAGCATCGAGATGCTGCACTCAACAAGGTGGCTCTTTTAGGGCAGGATACACTTCCCGCATCGAAGTGCACTGCTCTCGAAACAAATACTTCGTTGATCGTGGTGGTTCAGTATGGCGCTCCCTCTTTCGTATTTGCCATTAACTAAACAGCCCCTTCGGCATAAATAAATCATAAGGCACACCATAGTTATTACTAGCAGGCAAAAGACGAATACTGTAGATGTGATTGCGACGTCCTTCTTTAGTGTCCGAGGCATATGTTCCAGAACAACTCAGCATCACGGCACTAAATAAAGCTGCGGTCAAAGGCCTATGGCTGGTCACAGAAGTGGCAATTCACCGGCCACGGTACACACATCTGCTTGGCGTGAAGCCATGCCTTAACAGGGAACGTTGATGTGTGCAGCTTTTTCATTTTTTTTTCGAACACTGAATGCATATACGGTTAACACGGTTTAAAGCGCTAGTACCAAACTCCTGATAAGAATGCCGATGCAACGGTATGAAGAACAAAGACTCAGTAAGAACCTCGGTCATCAGCCTTCTGGATAGGCTATACAGATAATCTAAAAACAAGACTCGCAATGAGGAAGTTGAAGGCCTCCGCAACCGCCTTAAGGGATCTCCACAGAGGTGCTTCATGGGCCTGTTCAGTCGGTGCGTAAAGATAAGTGAGAACTAAGACACATAGTTGGCACGGATTCTAAAAATGGGTTGTTTGCCAATTTCAAAACGTAAAAATGCGAAACTAGCTGCTGTACGAGCAAGTGAACGAGATCTAATCAGACACTCTATTGGATGAAACAGGGTATCATCCAATAAAGGCATGACAGTGGGCATGGGCATGGTGGCACCGCTACAGGCATGTGGATCACTAACCATTTCGTTTTTCTGCTTCAGGCTATCCCTGCCTACCTGCTGACGTCTGGCGGCCCCAACCGCACCACGTGGCCCCAACCGCACCAGTGAAATCCCTCCGTGTCCCCCAACCGAGTGCTGCTGTGACTGCTGTGCCGCCGCAACGGATTATCTTCGCCAAGGCACCCCGTCCATTCTACTGAATAGCATCATCCACGCCCACTTAGCGATACTCCGGCATCCGCAACGTCATTGACTGCAGGCCTACTTAAAGGGAGGCACCCCGTCGGGGCGGCACAGTGGTTACGGCGCTCGACTACTGTCCCAAAGGACGCGGGATAGAATCCCGGCCTCGGCGGCAGCTTTTTCATGGAGGCGAAAAGCACGGCGCTCGTGTTCTGCGCGATGTCAATGCAGGCTAAAAAACCCCAGGTGGTCGAAATTTCTGGAGTCCTCCACTACGGCATCTCTCATAGCCTGATTTGCTTTGGGACGTTAAATTCCACATACCCACCAACCAACTTAAAGGTAGGCGATAACCGGAATCTGCCATCGGGCATGGTGGCACCGATATAGGCATGTGGATCACGAACCCTTTCGTTTTTTGCTTTAGGCGATGACGTATATTGTTACTTTAGTAATGACGTATTCTTGGTGGTGCTGCCGTGCCCATTGAAAATGTGTCTGATTACCAGCAACTCCCTCGTGTGTTTAAAAGGCCTTTTGATGCTTGCTGGCGATACGGAGAGGAATCCGGGTTCTACCATTTAGGATGTGCTAAATACGAACGCTGGCTCAAGACGTCATTTCAATTAGGGCGGAGAACAAAGCAGTCAATGAGTCATTGGCTGCTAATAATGTGATGCTCGATACGCTCACTCAACTTGAAAAACGAACGTCTGAGGTCGAGGAGAAAGTGGCAGTTCTTGAACGTATGTTATGCCACCTCGTGCGTCAGGTGGACGATCTTGTGAATCGAAGTAGGCGTTTGAACCTAATCATTTGTGTCCTGGCAGAGACGGAAGATGAAGCGGTTGATAGCCTTGAAAAAATTGTGACAGAAGATGTGATAAATGCTAAACTTGGCATGCCCATCGCAGGTGTGGAAAGAATACATTGTATAGGGCCAAAGCAAGCAGGCAAAGCCAGACCAGTAATTTTCAAAGTGTTTGATTCTAGGGACAAAGCAAAAATCTTAAAAAACTGTCGGAAGCTAAAACATTCATCAATATTGGTTAGCGGAGATTACTCGCCGAGGCTGAGGAATATTAGGAAAATGTTGTGGGAGAGCTGCAAGCAAAATCGAGATAATAAAGAAAAGGGTTCACTGAAGTGTGAAAAGGTCAATGTGAATGATGACCTTTTTGTCTGGGATGAAAGTAAAAATGACAAGGTACCCGCAGCTAAAAATTTCGTCAGCCAAAGCAAGGAACGATACAACCCCAGGGAAAAAAAAACAGTGGTAAAAAAACACAAATGCGTGCAGTATTGCAAGCAAGGTGATTGATTTGGAGGCATTCGTTCTTGAACAAAGTCCCGACATTATTATGCTTTGCGAAACTTTGCTCTCTTCTTGTGTTTCCAGCGAATATATATTTCCCCCAGGATACTTAGTTATACGCAAAGACCGAACTACCCGGGGTGGAGGCATTGCAAGTTCAGTCAAAGATAACATATTCTGCGCGCTGCTGAAAATGGTATTGATATTGCGGCAATCTGGTTCAAGATAAAGTTCAATCAAACCAACTACTTTCTTGGCACAATGTACCGCCCACCCAACGCAGATGCTCTTAACTTGCTAATGCAATACACGCAACGCCATGTACCTGCGTCTAAAATAACGATCTTAATTGGCGACTTTAATTTATCTAGCATATCGTGGGAAAAATTAGATCCTGGACCAACAAATAGCTATAATGCAGAAGCACTGCTTGAATTTAGTTTAGTTTAGCTTTAGTTTCCGGCTGAGCCACATTACACATGAACCGACACGTGTTACACCAAAAATCAACAACACCCTGATCTAACATCGTAAGCGACAGTTTTCCACCCCAAAATATTACTAAGTTGTCGAAGGCATCTCAGACCACAAATCAACCGATAGAAAGAACTTTCTACACTTCGACAACCGAACCAAACACGCAAATAGATATATTATTGAAAACAAATGCAGACGATGTCTCTATTCACCACTTATCCTACAATTACTCAGTATACTCAGTGCTTACGCACACGCCTCAGTTACAGTCAACGATACTAGAATCTACAATTAAAAATGACTTGTCGCTGGTAGCAAGCTAAGTCAGATGTTGCAAGGAGATATATCACAAAGCATCATGGAATGTAAGATCTATAACGCAAGGTAAACTGGAGTTCGTCAAGAGAAAAATGGACAGACTGAACATTGATATCTTGGGTATCAGCGAGCTCAAGTGGACCGGAATGGTAGAATTTAATTCCGGCGATCATTATGTCTTTTATTGTGGGCACGAATCAAGGAAAAGGGTCGCTCTCGTAGTAAACAGAAGAGTGGGCAAAGCAGTGCTAGGATAACCCCCAAAACGACCGAATGATTTCACTTTGCATCCAAGGTCACCCTTTCAACATAACAGTTATCCAAGTCTGTGGACCAACCACTATTACTGGGGAAGCTGACGTTAAGAGATTTTATGCCGACCTGCAATGCCTTTTAGACTACACTCCATCATCAGGCATACTTTTTCTCATAGGAGACTGGAATGCTAAGGCGAGGAGTGAAGACATATCCGGAATTACAGGCAAGTTCGGTTTTGGTGAACCAAATGAAGCTGGGCAGAGGCTAGTAGAGTTTTGTCAAGGAAACAACCTGAGCATAGCGAATACTCATTTTCAACAGCACAAGAGGCGCCTGTACACATGAACGTCTCCGAATGGTTTGTATCGGAATCAGATTGATTATATTCTTTGCCGGCAGAGATGTAGAAGCGCTATACATGCAGTAAAAACAAGGCCTGGGGCCGATTGTGGCACCGATCATCAGCTTCTTGTTGCCACATTTGCATCGATTGAGGAAAACGCAGAAAACTAGAAGGTCTTTAAGGTATCATCTGGATCAAATACCATCAGAAAATGCTGCGGAAGTGAGGAATCGAGTTCAAGAATTAGATATAGAAGACAGAGAGCCTGAAGAGATGTGGACTGATGTGCGTGATATAATACAAGAAGTTGCTTAAAGTAGTTAAAAAGCAAAAGAAATGCAAGAAAGCAAATTGGTTATCTGAAGAGGCTTTGCAAATAGCTGAGGAAAGGAGGTTGGCAAACGTTATAGGGGAAAGAGAAAGATATAGGGTTCACAATGCGGATTTTCAGAAAATAGCAAGGGGAGATAAGATTGCTTTCCTGAACATACACTGCCAAGCAGTTGAGGACAACAGCCAATTGAGGAACACAAGAGCTCTGTATAAGAGAATCAAAGATATAAAAGGAAGCATCCGTGCTAAGCTGGGCGTGATAAAAACAAACCAGGCAGGGACCGCACTGAAGCCTCAGAGATAAAGAAGAGGCGGCAAGAATGCACAGAAGAACTGTACAAGAAGGACCCGGATGTGCAAACCCAACATAAGACGGTTGTGATTACTGATCTGGAGACGGGCATCCTGAAGAGTGAAGTTGAATAGGCCTTAGCCAGCCTTGTTAAGAACAAAGCTAGCGGAAGTGATGGTATTCCAGCTGAGTTGCTTCAAAACCTCAACCATGACTACGCTGTTAACATTATTTATATATATTGTCAGCAAATTTGGACAACCCTGCAGTGGCCATAGGATTGGAGGAGGTCAGTTTAAATCCCCATCCCAAATAAAGTCAGTGCCAAAGATTGTTCCAACTACCGCACGATCGCGCTTATTTCGCATGCTAGCCAGGTGATGTTGAAAATCCTCCAAGGTAGGCTGCAGCAGTATGTGGGTCGGGAGCTTCCGGACGTGCAAGCTGGGTTTCACAAGGGCAGAGGAACTAGAGACCATATTGCCAACCTTTGCTGGATCATGAAAAAATCAAGAATGCTCTAGAAACTCGTCTACTTCTGCTTTATTGATTATGTGAAAGCGTTTGACTGTGTAGATCACAGCAGATTGTGGCAAGCTCTCCAAGAGATGGGAGTTTCAATTCACCTCATCTGTCTCCTCAGGAACCTGTATGAAGGGCAAGTGGCCACAGTCAGAACTGGGCATGGTCTTACCTATTGGTTTCCGATTGCGAAAGGAGTGAGACAAGGCTGCATACTGTCGCCCTGCCTATTTAACCTATATGCTGAGTGCATCACGAGGAAGGCCGGTCTGAACGAGTCTTACGCTGGAGTGAAGGTTGCTGGAAAACGTATCAACAACCTCAGATATGCGGACGATACCTCTTAAATGGCCAAGTGAAGTGGAACACCAGAGACTTCTGATGCGCGTACAAGACGAGAGTGAGACGTTTGGGCTTAAACTTAACATTAAAAAGACAAAGATCATGGCGTCTTGCCCTATCAAGTCCTGGAGTGTCAAGGGACAAGTAGTGGAAGCTGTGAGAGATTTTCTCTTCTTGGGCTCTAAGATTACCACGGAAGGAGACTCAGCCATGAAATTAGGAGACGCCTGCTTTTGGGATAGAGAGCCATGGCTAGCTTTGACCGCTAATAAAGAGCAGAGACATTACACTGCCAAGCAAGATCCATATGACTGGTGCTATTGTCTTTCCAGTTGCGATGCATGGATGCGAGAGTTGGACTGTGAAGAAGGCTGACCGCCGAAGAATTGACGCGTTTGAATTGTGGTGCTGGCGGAGACTCTTGAGAGTTCCTTGGACGGCCAGAAGATCAAATCAGTCGATATTTTCGGCATAAACCCTGACTGCTCATTGGAGGGTCAAATTCTAAAGTTAAAGCTCAGCTGCTTTGGTCACCGGATGAGAAGAGAGGAGTCGCTGGAGAAATATTTGATTTTGTGAAATGTTGAGGATCACCGGAGAAGGGGTAGGCAGCGAACGCGATGGTTAGATGGCATACTCGAGGCGCTGCAGATGACGTTATGTGATGTTAGCAAGATAGTGAGAGACCAGAAAGCGTGGCGTGATATGGGCCATAGGGTCACCAAGAGTCGGACACGACTGAACTACTGAACTGAAGTGAACTGATAAATAACCTCAAGATTAAAAATAGTACAGAATATAACCCATGGACATATAAAACGCAGTATATCAAGTCTGCGGAGAGCGAAAACCAAGCACCCAGCGAATCACTACCAGGAGAAGATGCATGAACTATCAAGTACATTAAGACATGCTGTTAAAACTGCTACGTATAAATACGTAAATGGTACAAAAAGAATTTCATACGTCCTGCTCCTAACAGTTTCTTGCGCTGCATAAACTCGTACAAGCGCAATAACTGCAAATTATCTGAAAGAGAAGCATCTCATAAAGCAAGCGAATTCTCAGATTACTTCGATTCGATATATACAGTTGATAATATCATTAGGCTTCCTATGCCGCACCTGCAAAGAACCGCTGGACAGCTAGGGGAATTATATATAACAGAAGAAGACATATTCTTTTTACTGCAGAACATTGACGTAAAAAAAGTCTCGGGTCCTGACATTATGCCATATCAGCTTCTTAAATGTATGGAGAATGAATTGTCTACACATCTTCTACTTCTCTACAATAAATTCTTGGATACTAACGACATACCTGACGAATGGAAAACAGCTAAAGCGATTCCAATACATAAATTTGGAGACATTAATAACCGCGCAAACTACCGCCCGATTTCTCTAACTTGTACGGTATGCGCGATCTTAGAGCATGTTTTACTCAAGAACATTATAACTTGTATAGAACAGAATGAATTACTCAACAAAAATCGGCATGGCTCAAAAAGGGCCTGTCCACAGCAACAAAACTTCTAGACACTTTACATGAATTAGCAACGGTGATTGACATGCGTGGTCAAACCTATATGCTATTTTTTGACCTTTTGAAAGCTTTTGACCGTGCCTCCCATTTAAAGCTAATCTACAGAGCAGAAAATTTGTTTCGGAACTAAAACGGTTACTACTTGGATAGCAGCCTATCCTTCTGATCGCACAAAATTCGTACAGATCGAAGGATGCTCCTCCGAATGTACGAAAGTTACTTCTGGGTTCCCACAAGGCACAGTCTTAGCACCGATTCTTTTCCTAATCTTTATAAATGACATATCTAACGACATTGACGGTACTTTTCGGATGTTTGCGGACCATTGCATAATATATAAACAAATTAATAGTCAACAACATCAAGTTATTCTAGACTATGCCCTAGAAAATGTACGACTGGTGCAAAGAATGGCAGATGGCACTTAATCTAGAAAAAAAGAGTAAAGATGTCTATTTCAAAGAAGACGAAACCGCTAGTTTTTCCCTACAATATTGCAGACCATAAAGTAAACGTTGTCAGTCAGTTTAGGAATAATCATATCATCTGATTTAAAAATGGGACACGCACGTTTCATATGTGACCTCCAAAGCGTTTTCTCCTCTGTGCTGGCTAAGACGTTCCTTGCAGTTAGCCTCACTCGAAACTAAGCTGCTTGCATATACATCCCTCGTGCGATAAATCATAGAGTACAACAGATTATGCAGGTTTCCTCACGCAAAGACGGTTTGGTTTTGGTTTGTGGAGTTTAACGTCCAAGAGCAAATAAGGCTATGAGCGACGCCGTAGTGGAGGACGCCAGAAATTTCGACCACCTGGGGTTCTTTACCGTGCACTGACATCGCACAGCACACGGGCACCTTCTTTTCGCCTCCATCGAAAAGCGGGCGCTGAGGCCGGGCTCACACAAAGAATTTAATTACCAAACATGAAAGCATCCAACGCAAGGCCATAAGGTTTGTCTACAATAGGGACAAGGCGGGCAACGTCATCACGAATATGGATAACATAGTCAAAGTGGCCGAGGAGTTCTATAAAGATCTCTACAGTAGCCAAAGTAGTCAGGACCGTAATGAGATTGGCGGTAGGGAAAAACAGTCAGACGTTCCACCAGGGACGAAGGACGAGGCCAGGAAAGCATTAGAAACTATTATAAAGGGTGAAATCAGCTGTAGAGGATCAGATAAATAAAGATTTGTAGAAGGACAGGGGTGATACCGTCCTAGAAAAACAGGCCACACTGTATACGCAGTGCCTGGTGTCATCGACGGTCCCGAAACCATGGAAGAATGCAAACATTATCCTCATTCATAACAAAGGGGACTCTAAGGACGTTAAAAATGACAGCCCAATCAGCTTACTGTCTGTTACGTATAAGGTGGTTTCTAAGGTAATCGATAATATAAACAGGACAACCTTAGACTGCAATCAAGCAAAGGATCAAGCAGGTTTTCGGAAACGGTACTCCACTATCGATCGTATCCATACCATCAATCAGATGGTAAGAATATGTTTGGAATATAACCAGCCCTTATACATAGCATTCATTGATTACGACAAAGCATTTGACTTAGTTGAAACCTCAGCGGTGATGCATGCATTGCGAAATCAGGGGGTAGACGAGCTGTACATGAAAATGCTGGAAGATATACATAACGGCAGCACAGCAACCATAATTCTGCATAAAGAAAGTAACAAAATTCCCATAAAGAAAGGTGTTAGGCAAGGAGACACAATCTCCGCAGTACCATTCACCGCTTGCTTAGAGGAAGTATTCAGAGTATTGGAATGGGAGTAGTTAGGGATAAGGGTAGATGGAGAATACCTCAGTAATCTGCGATTTGCTGATGACATTTTCTTGCTAAGCAACTCGCGGAATGAACTGCAAATAACGATTTATGACCTAGACAGGAAAAGTAGAAATGTAGGCTTGAAAATAAATATGCAGAAGACTAAGGTAATGTTCAACAGCCTCGGGAAGGAACAGCAGTTTCCATTAGGTAGCGACGTACTGGAAGTATTAGGCGAATATGTCTACTTAGGACAAGTAGTAACCGCAGATTCGAACCATGAAAAGGAAATAGCAAGAAGAATAAGATTGGGATGGAGCGCATTTAGCAAGCACTCGCAGATTATGACTAGCAGCTTACCGGTATCGCTCAAGAGGAAAGTATACAACAGTTGCATCTTACCTGTACTCACATTTGGGGCTGAAACGTGGAGGCTAACCACGAGAGGTCTACTTAAGTTGAGGACAACCCAGAGGGCTATGGAACGAAAAATGGTAGGGGTAACATTAAGACATAAGAAGCGTGCAGAGTGGGTCAGAAAAATAACTCAAGTTACCGACATTCTAGTGGAAATTAAGAAGAAGAAATGGACATGGGCAGGACATGTAGTGCGAAGAGAGGATAACCGATGGTCGCTGAGGGTAACAAACTGGATTTCAAGGGAAGGAAAGCGTAGCAGGGGGCGGCAGAAAGTCAGGTGGGCGGATGAGGTTAAGAAGTTAACAGGGGTCAAGTGGATGCAGCTAGCACTGAACCGAGTTAAGTGGAGAAATATGAGCGAGGCCTTCGCCCTGCAGTGGGGATTGTGAGGCTGATGATGATGAGGTATCGCCGACTTGTCTCTACCTCCTAACTTCTTAGACAGGCTGGTCTTAGCACTATTACTACCCGAGCAAAAAATACACGACTTAAGTTGATTTACCTTCTTCTAAATGGATTCCTTAAAATTGACCGCAATATATACATTTCACTCTCACCACATAGAACTGAATGAACACGACATTCGAAGCATCTAGTCGAGTATCGCGTACACAGCGACACGTCCATGTTCTGTTTTAACGCGACAGCGTTAAGGGTCCCGTGTACCAGAAACGTCGGTGCCATCGTCGGCGGCCACCGTTCCGAGTCGTCAGGCGTTGGCCGTGAGCGAAAAATCACAGAAGCATTATTGCATAAATACGAATAGGAAAAATCGCCGGCCTCCGGAATCGAACCTTGGCTGCCTAGGTGCAAGACGAGCACGCTAACTACTCCACCACGCCAGCTACATGTTAAAGGCGAGTCTATTGATTGCGGTAAATGTCTCTTAGAGAAATGTATTGTGGCTTATAATAATAATTATGAACATGTAAATTACAGAACACGCAGTTAGGCGAGTGGCAAATTACTTTTCCGCTGTACTTCCTCTTCGGTTGGCGTGCGCGTAGCGCCATCATGGGTGTGGCGCACGGAATAAGATAGACAGGGAAAGGCTTCCGTGTTCTTCGCGCCAGCTCGGATCGGCAACGATGTTGCCGACGAACTACGACTGCAACTTGAGGCCCGCGCGTTTCGGAAAGGTGGCTGGCAACTCTTCTACGTCCCGGAAGGATTAATAAATAAAAATGAGTAACTTTGCACAAGTTAACGAGTGTTGTATCATGTGAACTACATCTTTGTGTCACTCAAAAGCGCGACAAGCAAATGAGTATATGGTGCGAACGGGGCACGATAACACTATCGCGTTACATTATTAAAGGCGAAGCTTAGGCGTCCTCCAAATTTCTTTCCTCTGGCGGTCCGCAAATGGAAGGATTTAGCTGATGAAATGGTTAATTGCTAGTAGAAAGTTTCAGTTCACGGCTCGAAACTATTTCTTGAGAACCCTATATGTGTATAGCCCGATCTTTGTACAAATATTGTGAAACATGTGCCTTAAGGGTGATTTTATTGTACCATATTGCTCGTATTGCGTTGTATCATATCCTTTTCTTCTTTTCTATTTCTTGTTTCACACTGCCATATAGAATTGTGTAAAATGTTAACAAGTGTGGACCGCCAACATTTGTCATTTTTTGCTTTCAATTTATACCCCAAACCTGCCACAACCTCCGCAAGGAGGTTAGCAGTATGTATGAAATAAAAATAAATAAGTAACATGCATTCGCGCATTAAACAATAATATTTAATGTAATTAGAGCGTAGTTACTAATTCACATACACCCTTTTGGTCATCGCGTTTTGGTATGTAGAGACTTCGACTCCCGCTTTTAACGATTACAACTTCTTCAGCCCTGGAACTCGCTGTCTGCTCTCAAGACTTGTGCCGATTATTTGGTCATACTCTGCTACCGCGGAAGTATTTTTCGCGCAATCCTACCGGACATGATATGTGTGAGGCTTCACAAACGACAACGTAAGCACAATCCCCCAAGTAAATTTCGCTATATGTGAACACTACAGGAAGCGTAGCGAAGCGAAGGCTTCAATCCTACGCGAGGCAAAAAAGAAACCAAAAGGGGAAAAACTTGTAATATATCATAAATCACTAGTGGGGTTATTTTTTTCTCTCACAGATGCCCGTCGCTCGTGACGCTGCTTTTTACTTGACCGGTACGGGGTAAGCGGCCGCGAAAGCGCAGGTCTTTTTTGGAGCCTCCGATTAAGCCAAGAGTGAATGTTTTAGCAGATCTTGCCGTGTTAGAGCACATTCAAGAAACGTTTGGAAGACTGTGATGGCAGCCTACATTATTGAATTCATTTTTCAATTTTACTTTGTTCGTCAGTGCATAATGTGAGGATCATATGCTGCGCCGATCGTGATCGCTAAGAAATATAGACACGGATCTGAACTTTCGAAATGAGAAAAAACAGCCTTCGGTTTAAATATTAGGGCTCAATGGTTTCAAAGGAAACAGCGCGAACTGAATTAATATTTTACATTTGCACCCAGTATCTCGTATCCCAGATTCTGGAATTGCGACTGCTTCCAAAATGATACACGGACAAGTGTACCCTTCGGCGTGCCCAACGCTTCTTCGAGGCATACCAGCGGGGTACCCAGTGTCATACAGAAACTGCCAGCGTTTTCTCCCATCGAGCGAGTGCAACCAGTGCCTTCCCATCAAAGATGTAGTACATCTCCCTTTTCACTAGCGTCATTGGGAAAACCCAATTCAAACAACATACTGGTCCCGCACTAGAATGAGCAGGAGGAAGCTGTTTTTTTTTTCAACAGGGTGTGTATGATGTCAAGCATTCGAATTATTCATGGCACCAACAACTTGACAGCTGTCTTGAGAGAAACATGCGCATGAGGAGTGAGACAGAAACCTGCCCCACTCAAAGTTTTAGGGTGAGCTGACCCCAGGGACATTGCCATCGACTTCACTGTTTGAGAATCCGCGAAGCCCGAAGAAACACTTTGCACTTGTTCTGCATTCCACTCGTAATGACGCCTATAATTCATTTCATTATCCAATCAAGAACGCACCGTTCGATTTTGCATGCAATTCTTCGTGGCTGACTTTGATCTTGAAACACTTGTGTTTCCTTTTCAGTGTTGAGACAGGTCATTGTGTCCGACATTACGAATAATTTTAACATTTCCCACAAAATTCCTCATTGCCATTGTATAGAGCTGTTAATAGTTGGTCTCTATTCTTAAAAGAGTGGAGAGTGAAGTCGATAACAACGTTCCTCTGGGAAATATATCTGGGGCAGCCTATCTGTAGGGATTTTCTGGGTTCACAATAATCTTTGTTTGATGTCGCTTTAGGTTCCATTCCTGAATCGCATGTTTCTGCTCAGATAGCTGGCAGTTTGTGAGCGCCGTTAATAAATCATACAAACGCCTTACACATAGCTGCCCTATTGCAAAACTAGCTTCCTCCAGCGTCTTCCAGTGCAAAAGCAGCATGCTTTTCGCGCTGAGTTTCTTTTAGTATGTTAGTGATCAGAGAGATTCACTGAATAATTGACAGGAAGACAGTGGGTGATATGACAGAATAGTTAAAACGCTGTGATTTCCTTTTGGACGCTGGGTGCATCGTTGGTATCGTCTATGGCACTGGGTGAAGCCTACATGAAGCTTAAGCTATGCACTGCTTAAAAGTAAAGTTTCTTTTTTTCGCGAGAAGCACATGATGTTTCCTTGCTTGAGTGGGCGGCGGAGGGGGAAGAGTAGTTTTCGGTACAATAAGGCTTCCATTTTACCTCTTCGTTTTAAAATATCTGTGTGATGTGGAGAAAACATATAACAGTGTTCATGTTATTAACCTTCGTCGGCGACAGTTTCGACACCACAGTTTGAGGAATAACTGGTGAATACATAATGACGGTTAAGTGTGGTATGATAGTGCAATTTCTTAAGGCGCATTTCGCATTCCTCAAATATTTTCCTTGGGCTAATGAGATATTTGAGACAAATATTTGTACATTACAGCCATGTAGTTCTGGGCCAATACTGAATACAAAGGACTGCTGATCATATCAAATATCTCTCCATAACTTTAGGTTTGCTCTGAAATAGGGCCAGGACAATAGCGACAACTAAAGTAATATGCGGACGGTCAGTAGGCGATGTCATGCACAAGCACCGTCAAATCTTAAATTTCATAGAACATTGTTCTCCGCATTCTACAGGCAGTTAAATATTGCTACGTGGTGGCATGGCAAGCGATGGAACACAGCGACACAACAGAAACAGAACAACGTGATGACATGACGATGACATATGCTTTAATGGCCAGCGGGCCTGGTGAGAGCGCTCCGCCCCGCGCCACTCTCCGCTTCGTCATATTCGTAGCAATATGGAATACCTAATTGAATTTCTGAAACTGCGGTGGGCTTATATTTACCACAGATTGAAAGTGAAACTTGTTCCACACAGCCGTCAGACCATCAACTAAGAAAAAGCCAACCGAAAAAAATGCAAAATCGCACGATACTGCGCGTCCTTCGCAAGTTTCGGACTGATCAGGGTAGTCAAAATGAGATAAGGGAATTATGAGCTTCAATCATTCCGTACTGCGAACATTGATCTACACAATGCCTTTGCAGCATCCGCGAGTTACACACCGCGAGAGCTGGAAGAGCGCCTAGCCGTCCGAAGGGAGCACGCTGGTACAGCCGGAATACGAGGCGCCCAATGGTAGTGCGGCACGTCACCAAATATGTCGGCGCTATTCTCGTGTGGTATATTCCACCATGTGCTATCTCATTCTCTCAGCTGCCTTATCGGCTTCAGTGCCTTTACTAAAGATTTATAATTTTCCCTCAGCCTTCTCAGCGCCCTGCGGCTTCGCTGATAGCGGCTTGGTCGCTAGGGAGTCGCTGACGAAACCAACTCTCTGCTTCCGAGAACATATGCGTGTCGACATAGAAACGATCGCCGTTGTAAACTCAACCGTTTTTAGCTTCTATTCGTGAGGTAGCAATATAAATGACTTGAAAAATTCGTCATTAATTTGCCTCGTTGTCTGAGATTGGAATTGCAGTGTAAAGCTGATCTCATCCATTATTACAGTGTGCGCGTCTTACGCGTTCTCTCACGTTTATTACAAAATTTATGTTCAAAGATTGCACTCCTCTGTTCGTCTCTTACTGAGCACGCCATGAGTCCAAGATGAAAAGAACTCTCTAGCCTTTAGTGACGTCTTACGCACCGCATGAGAGCGAGGGGATAAGCTGCACCACGGATGTTATAAACAATGTTATATTCAGTCCCTCATTTAACTGCTGTTCGCAAAAAATGCTGAAGTTTGTTTCTGCTGTAATTCGATATAGTCCCTGGGGCCACAGAACAGGTGTCTTGCTATTATATATATTGTAGTTCCCATATGAAATGAACTCGTCTCCTTGATTTCAAAGTTGCTTTCTTCCCTTTGTCTAGCTCATGCAGGGGTTTTCACACTGTGGCTATTCTTTAGAATTTTAACATCACCGCTGGTCACAAATTAGTAAAGTAATGAAAAACATCATGCATAGAATTGTGTCCCTGCCTTTAATGTGCACGAAAACACACTTCACATCTAAAGTGTTTCCTATACACATATATAGTTGAACGGCATACTTATTTACGACCCCGCAGTTGGTTCCTAACCTAAAAAGACTGTTGTGGAATGAACATTTGTTTTTCCAGTATATATTCTTCTTCAGCGAAGCTGAACACAAAAAGCATAAAGCACTTCGGCGCGCGAATTACCGCTTTAGAACCACGTAACCACATATTCTAGTACTCACTCTGCAAGACCTTCAAAGCTGAGAATAAAAAGCAACAAAATCACAGCTGAACTCATTTCTGGCATCAGTTACTGGAGTGCGCTTAGACATCAGCCATCGGACAGCCTGTGCGCTGCGTTTACACTGCTCATAATATTTCTAGCGCTCGGCCTATAACCTTCGCGTTAAAGGTGAAACTTCGCTCCTCAGAAGCTGCGACTGATCGCATAAAATATGCGCAATATAAATCGAGATTTCATATATTAGGATTCAGACGCATTTCCGCAAGCCTGAGTGTTATCGGTGCAATTTGCAGCATGTAATATATTCAACAAGAGCTCCACTCACGCACACCTGGTGCGAAATTTGTTTATGAAAAATTTTCAGTCCTTGAACGTCCGCACCCACTTTGAATAATCAAGATTTTTGTAATTTCCCAGCAATCCTACTCTTCGCAGTGCGCGAGATTCTTCAGTTGTCGTCACACGACAACAGAGTCTCAAGTGAGATCCGGAGGCAAAAAAAAAAATGCACTTCTTCAAAAAACACCTGGTTCACTTTCATAGCCTTTTTAGGAGGTCCAGTACAATTCTTAGAAATAGAGCGGCGTGAATAGAAAACAATTACGGGGCATGTTGACGATCTAAAGTATGCAGAGGCGTGAGCCTTTGACTACCACTCTCACTGCACTCTGCTTGGCCACTGCTTGGGTTTCATTTGCTGACTCTTGCTGCTGACTGTCAATAGCGCCGTCATTGCACGTGCACAGTTGTGGTGGCTGCCAGATGTCGGTCGAAGTTTGCGTACGAGCACACTGCGCATGTGCAGTGCGTGCGTTTAAGATGCCTAATAACTTAGTAAATAACTAATTATTATTGACTGAATAACTAAACATTATAATCAGCGTTCACTGAAAACCAATTATAATTACCAAATTTACACATTATCATTGACTTATTACTGCTAGAGTTACCTAGGGTCACAAACATTGATTGATTGATTTATTGATTGATTGATCAGTCGACTGATTGATTAAATATCATCACTAAAGCTACCCTAATCCTTCTGAAGCTTATTGACAGCTACCGCGGAAGCACGCACGGACACGCCGGCTAGTCATCCCATCACCCTAATATTGCATACATAAGCTGTTTGGTTCATGATGCTTGAGGCTCGCATATATGGAGACCAAACCATACGAAAAAGTTATCCTGATACAAAACGGCAAGTAGAAATATTGCAGCTGCAGCGATTGAGGTGCAACGAAATTTAGTAGGTGCAGCGGTGGCGCAGAGATAGAGCACCCACCTCGCATGCAAGAGGACCATGGTTCGAATTGCCGTGCGGCGCAATTCTCCCTTGGAATTTAAAAACAAAATCTCTGTGTGGATGGAATTGCATAAAATCATTTAAGGTTTATTTACAGCTCGCTTAGAGAGTGTAATAAAGACATGGAATGGAAGCAGCTAGGCATCAGGGTCGATAGAAAGGCACTCCTTCACCAGAGCAGGAGTTGGCAGCCCTAGTACAGTAATTGGCAACAACCTTCCATGATTAGTCCTACAAAACCTTGGCCCTCAGTCACCACCTACTGCCGAGTATCTGACCACGGCGGCGGTGAGAACTGTGACGCTGCGGAGGGTGCTACGAATTCCTGGCTCCAAGGACAGGCCGCCATTGAAAAACTAACTCTGGCGACGTTTAATGCTAAACCATATATCTGTTGAGGCTAGTTTAGTAGTGCGCTTAGAGGAACTAGAGGGTATGCAATGGGATATCGTAGGGCGCAGTCAGGCGAGGACGCCTAATGAGGGATATATTTTACTGAAGCATGGCCATGTACTATTTATCGAAGTTTAGCGAAGAGACGAGAACTATGAGTATAGGTTTCCTTAACAATAAGGGTGTAGCTGGTAGTATAGATGAATTCTATATTATTAATGAAAGGGTAGCCGGCATCGTAATTAAGCTAATAAGCAGTATAAACTGAAGGTTGTACATGGCTAAGCACCTATATGTAGTCATGATGACCGTGCAGTTGAAAGCTTCTAAAAAAAATAGGATCCGCAATGCGGAAAGTAAAAACACATTATACTATACTGATGGCGACTTCAGTGCCAAGGTAGGTACAAAGTAAGCTGGAGACCACGCAGTGGGCAGCTATGGCATTGCAATGAGAAATAGCAGGGGGAGTTACTACAGTTTGGTTTGCTGAACGAAATAGCTTACGAATCATCAATAGCTTCTTCACGAAAAAAAACGCAAAAACAAAAACCGAAGTGAGCATGAAAAAGCCGTAACGGGGAGACTAAAAATGAAATTTATTTAATGCTGTGTTCGAACGCCGTCATTATGCATGATGTAGGGGTAATCGGAAAGGTGCGGTGCAGTGGCCAATGGATGGTAAGGTCTTGAATTAATCTGGATTTTAAGAGGCAGCAGAACAGTGGACACGGCGGCCTGGCCGGGATGCTGTCGCCTCAAGTGCCTTTGTTTGTGCCGGTTTTCGCATCGCTCCTGGTCCTTGTCTCCGACACACCGACAGGGGTAAAGACCATCGGACAGCAGAAATCGTATTCTCAAGTCGCGGTCAACAAAACTATGTGGCGGCTTCCTGGACTTATCGTCGACGCCTCTCGCCGTTCACAGAGTATGGCCGATCATCGCCTCGTGGAAAACGTCCTCTGCGCACCTTCGATGAGCACAGTGACGTCACACCACCGACATATGTCACGGAGCCTGCCGGCTATAGATATGCTGCCCCGACCAACTTTTACCAGTAGACACGGGGGCCCTGCCGTGATGATATCACCTCAAGTGCCTTTGTTTGTGCAGCTTACTGCAAAAAGATACGGTTTTCGTAGCGACCATCTCTTTCCAATTGTGCTGTCGTGTGCACAGGTACTGCTTGATTGTGTCAACGACTGGACGTATCTTGGACTCTTGCTCTTCCTAATATACATTAATGATCTGCCTAGTAACATTGTTTCTAACATCCGGCTATTTGCAGACGATTGCATCATCTACCTTCCCATCAATAACAGTTCCGATTATCGCATTGTTCAAGATGACCTTAAACGCGTTGAAGCCTGGTGCGACAAATGGTTAATGTCTTTAAACACTAATAAAACGTCATTACTCTCTTTTCATCGACGACAACACTATCAACCACCCTCCAGGTATGTCATCTGTGGCTCCGAAATTTCGCCTGTCCAATCATACAAATACCTTTGCATCACAATTTCTAACACATTTAATTGGTCAGCATATTTAACGAACATTGCTAACAGAGCCAATCGCAATCTTGGTTACCTCCGTCGAAACTTGCGCCTCGCCCCTGCCTCGATTAAAGCACTAACTTACCTCACATTCTTTCGATCTAAGATAGAATACGCATGCTCAATCTGGGACCCTCGTCAAGCTAACCTTTTTACCATCCTCGAATCAGTTCAAAATCGCGCAGCAAGATTTATTTTTTCAGACTAAGCTCACCTTACTAATCTCAATTTGAGACGTTGCATCTTTAGGCTTTGCCTTTTTCATAAATTTTATCACACACCACTTGATGTTTCAGTGATATTACCAGCTCATCGCTTCGCAAACCGCACCAGCCATCCCAAAGTTGTCTACCCTCCCCCAGCGCAGACTACAGCTCATCTTCGCTCCTTCTTAAAAACTGCTCCGGACTGGAACAATCTGCCAGTCGACTTCGCGCACCGCTCCAATTCATCTCAATTCAAGACAGTCATCGAATCTATTTTCAAATGAACTAGCAGCCCACCCCTCATGTAATATATACCCTATTCCTGGGGCACTTGAGGTATTGATAATAAATAAATAATTAGGCTGTCTTTCATTAGTATGCATAGTGCCGAAGCTTTCAGGAGATGCAGAGGTAAACCCTGGGCCTGTTTCAGAAGCTATCCTAAAAGAAATTCTCAAAACTCAAAAACAAATATTGGCCGCAGTTCCTGTAATTCAAGAAAAACAAACGTCGTCTGAGGCAGGTATAGGGAAAATGCAAACAAGACTCGATTCCATCGAAGAGAAGCTCGTGTTCATACAGGAATCCCAAATAAGGCTATCTAATATTGAGACTAGTATGAGTGATTGCCAGGCGGAAATCGCTGCATTAGCTAAACAACTTGATGGCTTAGAAAATCGGTCCCGGCGGAACAACCTGATTGTAAGAGGCATGCTGGAAGAAGAAAATGAAAACGACGAAACATTGCTGAGGAAAGTAAACGACGAAGTTTCTGAGGCAAAACTCGTAGAGAATATAAGTACCATTGAGAGAATACACCGTCTTGGTAAGCTTTCTCCGGGAAAACATCGCCCAGTTATCCTTAGGATTGGTGATTTTAGGGAAAAACCTAAGATTATGAATAATTGCTACAAGCTTAAAGGAGGGCAAATAAGCCTTTCAGGGAACTATTTAAAACAGTGCGTTATGTAAGGGAGAACCTCTGGAATTCCACTGTAGACGAAAGGAAAAACGGGGCCAAGGTTAAGAAGGTAGCTGATAAGATGAGTGTGAACAAAACCTTTTACGCCTGAGACGAAACTACAAAACAAAGGTACAAACGTCATGCCCTTCTGGGAGTAGCGATTGACGCAGGAACACAGGATCAAAACCGTTCAAAGTCATAAATGGTAATGCCAGAAGCATAATAAATAAAATTGTCGAATTAGAAAGCATAATCAGTGAATATGAACCAGACATAGTAGTAGTCACCAAAACGGGGCTGCATACGGATATACTCGACATTGAAGTTACTCCTCCTAACTATAAAATAGTAAGAAAGGACCGAGAAGACACAAGTGGGGAGTTGCAATAATTATCAAGTACAGCATCTGTACTTCCGTATGTAAATGGCGTAGAAGCGCTATGGGACAAAATAAAACTATATAAACAAACAGTCTTCATCAGGGGTGTTTACAGGGCCCCAAATGCTCCGTTAGATGTTTTGGTAAATCTACGAACCTTTATGGACTCTTACCTGCCTCAAGATAGTAGGGCGTTCTTACTGGGAGATTTCAATCTACCCGGCATTGAATGGTGTTCGAAATTACCTGGAACCCGAGAAGTGCTTAGTTGTGAGCAGTTACCTGATCTGGCGTTCTGTCATAATTTAGTTCAAGTTGTATCTGATTACACAAGGATGTGTCGTACAACATCATATATACTGGATTTGATTTTTGTTTCTGAACGTATAGAAACATCTCTCTGGGAAAGTGAAATCTTGGACGTCTTGTCCGATCATAGGATGGTATTGTTATCCTTAAAGGCATCGCCAGATTCCACAGGTACTTTGTGCAAAAAAACGTTTCTTTTTTCATGACGCATTAGCGTCATGAAAAAAGAAACGTTTGAAACGTAATGATGCTACCGTGGTTGACTGCCTCGATCATTCATATGAAGGTTTTGTGCAGCTGTATGACTCTGATGCTAGTACTGACCAGCTATGGGAATTTTTGTGGAATTAGCAGAGGGGTGCCTTAATCAAGTTGTTTCTAAGAAATTTAAGAGTACCAATAAAAGGATCCCCTGGATAACTACAGACATTCTACATCTCAAACAAAGAAATAAACGTAAACGTAAGGCTTTCTCACATAACCCAAACCCTTAAAGTAAACTATGTATTCGCTGCATAAGCCAGGACTTCAAGAGACATCTTAAAGGGCAGCTGCATCACTTTTTAAAAAGAAAGAGTTCGGAATACAGATATACAGTTTACGACCCCCTGAACACGAATACGACGTTAAATTTAGTCATAAGTGACAGCAAACTACTTTTTAATCAGAAAAACCTGCACCAACGCCTTGGGGCGTTTTGAAAGTGGCGCTCATGCCTGTGATTGGTCAAGTGCGCCGTGACGTCAATGACGGCGTGCCATTAAGTGGTAGCGGCGGTCCAAGCGATTGTACATGCACGCACGTGCTTTTCTGTGGATGTATGCCGCTGAACATGCAACGATCACGCTGCTCAGGGGAATATGATATTGAGCCGTACTTGTTCGAACCAGCGGCGGCTTCGGAACAAGGTGACACTGGCGGCAGCGGCGACATGACGAGAGAGGAGACAGCGCTAACCTTTTCCCGCATGGGAAATTCACACTGGTACGTACCGCTGCGCTGCACTGCTGTATGTGCCTGTGATCCGCTCTCAATTGAACATATCTGCGTTACTCGTGCCCTAAATCTCCTGCCAGACTCGAACGAAGCACTGTCACATCAATGCGCTTGATGTGACGATTGTAAACAAACGAACTCATCCAGACGAGCCGTCGCCCCAGTTTTGTTGCGTGAATTTAGTCATTTATATGTCAGCAAGAGCAGCAAAAGTCATGCTCTCAGCTCCCGCAACCTCGAGTACGTATACATTTTAATCTGGCGGGATTTAGCAAATTAACGCGGGAACGCGGTATAGACGAGAAGCCACGCCGCTACCTTGCTGCGCGCGCGCAGTCCCATTTAGAACACCGGTAAAAATACCGAAACGGTAGGACAGCTATCGGCAGTCACGCGCTGCCATGTCGCGAGTTTAGCACACTTCATTTAGCTGCGCCTAACATCGCGGCTTCGACCACAGATATCATGCTGCCCCGATTTCTTTTCTTAATTGGGATAGTTGAATTTCCCAAGAGTTCTCCAAGAACCTGAAAATAAGAAAATGGCCATAAGATATAAACATGAGATATGAAAATTTACAAAGCAGAGGCGAGTTTAGGATGTGCGTTCTCCTTTATGACATAGGTTTGTGACTTCCATTTTAAAACGTTCATACTTGGCATGTGCAAGCAGAATCAGATCGCCAAGTGCAAAACGTATAGAGGTCCAAAACTGCTCGTTTTCCTTAACAAAACTTTTCACGAGCAAATAAGGGCTGCCTTTCCATTTGTCGATTCAGCAATGTGATGAATCTTTCTGCATCGCACCGGTAGCCTAATAATGAAAAAAAAAAAAACAGTCCTACTCTCTCACAGTTTTCCAGCCGCGTCAGCGGGCGCCAATGCTGAATAGTTTTACTTTCACCTGTGCCTTCATCTTCCCGGCCACCCATCTGCCCCACAGAACAAAAACGCAAACAGAACAGAAGAGCAATATGATATATTGGTCCTCTTACCTCGAGTTTTCTTCTTTTTGCGAAAGCAGCTCTTGGCGGCGGAGAGGTGCTCTTATGTGCGAAGACAGAAGGCACAGCACCGGTTTTCAAATCGCGCAGATTTGATCGGTATCCCAAAAGATCGCATCAACGACAAGCTTTGGTGAAAATCACTGTCGCGAAAATGATCTGAGCAGATCGCCGACGATTTTGTTGGCTTGAAATCCTTCCTCTTGACCGCGGCAACCCGAAGCGCCGATAGCTTGCGCTCCTTTGGGAATTTATGAAACGCGACATCTTCTCGGCCGCCAGTGTTCGTGCAGCCATAGACTGCGCAGAACAACGGCATGGTCATTCTTTTCGTGAAGAACGGTGCAAGATGCACTTAAAAAGCTTGCGGTAACGTTCGCAAGAAGAAAACAAGCGCGAGACAAGAAAAAGGTTGCACTGCGTAGCCTGCAAGCGACAGGTGATGCACGGCCTGCTCGGGCAATAGAAGCGGAAGAGAGGTAGAAGCCGTCCTTGACGTCACTACCGCCTGTCGTACACCTGTCGTCTGCTACTGACATCACCCCTCCAGCGCTGTGCACTGTGGAGAAGCCTGAACGGGGTAGCAACTTTAATCGATGATTACGTCACTATTTCAAAAGCTAAAGCCAAAATATTTCGTATACTTAACATACAAACCCTGCAGATTAGACCCTCTGAAGCGCATCAAATTCTAAAACCGGTGCAGCTTCCCTTTAAGGAATCAAAAGAGAGATTCTATAATGTGATGCTCACGAAATTTCTTCGCGAGTCGCTTGGTAAATTTTGGCGCTATGTAAGTCCGTCAAAGATTCTGCACCATGGTGTGACTTAGGAGAACGCTCATAAACGTGCCATACATTTTAATCTATATTTTTCATCTGTTTACACCCTGCAGGGTGGTGCGTATGTTCATGTGGAAAGGCGAATTTATTCCTTGCTCGTCCATATTGCAGACTCGTCATCAGTTACAGATATGAACGTGCGCCATAAGGTCGGAAGACGTGCAGCGATTGTTGATTGTAATTCCCGCATGCGCTCAAAGGAGCTCATGCAGAGATCGAAATGCAAAATAAACTTTGATGCTCATTTCATTCGAATTTGAAAAAGGCTTTCTTGTTTTTAATTCTTGATTTAATTTATCTGGGACTCCGCATGCTTATATAAAACTTTGCCTTTTGAACCTTGCATAAACAAATCCTGATCAAGGAGCCCATCCAATTCCTGTATCATTGTACACAGGACCTACTCACAACTTCAATAACTCCTAATAAATATCCCACATGTGACATAAAGGAGTTATACAGGAGTCTGAAAAGAAGAAACAGGACCTATATGCATATCCTGAGCGTCTTCCTACTAGTCCTGAATGCTTCTTTATGGGTCATTTATGCCCCATTTCGGCTCCTGCATACTCCGATAATATTTAATACAGGACCTATTAAAACCACAAATAGGTTTTTTCAATATGGCTTCTACTACTCACTTACAAATTGATGAGCAAGGTGTTCTAAATCTGCTATTACATATTGACATCAAGAAAAGCCAAGGTCCAGATCGTATCCCTAGCGAGTTTTTATATAGGTACGCTGAATGGATATCAAAATGCTTGACCGAAATATTTCATTCTTCTTTTACTAGTGGATGCTTTCCAACTGACTGGAAGCGAGCAAGAGTAATACCAGTCCATAAAAGCGGAAATAATTCCGTTAGCAATTGTCGTCCGATCTCGCTCACTAGTACAGTTTCGAAGTTGCTTGAACATATTGTCAGGCATGCGAACAGAAGAGAACAAGGAAGTGCAAAAAGAGACTCTTCGGAATAGAAGTGGAAGAAGAGAAAGCTCACCATATGTTGGTTAGCACATCAGGCTAAGGTGCAGAACCACTCTGTAAATAAACCTTAACAGTGTGGTGGAAGGTGCTGCAACGATCACCATGGATTCCTCTCTACCTCGTTCGAGCCGACGACTCGCTGGGCTCCCCCCTTTGACACCCACAATGATCCAAGACTGCGATGCACGGCAGCCAGGTTCAGCGGAACCCGCATGGCAGCATTACCGTGAGCCGCGGATCTTTTCTGGTAAGGCTGGCCAAGATGTGGACGACTGGCTTACCACTTACCAGCGGGTGAGCAAGTACAATCGCTGGGATGCCACTGTAATGCTGTCAAACGTTTTTTCTTGGACTCCACAGCCCTGACATGGTTTGAGAACCGTGAAGCGTCCCTAACGAGCTGGGATCGTTTTGAAGAGGAGATTCGAAATTGTTTCGGGGATACCACGGCGAAACGGAAATGCGATGAGCAGACTTTATTCCAGCGAGCCCAAGAGCCTGGTGAAACATGCACAATGTACATAGAATAGGTCCTCAAACTCTACAAAGCGGTGAATCCGAGCATGTCTGAAGAAGCCAGAATTGGCCACCTCTTAAAGGGCATCGCGGTGGACGTATATAATTTTTTAATTACAAAAGAAAACTTAGGTTCTCCCACGGCCGTGATCAAGCACTGTCGTACGTTCGAAACTTTAAAGTTGCGTCGCATGACCCCGAAATTCGGCCGTCTGCCTAACATGACCACTGTTGCAAGCGTGTATTCTCACGAGCATTCACATGAGCATCCGCATTTGGCCGACATGATTCGCCAAATTATCCGTGATGAGCTTTCCCGCCATCAAGATGTGAACCGCAGTGCAATCCCATGTGATAGCTGCTCCCTGCAGGCAGCTCCCATGCAGCGCTCTTCGATTCTACCGCTCCTCCTCCCGTTCGTGACCACCGAAACGACTCATATGGCCCTGCCCCCCAGCTCGTACCCACTACAAGGCGCCACTTCCTCCGCAACAACCCCAGCGGCTGGACTTTGTTGATCGCTTCGATCCTGTTCAGATCAGATCAGTCGTTCAGTCGTGTCCGACTCTTCGTGACCCTATGGACCACGTCACGCCACGCCTTCCGGTCTCTCACTGTCTTCCTAACATCACATACCTTAATCTGCAGTGCCTCGAGGATGCCATCTAACCATCGCGTTCGCTGCCTACCCCTTCTACGGCGACCCTCAACCTTTCCCAACATCAAATCTTTCTCTAGCGACTCCTCTCTTCTCATCAGATGACCAAAGTAGCTGAGCTTTAACTTTAGAATTTGACCCTCCAATGAGCAGTCAGGGTTTATGGTCGACAATATCGACTGACTTGATCTTCTGGCAGTCCAAGGAACTCTCAAGAGTCTTCGCCAGCACCACAATTCAAACGCGTCAATTCTTCGGCGGTCAGCCTTTTTCACAGTCCAACTCTCGCATCCATACATCACAACTTGAAAGGCCATAACACGAGTTATACGGATCTTGGTTGGCAGACTAATTAATGTCTCTGCTCTTTATTTGGCGGTCAAGGCTAACCATTGCTCTCTTTCCCAGAAGCAGCCGTCTCCTAATTTCATGGCTGCAGTCTCCTTCCGAGGTAATCTTGGAGCCCAAGAAGAGAAAATCTGTCACCGCTTCTACTTCTTGTGCAATGATGCTCCCGGACTTGATAGGGCAAGACGCCATGATCTTTGTCTTTTTAATGTTCAGTTTAAGCCCAAACTTCTCACTCTCTTCTTGTACGTGCATCAGAAGTCTCTTGAGTTCCACTTTCTGCCATTAAAGTGGTATCATCCGCATATCTAAGGTTGTTGATACGTTTTCCAGTAATCTTCACTCCAGCTAAAGACTCGTCCAGACCGGCCTTCCTCATGATGCACTTTGCATACAGGTTAAATAGGCAGGGTGATTTACGCAGCCTTGCCTCACTTCTTTCTCAATCGGAAACCAATCAGTAAGACCATGCCGAGTTCTTACTGTGGCCTCTTGCCCTTCATACAGGTTCCTGAGGAGGCAGATGAGGTGAATTGGAACTCCTATCTCATGGAGAGCTTGCCACAATCCTGTTACCGAGGACTATTATTTGGACCGTGCTCGTGAACCACCCGTCTGTTACCGCTGTGGTATGCTATCCAGATTCTGCCGCCGCCGGAACCCGGCACCAAGCTACCAGCGCCAATGGTCACATTGCCGTTATACCATGAGTCCAGAAGTCCGTGACCCGACCTATCCCCCTCCTTCAGGCTCCTACCGCTACGTACCACCACGCAACGATTCACCAGTTTCTGATCGCAGCCTGACTCCCGCCGCTCCCGACAATTGCCTTCTCCCCGCCGTTCTTCTCCGCCACCTGGAAACTAGCTTGTGCGGCCGATGGAGGTGCGGTCGCCAGGTCATCGATATTGCCAATTCCTCTACCGGTCGTTATGCTGAAGAACCGCTTGGAAGTGTTAGTGGATGATGTTTGTGTTATGGCCTTAGTGGATACGGGTGCTAGTTTCCGTGATGAGCTCAGATTTTAAGAACCGTCTCGGCCGCAAAATTATGTTTGGTTGGGATAGAACTGTCATATTTCGAGGTGTTGGGGGAGAATCGTTGGTTCCGCTTGGTACTATGTAAATGTAGCGATGGCTGGACACGAGTGTAGAACTGAATTTACGGTGCTCCCTCGCTCTACGCACGACGTTATTGTAGGATTGACTTTTTACAGCAGTGTGGCGCAAGTCTCGACTTCAACAGTGTCGAGATATCAATAAGCCCCAGCCTTCGATCGGCTCTGATAGAAGAATCGCCGCGGGCTGTCCAAGTGTTTTCTGTCTTCGAGGATACCGTCGTTCCGGCGATGCCCGCTATCTTCGTCCCAGTTGTGTCTTCGGGCGCGGTTCCCAATGCCTTCGACGCTCTGGTGGAACCCGCTTCCCTTTCCGGTGCCAAAAAGAGTGTGGTGATGCCCCGCAGCGCTGTTCGAGTGAACGAGGGCCGTGCCACGCTTTGGACTGTCAACCATACCAATGAACCTGCCGTATTGCCGCGTGGTTTGAAACTCGCCGACTTTGAAGAACCCCTTTATATGCACATCGCCGCGTTCAGTGACGGCGCTGCTCGTTCAACTAGACGTCCCGATCATGCTGATTCCAAGTTTCAGTCCATGATAAATTAATCGCTACCCACCAACGACCGCCGAATATTGATGGAGGTTCTTATGAAACATGCGGACGTGTTCGACTTTGCTCGAGATCAGCCACCACCGATTCCGCCTTCCCGCACCCATCACATGATCGACACTGGATCTGCACACCCGATTAGACAGACCATACAGTGTTTCACCTTCAGAACGTAAGATAATTTATTTATTTTTATTTTATTTATTTAGAACATAATGCAGGCCTACAGTAGGCCCAAGCAGGAGGGGCGAAAACATAATATATGCAAAAAGAACAGATTTAGCAAAATTGCAAAATGTTAAATGCAAGTTGTAACACAAAAATACAACAATAAATACAAGGCTCAGATTCAAAATACAAAAAGTAAACGTAGTAATAAATGGCTCTCAAATTAAATACTGTGAAGAAAACATTGAGTCAAAAGAATCAGCTCTGGTTAAAAGATCTGGCGGACACCTGTTCCATTCCTCAATAGTGCGTGGAAAAAATGAGTATTTAAAGGCGTTAGTCCTAGCACTGTAAGGGGTTAATGATTGTGCATGATGATTTCGTGTTTGGCGCGTAGTGTTAGGCTTAAGGAAGGGGTCTGCATTCATAGACAGTTTATGGTTTTTTTAGCTAGAAAAGTAGTTTCAGTCTGAATTTTCCGGCGCAGCTGTAATGTTTCAATACCGTGAGTTCTCATGAGGGTCATTGGTGAGTCAGTTACACGATACTTCGAAAAAATAAAACGGACGGCTTTGCGTTGAATCATTTCAAGGGCCTCGGTGTTACGTTTAGTGTAGGGATCCCAGACGGTGCACGCATATTCTAGTGATGGCCTTATTATTGAAAAGTAGGTTACTTTTTTAAGTTCAGGTGGGGCAAGTTTTAGTTTATGTCTAAGAAAGCAGAGTTTGCGAAAGGCTGAGGAGCATACGTTTGATACATGTTTATTCCAGCTAAGGTTTTTCGTTATTGTAACTCCTAGATACTTGTACTCGCTTACTTCGGTCAGAAGGTGAGATGAAATATTGTAAGGAAATGAGAAGGAAGCCTTTTTGTTAGTTATCTTCATGTATACTGTTTTCTCTAAATTTAGCTTCATGTCCTATTCATCACACCATGTATGTATGTTCTGAAGATTGGAGTTTAGTAAAAGTTGATCATCTTGGCAAGTAATTTGGTGAAATAAAACGCAGTCATCTGCAAATAATCTAATTTGAACAGGGGTAGTCATAACGTTAGTAATGTCATTGATATATATCAAAAAGAGGAGAGGTCCGAGGACGCTTCCCTGTGGGACACCTGAAGTGACCGGCAGGTGGTTTGAATAGCAATCATCAATACAAACAAATTGTGTGCAGTGAGAAAGGTATGAGGAAATCCAACGATTTATGAAATTAGGAAGATCAATAAGTTCAAGATTGTAAATTAGTTTAGCATGAGAATAACATCAAAGGCTTTGCTGAAGTCTAAAAAAATGACATCCATTTGACCAGTGCTATTTAGTACACTTGCAAAAGTATGAATGACAGAAGTTAGCTGGGTGACAGTGGAAAAGCCTTTTGAAACCCGTGCTGATGGGGTGTAAGCTCCTTGTTATCGTTTAGAAATGTAGTTATGTAGTTAGCTATGATATGCTCAGCAAGTTTGCAACATGTGGAAGTTATTGATATGGGACGATAATTAGCAATCAAGGCAGGATCCCCCTTTTTCAGCACGGGCACAATCCGCGCTTTCCTCCAGTCGGAAGGAATGTTTCCTGATTCAAATGATCTGCGGAAAATAACTTCCAGGAACTCTGTGATGGCTTCTGCATAACGGCGCAAAAAAATATTTGGTATCCCGTCAGGTCCAGCGGACGCTTTAGTTTTGAGGTTGAGTAGCATGGAGAATACGCCGTTACGTGAACTCCTGCGTGCAGTGCAAGCGGTTCAAGCTCCCCACGACTTCTCCGCCGGGCCACTTACATCGGGCGACACCACCGAACACACCATATGAGCAAGTGGGTGTTGACCTCATAGGCCCGTTTTCCCGCTCGCCCAAAGGCAATCGCTGGGTAATCGTGTGCGTTGATCATCTCACGCGTTACTGTGAAACTGCCGCCATCCCTTCCGCCAACGCCGCTGACGTCTCGTTCTTTCTTCACGCTGTCGTCCTCCGTCATGGGCCTCCTTGTGTAATTATCAGTGACCGAGGCCGCCAGTTTACGGCAGATGTTGTGGAACAGCTTCAGCGCTATTGTGCTTGCCAGTTGCGTCAGTCTACGCCGTACCATCCCTAGACAAATGGCCTCGTTGAGCGTACAAACCGGACACTGACGTACATGCTTGCGATGTATGTTGACTCGCGGCATAAGAACTGGGATGACATGCTGCTTTTCATTACTTGCGCCTCTAACACCTAGAAGCATGAGACAACTTCTTAGAATCCATTCTTCCTCCTCTACGCCCGTCCGCCTCGACGTTCTCTCGACACAATTTTGCCGTTCTCTCTCGACACCAAGCCTTCTGTTTCGAGCACCCTCTGCCGCGCTGAAGAGGCTCGTCGGGTCGCCCAATCACGCACTCTGGCCTCGCAGGACCGATCTAAGCAGCGCTGCGATCGTCGGCATCAGGATGTCTCCTACCTTCCCGGCGACTTAGTGTGGCTCTGGACACCTCTCCGTAAGCGTGGTTTGTCCCAGAAGCTGTTGTCGCACTACACATGTGTCGCATAAATGGGCCTGCAGGCCCATTTATTGTGCTCAAACGCATCAATGAGTTGATCGAATTACGTCGTGTCTCGCCAATGTTTCCAAGGTCGCCCCTCTCGGAAAACACAGGTAGTTCATGTCGCAAGAATGAAGGGCTGCCACTCTCGCTCAGGACTCTGACTGACAGCCCAGGGGCTTCGTCTGCGAAGGGGGAAATGTCAGGCATGCGAACAGAAGAGAGCAAGCAAGTGCAAAAAGAGGCTCTCCGGAATAGAAGTGGAAGAAGAGAAAGCTCACCATATGTTGGTTAGCACATCAGGCTAAGGTGCAGAACCACTCTCTCAATTATCCTTAACAATATCATATCTAAACGCGTGCTCAACTACCTCGACCAGCATGATATCCTGTATTATCGCCAGCATCGCTTCCGAAAGGGACTGTCCACAACTGCCCAACTTATAGAAATAATTCATGACCTCGCAGAAACAAAAACTTCACGTGGTCAAACAGACATTATATACCTTCACTGTGCGAAAGCATTTGATAAAGTTTTAAACCAAAAATTGTCATATAAGGTTATTGCTGTGTTTAAAAATCAAACACTAACACATTGGTTTTCCGCGTATATATCCTGTGGTGAACAGTATGTATTTGTTAGAGATTGTGAATCTAGCATTCTACCTGTTGCTTCTGAAAAGACACCTTTGAAACCGTCTCCGATGTTATTAAACACATCCGCGCTTTTCAAGCTCTCAAAATGCGTCGTACTGCTCCGAAATTTGGGCGGCTGGCCAATGTGCCTACTGTGGCCAGCCTTGATGACCATACCCAACTACATCTTCCGTCGACTATCCGGCAAATCGTGCGGGGAGAACTTCTGCGGCTCAACCCACTTCCCCTGCACGAATCGGCTGAGGTCTCTCCAAAGTGTATCTAGACGGCCGGTTTCACCACCACAAGCAATTGCAGTGCAGCCTTTCGCACAAGCTCCTGAAGTTTCACCATCTATTGACTATCCGCATATACATTTCGCCAACCGCAATGCGTCGATGCTTGGCGCCCCAGGGTATGACGTCTCCTCAAGTGTACCTCGATCTTAAATTTGATCTACCAGGATACCTATGCAGTATGAGCATTCGTCTAGACCTACGACGCGCCCAGCCATTCCTGGCTCTTATCCACAACAGCATTTTCTACCTTCCCCACCGATATGCTACCGCTGCGGCGTCGAAGGTCACATCGCCAGGTACTGCCGCACTAGGTTCCCGCCTCGCTATAACCGCCCGGCGCCTCCCACAGTACCCAACAATCGGCAATACAGCCCCGTTTTTCAGCAATCAAATACTCCGCGTGGGTATTACCGCAACATTCATAACGAGAATCTACGCGACCATTCCCCTGCATCTGATAGAAGTGTTACTCCACCTGCCTTCCGTGCGTGACGTTCTCTATCACCGCGGCGGCGCTCCATGTCGCCTCGACAGGAAAACTAACCAGCGCGACCAATGAGGGTGAGACCGCTGGAAATGTGCTGTGTGCCAACATCCCTCCAACTATAATGCTCAAAAACAAAATTCGTGTGTTCATTGATGGTGTGTGTCCATTAGCTTTGGTGGATACGGGTGCGACTGTGTCTGTGATGAGTAATCAGTTTAAGCGCTTCTTGGGACGCAGAGTGGTTTGAATATGACCATGCTTCAACTTTTTGCGGTGTGAGTGGAGAGACGCTGCGGCCACTGGGTATGTGTAGTGCGCAAGTGTCTGTGGGTGGTGCAAATTTTCAAGCCGAATTCGTCGTCTTACCTCACTATATGCATGACATCATTTTAGAAATGGACTTTGTTTGTGGAGTTTGTGGAGCTACCGTGGACGGCCGAAGTCAAGAGGTTCATTTTGACGGCTCGCATCTGCCGACTCTGTTTGAAAGTGGCCATAATGAAGAAACAGTTTTTAGTACTACCGAAGATACAGCAGTTCCACCTTTGTCTGCCATGTTCGTCCCCGTGCCCACTCCACACCTTGACCAGGTTTCATTTCAGGCCGTGGTGAACCCTGTTCACTCAGCATGCATGAAGAAAAATGTTATTATTCCATACTGTATGATCTCCGTGCATCACGGTAGTGCCTCCCCTATTGAAAAAACCTATTTGCGGTTTTAATAGGTCCTGTATGAAATAATATGGACATATGCAGGAGCCGAAATGGGGCATAAAGGACCCATAAAGAAGCATTCAGGACTAGAAGGAGGGCGCACAGGATATGCATGTAGGTTTGTTTCTCCTTTTCAGACTCCTTTACCTCCTGTGTATCACATGTGGGATATATATTAGGAGTATTTGGAGTTGTGAATAGGTCCTGTGTACCATGATACAGGAGTTGGATGGGCTCCTTAATCAGGATTTGTTTATGCAAGTTTGAAAAGGAAAAGTTTGATATACGCATGCGGTGGCCCAGCTAAATTGAAGCAAGAATTAAAAACAAAAAAGCCGTTTTCAAATGCACATGCAAGTTTATTTTGCATTTCGATCTCTGCATGCGCTTCTGTGAGCGCATGCGGTAACTACAATCAACAATTGCTGCATATCTTTCGACCTTATGGCGCACGTTCATATCTGTAACTGATTACTAGTCTGCAATACGGAAGCACAGGGAATAAATTCGCCTTTCCGCGTGAGCATAAAATATGCTCGAGCATAACTCAAAACACACGTCACCGCACACTGCACCATTCATTGATAGCTGCATATGAAGAGCAATTTATTTATTTATTTATTTATTTATTTATTTATTTATTTATTTATTTATTTATTTATTTATTTATTTATTTATTTATTTATTTATTTATTTATTTATTTATTTATTTATTTATTCCTCAAAGGTATCTGATGAGACATTACATGAGGGAGTGGGCATTACAGGGCATATAAGTATAACAAAAATCTTAATGAGATGTTTTCAATGATGCGCTTGAAAATTTTGGGGTCGATGATCAATATGAGATGTTTTTAATGAGCCGTTTGAATATTTTGGGGTCGATGACTGTAGCGACTTCGGTGGGCAGGCCATTCCAGTCCTGTGCGGTGCGCAAGAAAAAAGACTGCTGAAAAGTAGTAGTGTGAGCTTGAGGGGGATACACTGCATTAATGTGGCTGGAGCGGGAGATACGGTGGGCTGTCTTTATGTACGTGTTTTCAGATGGCAAAGAATAAAAAAATTTATGAAAAAGGTTAAGACGCGCGATTCTACGCCGTGAGGCTAGGGAGGGTAAGTTTAATTGTGCTTTTAGTGCAGAAATACTCGAATAGTAGGAATAATTTGACAAAATGAATCTTGTTGCTCTGTTCTGAACTGATTCGAGGGCATTAGTAAGGTTATTTTGGTATGGGTCAAAAATAGCATTAGCATACTCTAGTTTGGGACGCACAAACGTTTGGAAAGCAAGTTGTTTAATAGGAGGAGAAGCGATAGAAAGGTTACGTCGTATATAACCTAGAGCGCGGTTAGCAGAATTTATTATCTGGTTAGTATGCTGTATCCATGTTAGGTCACATGAAATATGTACACCGAGGTATTTCACTGATTCAGTTTTTGCAATCTGATGTTATTGATGCAGTAATCGGGAGCAATGTAGTTACGACGGCGGTGAATGGGCAAGTGGACAGTTCTAGAGACATTTAAAGACATGAGCCATGTGTTACACCAGTCCTGTATGCGAGAAAGATCCCTTTGTAACGAGAGAGAGTCAGCGGAAATTGTTATTGCTCGGTAAACGACGCAGTCATCAGCGAAGAGGCGAATATGAGAAGAAATATTGTTAGGCAGGTCATTAATGTATATCAAAAAAGAAGAGGCCCAAGCACCGTACCTTGCGGTACGCCTAAAAGCACTGGGGTTAAGGAGGAAGAATGTGAGTTAGCATACACGAACTGTTGACGGTTAGCCAAAAATCCTCGAATCCAGCTCAGAACGCACGGATGAATGTTAAGACGTGATAATTTCAACAAAAGACGACATTGGGGAACCTTATCAAACGCTTTTTCAAAATCTAAAAATACCGCGTCAGTCGGGATGTTGCTGTCCAGGTTTAAATGTAGGTCGTGCAGGAAAAGAGCAAGCTGAGTGTCACAAGAATGATTTTTGCGGAAACCATGCTGATTAGGATTAAAGAAATTTACTGACGTTAAAAATTTGACAATCTGAGAATATAAAATATGTTCCATTATTTTACAAGAAACGCTTGTTATTGAAATTGGGCGGTAGTTACTCGGCGATGAACGGCTTCCTTTCTTGAAGACTGGGATGACCTTGCCCACCTGCCAGTCACGTGGGATTGAACCAGTTTCGAGTGAATCCTGAAAGATGAGTGACAAAAACAGGCTACATGGATGTTTAGTATTTTTTAAAACTTTGGCGTTAATACCGTCTATACCAGTAGATGACGAGTTCTTCAAGGATTCAATGACTTTAACAATGCCCATGGGATGAAATGTGACGTTTTGCATCAGTGGGTGCGTAAGGTATGGTGTATCCGGAAAAGTGTCATGCGGTTCGTTAGTGAAGACTGAACTAAATGTTTTATTCAAAATATCTGCGACCTCGTTCTCAGGTATAGGAAGCTCGGAGCTGTTAAAAGTGAAATCTGAGTAAATTGATTAGGGTTAATGGTCTTCCAAAAGCGTTTAGGGTTATTTTGCAACATAGAGGGTAAAGTGGTAGAAAAAAACTTACGTTTAGCTTGAGCAGTTGACTTGTCGTATTCTTTTAGGACTGCGTAATATTTCTGCCATGCGTTTGGGCTGTTAGATCGTTTAGCTGAACGGAAAATGCGTTTTTTCTTGTTGTTTAGATGTTTGAGGGATGCGGTAAACCATGGTGATGCTACTTTTTCAGCTATTGTAATTGTGGGAATGTAAAGATGCATAACCCGATGCATCTCTGCTTTGAAAAGTAGCCAGTTTGTCTCGACAGAATTCAGAGGAAAGTTAGCGGCGAAGGTGACGAAATAGTCAGATAATGCTCTGTTCATGCTGGCATAGTCCCCTCTATCATATAAAGTAAGTGTCTTTTTGTTTTTTTTTTTGTTTCTTTTGTGTGTTGCAATGAAAGGAAGTGTGTACAGCTAAATGATCACTCAGACCACGCAGCAGGGTGATAGCAGTAAAGTTATCCGGGTGAGTTGTTAATACAAGATCTAGAATGTTGGACGAGCTATCGGTAACGCGTGTGGGTTCAGTTACAAGTTGCATTAGGCCAAATGTTATACACCTGTTCAAGAAATCGCTGGCAGCGTTGCTTTTAGATAATGAGGAGGCAGGGTTAGACCAATTTATGGAAGGAAAATTAAAGTCACCAAAGAGAAGGACTGGACTATTTGGATACGTTTGTGTAAATGTTGTTAAGGTTTCATGAAGTAAAGGCGTGAAACAACTGTCAGCGTTAGGGGGCCGATAGCAAATACCTATGAGTGTGTGCGGGTGCGAAGAAATGCAGCGAAGCCAGATCATTTCCAGTTGGGATGAGATGTTGACAAGTGAACAATTCAGACTCTTGTTAGTAGCGATAAGTACACCCCCGCCCCGGGAATGATCAGACCGATCTTTTCGGAATATGTCAAAATCTGAAAGGAAAGGAAGAATCTCGGCATCATGAATAGATATGTTAAGCCAGGTTTCAGTTAGTAGCAAGACATCGCATGAAGATGAGCCTAACATACTGCACAAGGAATCGCGCTTTGGAATGACACTTCGAATGTTAGCTAGCAAAAATGATAGAAGGTGACGTTTATGTGAATTCGGTTTTTGACGTTGAGTTTGTGATAGCTACGAGCATTCCGCAACGACTTGATTTGAAGTTTGGTCAAAGCGGTAGGTCTTTCCATTTGCAACAAGTTTGTCAAGCCGCAGTTTGTACCGGAGATTTCTGGCCTTTACAAACCCGATAAGGCGTTTCTGAGCTAGGCGCCTGCTTGGGGCGACACCTTGTGAAACAGCATAACCTGTATCCTTAAATTTCCTGAGAAAATAGTACTTGCTTTTTGTCCTTAAAGTGAGCAAACTTCACAATAATAGGTCTGCATTTCTCAGCTTGGAAAGCCCCAATACGATGCGCACGTTCAATGTCACGCGGTTCAAGGTGAAAGCCTAAGTACTGATCACATTGAGCAATGATGATACTTTCTGATTCGAGCCATGTTTCGTTTTCTTTATCCTCAATGCCATAGAAAACAAGGTTGTTTCGTCTGGATCGGTTTTCTGCATCAATGATCCGGGCAGACAGTACTTTTATCTGAGCAGTGTGTTCACTGGTTGTCTCATGCAGGCTTTTTATTTCGGTCTGCATGTCATCGATACAAGCACAGGCGGTCTCAATTTTTTCCAGCCTTGTTTTAATTTCGCCAAATGTTTTATCATGATCAGCCAGTTTCAGCTCTATACACTTTAGCTGCTCTTGTTTTACGGTCTGCCCGGATTGCAGCTCTTTCAGAACACTGTTCAGTGCCAGGGCCGGGATTGGATTCAACATCCCCAGATAGCATGAGAAGTTTTAACAACATATGAGCACACTGACATCCAATATAGCAAAAACGGCGTGGGCTCGGCACCACTAAGAGTGGCTAGTTGGCTTAGCATAAAAGCAATAAGAATTCATTACCTGCACCAGGAAGAAGTGCGGAACGTAAGCACGGGTCATCGCTTGCGTGCTGCCGAGCTCACGCCAGCGATGTTTATTTAAGCGTTCGCCTATGCAAAAGAAATTATGGAAAGTAAAATACTGCCGCCGCTGTACCGCTGGCATCATGTGAAGTTAAAAAGTGATATATGACAAGCGGATCCGTACGAGATATCTCTGTAGTAGAAAGAAAAATGCGCTCTAACACGGCGAAAAAATAGCCAGTACGTAACATATTCGCATTTTCTTAAGTGTACGTGCAAAACAGTGATACGCTTTAATGATAGATGATATTGCCTATCTGTATTGATAGAAAAGAAAAAGGTTCAGCGGGTTTACAGGGCAATCATCGAAGGGCGACCACACTTAAGAAAAAGATGCAGTGTCGCGAATTATAAAGAAGAGCCTGCATTTTTTGAAGGTTGTTGCCTTTCAGCGCGCGCCAACCTTTGCCTTCTAAAAGAACTTGAGTTTCTGTTGTTTACTCCCGGTTTTATAGGCAGTTGCTCAGCACAATGAAAGTGGTTGGCAAAGGTGGCGGCATAGAAAGGCAGCAACACTTCCCAACATACACCAAGCATGCAAATTTATGATAAAAATACTGCTGCAAGTCATGCAAGTACTTTGGCTATGTACTTCATCCTTCAGCAAAGTAAGGTGGGGTACAGAAACACTGGTGCAACCGGGCAGTCGTGCCCAGTTCGCAACAGAGTATACCAAGTGAACCAAGTGAACAGGTATGGTTTTCATGTTCATGATTTATTGCATCAACCAAGCAAATAAAGCAACAAAACAACAATAAAAATGCATGTCGTGGACAGCACAAACAAGAGGACTGTTTAAGCGGGCTAATCACCTTAATGATCACAGCCGAGGCATGGAAAAGGCTTGAAGTGCCTGCCACAAAACATCACCGGATAAGAAGCATGCATGTACAAAAAACAAAGCTATGACAGCTGAAATTGAAATAAAAACTACCACTAACCTCATCAAGCGGATCGTCACAACCATCAGCATGCCCCGATATAAGGACGAACACACTCGTCGCATCCTCAGTGGGCTCGGAAGCGCACACAGAATGACACTTTCCCATATGCCACCCGCGCGTCTTGTGCAGGTAACAAACAATTTTTCTTACTTGCTCCTAAGACAAGTTACCGCGGATTGTTAACGCTGCCGAGTCCACGCTGTTCTTTAGCTATCGCCTATGACTGCACCCATATTTTTCTATGTCTTCTTACCGTGTCCGGTGAGATTGAAGAAAACCCTGGACCTAACACCCGTTCCGCGTCCACAGAAGCGTCGTCAGAAATACTGACTGCCTTAGAAGAAATCAGAACCGATCAAACCACCCTTATTGGCCAGATGAAAGCTATAAACACAAAATTACCTCCGAATGACATAAACTGTGCTGAAATAAACAAACGTATGGCAAACATAAAAAAACTGCGCCTATTTAGTCGCCATCAAGGCCGAAGTTGGTATTTTGAGTACGCTTGTTGACGACCATGTGAAACAGATCGCTGTCCTAAAAGCCAGATTGGATAGTGCTGAGGACCGGTCTCGCCTTTCCAACCTCACTTTTTTCAACGTTATAGACAGCGCTCGGGAGTCGTGGGATGACTTTGATAGAATGTTATTTAGCTTTGCCAAGACAATCTCGGCGTTTCTATCCATAATACAACATTTTGGGCGAGTTGGTTAAATACATTCATTATTACAGCGCAACGACGGCACAGAACAAGAGGAGGAGTCAACAGCGCTGACTGTAAACTAAATTTTATTCGAGACCAGTAGGGTTTTTATACGGCCTGGCGATCAGAAACGAAAAAAAAAACACACACAGGAAAACACGCAAGACTAGCAACAGGAATGTGCAAGGGTACAAGAACGTAGGTTAGCAGACACGTATCAGATTTCACATTCTAGATATTTGACCTCTTTCTGGGACAATTCCACTGATGGTGCGCTTATGCAATCGTCCTGCAATCTTATAATTATACAAGCTTCTATAATCTCTTGTTAATGCGTCTCGGTGTTTCCCTATGACACTGCATTGCCTGTACATAGGTTGACATTGATCGTCGCTATCATCTTCTGCGCAGCAGTCCCTGTAATTTTTGGCTACGTGGCCTGAGGTAGCAACACGTGCGACATTATCACTGTGCTCTTTTAGCCTTTTGTTGAGACAGAGGCCAGTCTGCCACATGCACTTTTTCCCACTGGACATGGGCAGAGAATACACCACACCTGCTTGACACGGGACAAAATGATGCCCATGTTTAGCTTTGCACCTGCGCGGCTCAATAGTCGTGCAATTAACTTTTTTTGCACATCCTGGAAAGTTTTTCCGGCGCTGAAAATACTACATCAACCCCCGCCCGACTTCCAATTTTTCGAAGTTTGTGCGACACCCGATTGCGGTAGGGCAAAACAACAACCTTCCTTCTTTCCCTTTGCCTAACCGAATCGCTAGTGTGACGAGGTCTCAGGTTTTTCAGCTGCTTTTCTGCCACCGACACTATCACATCGGACGGATAACCAGCCCGGACCCTTTCCCGGACCCGGACCCTTTTCTTTTGCATCCGCCACAAAATACTGCCAGCGCCTGTGTCTGTCTCCCTTTCTTCGTGTTTCGTCCCGTTCGTTGCGCTGTTTTATTTCATTATGCAGTACCAACTAGCCCGGCATCTTGCACTTCTGAACTTCATCTCTTGTTCATCGGGCTCTGTTAATTGCTTCACCTGTGAACCAAACTTTCTCATGTCCCTCACTGTCAATGCGGTCTGTCGGTCCCGGACCCTTTCCTTTTGCATCCGCCACAAAATACTGCCAGCGCCTGTGTCTTTGTCTCCCTTTCTTCGTGTTTCGTCCCGTTCGTTGTGCTGTTTTATTTCATTATGCAGTACCAACTGGCCCGGTATCTTGCACTTCTGAAATTCATCTCTTGTTCATCGGGCTCTGTTAATTGTTTCACCTGTGAACCAAACTTTCTCATGTCCCTCACTGTCAATGCGATCTGTCGGTCCCGGACCCTTTCCTTTTGCATCTGCCACAAAATACTGCCAGCGCCTGTGTCTTTGTCTCCCTTTCTTCGTGTTTCGTCCTTTTGATTGCGCTGTTTTATTTCATTATGCAGTACCAACTAGCCCGGCATCTTGCACTTCTGAACTTCATCTCTTGTTCATCGGGCTCTGTTAATTGTTTCAGCTGTGAACCAAACTTTCTCATGTCCCTCACTGTCAATGCGATCTGTCGGTCCCGGACCCTTTCCTTTTGCATCCGCCACAAAATACTGCCAGCGCCTGTGTCTTTGTCTCCCTTTCTTCGTGTTTCGTCCCGTTCGTTGTGCTGTTTTATTTCATTATGCAGTACCAACTAGCCCGGCATCGTGCACTTCTGAACTTCATCTCTTGTTCATCGGGCGCTGTTAATTGTTTCACCTGTGAACCACACTTTCTCATGTCCCTCACTGTCAATGCGATCTGTCGGTCCCGGACCCTTTCCTTTTGCATCCGCCACAAAATACTGCCAGCGCCTGTGTCTTTGTCTCCCTTTCTTCGTGTTTCGTACTGTTCATTGCGCTGTTTTATTTCATTATGCAGTACCAACTAGCCCGGCATCTTGCACTTCTGAACTTCATCTCTTGTTCATCGGGCTCTGTTAATTGTTTCACCTGTGAACCAAACTTTCTCATGTCCCTCACTGTCAATGCGATCTGTCGGTCCCGGACCCTTTCCTTTTGCATCCGCCACAAAATACTGCCAGCGCCTGTGTCTTTGTCTCCCTTTCTTCGTGTTTCGTCCCGTTCGTTGTGCTGTTTTATTTCATTATGCAGTACCAACTAGCCCGGCATCGTGCACTTCTGAACTTCATCTCTTGTTCATCGGGCGCTGTTAATTGTTTCACCTGTGAACCACACTTTCTCATGTCCCTCACTGTCAATGCGATCTGTCGGTCCCGGACCCTTTCCTTTTGCATCCGCCACAAAATACTGCCAGCGCCTGTGTCTTTGTCTCCCTTTCTTCGTGTTTCGTACTGTTCATTGCGCTGTTTTATTTCATTATGCAGTACCAACTAGCCCGGCATCTTGCACTTCTGAACTTCATCTCTTGTTCATCGGGCTCTGTTAATTGTTTCACCTGTGAACCAAACTTTCTCATGTCCCTCACTGTCAATGCGATCTGTCGGTCCCGGACCCTTTCCTTTTGCATCCGCCACAAAATACTGCCAGCGCCTGTGTCTTTGTCTCCCTTTCTTCGTGTTTCGTCCCGTTCGTTGTGCTGTTTTATTTCATTATGCAGTACCAACTAGCCCGGCATCTTGCACTTCTGAACTTCATCTCTTGTTCATCGGGCTCTGTTAATTGTTTCACCTGTGAACCAAACTTTCTCATGTCCCTCACTGTCAATGCGATCTGTCGGTCCCGGACCCTTTCCTTTTGCATCCGCCACAAAATACTGCCAGCGCCTGTGTCTTTGTCTCCCTTTCTTTGTGTTTCGTCCTGTTCATTGCGCTCTTTTATTTCATTATGCAGTACCAACTAGCCCGGCATCTTGCACTTCTGAACTTCATCTCTTGTTCATCGGGCTCTGTTAATTGTTTCACCTGTGAACCAAACTTTCTCATGTCCCTCACTGTCAATGCGATCTGTCGGTCCCGGACCCTTTCCTTTTGCAGCCGCCACAAAATACTGCCAGCGCCTGTGTCTTTGTCTCCCTTTCTTCGTGTTTCATCCTGTTCATTGCGCTGTTTTATTTCATTATGCAGTACCAACTAGCCCGGCATCTCGCACTTGTGATCTGAAACTTGTTGAAACATGGTGTACTAATTGGTTAAGGAAGCTAAACGTAAACAAAACCACTCTAGTCTCATTTCATCGTCGTGCATCATATCACACCGGAAACTATACTTTATAAATTGCAGAGATATGGTATTCGTGGAACGCCTCACAGGTTACTGCAAAGCTACTTATCCAATCGCACTCAGTACACACGACTTAACAATGCCGTATCTGAATCAGAAATAATAAACTTCGGTGTTCCGCAGGGATCCATACTGGGGCCCCTTCTTTTTATATTATATATCAATGACATAGTAAATATTTCAACTTATTCTAACATTGTTTTATACGCAGATGACGCAAACATTTTTTTTCTGGTTGTGATCTTCGCGAACTAGAGCGTCGCACCAACTCCTGGCTACATGAACTGATGCTCTGGCTTGCTGTAAATAAATTGAAATTGAATGTTAAGAAAACTAAATTCATATTATTCCGACCTAAAAATAAGCCTATAGATTATCCCATTCAACTCCGGTTTAACGATACCCTGATTGAATCTGTAACCTCCTGTAAATTCCTGGGCGTATTTTTCCGTAGTGACCTAGGCTGGGGAGACCATGTAAATTATGTTCGCCTGCAGGTAGCTCGGTCAATTGGTGTGATCAATCGTATCAGACACCTGTTGCCCTTGCAGATAAAAAAACAGTTGTATTTTGCCCTAATCCATTCTCAACTGGTGTACTGTAATCTAATCTAGGGGATTTGCAACAAAACTTGTTCAGGCAGATTATTTTCTTTGCAAAAAAGAGCTTTACGCGCTTGTTCCGAAAACCCTTCAACCGGCAGCCACTCATTCACGCCCTACATATTCCTCTATTCCCTGTGTGTCATAAGTATTCTGTTGCTGTACATACCTTTCATAAAATTAAACAAGATATCACATCATTTAGAATTACATATCTGAACAGAAATACCGGCTACAGTCTGCGTGTTACCTCTCTTGTTTCCACTCGTGCCCGGACTAACTACGGCACCCAACATACAGATACCCAAATTAGTATAGTATGCAATGCCTATCCTTCAATAATTGATGATGCTATAAACAGTAAAACTATCTTTCAATTTAAAAAGAAAATGAAGTTGCTTTTTTCCACTTCTTAGGAATGCACCAAATCTATGTGACTTGTAGTGCTTGTCGTATATTATTTTGTTTACATTTTGCGTCGCGAATTGTAGCGTTACTGATGTACTTACCTTGTTTACGATGCCATGGTTCTTATATACTTTCTTATAATGCCAAATATAATCTGAGATTTTTTTTTTCTTCATTGGTTATGTTTTGTTTTGTTTTCTTGGTGAAACTTACCTTGACCTTGTCCATCCTTCTGCCATTGATGTGTGACCCGGGGTGAGGCCTCGTCAGGAAGAATGCCATCAGCTTCTTCCTTTTGCCTCTTCCCGTGGGCATGTTCTGTGTACATGTTTCATGTCCGAATAAACTTATTATTATTATTATATGCTGACCAAAAATACACGCAACTACATATAAATACCTGGGCATTTCATTTCCTCATGATCTTACCTGGACATCTCATATAAATACCATCACTAATGAAGCTAACCGCATTCTGGGTTTAGGCGAACACTACTTGTTCCTTCTCATCTAAAACTGTCCACTTACTTAACCTTAGCCCGCTCCAAACTAGAATATGCTTGCCCGATCTGGGACTCACGCCAATCTAACCTTACAAAAACACTCGAATCCGTCCAAAATAGAGGGGTAAGATATGCCTTTTCAGACTATTCATATCACACAAGTGTTCCATTACTAATAGACAAAGCTAACCTTGCAAACCTAGAATCCCGCCATAAAACCACCAGGCTCTCTCTTTTCCACAAATTCTATCACTCACCCCTGCGCAATGCCGTTATCACCCCTGCGCATCGCCACTCCGCCTGGATCAACCAAGAACAAGCCGTCCAACCCCCTCATGCATCTAAGTCATTTAATCTCAAGTCATTTTTTGTTCTAACAGCAAAAGATTGGAACTATTTGCCCGCCGAATCTGGAACTCATCTCCACAACGCGCGCTTCAAATCATTCATTGAAAATATTACAACTTGATGAAAGCCAATCCCTCATGTAATGGCTCTCGTGGGCCTTTAAGGTACTAATAAATAATAATAATGCTGCAAAAGGCTTCGCGCTGCCCCCACGACAAAGGGCACAAAAAAAAAACACAAAAACAAACACGGCTGCAGGAGGATATTAAATCTCACCAAACGGTGACAGAGCAGTGACCAGCAAGGAAGTCGCAATCTTCGAAAAACGGACATTTTCAGACTTGCTAAAAAATTTACACGCTTTCCCGGGCACACCAAGGTTCGCACCACAGCAGACGAGCAGCAGACAGCAATAAGAAAACATTTCGTGCTTCGTCAGCTTCATTATCTTCGTTGCCTTGGTTACCTCTGATTACCTACTTCTCAATAACCTAACAAGGCCTGAAAAGTTTCGTCAGGACCGATGCAACATCAAGGGGGTGCGATAAGCGCTGCAAGATTTTATTTAAAAAAATTAAGAATGTCTTAATAAAATACCTTACCTCATTCACAAGCAAAGTTATCAAAATGCCTATTCTGTTTATGTTGATTTATGCTTTTTAATTTGTAGCAGTATTTCTTAATTTGAGTGATTGGCCCCCCGACCTGTTGCTATGCTGGGGTACCGCCGAACCGCTTTTGAACCCAGCCTTCGCCACCACTCTACTTCCGCCATGTATAACTTCCACAAACGCACACAGGGACTCCGAGAGACAGTTGATGACTTCCTCATAGAACTGAAGCGGTTGGCGATAAACTGCTCATTTGGAATGTTTTTGTCTGAGGCGCTCAAGGACTAGCTTGCCGTGTGTGTGCAAAGCGGTGATATTCAGTGCAAGCTTCTGGCCGCTGAAGACGACAAGAGCTTAACATCAAATAAAGCGTGCGTTATCGTCACGTCCACGGATGCCGCTGAGAGCGACGCGAGGGAGATACTACAAGGACCAAGTGTGGCATGAGAACCGGAGAAGGAGGTCAGGTGGCAGCGTGGCGACAGTGCAGGGACTATGCAGTCGACCAACCACAATCGGCGACGTGGGACACCGAGCGCAAGGAAAGTGTCCGCGGACAAGGACAGGATACCGTCGTGCTTTCGTTCTGAAGGTCTGCTACAATTGCTCTCGGACAGGACATTTGGCTAGCATGTTTGCTACAAGGCAAAGTAATTTCACTGGGGAGGCGGTGTCTTGTTTGTAATTGTACGCGCTAGGAGAAAGAATTCCTCCGTACAAAATTGACATGAACGTAAAAGGGAAAACTATTGCTATGGAAATACATACAGGCTCAGAGGTATCTATTATTCCTGAAGGTGAATTTGTGAAATATTTTGGACATCTGCCATATCATCATATGAGATTTCGATTATGGATATACAACGGCTGAAGTGTGCCCCTGTACACTGTTACAGTTACAGTGATCTTTTAGGCTGCTGCTAGTGGTAGCTGCAAATGGACAAGGGCGCACGGGACCGGCAATGCTCGGCCCCGACTCGTTAAATCACATTCACTTAAATTGGTCACAGATCTTTCGAGCTAACACAATCGCTAATAGGAAGGGCCTGTATTCACGGGCCGAATTGGAGCTATACAAGGATTCGTGGGCTCTATTGTTTTGAAGCCGAGAGCACGACCTGTACTCAGTAAAGCCAGGCCAGTGCTGTACGCCCTGAATGACAAAGTTGAAAAAGAGTTGAAGGATTTGGAGGCGGCAGGTGTGTTGCACCCGGTCCGCGAAAGCCAATGGGCAACGCCAGCTATAGCAGGTCTGAAGAGTGACGGAGAATCCGTCGGGCTATGTGGCGACCACTTTGTGTTCCTAAACCCGTGTATAACAGTAGCTCATTACCCGCTGCCGTTGCCGGAAGATGTGTTTTGGTCATTTGCGGGAGGGACGTGTTTAAGTATACTAGATATATCGAAGGCATGCTTGCAACTTGAAATGGATAGCCCGTCGCAAGAGTTGCTAACGATAAAGACACACCTCGGCCTTTTTCTCTTCACACGTTTACTGTTTGGTGTCGCGAGCACCCCTGTCATTTTTCAGTCGATAATTGATCGGATATTAGTTGGCTTGGAGGGTACAGTGACAGCGACAGGAGCACGTTGGCAGCTGCGCTATGTCGACAATTTTTCACCTTTGCAGTGTTGATCGAGTGTTTGAGCAGCGCAGATTAGCGGACGGTGTTCCTTATACTACCACAGAGCCATATCAGCCGACTACTAAGGACAAAGCCAGGAGCAAAGCGGATTTCATTTCATTTCATTTTATTACCAAGGCCCAGGTGGGCATTACATACGGGGGGAGAAGTCATAAAAACATTGTTAAAACGTTTCATAGTGTCATCACATGTTAACAAGGAAAAATGAGAAAAAGTGATATACAGAACTAACAAACAATTACAAACAATATTACATACGTAATTAATGGCAACACGACCATAAATCAGAGAAAAACCAATATAAACACAGCGTAAAAACTTAAAACAGGCGCAGTTCTCAATATATTAAGCATTTCCGACTAAGCAGGGAACATCGTTTCCAAGGCTTCTCTAAATTTTTCATGGTTCGTGAGGCAAACAATATTTTTATTTAGATCGTTCCTTTCACTAATTAAGAGATGAAGGAATGAATACTGTAACAAATTTGTTCGCGCAAAAGAAGATTCTACTTTGTGATCATGGTCAAGGCGAGGAAAGGTTTGAGTTTTCGGTTTTATTTTCTCGATGCTGTAATTTGAAGGCTTATAGTAAAGCTTGTGGAAAAATATTAGGCGATTAATTTTTCGCTAATCTCTAAACGCCGGAGACCTAACTCTCGCTTAATTACAGAAATGCTAGAATACGAGGAATAATTGCATGCAATAAAACGCGCAGCTTTGTTTTGCAGAGATTAAAGTTTAGCTTTTAGGTATGATTGATGAGGATTCCGGATAATCGAGGCATATTCGAGTTTCGACCGTATGATTGTGTTATAAACAAGACGTTTAGTGTCTTTGTTGCAATGACGTAATGACCGTCGCATAAAACCCAGGGTTTTGTAAGAGTTCCCTAATATGTAGTCAATGTGCGTGTTCCAAGACAGGTTGGCTGACAGGTATACTCCTAAGTACTTGTGACTGGGTGTGCTCTCAATGGCTAGGTTATCAATCTTATAAGTGTAGTAAATTGCTTGATTACGTGTTGTGAAACGAAAAAGTTTAGTTTTTTTAATATTAATAGTCATCTGCCGTTCAGAGCAGCATTTTGTTAGGCGTTGTAGGTCGTTTTCTAGTTCTAAACATTCGGTGAGGTTAGTCATAGAGCGATAAATAACGCAATCATCTGCAAACAATCTGAGCGAAGAAGTAATGGTAAGAGAGATGTCATTATGGCCTTATTAACGTGGTGAAGCCAACCTGAGGCCTTCCTGAAGTCACGCCCACCTGCAACACGGACTATAAGCGGACCCGACACGCACCCGCGGGCTTTTCGTTTCTGGCAGCTGCAGGAGCACGTTGGCAGCAGCGCTAAGTCGACAATTTTTTACCTTCGCAGATCAGTCTTGTTTTACTTGCGCCGTTTAGGCTGTTTTTATCTTTTATATATTGTGTGTGGTTTCCCTGCTGCTGCCAGAAAATAGAGTTGTGAACATGACTGATGAACTGAGATGCGTGTCATGTACGACAGAACTGGACAAACAAGATCCCTACTTGACATGCAATGACTGCAATTATATATATCACTTAGAAAAGTGCTCTGGTGTCCACGAATTCCAGTTTAATTGCAGGAGAGAAACGACGAGAAAGGCATGGGGCTGCCAGACATTCCGAGTAGAGCAAACACGAGGCAGAACAAAAAAAAAAGGATAGCATTTCAGCGCAGCTAAGCTAGAGAAATAAGCAGATTAAGTCTCTCAGATTAGTTTCATCCTTGGAGATATACAGGAGAAACATGGAGTGATTCTGAGCCTGAAGCATACCGTTCTAAACATTAAGCAAGCTATAGAGCTCATGTCTGACAAATACGACAACATTCTTGCTGACACTGCACGTCATGACACAGAGATCAAGAAAATTAAAGCTAAGGTACAAAAACTTGAACAGAAAACACAGTAGAAGTGCAAACTCTGAGGGATCAACTAAATGATCTTGAATAAAGGAACCGTAAACAGAATCAAGAGTTTTATGGAAGCCCGCAGACTAAAAACAAAAATGTGCTTGATGAGGCCAATGCTCTCGCTGAAATTATGGATATTCCAGAGTTAACCAAACATGACGCTATTCACCTCAAAATAACGGCTTGAGAGGCTAGTTGGTGCATCATCGTATTCAGATATGTGGCGCAAACAAAGACAAACACAGGAGAAGATCCACAACACACGCGCACACTACCAACTGTAAGAAGAACCGGAAAACACTTCCTCTTCTACACTCAGGCACGTCTCAACTTCCTCTTCTTCTCATCTTCCTCTTCTTTGCCAAGGGGAAAATGGCACTCTCTTCCTCGCAGACCATAACCTTGTCCAAACATGGCGGTGACCAATCTCTTCTTCCTCTTCTTCTATTCTTCCTCTTCTTTACCAAGGGGATAGTGACACTTTCTTCCTCTCAGCCCAAAAAACATCGACCAAACATGACAGTCACAAATTCTATACTGTCTTGTAAATCCACACCACTGCATTGCCCAGTAACTCCTACCACACTGGACAGGCAAGTATCACCACATAGTCACAAATCATACACTAAAAACACCACCACACAAATACAGCAAATACAGTAGGACATGTCCATCTACACCCCATAACTTAAGTAGTCCCTATCAATTGAGAAACTATATCTTGCCAACATCTAAGAAGCCACGAGGCCCATGTACCTAAGGGGGAATATTTGTTGGAAATATTTTCCCAGGGCTAAAAAAGAGCTTCTTCCATATGGATCAGCCCATTCAAAGACTATAAAAAGAGGGATAGCTTCCCTTTGTTTGGAGTCGGCCTTGTTAAAATCATGTGTACATATGGCAGAGGAAAGCTTTAATAATCAATTACAAAGACTTGATGCGGCTGGTTTCCCTGGTATGATTATATGTGGGGTGGCAGAGTCTTTGCTTCAAAAAATGAAAGGGAAAAAAAGATCGCCAGATATGTTGAGGAATAAACGACCACAAGTGATCCCTTATATACATAGAGTTGCACACGGCCTGAAAAAGGTGGCTAGTAGGTTTGAGGTGCCAGTTGTGTTTTCTGCCCCCAATAAACTGGGTGGGTTATGTGCAATAATAGGGAGAAAAAACAAAGGGCAATGCGATAAGAAGCATGTTAAGAGTTTTATTGGATGTCGGGTGGGGGTGATTTATGAGGTTCCTCTGACGTGCGGTAATCTATATATTGGGCAAACAGGGAGATGTATTAATGATAGAATGAGGGAACATGAGAAGTCCATAGAAAATGGCAAAGGGTCAAATTTAGCCTTGCACTGCCAAAAGTGCAAGTGCGAGCCGTTGTTTAGTAGGTTAAACATATTAGGCAAGAGTCGGGATAAGATAGCACGCGAAATTTTAGAGGCGTATTGGATACAGAAGAAAAATGAAAGATGCATTAGTGAAGCTTCGTTGAGTTTACGTAGAAAAGAATTTAATTTTATTGAGCAATCCTCTTGAGTTATGCAAAGAACGAGATTATTATCGGGCCTCAAGCTGTTATTCTTGGCCGAAAGTTGTTATTCTTGGACTCATCTTACGTTTTTGGGGCCATGAGAGTTTGCAGAATTTTTTTTCCGCTTAAGTACATGGGCCTCGCGGCTTCTTAGATGTTGGCAAGATATAGTTTCTCAATTGATAGGGACTACTTAAGCTATGAGGTGTAGATGGACATGTCCTACTGTATTTGCTGTATTTGTGTGGTGGTGTTTTTAGTGTATGATTTGTGACTATGTGGTGATATTTGCCTGTCCAGTGTGGTAGGAGTTACTGGGCAATGCAGTGGTGTGGATTTACAAGACAGTATAGAATTTGTGACTGTCATGTTTGGTCGATGTTTTTTGGGCTGAGAGGAAGGAAGTGTCACTATCCCCTTGGTAAAGAAGAGGAAGAATAGAAGAAGAGAAAGAAGAGATTGGTCACCGCCATGTTTGGACAAGGTTATGGTCTGCGAGGAAGAGAGTGCCATTTTCCCCTTGGCAAAGAAGAGGAAGATGAGAAGAAGAGGAAGTTGAGACGTGCCTGAGTGTAGAAGAGGAAGTGTTTTCCGGTTCTTCTTACAGTTGGTAGTGTGCGCGTGTGTTGTGGATCTTCTCCTGTGTTTGTCTTTGTTTGCGCCACATATCTGAATACGATGATAGGCTATTCACCTCCTTTCGTCCAAGTCCAGCGAGATTCCTGGCATTATACTTCGTTTTGCCAGACAGGAGACACGAGAAGAATGGTTTGAAAAGAGGCAAGCTCTAAGTAATTATTCACCCCAAGTGTTCGTTCAGAAGAATTTGACAAAACACTTACGGGAACTGCTTTTTTCAGAAAAGAAATTGTCCAAAAATCATGATTTTTAGTATGTATGGCACAGGAATGCTTACATCGACGAAGGATCGGCGAACGTGCATGGCGCATTCAATCCTTAAATTAACTGGATAATGTTGCAAGCAGCAGCCCTCATTAGTTCTTTTTGGTGTTCTTTCATATATATTTTTTTCTCATATCTTGTCATGGACACACAATATGTACCTTTAAATGATTTTGATAATTTTGTTGGCAGCGCGTTTCAGTCGCCATTTAAAGTATTTCGCGCGAATATGCAAGCTTCTCGAAATAAAACCACTCTACTGGAAGTTCTGTTAAATCAGGATCCAGTTCAGTGTACATATGTTCACCGAAACATTGTATCTTGACGATGGTGATGCAATCTTTTTTCCGGAATACCAGGCATGCAATCGTAATCGTAGCTACGGCAGAGAAGGCTGTGTTGCCATGCTGATAAACAACGGTGAAATGTGATTTACGCCCACCTTTCACTAAGTCAACAAGAGATTTTGAGGCATTATCTTTGCGTAGCGGCAAGTTGGTTCTTGTTACCGTATACAGACCTACTGCAGGGAATTTTCTAGTTTCTTCAATTTCATTTCTCGTACTTTAGCGACTCTAATTTAGACCTTGTTTGTGGCGGCGACTTCAACCTAAACATGCTTCAAAAAATATTTAGTCTTGTCAAAGAATTTAAGCTGTTGCTTGAGTGTGTTGTGTTGTGTTGGGCTTTATGGCGCATAAGCAACTGAGGCTATCATGCGACAAGAGGAAGGTTGATTTTCTGTGTGAAAAAAGGGGGGAAACAGGTGTGTTTAAACCAGTTTCTTTAGAAAGTCTCCTTTTAGGAAACGGGTTACGTTGGGTTTATGGCGGATAGGCAGCTGACGCAATGATGTGGAAAGCAAGAGGTTTTAATTTGTTTACTGATGCACACCTAATTTATTCTACAGTTTGTGTAAAACATTTGCTTCCCTTAGAAAACTGAAAACACACTACAAATCTACAATTCCATCTTCGCCTAAAATCATTTTTGGGTTAGGGAATGTGTTTTTTGTAAAATGAGGTAAAATATTTCTTTCTTAATGTTTCGAGACCTGTACATGAGAATAAAACGTGGTTTATAGTTAGTTGGTCTCCCCATTCTTCGCATTGAGGTTTGTCTTTGCAAGCAGAAATTGTGTGTCAGGTGTGTGTGTCCAATATGAAGGCGGCATTGTATTATTTCTATGAAACGTTCCTAATGCCGGCGCGACCTCCATTCTCCCAAAATGGGCTTTACTAGGTGTAGTTTGTTATCCATTTTACTATTCCAAGAAGACTGCCATTTTTCTTTTTGTTTGCGATGTACAAGTTTCATACAGTTTTTGTATGTTATGTTTATACTCATTTGCTTGTCACAGGCTTTCGCAGCACATGTGTCTGCTCTCTCGTTTCCTTTAAGGCCCACGTGACTCGGGACCCAGCAGAATTTTGTGTTATATCCTCGAGCAATGGCTATTGCTATATTGTGTATTATGTCTCCGAGTAACGGAGCGGCTGCGCTTCTTAGATTTAGAGCTCTGCAGAGGGCTAGGTATTATGTGTAAATAATGCTTTTTATAAAATTTTCTTTTATTATTTTCTATATGGCAACGGAAATTGTGTGGGATTCAGCAGTGAAAATAGATGCACAGTGTGGAAGTCTTATTATTGCCTGGGAATCTTCTCGTACAACTGCAATTCCCGTGTACACAACTGTTTTCGATTCATCGGTATAAAACTCTGTGAAGCTTCTGTAGTCCTCCTGAAGTTAAAGCAATTCCTGAATAATGGGCTATTGTGGGGTATTAGTCTTTGGAAACTGCGTGAGAGGGAGATCACAGATTGTGGGAACATGGTACCATGTCAGTAGAGGGCTGTTGTTTTGAGCGATATCCGCTAATGTGTTCAGGATATGGAGTTTGCAACATATCTCTTCGAGCCGCATTATCAAGGTCTCGCTGACTGAGGTCTATTTGTGAAAATGACTCTGGAGGGACAAGTTGTGACTCTTTAATAGCACATGTTTTTGGGACTTTATTCTGAGGACATATTCGCAAGTAAGTAAAGCTCGTCCATCTTTCAGTGAAGGCTCGTTAGTATTCACATAGAGGCTATCCACAGGAGACGTTCAGTATGCACACAAGCAAGGCGGTGGCCTAAGTTATGCACTGGGTCTAATTTTTTAGAAATATGATTGCCTAGCTAAGCCGTAAACTATGCTTTCATAGTCCAAGCAGGAGTGCACAACAGAGCGATATAATGTTACGTGGTGGCATGATAAGCGATGGAGTACGGCGACACAACAGAAACGGAATGACGTGATGACATGACGATGAAATATGCTTTAATGGCCAGCGGGCCTGGCGCGAGCGCTCCGCCCCGCGCCACTGCCCGCTTCGTTATCTTGAAGGTTGAAGGTTCAAGGTTTATTTCCGCCACAGGTGTTGCGCGGACAGCAAGGGAAAAAGCTGTATAAACAGCTTGAGAGGTCCTGGCTTCCTCTTACAGAGCAGCATTGACGGCGGCGGAGTACAATACATCAAACAAGATGTGAGGAAAAAAATAAAAAAAACATCGTCGGTACAAAGAAAGAGACGTACGCGTGCGCTCCGCCCCGCGCCACTGCCCGCTTCGTTATCTTGAAGGTTGAAGGTTCAAGGTTTATTTCCGCAACAGGTGTTGCGCGGACAGCAAGGGAAAAAGCTGTATAAACAGCTTGAGAGGTCCTGGCTTCCTCTTACAGAGCAGCATTGACGGCGGCGGAGTACAATACATCAAACAAGATGTGAGGAAAAAAATAAAAAAAACATCGTCGGTACAAAGAAAGAGACGTACTTTTAGTACGCAGTGCATAGTACTTGTACAGTACAAAACTACATGAACATTTGGGGCAATTCTTTCAAAGAAATATTGGTTAAACCTATATTTTCGGAGCAGTGCAACTGGTTCAGAAGGGTAGGTAAGGTATGCTGCAACATTTGTTTGCCATAGTTTGTGCGGCATTTAACATGCCAAGGTTCTGCTGCGCGGGTATCATGCACAGTTCTGCTTTGCTCTAACCCAGCAAGTGTAAGTAAGAAGTCATCCTTTTTCATTATGGCGAGTTTATATTTATAGCACAGCCTATAGTGATACATGGACTTCATTTGTATAACGTTGTGTTGATGGAAAAGGCTTGCAGTGTGGAAGAAATAAGGCACTTTACATGCAATGCGTATAATGCGCTTTTGTAAGACAGTGAGTTTGTTAATATTTTAGGCTGTTGTTGTTGCCCAAACCATACATCCGTAGTTGGCTATGGAAGAGAACAAAGAGTGGTAAAGTAACATGTTAACTGACGTAGGAAAATTAAAGCAATTTCGGCGCATGATACCAACTGTTCTGGAAAGTTTCTGAACTACGTAATTATTATGATCATTCCACGACATATCTGCTGCAAAGTAAACGCCGAGAGTTTTCACAGACTGCACAAATTCTATTCTGGTATTGTCTAATTCAATTAGAGGAGGTTCAAAAAGTTTATGACGTGGCTGAAACATGACTGCTGCAGTTTTGCTAACGTTAATCCTTAAGTGATTATCAGCCGCCCAAGTATTTATTTCTTTTAAGGTTTTATTAGCTCGATTTGCGAGTTCAGCTGTTGAAGTACCCGAAAAAAACAGGCTAGTGTCATCTGCGTAAATTATGTACTTAGCAGTGCTGTCGATGTTGACAATATCATTAACATAAAGAACAAAAAGAAATGGACCCAAAATGCTCCCTTGCGGAACGCCAGAAGCTACCGCTTTCAACTGGGAGCATTCACCGGCAATACTAACAAACTGAGACCTATGTCGCAAGTATGAGCAAATCAGCATATGAGTTATGCCTCTGATGCCGTAGTGATCCAGTTTCTTAAGCTGCACAGAGTAATTAACAAGGTCAAACGCCTTTGAAAAATCTAAAAATAATTCAAGTACCATGTTTTTTGATTCAAAATTTTTTAGTATGAACTCTTTCTGAGCAAGGAGAGCTAACTCAGTCGATCTGTTTTTACGAAAGCCATATTGAGCGGTAGTGATAATGTTATATCTTTCAGTGAAGCAGGATAGCCGTTTAAGAGTGACTTTTTCGAGGCCTTTTGAGAACACAGGTAAGATTGATATCGGGCGATAGTTTGCCACTTCATTTTTGTTTCCTTTTTTATACACTACTGTGACTTTTGCCGTTTGCATAAGACGCGGGAAAACGCCGGACACCAAAGATAGGTTGAAGATATGGGCAAGGCAAGGTGCAAGAATGCCAATAGTAAATTTTATGGGCTGTATCTGGAAACCTGACGCATCTCTAGCTTTACTATTATTAAGTGATAAAAATTCTGTAATGACTTCATTTACTGTAACCGGTGTTAGAAATTGTATCACTATTTCGGGCACTCATATTAGACAGATTTAGCATTACCTGCCATTACCCGGGGCCACCGAGCGATCTTCCCGATCGATTGCTAGAAATCCAATGTATGACGTGACGATGAACACAGACACATGATTGGGACATAAAACGCTGGACACCACAATGAATGCGAAGATGGGCAGACTGCTTGCACCGGAGCATCAAGTCCAATCTTCACCGTTTGCCGAAGCTAATGGACACATCGAACGGCTTTGGGCGGGGTGCTGTCTTCGCTCGAGTGGTTGTGAGGTCGCTTCGTCCTGGGGTCGGTAAGGTCGACTTTGAGCTCTTCCTGGTCGTCGTGTGCTGTGGTCAGGACTGGGGACGAGGCCGGGGACAGCGGCAGGTCGGGTCTGAGCAAAAAGGGCTGGGGAAGAGCTGGGCGGCGATCTCCACGGGCTTTCGGCAGATGAACCCGGCGTACGGTTGGCTTCGACGGTGCAAGACGAGGATGGGGATGAACCGCACCTCCAACCAAATGATACGTGGTGGCATGATAAGCGGTTGAGTACGGCGGCACAACAGAAACGGAACGACGTGATGACATGACGATGAAATATGCTTTAATGGCCAGCGGGCCTGGCGCGAGCGCTCCGCCCCGCGCCACTGCCCGCTTCGTCGTCTTCGTAGCAATATATACAAAAGGCATGCCCTATCAGATCCCAAATGGTTACGTGAAAGGACCTTATTGATGTTTAGGGATTTCGAGGCTTTCTTCTTTAGTACTTGTATGTGGGGGCGAAAAGTGTTTTTTGTCAAACGTAATGCCTAAGAATTTGTGGTTATTGTTTACGCGCCATTTGATTTCATTTAGGTGTAAGGTAGGATTGAGCTGTATGCCTTGTTTCAGCGAGAACATAACTGCCACTGTCTTCTGCGGAGAAAATTTAAACCCATTATCATTGGCCCATTTCGTTAGCTTATCTATTGTTAATGGACCTGTCTCTCACATATGGACATGTTGCACGACCTGTAGGCTATATGAAGATCGTCCACATAGAGTGAATGCATTATGGAATTTGGCATTACATTACAACGAAAAGTGTTGCCCTTAAAATTCCACCTTGTGGTACACCCTTATCCTGCAGAAAGATTCTTGACAAGGTGGTCCCAAGACGTACTTGAAACGAACGAAATGAACAATGTGACAAAAAGTCACCTTAAACCTTTAGCATTCTGTCACGTATGCCTAAATCTGCCAGGTCGGGCAATATTCCAAACCTCCAAATTGTGTAATATGCCTTCTTAAGGTCAAAGTAAACGGCAAGACAATGCTGTCGGTGTAAAAAAGCCTCTCTGATGGTGTTTTCAAGACGCACGAGATGGTCCGTTGTTGAGCATCCTTTTTAAAAACTGCACTGGTGAATGTTCAAAAGTTCTTGAGATTCTAAAACAAAAGTTAGTCTGATGTTTAAAATACTTTGAAATGGTTTTGCTAAAACGCTGGTGAGAGCAATGGGCCTATAACTACCAGGAGGTGTCGGCGCCTATACAGGTTTCAAAAATGGAACGACAACAGCTTTTTTCCACGCTTCTGGCAATTTTCCTATTACCCAAGTTTTGTTAAAAAATTTTTAATAGTGCCTCTATAGCAGGTTCGGATAGGTGTCCGAGCATTTCATAGTGGATTTGGTCAGGACCAGGTGCAGTCTGTTTACCGGCAGCTGGGACATTTTTTATTTCTTGTAGTGTAATTAGGCTTAGTGTAATTATTAAACCTTATAATTATGGTTTTTTTGCACCACTACTTGTTGAGAGTTTTTGTTTCTCTGCTGTGTGTTTGTATTTTAGAAATGTTTGAGTCTAGTGTGATGAACTGGAAACTGCAAAAAAATATTCACCTAAAATGTCGACCTGTTCTTGTATAGTTGTCTGTACTCCGGGGCCTGTTAGAAGGGGAATGGTGAATGGAAAGTAGCTGCCATCTAGCTTTCGAACCTGTTCCCACATTTCTTTAGATGTTGTTGAGCTGTTTATTGATGTTACAGAATTCTCCCAGGAAGTTTTTTCGGCGCGGCGGCGGATGTATCGGGCTTTGGCTCTTGCTTTTTTAAACTTTACGAAATTGTCCTGTGTTGGGTACCTGCGAAATTTTCCCCATGCTTTGTTTTGTTCCTTTTTTGCTTCTTTACATTCTTTTCAATACCAGACTTTGTGATTTTGTTTCACCACTCCAGAGGACTGGAGAAATGCTATGTGCGCTGCAGTAGGGATGCAATTTGTGTAAGCATCATTTAGTTCATCTATATTGTGTTTATATGAAGTGATATTTTCTAAGCTGGCCTTCTCTCGAAACAACGCCCAATCGGCTAAATGCAGTTTCCAACGGCACGGCTTCAATGGGATGATTTGTGGTGAAGATGTTAAGCTGATTAGCACATGAAAGTGATCACTTCCATATGGGTTATCTAAACAGTCACATTTAACATCAGTAAAAATAGAGGGTGAGCTGAGAGATAAATCAATACAGCTGATGTTTCCTGAACTAGATGAACAGTAGGTTGGTTTCCCGGCGTTAAGGAGACGGGCATTATTACAGATTATATTATCCTATGACCTCGCCTCTCGGATCTGCTTTTGTACTGCCCCAAAGGATGGAATCTGCAATAAAATCTCCTGTAATAAAAATGGCTCTGCAAGCTGCTTTAAAAGATCTCTTAATTCATGAATACTAAATTTAAGGTGTGGCAGCACACACTTATTGCTTTAAAAGTCTGTAAGGTCACCGCTATAGCTTCAAACTTAGTTTTAAGTTTTGGTTCTCGAACTGCTACTCCAATTTTTACTATGATGCAACGCCACCTCAGAGCCTGAGAGCCTGCTCTCGGTCGCGACGGAAGACTATAGTTTTTGAGTATGTTCTTATATTTGGGACCTAAATTTATTTCTTGCAAATACAAGGCTAGTGGTGAGTGAGTGGCTAATAAGTATTTTATGTCATTATGTAACAATATGTAGCATTTTATGTAGCATTATGTAGCATTTTATGTAGCAATATTATTTAAAAGTCCCTGCAGTTCCATTGTATAAAAGCCATTTTGTATTAAATGAGTAGAGAAGGTTAGGTTTTGCTTTCGGGCCCTCTGATTCGGGCCCTCTTTTCTGTCGATCGAAGGAGCTGCGCCGCTCATCCGACGTCGACGGCACAGGACTGCCTTGGCTTGTCTCCATCGCGTCTTCTGACACGCAGGACGCCCGTGCGGACTGCACAGGTACGTTTGTGTTTGCCCTCACCGCGTGGTGAGAGGCCTTGGGGCCGGCTGACCTGGGGGTCTGCGCAGCCTGTTTTTCTGATGGTGGAGCAGCGCTGGCCGCAACCACCAAGGGCACGGATGGCCCTGCTCCCGATTCACTGTGTGAAACCTGGGCAGCTGCCAGCCTTTTGTGGCTCAGTGCCCTGTTGCGCCACAACAGAAAAGGAAGGTTTATTTGACATAACACGATTTCGTGCTTCCCGGAAAGTTGTTTTCTTTGACCTTGATGGTAATGATTTTTTTTCTTGTTTCCATATTGGACATATGCGTGAATAGGCAGGATGACTGCCTATCCACGCATATGCAATGCAGTTAAAGGTTGGCACATAAATGTGGCTGAACCTCACATTTCTTGGAATCGTGTTCACGGGAAACACATTTTGCACATCTCTACTTGCCGCAGCAGGTCTGAGAGCCGTGCCCATAGCGCTAGCACTTGAAGCAGCGCCGAGGATTTAGAATATCTTTCCCGAGTTAAAGTTTCACATAGCCTATGTCGACTGATTCGGGGAGGATGCTTGGGGCAAATGCCAGGACTCGGTGCGTGGTTGGAATCTTTTTGTCATCACGCTTCATTTTTATCCTCTGCACATATGTTACGTTTTGTTCTTTTAGGCCCTCTAGCGGTTCCTCCTCAATCAGGTATCTGAGGTCGTCGTCAGAGATAACTCCTCGGAGAGTGTTCAGAGAGCGATGGGAACTGATGATCACTGGGATTCAACGTGGACAGTTTTTCGTGCCGATGATTATAGATTTCGAACAGAATGTCTTCGTTCGAAAGTTTCTTCACGTTGTAACCATGACCTATTACTTCTGTGAGTGTCTTGGTCACTATGAAAGGTGAGATTTGGATAGCCATTTTCTTGGTATTGTCACGGTGTCATGCATAATATCGTGGGAACCTGTTTGGATTTTTCAGGAAGAATTTGGAGGTTTCATCGGTGCGACCCCTTTTTCGGAATCGATCATGTGAGAGTAAAGAAGCCATAAAAAAAGGAATCCCACCACCGAACACAACAAGGAGACGGGACAGGAGCTTCCGAAAAACTCCAGCCCACGCCAGCCTTACACCCTGACATAACCAAATATGGCGTAACACCGGGTGGTTAACCTTGCCACCTGGAAAAGGAAAAATCCAAGAAGAAAGCAGGAGACGGGACATTTGTAAGAAAGAAGACAGGAAAGCAAAAAGATGCAGGGAAGGATAGGAAAAGGCGACTGTCGATTTCCCCCGGTCGGGTCAGGCCAGAGGTGCCGTCTATGGGCCAAAGTGGTGTGTTGCCTCCGCCGAGGGGCCTTAAAGGTCCAAACGCTCGGCATCGGCATTAACCACCAGAATCCCCTTTTCCCCAGACACGGCGATACCACGCACCAATAAACGTGGGTGTTCGGAGTCTGTGGTGTCGCACAAAACATACAAACACCTGCTTTAAAAGGTGCCCCCTGTGGAGGAGCCGTTGCTTGAATAAAAAAACATAGCTAACACCATATTCCTTCCAACTCGTATTACATCTTGTTCGTCAACATTAATTGACCTATTCTTGACCAATTTCGCAGATCAAGTCAAATCGGGTGTTCTTGATTGTGATGTCAGTGACCACTTGCCTATTTTGTTTGCGTGAAACTTTCAGAAAATGAGAAGGGAATAGATGGCAAAGTTACCTATCAGCAGATTTTGCCATCGCAATTAGACCGATTCCGTGAAAAAATACCAAGAGTGGACTGGTCAAATGTTCAAGAATGAACTGTGGTATCGCGAAGTGTTATCAAAGCTGCGCAACTACCTCGCCTCAGCCACGCTCTCTCCGCTCATCCTTGCCACTGTGATAAGGTGGCTTATTAAAACGCGTTGCGCCAGCCACCGCAGCGCATTTTCTTTCGTTTCCGTCATCACGGAATACAGCCGTTCCTGTCTGAGCTATGCTGCCTCAGTTGTCTTGTCTAAAACACGACATAATGGCGACGAGGTTGGCGAATCTGCGCCGGTGGTACGCCCACTAGAGACTTTCGGCACAAGACCAAGAACTGTAGCATCTACAGCAACGGGAACGCCTTCGCCATGACTACTTTCGGGCAACTTGAGCATTTTGATGATTCTACGACCGATTGGCTTTCGTATGAAGAGCGGTTATAAGCATATTTGCGTGCTAACATGGTTCCGGAAGACATAAAAGTAGACGCGCTCCTTAGTTTGATCAGACCGCGAACTTACGCACTTCTCAAGTCACTGATTATTCCGGACAAGCCCTTGTCTAAGCCCTATGCAACGCTCATAACGCTACTTCGCAATCACTTGTCTCCGAAGTCGTCAGTCATCGGCGAAAGAGCAAAATTTCACCGCCGGTCACGGAAAGAAACTGAAAATATATCGGCGTTCGTGGCCGAGATAAGACACCTTGCTCAGACATGCGATTTCGGCGAGTTCTTGGATCAGATACTGCGCGACCGATTTGTCTCCGGGTTGCAGCGCGTTGACATCCAATAGGCATTTATTTGCCGAAGATAATGCCCTGACTTTCCAAATAGCTGTCGAGCGTGCCTTGTCTTTTGAAGCAGCAGTGCGAAATGCGACAGAAGCGCACGTAGTGCACGAAAGGAATGCCGATACACACAAAATGCCTAGCTCAAGGCCAACTCCCGAAGCAAAGGCCGTACCATGTTATCGATGCGGTTCGCCCAAGCACGGAGCAGCATCTTGTCCACATTCGCAAGCAACTTGTTATAAGTGCCAAAAGAAGGGACACATTCAACGAGTTTGCACAAGTCGTCCGCGACGTGTGAAAACGCTCATAGTAAGCTCATTCAATAGGCAAACAAAACTTGCTCTGAATGACGTTACTTTAGACACACGTGCAGTGCCTTTTATGGTGACAGTCAAAGTTAACAGTGTACCGTTACAGATGGAGCTGGACACCGGAGCTGCTGTCTCGATAATTTCACGCAACCGCTGCAGGAGGCTTTTTCCAAATTTGCACTCGCAACAAACGAGTCTTCGACTACGCACGTACACGGGTGAAGTAATCAAGCCCATTGGAGTGCTTGAAGTCAACGTGGAAACGAACGGCCAAGAGCAGCGCCTACTGCTCTACGTGGTGCCACAAGACAGACACACTTCAGGGACGGGAGTGGCTACAAAAGATTCGGCTTGACTGGAGCCGTATCTTGGAGCTGAACGCCGTTAGGAGTTTGCCTTGTGCGATGGAAGAGTCGTCGGAGAAACTTCAGGCCTTGCTACGAAAGTACACGCAACTGTTTAGCGAAGACTTGGGCAAGATAAATGATGAGAAAGCTACTCTTTATTTCAAAGACAATCAAGAGTCTAGATTTTTGAAGGCAAGGACTGTGCCATTCGCATTACGTCCGGAAGTGGAACAGGAACTTGTGAAGCTAGAAACGCTAGGCCTTATCTTACCAGCAGCTAGCAGCAAGTTTGCTACGCTTGTTGTGCCAGTCATTAAAGCTGATGGCTCGATAAGACGGTGCGGTGCGGTGACTACAAGGTCACCCTGAATCCAATTCTAGACACTGAGCATTATCTACTTCCATGAGCAGACGAGCTTTTTGCAATCTTTGCGGGAGGAAAGAAGTTCTCGAAACTTGACCTCAACAGAGCATACCAGCAGGTAGAAATGGAGGAACGGTCGAAAGAATACTTGACGCTAAATACACACAAAGGGTTGTACGTCGTCACCCGCCTACCTTTTGGCATAGCATCAGCTCCTGCAATCTTTCAAAGTATAATGGATAACATGCTCAAAGGACTCGAAGGGGTTGCATGTTACATTGATGACATCCTCCTAACGGGAAAGACTGATGAAGAGCACCTGCGTTAGCTCGAAGTTGTTCTGAAACGCTTGTCAGAAAGAGGCGTTAAGGTGAAGACGCCTAAATGTCAGTTCTTTAAGGACCAACTTCAGTACCTCGGACACATTGTAAGCGCTGATGGCGTGCGTCCAGCCGATGACAAAGTGGCAGCTATTTCAAAGGCACCGAGGCCAAATGACAAGCATCAGCTGCAGTCCCTGCTTGGCCTAGTTAACTACTATGGAAAGTTCCTTCCGAACCTATCCAGTGTAATCGCACCGCTCAACAGGCTTTTACGCAGTGATGTGCCCTGGGTGTGGAGCAGGGAATGCGAGGACGCCTTCGTTGAAGTTAAGAAGTTGCTGTCCATGCCACCCGTGCTTATCCACTACGAGCCCGGATTGCCACCACAGCTGTCTTGCGACGCATCAGCATACGGCATCGGAGCCGTGCTCTCTCACGTCCTACCAAATGGCATGTGCAAGCCAATAGCATACGCATCTAAAACATTGACTAAGGCAGAAGCTAGCTAAAGCCAAATTGAGAAAGAGGCACTCGCCCTAATTTTCGGTGTGAAAAAGTTTCACTACTACCTCTATGACCGTTCATTCATCCTCGTAAGCGATCATAAGCTATTGCACACCATTCTCGGGCCCAAGACAGGCATTCCTACGATAGCTGCAGCGAGATTGCAGCGTTGGGCCGTTTTGTTATCTGCCTACAACTACACGCTCAAGTACAAGTCGTCACCAGAAAACGCAGAATCGGATTGCCTTTCACGGCTGCCGTCGCATGGCAATGATGATGAAGCACCGGAAGAGAAATTGTACGTTCTGCGTTTTGACTCGCTTCCAGTAAACTGCCGTGACAGAGCACGCGAGACCAGTCGTGACCCTGTACTAAAAGCAGTCATGCAGTGCGTTTTCAGCGGCTGGCCGAATCGCGCTCCGAATGACTTACTGAAGCCGTTTTTCTACAGACGTTTGGAGCTGTCTTTGCAGCAAGGATGCCTGGTGCTGGGACCTCGTGTCGTCATTCCCTAGAGTTTCCAGTCGTTCATGCACTAGGGACACCCTGGAATCGCAGGACGAAGGAGTTGGCGAGAAGGTACGTGTGGTGGCCAACAATTGAGAGACATCGAACAGAAAGTGAGTACATGGCAGTCGTGCCAGTCGCAACGCAACATGTGCCGTGCCCTGCTTCGCTTCATTCATGGGCGTGGCCTAACCGGCCCTGGGAACGGGTTGACGTAGACTTCGCAAGCCCATTCAGAGGTGCGATGCTCTTGATTGTCATAGACGGTCATTCTAAGTGGCCAGAAGTGTTTGAAATGAAAGATACATCCGCAGAGAAAACCATTGACCGTCTATGTGAAATGAAAGATACATCCGCAGAGAAAACCATTGACCGTCTTCATGAACTTTTCTGTCGTTTCGGTTTTCCAGAGACGCTTGTATCGGATAACGGTCCACAATTCACATCGGACGCGTTCTCAAAATACATGCGCAGCATTGGCACCCGTCATGTTCGCACAGCGCCGTATCATCCCAGCTGCAATGGACAGGCTGAGCCCTTCGTGCCGTCACTCAAGTCTGCTTTGCGTAAGAATCCGTCCGTACCCCTACGCTCAGCTATTGCTGATTTTCTTTTGGCGTATCGCAACACTCCTCATACAACCACTGGGTAAGTTCCTGCACTCGTTCTGCTTGGCAGATGTCTTCGCACAAGGTTGGATCTTGTAAATCCTTCAATACAATCAAAAGTATCGGCTCAGCAGTTTGCCCTAACCTTAAGGCGTAAGTCATGCTATCACAAAGAGCGACATTTTAAGGTTGGTGATAGTGTAAAGGTCAGGAACTTCAGGCGCGGAGAAAAATGGTTTTCAACGACCATTTTGGCGCAAACTGGTCCAGTCTCGTACTGCTTAAGTGTCGTAACTCCTAGAGGTGTGTTTCAGTGGGTTCGCCACAAGAACCACATCGTGTGGCTCCAGAAGAATACACATCTGCTCCTCTGGCGCCATACCCGGAACCTGAGGAGCAAGCGGAGTCCTGCCGGTCTCCCTGTCAACAGGCTGGAGTGCAAGACCGCCATTCGGATACAGAACCTGCAGAACGGCGGTACCCACTTCGGGAGAGGAGACCACCCGACCGCTACGTGCCGTGAACAGGAATTTGTTTTGAGCTTTAAATAAGTGCTGAGGGATGTGGTATAGCGAAGTGTTATCAAAGCTGCGGAACTACCTCGCCTCAGCCACGCTCCCTCCGCTCACCCTTGCCACTGTGATAAGGTGGCTTATTAAAGTGCGCTGCGCCAGCCACCGCAGCGCATTTTCTTTCGTTTCCTTTATCACGGAATAAAGCCGTTCCTGTCTGAGCTATGCTGCCTCAGTTGCCGTGCCTAAAACACGACATGAACAGATCCTAATGTCTTATACTGCGTATTCACTGATACGTTTGTCGAGTTTTACAGACATTTTCCTTTCCGCACCATCGGTGTGTCTAGAAAAATAAGGAAGCCTTGGATAAATGATTACCTAATGGATAAAATTAGAGTTAAGAATGACATGTTCCATAGCTTCATTCAGTCTCGAGACATTACTCATTTGAAAGAATTTAGGAAGTATAAAAATAGCATTAATAAGGCAATCAGATAGGCTAAAAGTGATTACCTTACAAAATCCTTTGGTGCAGTAAAACATGATTTCAAGTCTACCTGGCCAAAACTCAATCATGTTGTCGGCCGTTCACAAATTCCCTGTCCGATTAGTGAACTTAAGACCAATAGCAAGTTGGTTTCTACTCCTTCTTTGGCGGATGCGTTTAATGAGTACTTTGTAAACTTCAGTAGCGTGGTTTTTGGGGCTTTTTGGTACATGATTCCAATACACTATAGCGCAGCAAAAGACTAGGACACAGGACCGAGCGTGGTGTTCGTCTCTCGCTCTTGTGTTCTCGTCTTTTGCTGCGCTATAGTGTATTGGAATTCGTAAACTTACCTCTGCAAGTATTGCCAAATCATGTAGAGCACCTCGTTAAGGAATACCCTAGATGTATATTCTTCAGTCCTGCGACGAACAATGAAGTGTATTTAACCTTCACGCAACTAAAGAACTCAACCAGCTGCAATGTCCACAATGTGCAAATTAAGCCTGTAAAATATGTTCTTCATATTATATCACCTGCCCTAACAAACACATTTAACTTGTGTATAAGCTCTAGGGTATTTCCCAATGACTTGCTAATAGCAAAGGTGAGGACTATATATAATAAAGGTGATCATAACATTCTTAATAATTACCGCACAATTTCTATCCTTCCTGTATTTTCTAAAGCATTAGAGAAAGTTATCTTGTTGCGCCTTGAATCCTTTTTTGAAAACATAAACAGCATAATTGATGCGCAGTATGGGTTTCAGAAATTTCGATACACACATCTTGCGTTGCTAGATCAAAAAGAATACATTCGAACAAAGACAACAAACAATATGTACTAGGGATATACCTAGATTTCACCAAGGCATTTGACTATCTGAATCGTAACTTTGTTCTTGAAAAACTAAAGTAGTACCTTGTTCGTGGGTTACCGTTAGAGATAATCAAATCATAACTTTCACATCACGTGCAATATGTTTAGCTCAGTGGCCATCTCTCAAGTCTACTTTGTATACAGTCAGGGGTCCCACAGGGAAGTATTTTATGACCATTTCTCTTTTATGTATACTTAAACGACATCATCAGTATGGAAGCGCAGCCTAAGTTCGTCATCTATGCGGACGACACTAGCATTTTTTGTGTCTCAGCAAACTGTACAGAACTGTTTAACATTGCAAACTCGGTGGTATTTAAAGTAGGGGATTCGGCAAAACAGAACGGCTTAATAATCAACAACAATAAGGTAAAGCGAACGTTTTCCGTGCGAAAACAAGACTGGTAGCGTCGGAGTTAAACCTTAAGTTAAATAGCTCGGAAATAGAACTCGTGGGTGAATTTAGAGCAATAGGAGTCATTTTTACAGATACTATGTATTGGGACAGACACATATATTACAAATGTTCTAGGCTTGCGTCAGTAATTGGTATTCTGCAGAGAAAAATTTTCCTTACCTAAGAATGTTATGAGGCTTTTATATACCTCTCTCTTTTTGTCTTACATTAATTATTGCAATCTTGTGTGGGGTAATACTACAGTGACTAATATGCAGAAACTCAGTATGCTTCAGAGAAAGGTGGTTAGAATCGTTACACACTCTATGTACGATGCTAATGCGCAACAATTGTTTCGAAAGCTGGGACTTTTGCATTTTAAAGACATGTACAATTACAATCTTTCTCGCGTTAATCAAAGAAAGGAAGCGGAATAGTAATATCCTAAAAAATTTTGGAAACTTAACTCCAAAAGTTTAAGTCGTCTGTACATTTCACACGTAAATCCGAAATCTGGAAAGTTGATTTCAGTACAGCGAATTACAGTGCGGAGACACTGAACTACTGTATCACTTCGCTTTTAAATTCCAATTTGTCTAATAATACTGGCATTTTACATCTAAATGTTAAGCAGCTTAAGAACATTATCTTTCGGTATTAGTATGGCATAACTTTGGAAATGATACGACCTTCTTGTAGTGCTATCTTGTGGTGATATCATTTTTGATGTATTAGTATACTCCTTTTTTCTTTTTTTTGGAATGCTGTGTGTGCATATGACTAAGCTGATTTCAAATGCAAGAGAGTTGCATAGATTATGGTCTTTTTCAAGGATACTAAATTTTTCGATTTCTCTAGTACAGGCCTGGAATTTTTGTATGCCACTGCACATTGCTGTCGACCTTGTCCACTACCCACGCCAATATCGTTTGTGTAACCAGTATTTTCCGTTGGTATTGTATACTTTGCTCTCAAGTGCCACCTTTCGCACTGTCGCTCTTATGCAGGGGGGTGGGCGAGGACCAGTCAAGCTGCCGCCGCAGCTTTTAGCTTCGTCTCCCTCCATCGTTGATGGAAAATAAAGTTTATCGTATCGTATCGTATCGTATCGTATCTGGATGATGCTGTCATAACAGGAAAGACCAAACCCTAGGGCCTGGGACGTACTAAACATGTGCTACAGAGACTACGAGCGCATGGCACAAGGGCCAGCGCCGATAAATGTCAATTTATGAAACACCGCGTCCACTACCTAGGTCACGAAATCGATGCAGCCGGCATACATCCCGCGAAAGATAAAGTAGAAGCCATATTGAAGGCCCCAACCCCGACTAGCGTCTCTGAGCTAAATGCTTTCCTAGGACTGAACTTTCACGCTAGGTTCCTTTTTCAAACGGCAACAATCTTAGAACCCCTCTGTAAGCTGCTCAGAAAATATTGTTCGCGGGAGTGGACACAAGAGTGTAAAAGCTGCTTTCATAAGTCCAAGTTGCTTCTAAGCGAGGAGTCGGTGCTGGCTTTATACAATAAAAACGTACGTGTGACGCATCGGCCTATGGCCTGGGAGCGGTGCTCGCATATAAGGGTCACGACAAGAGACCGATCGCTTTCGCGTCCCGCATGCTTACAGCGACCTGAAGAAACTATGCACAAATTGAGCATGAAGCTTTAGCCATAATCTTTGGCATTAAAAAGTTTCACAAGTACTTGCTTGGTAGGCAGTTCGAAATAGTGAGTTATCATCAGCCGCTGACGAAGTAGTTCGGCAGTCAAATAGCGATTGAAAAAGTACAGCGATGAAAAAATATCTTCGCCTTTTATCAGTATGTGGTCAAATACAAGAAGGGTCAACAAGCGGGCCACCCAGATGGTTTATCGAGGCTTCCGTTGGAAACAACTGCTGGCGACGAACAAGAAATTAAAATTTTCTCGCCATTATCGGAGGTTCCTTTCACAACCGAGGAGGTAGCTGAAGAACCAAAAACGGTGAGATTTTGAGAGCAGCAGCCGACATGACGTGCCGCAGTAGGCCACAATAAACAGAACAGTAATACAGTGCTTATTTTAATCGCCGACATGAGCAGCGTTTGATCAAGTCGGCATGGACCTTCTCGGTCCTTTCCCTCGGTCCTCCGGTGGCAACCGTTGGATAATCATCGCCGCAGGCTATCTGACCTGCTATGCTGAGGCCAAAGCGTTACCTAGTGGTACAGCGTCTGAAGTTGCCCATTTCTTTGTACACCAGATCATACTGTGGCACAGTGCTCCCACTTGTATTATTACTCATAGAGGCACTGCCTTTACTTCAAAAATAATGGCCGAAGTCTTTCATTTCAGCGGTACGGCGCATCGTAGAGCTACTGCTTACCGTCCGCAGACCAGTGGGCTGACGGAAAAACTTTGTTCTGATGCCGAGCAGTTTGCCCAAGATGGTGATCAAGCACGCCGACTAGCACGCGTCCACATCCCCCAACAACAGGACAGGGAGTCACGCCGGTACACCCTCCGCCACAAACAAGCTTCCTACAACACCGGGGACCAGGTGTGGGTGTGGACTCCTGTTCGACGCCGCGGCCTGTCAGACACGCTAATTTGCCTCTACTTCGACCCTATAAAATCATGCGGCACATCAGCAACGTCAATTACGAGGTGCTCCGGATGGATCAGAGCTCACAGGCCGTCGGCTACCTCGTCCAGAGACAGTTCATGTCTTGCGATTGAAGCTGTACTTTGCACGGTGACTGACAAACTGCATCCACCAACTTTTTTTTTGGAGGGGGGGGGGGTTGCTTCTGCCCGCTTGTGTGCACATGTGACCATGTGCGTTACGCTTAAGCAGGGAGGAATGCCAGGGGGTGCTCGGAGTGAAATCAACGTTGAAGTGAATCGGCTCCGGACTCGCAGGATGTACCGAAAACTTGGACCGTGTAATTCTACCTGTACCGGCTCTGTTAACCTAGCTACAGTCGCCAGCACCGTGACAATATTATTGTGCGATATTCCGGTTCATCCTGATATCAATGTATACGTATATGCAAGTGACATATCATTATTTGCTTCTGCAAAAGATATCTATGCCCTCGATCGTTCACTGGAGGCCTACCTAAATGCACTTCTGGGCTGTTGGGACGAAATTAAGTTGATTTTCAATGTGCGCAAAAGTGGTGTGCTAGTTTTTAAAACCAAAACCAAATGTTTCGTTACTACCTTTTAGACATCATCCCTCCAGTGGAGCCTGTGCGATATTTACACATTACGCAGGATGCTACTAGGGATTGGAGGCCTCACATCGTGTAATGTTCATAAATGTGAGCGTGCACTCGGTAAGCTCATACGTATAAGTAACAGACAATGTGATAGGCACCGAGACACTATTCTACTTCTGTACAACGCCAATGTGAGACCGACTATAGAATTTGGCTGCATTCCTGTTCCTGGCTCTCCCAAATATAAACTGCATCATTTGCTGCTTTTAGAGCGACGCGCCCTGTGCCTCTGCCTAGGTCTTCCACAGTCTGTCTCCACCGCTTGGAGACTCGTATTTGGGGCCGTAACTTCCGTTTCCGCCTGGAAATCATTCTTGCGGTAATTTGCATCGATCACGGGATAGCTATACATATTTGTATGCCCAAACCGGCCCAGCATGCCCCAGGCTGTCTTCACGCAGAGCAATCTAGTAAATATTGGTGTGGACCTCAGTTCTATATGTCGTATTGGATACACAACCTCCATTGTGGATATCAATTTTGATTCTATATTTCCATCTAATGTGAAGCACTTACATTCAAGTCTAATATCCAGTCTTCTATCGCATCACCTTGAAGGTTCCAGAATCGCGCTGTAATCGCCACTGATGCGTCTGTGACCACATAGATTGCAGCGATTGCAATTTTTCAGTGCCTCTTTGCTGAAATGTTTCGGTGCTCGTCCCAGATTGCGCACCAATCTTTTTGGCACAGTTTACGGTAATTGGGCTTGCACTTTTAAAAGTTTACAGAAATCAGTCAAAAATAATTTTACTATCATTCTGTCTTTGTTTGGTTGTCATTGGAGTCGGCACGGGATGCTCTTTTGAGCCGCTTGATAAAATATTTCATACCGGGATGGTGGAAAAAAATACGCTTCTTTTGGGTTCCGGAACACTGAGGTGTTTTGTAGCGAGAGCTACATTGGCCACAGTCTCGCCATTTTGCAGTGCCTGTCCAGTGACTGTTTGAAGAGAAAAGAAAGAAGCAGTGGGAGGCAGTAGGTGGCATCGTACATGGCCGAGCACTAACTGGACGTAGGGCTTCCAGACGTTACGTTTGGCAGGAGCTGCCGCCAACTCGGGACTCTCCTTTCATACGGGAGGATGATATCACAATCAGCCTTCGCGTTATTAACGTTATACGGCTCGGTTGAAGCGTCGCTTTATATCTGGCCTGCTTACACTATCCCCAAGGTGGGAGTGATAACAGCGAGAAAGAAGTACTAGAAGCCTTCGGACCACCGTGCGATAGAGGCTTTCGCCTCATCGTACTCTAGTGATCACATTTGCCTCCTGTGGTAAAAAGCTGAAACCGCGGAGTCATGTCAAACGGAAAACTGAACCATGTCAAACTGAACCTAAACTTAGCCATGAAGATAGCTCTTGCGTAACTGTAGGTTTAACCACAAGCTAAACCACAGCTAAATGTTTTTCAGAATGAACTGGCGGACTTCTTGGCTAAAGCAGCTCTTTATACACTTGTTCATTGTACCTACAATAATTTCACCATTTTGGAAGGTCCCGTTTCCAGCGCTATCAGTGCATAGCCGCCTGGTGCAAATGATCCATTTTTATCTGCAGCAGACTACCAACATCTTATGTACTCATGGAAATTTCATTGATATCAATCACGACAATGTGAGGTAACGCTGAATCTTATGCGATGCGTGATCCCACGCCTAAATTCTTTCTTACTTAGATGCGGGTCCGTTACCTCAAGCCTTTGTGAGGCTTGCGGAGCAAAAAAATACTGATCATTTCCTCTTCGCTTGCTGAAGAGTTTTCCCATCAGAGAAGCGTACATGTAGAAATTCCAATAGCAAAATTGGAATTTACATTGTCGGTCCCACATCATTCCTCATTTTGTGAGAGTACGAGAGGATTGGTGCTGACTCAAATTTGTCATTCCACAATTACATCGCAGGTATGAATATATCTCTTGCTAATTGTATTCCAAATTAGAAGCTTCTAAAGCATGGAAGTGCCGGCTAGTTGGTAATACATTTTTGTCATATTTTTTTCCTTTTATTTCACTTTGCGATTTTAAATCTTAGGTTTTTGTTTAGTTGATAACTGTGTTATTAAGCTAAATCACTATCAGTAATACAGTTGTCAGTCTCTATTGAACCCTGGCCAATCCCCCAATCCCCCTTGGTGGGTATGTGCCATTTAACAGGGAAGAAGACGAAGAGCATTCCGCGACCGATCCTGAAAAGAATCACCGCTGCCTGTAGTGTTGTTCAGTGTCTCTTGCTCCATTGTCTGGATTTCTCTGGGCGGGCCCGCCATCCGGTACATACTTTGGAGGACGCGGTGGGATGCCGCTTACCCTCGCCGAGTACGGCGTGCTAAACGAGGCACAGTCGATATCCGTAACCCCAGCTCCAATACTAGCTCATTTGCTGCTGGCAGGATCCCGGGGACAGACTCCAGCACCTCGCCGTAGATATTCAGCAGTTGGCTTCGCAGTCACTGCCGGGGCACCTCAGAACGTCGGGGCCTTGATGTGTAACCAAGGCTTTTCTCGACGCCAGAGGAGATCCCAAGGTCCGGCGCCAGTTGCGTCTCGGGCGCCCTGATTTGATCGCCGCCGCTTTGAGCCTCGACATCCAGGTGACCGGCAAGTAGCTCAAGCGGGGCCTCAATAAAGGCGCCTACTTACGGAGGCAGCTGGCCGAACGGGAGCGCCACCTGTGGGGTGAGCGCCAGTGCATCATCTCGCATGCTGTCAAGGTGAAGGAGTGGGGGTAGGAGCTGGACTTACAGCTGAGCAAGGTGCAGCAACAAAAGAAGAGCTTCAAAGCCCAGAAGAAGTTTAATGAAGAGTAGGCCCAGCTGTAGCGGCGGGTGACTAGCTGGAAGAGGAACTACAGCGGCCATGGGACCCGGTATATGAGAGGCTGCGTTCAAGAGGAGGCTCTGCAGCGCTCTCATAGGGAGAGCCTGAAGCGCGAACGGCAGGAGGTTAATGCACGCCTTGCTCAGGCCCGGCGGCAGGCCGAACCCCTGCAGGCTTCTTGCGCGCAATTACGGCAGTGGCTCAACCAGACGGCCCAGAAACTGGCTGCCCAACTGCTGCCTCCACGGACAAACTGAAAGAACTGAGCAAGATGCACCAGATGAAGCTGGAGGCGTAACGGACGGAGCACTGGCACCGCCTAGATATTCTCGAGCAGCGCTGCGAGGCGAAGCCCGACCTGGTCGAGGAGTCGCGAGGCCGCGTGTCCGGGACCGTCGAGACCCTCAGTCTTCAAGTGAGCGAGCTGTCCCCTCAAAAAAGCGGATGTCAAGGGAGCCGAGTGGCGGCTTATCAAGGCACATGTAGATGCTGTCGAGAAGCTGCGTTGCGAGCTGAGCGACCAAAAGGCCAAGAATGACCTGTGCACCGAGAACCGGGAAGAGGGCGTGCGGGCATACGAACGAAAAGCCGAAGCCCAAGCCAAGGAGTGGAGATCGGAGCTGAAGACATTCAAGACCAGGTACGCGCGGAGAACGTGGAGCCCAGATGAGAGATCGTTCGCCGAATGTGAACGGAAGGAGTGGGAGCTGCTGCAACATTTGTTCCCTGCAGTCAAGGTGGATTGTAGTCTGGCCCACTTGGAGTGGCTGGTGTGCTTTGAGCGGGAGTTACGTGAATGGCTTCAGAAACCACAGCTGTAGCATGGTAAGGGCTAACAGGAGGACGGTTCCTCCGCTGCAGATGTGAAGCGCCTGCAGCAGCTAGCCGCCACCAACGCACCAAAGACAAAGTGATGTCTACTAAGCGAACGTTCGAACACATCGAGGTGTTGATGTTGAAGGCTGGGTTCACGGCTTTTGTTTTCACCTTCGTGGGTGCAGTAAATAATTCATGTGGAGACATACGCCTCACGCTTCAATGGATGTGCCAGGCTGAGAGAACAAACTCTGAAAGTACAGAAGTTCAATCTTCCGCCTGAGGTAAAGGACCCCGTGATAATTGGAGACATCGACGAAGATACGAAGAAAGATAGCAAGGCTGCGGAGGGCAACAGTGGTGAACGTGACCAGGGAGTTGAGCCTGTGAATATCGATCGGTACCAAGGGTGAGGACTCCTCGTCAAGCACGAAGGGTGAATAAAAGATGGAGACAAACCGAAGAACCAAAGTCCGTGTCAGACACGGCGTCACTACTGACCGAAGTGAATATTGCGGACATTTGGGTCAGCATTAATCCTAGCATTTTGAAGCTGAACTCGTCCAACTTCCACAAAGTGGTTAACAACACGCGCTACCTGCTCATCGACTTCTCTTGCTGGTGTGAGCACTGTGTGAAGGTGGAATGTGAGTGCTCTCGAGCGGCAGCCGCACACTGGGGTCAGCGCCCGTTGCTGTGGGATTGGGGGACATCGGGAAGATCGGCAGGCCTGCCCGGACTTTGTAGTGGATCGGGGTTTTTGGACTGGGACTAGGAGTTTTGTGTGTGGGAGGTTTTGCGATGTAGCGCGATGAATCAGAATGCGCACGGGTGAGGCGACGCGGAGAGCACAGAGTTCAATGGTTTCTCGGGAACTCCATCTCAACCCGTGCCTGAGCGCTCGGTGTTGTAAGCGAAAGAGCCGCCTACAAGCAGCTAGTCGATTTACCTGGGCAGTGTGGTATCAAATGGGACATCAGTTTCATCGCATCATCATTATGCTCACCGCTAATCAAGCTGTCCTCCGGAGATCTAGAATCCGAAATTACCTCCCCTTCCTCAGTGGAAAGAGGTTGCAGGATGTTAGGCACGGCGTACGGCCTGCGCCGGTCGAGTGTTCCGCGCCGACGAAGAAGTGGCGCTGAAGGAGCGCGGAGAGCGAGAGCGACAGAGCATGGAAAGAAGTGCCCCTACCGGTCGTGCTTCTCGGGTCTCTTGCAGCCTTGACTAGATTTCTCTGAGAAGACCTGCTGGCCTGGTACAATATAAATCCCCGCTTTAACCGGGCCGTATGAACGTGCATGCGAGCTCTAGGGATAACGTGAATGCAAAGGTCTAGGCAGGCTGATTCTGATATCACCCTGACATATGTAAAATTTGGCTGCTCGAGTAAGTGCTCAGCCATGTCACCTGCCAGCTACCGCCTCCCACGTAAAGAAAGCGTTACTGACGAACGGACAGACGGTCACGATTCGCGAACATGAGCCATAAAAGGCTATTGCCTTAAGGGGGCACTTTGAACCACGAAAGTGTAATGTACAGAGAGCCTTTATAGCACCGTGGTCAGCAGCCTTTCACTACAGCACCTCTTTCTCTGTTTCTTCGTTCCGCCGTGATAATACAGAGGTAAGGCACTCGTCTGCTGTGCCCGAGGATGTGGATCGAATCGCGGCCGCGGCGGCCGCTTTCGATGGAGGCGAAAAGTGCGTCTGTGCTGTGCGATGTCAGTGCTTGTCCTGTGTTAGTGAATAGTCTCAAGTTAAATTTCAGCGCGCCTACATTATGATGGAAAACCAACTAGCCGCCATTACAGCATTGCTAATCCTAGGTGGTCAAAATTTTCGGAGCCCTCCACTACAGAGTTGTTGTTTGGACTGTAGGAAGAAGGAAAATTAAATCCTTGGGGCTGCTACTGCCTCTATAGTTGAGCCACCTCCGCTGCCTCGTGCGGGCAGAAGAGAAATTAAACAAAGGGAGACAGAAATAAGAGAAAAATATGCACATCGCAGTGCTGTCGACCACCATCGAAACGGTGGCTCGTTCGCGGTGAGACACTCTGATGCCTGCTGCACTCCGTCTGCTCTTCTATGCTGCTTGGTACAGCGTTCGAGGTAGCGTCAAATGAAGGGTGCAGCCCGCGTGCCCGGATCGGACGCCCGGCGGGGTCAACCTCGAATGCGTGAATAGCCTAGGGATGCTATCAGTCATGACCAGATGTGACGCCATGACCGAATGTGACTACAGTATGACTTCACAGGCAGTCTTGCCGTCACGAACTGTCATGACGTCTCAAGGTTATGACGTCACAGTCTTGCGGAATCTCGCGACGCACACCTGGATGGACCCGCTGGCAAATAATGAGCCTTTAAATGTTTCGCCTTAAACTTCCGAGAGCGCTGCAGAATCTGCACTTGACAAATGCGTAAGTGTAAGTGTTGCTGTTGTACACAGTGTAACACGCGCCCTTTTTATAGGTATCGCACTGCTGGATATATATGATAGCAGCTGCGTTGGTAACGACCTTATGTAGCAAACTGCGCATGTTTTCTTATTTTTTAAAGCTAAAGCCTTTCTATAATTTCATAGTGAAACTCTCGTCGGCGGCCATTTTCCTATAGGTTTGTGAGCGAGATTACGGGAGATTCTTTTCCTTGTCTATGAACCAGTTTTAGAACGCCAGTGAACTTTGATGCATTCAATACACAAAAACGCCACACGTCACTTGACCCTAATACAGATCACGTGACAGGAAGTATGACATCAAATTCAGACGTCGTCTTTAATCTACCTAGCTATTTCGATGCATAATTGACTATTTTTGCCACTGAAGTTTTCAACGTCTACTAAAATTGTTGTTCCTCCTGGTAACATTCTCGGTGCATGTGTGCATAACAGGCGCAATCGCCGAAACCTCGGTTTCAAATCTTGCAGCATGAGGTACATGAGCCTTCGGCTCGAGTCCCTGTCGTGAACTAGCAGCCGTAGTCTCGACACTGAAGATGCTTGCTAATTACAACTAGGGGGAATAAAATACTTAATAGACCTTCTTCATCCTCTCATCAGGTTAAAACACCCGATAGCACTTGGCAAAGCAATACGAAGCAACTCTAGCTTAGCAAGCGCTAAAAATTGCTTTTGCGTGTTCCATCCTTAGACAAGCAAAGACGCTGCTTAATTCATTTTCCGATGTTTGATTTGTTGTTGAGCACTCTGTGGAGTGAAAGCGGCCTTCTCGCTTCAGCAGCTTGCCCGTGTTGAGTGTGCTGCTGGTAACTTTCAATACTGACCATATATTCCTGGCATAAATATCAGGGAAGCGAGAGGGGGCCGCCAGCATGCATTGCCTCCCCCCTTTAAGGTGGCTAAGTCCCCCCCCACTCGGCCCCATAGCGAACGTCGCTAAGACTGCACTACCATTGCGTTTTTAATGCTTATTTGACGCAATCCTGAGGAAAATATTTGAGGCCCCAGGCTCGAGTACCCGCCTCGGCTACGAGAGGTAGTGGGTTCGACTCCCATTGCCGGCCGGACACCCACCGGTTTTCTCAAATGGGTACAAGACACGGCCCGGCCTGGTGCTCGGCTTACCAGGGCTCGTGGCTTGGAAAAGGAGCCCGTGCCTTCGAAGCCCAACTGTGTGAGCTGTAAAAAAGGGCCACATAATGGGCTGTTGCCGCGCAAGGCGGACTTATTGTTGTCCGATGGCGGAACGAATCACTGCCACATCGGCGCAACTATTTGGGCCGTGACCCGTTTTCCCAAGCATTTCACCCCAGAAGAGCCGAGCACCAGGCCGGGGGAAAGCTTGTACCCATTTAAAAACCGGTGGGTACCCGGCGGCACCAGGGATCGAACCCGGTACCTCCCGAATGCGAGGCGGATGCTCTACCACAAGGCCACCGCTTCGCTTCGGTTTTACTACCTCCGGGTAGTAAAAGTCCTAACGGAGAGACTAAAAATGAAATCGACTTCATAATGTGTTCAACCCCCGCCATTGTGCACGATGTAGAGGTAATCGGGAAAGTGCGATGCAGTGACCACAGGATGGTGAGGTCCCGAATTAGCCTAAATCTGAAGAAGGAACGCAACAGATTGGTAAGAAAGAAACCCATCAACGAATTAGCGGTGAGGGGGAGGGCAGAAGAGTTCAGGATCTCGCTACAGAATAGGTACTCAGCTCTAACTGAGGATGGCGACATTACCCTAGAAGCAAGGAACAATAATTTCAGGGATATCATTACTGAGTGCGCGGTAGAAATAGGCGGTAGGATAGTTAGAGAGGATACCGGTAAGCTGTCTAAGGAGACGAAAGATTTGATTAAGAAACGCCAGAGTATGAAAGCTTCTAATCCAACAGACCAGATCGAATTGGCCGAGATATCAAAGCTAATCAATAAGCGCAAGGTGGCCGATATAAGGAAGTATAACATGGAGAAAATTGAGCATGCTGTAAAGAACGGGGGAAGCCTTAAAGCGGTAAAGAAGAAATTGGGCATAGGCAAAAACCAGATGTATGCGATAAAGGACAAGGTGGGCAATGTCATCACTAATATGGACAAGATAGTCAGAGTAGCCGAGGAGTTCTATACAGATCTCTACAGTAGCCAAAGTAGTCAGGACCGTAATGAGATTGGCGGTAGGGAAAAACAGTCAGACGTTCCACCAGTGACGAAAGACGAGGTCAAGAAAGCACTAGAAACTATGAAAAGGGGGAAATCAGCTGGAGAGGATCAAATAACTACAGATTTGCTGAAGGACGGGGGGGATATCGTGCTAGAAAAACTGGCCACCCTGTATACGCAGTGCCTGGTGTCATTGACGGTACCGGAACCATGGAAGAATGCAAACATTATCCTCATTCACAAGAAAGGGGACTCTAAGGACCTTAAAAATTACAGACCAATCAGCTTACTGAATGTTACGTACAAGGTATTTACTAAGGTAATCACTAATAGAATCAGGACAACCTTAGACTTCAATCAAGCAAAGGATCAAGCAGGGTTTCGGAAACGGTACTCTACTATCGATCATATTCATACCATCAATCAGGTGATAGAAAAATGCTCAGAATATAACCAGCCCTTATACATAGCATTCATTGATTACGAAAAAGCATTTGACTCAGTTGAAACATCGGCGGTGATGCAGGCATTGCGAAATCAGGGGGTAGACGAGCCGTACGTGAAAGTACTGGAAGATATATACAGTGGCTGCACAGCAACCATAGTTCTGCATAAAGAAAGTAACAAAATTCCCATAAAGAAAGGTGTTAGGCAAGGAGACACAATCTCCCCAGTACTATTCACGGCGTGTTTAGAGGAAGTATTCACAGACTTGGAATGGGAGCAGTTAGGGATAAGGGTAGATGGAGAATACCTCAGTAATCTGCGATTTGCTGATGACATTGCCTTGCTAAGCAACTCGGGGGATGAACTGCAAATAATGATTGATGACCTAGACAGAAAAAGTAGAAAGGTAGGCTTGAAAATCAATATGCAGAAGACTAAGATAATGTTCAACAGCCTCGGGAAGGAACAGCAGTTTACATTAGGTAGCGAAATACTGGAAGTAGTAGGCGAATATGTCTACTTAGGACAGATAGTAACCGCAGATCCGGACCATGAAAAGGAAATAACAAGAAGAATAAGATTGGGATGGAGCGCATTTGGCAAGCACTCGCAGATTACGACTAGCAGCTTACCGGTATCGCTCAAGAGGAAAGTATACAACAGTTGCATCTTGCCTGTACTCACCTATGGGGCTGAAACGTGGAGGCTAACCAAGAGAGTTCTACATAAGTTGAGGACAACCCAGAGGGCTATGGAACGAAAAATGGTAGGGGTAACATTAAGAGATAGAAAGCGTGCAGAGTGGGTCAGAGAAATAACTCAAGTTACCGACATTCTAGTGGAAATTAAGAAGAAGAAATGGACATGGGCAGGACATGTAGTGCGAAGAGAGGATAACCGATGGTCGCTGAGGGTAACAAACTGGATTCCAAGGGAAGGAAAGCGTAGCAGGGGGCGACAGAAAGTTAGGTGGGCGGATGAGATTAAGAAGTTCGCAGGGGTCAAGTGGATGCAGCTAGCACAGAACCGGGTTAAGTGGAGAAATATGGGAGAGGCCTTCGCCCTGCAGTGGGTATAATCAGGCTGATGATGATGATGATGATGATTGTGAAGAAAATATTCTGGTAACAAAGTGAGGGGTTATAGGAAAAGGAATATGGTTGTAGTCGATAGAAGATAACAAAATGTTGCGAGGGAAAGTTTTGGTCCATGTGGGGTGTTTAGATAAATAACTAAAGCCAATTAAGTCAATCGGACTTAGAAATATATAACAGGAGTAATAAAAACGTTCAAAGTGATCACGTGATACCTCCCTTTCAGTCACGCAGTAGCTCACTTCTTGCTAAGTGACCTAATGACTTATGAGGACTCCGGAATAATGGTGTAGTTATGTCGATGTTGGATGTGACGTCATTGTGTCCGAGAGCCCACCATGATCTGCAGTGGAAAAATTCGAAAACCTGAGCGTTTTTGCTCCGCAGGGTACATTGCGTGCTCCTTGTCCAATACAACCACCGTACCGTTGAATGCACCAATGTTCACCGGCGTTCTACAATTGGTTTACAGAAAAGGGAAGGCGCGGTATCTTCCACTTGCGGAATCTCGCTCACCGACTCCAGATTTTCACAATGCGCTTATATAGCCTTTCGTCTTAAACATAAAAGAACATGCGCAGCTTGCTACAGAATGTCGCCAACGATGTAGTTGCTATCACATTTCCGCATTCTAAAATCTACAAGGGGCGCGCGATATAACGTTTGCGGCAGGAATGCTCCGCATTTCTCCACTGCAGGTTCCCAGTGCTCTTGGAAAGTTTTTGAGGGTAAAATTATGACGCAGTACTAGCCAACCAAATCCTACGATGATTCAAATACACTATACTAAACTGCTTTACACCCCGCCGGGGTGGCTCAGTGGTTGCGGCGCTCGACTACTGCTCCCAAGGACGCGGGATCGAATCCCGGCCTCGGCGGCCGCTTTTCGTTGGAGGCGAAAAGCAAGGCGCCCGTGTGCTGTGCGATGTCAGTACACGTTAAAGAACCCCAGGTGGTCGAAGTTTCTGGAGTCCTCCACTACGGCGTCTCTCATAGCCTGAGTCGCTTTGAAACGTTAAACCCCACTAACCAACCAACCAAAACTGTTTTACCGCTTACTGTTTGATTACATTGCAAGGAGAAAGCAAAAATACGATCAAGTTCTAAGATACTGCACTACAAATTAAGATTCAGCTCATTTTTTCTTGATAACACGATGTGCCCATGCGACTGCTTTCCTTCAGGGCGCTGAAGCACTGTACGCAGAAGCGAAAAAGCAAGGTTAACTCATAATGCGAACCTGTGCGAACGGAACAGTGCTCTGGTGCCTTTTATGCTTGCATGTGTATTCTGATGCGCTTGCGCAAAGCATCGCAAGTCAAACGCAGAACATTTTCAACACTTTCCCTTCGTTGGCTTCTCAGACAACTGTTTGAACACTCAAACAGCCTGTTAGCATCTGTACACTAAGAACAAACATATTATAGCAGTTTATGCCCTTAAACGTTAAGTACGATGTGCAGTTATAAGTTTTCTAAATTTGTGAACTGATTCCACGCGGCAGGGCTGGCGAATCCTTCCAGAGTGTATCCGAAGATCTCAAAATCGTAAATGTATATCGCGTACAGTTGAAGCACTTGCTGGCGTGACAGCTCGGCGAAATAGCGCTTGGAGGACCCTATCGGGTCGTGTTCGTGGAAGTTGCTCTTGGCGTTCTTCTTCGGAAAGGTCCATCCCGCGAGTCCGATTTTGGGCAACAGGTACTTCAGGTCAGCTTCGAGTGTCTCCACTTTCCCAATGATGTCGTACCTGCAAGCACAGAGTTGTGCCTTCTATATACGTCGGTAAGGATTGAACTTTGAACGCTCCGAGATTTCAGAATGCACTTTGTAATCCCGAAAAAGCATGTAAAAATAAGCATGCGAATAGTCTCAGCACGTCGTCATACGTCAACGCTCTCTACGGAATGCACATTATGCCCACATTCATTAAAATATTGAAGACTTCCTTATGTTTCTTGTGGTATCCAGTATCAGTGCTTATCATATGTTAATTTGGGCAGCCATTACTACTATGGTTAAATCTAGACAAATAAAGAACAAAGCAAGCATACCGAGAAGAAAAACGTTTGCGCTAAGCAGCCACCTTGTATTTTTTGTCTTCCTCTGTTGCAATAAACTCATATTAATAAAACAAAAACCTTTTTTTTTTCTTGAAGTGATAGTTTCTTCGTTGCCAATATTAGCCATTATAATGAACACTTTCAGACAGTCGTCATATTAAGGATAACTTACGGGTACTTATTGGTTTCCATAGCATACGAATTTAGACGGACATTTTTTGAACTACTTCCTTAGAATTATACCAACGCATGTACTTGTTAACCTGCATTTCTATGCTGCATACAGTACTGATGCTTTCGCCCTACACACTGGAAAAAGTAGACACTTATTTGGGAAACTAATGGTGGGGATTAGGCCTTAGACGAAAGCTTTGTTAAGCATGGTTAAGTAAGGTTGAGCGTAGTTTGGTTATCGTTAAGCTTTATTGCCATTCAAATGATGTACGATGATATCACAACATTGCTACCACTATTGCATCCTCCTTCCAAGGGCCGCCGTTGCTTTTTCACTCAACAACACTGCGGAGTTCGTGCACGCAGTGCTCACGTCAATGGGTTCTTTTTATCGGGCCGACATCATTCATCGGGCCTAGAAAGTCGCGATTTCCCTCACGGTTTCTGACATCAAATGTCGAGCTCTAATCAGTCACTCGATATTCGCCATTGAAAGTCATATATTGACGCGAACGTTTATTTTAGACAGCCGCCAACGTGCGGCCTTATCACTGTGATTCTAGTGAACGGACCAATCTTGCGCTCTTTTTCCATACTCGCTATAGAGAAACCCGTCTTTGTCATTTTTTTTTTGTAGCGTGAGATGGGGGGGGGGGCACCGAGATTAGTCTGGAATGATCGAAGTCGAGACCTGTTTCCGTATTATTCCGAAATATTCCAGCATGCCTTGGCTGTTTTGTCTAGATGTTTCTGCGCCTGCGTTAAATTGAGCACTGATCAAATATTTTAGGAGACGGGAAGCCTCCAAGGTGGAGTAGGTTTGTTATAAGGAAGTAATTGCTCATTGGCACCCGTCCAAGCGCAGCCACATGGCTACAAAGGAAATCTATACAACTTTCTCAGAACTTTTGTAGTTTAAGAAGAATCGCCCCCGGTCCAGGACGAACTTTTCTCTATGAAATTTCTGAGAAAGCTCTAGCTTTCCTTTGTAGCCGTAGGGCTTCGCTTGGTTGGATGCCAATGAGTAATTATTTTTTGTTGAGTGGTGTCGAAAGCAATGAGAACCCGTTGTTCGACCTTCGCCGAGAACTTGTTATAACAGTCGCCGAACTGATTAGTTCTATAATAGGTGAATGCCAGCCCAATAAAGAGCATATTCCAGTAAAATTCAAGCCTCCGCGATAGTGCTCACTTCTTTACCACTACCACTTGGAGATTCTCATCCCAGTTAAGCGGACCATGCCTCTGAAGATGAAGCCAGCCGAAGCCTCTCGTGTTCGTGCATTCTCCTGAGCCGCTTTCTTCCACGGCCGGCCAGCCGAAGGTGTGGAAGAATGGCTTGACCTCTTCGATCGCATGGCACAATTCAAAGTGTGGAACGGCTCTACAAAGTTGAGGCAAGTCTACTTCGCACATGAAAATCGACTTTTCTGAAGTATTGTGACATATTTGTGATTGGGACACAGAGGCTGCACAAAGGCCTACAACTTGGCCGTGGGACCACGTGGAACCCTAGCCTAGACGCATCGTTTGGGCTCTTGCTCATTATTCACTACCAATGAAAAAAGCGGCAAACGTAGCTCCCTACATGCTTATCATCCGGGCACTAACCCTTCGCTCCCCCTATGAAGAGCTAGGTCAGCGAGAACAGTCAAGGTTATGAGGCATTATCGACTGTAACGTTTCGCACTGTAGGCGCCCCCTCTGCAAAGCAAGCTTTCGAATGGCGACAAATATGTTCTGCGGTAACTCCAAACCAACACCTTCAGGAGTCCACCATAGATGCTACTCACTACGATAAGCGTGAGCATCCGCAGTGTGAAGAGAAGTCTCTAGCTCACATGGTTTGGGCATACCAATCCAGTCCCTACGTTCCTTCCCATCCTACCAAACTAAAGAGGCTTGAGAGCCCTGGCTCCTCATGTTTTCGTCAGACGCGGCTTAAAAGGCCCATGCCCGCCGTGCTCGCGAGGCGGCCTGTCTTATAACGCTGACTTTCAACAGCCCTGCTAGCTTATAAAGCCCTTACGATACACCGGAACGGTATCTCTTCTTTATGGGTCTTTTCAGTGAAGAATATGCTAAGTGCAGTGTAAAATATGCTGAGAAAAATATGCTAAGAAAAATATGCTAATAAGTAAGTGCAAAGAAAAGACTCTTACCATATTTTTCACTGCAAAGACCCATAAAGAAGAGACACCGTTCCGGTGTATCGTTACTGAGCGCTATGCTTCCCAAAAGCTCATTAGCCAATACCTGTTAAGGCATTTAAACTCGCTTGTCCTTGATGATCCCTTCAGAACAAAGAAGTCGACGGAAATTAGTGCGTTCTTTCAATCATGCAAAAGTATTGGTAGCGTGTTTTCGGTAGATGCTAAGGACCTTTTCTATTCTATTCTACACAAACATCTCTTCCCGGCAGTTCAGTCTTGTATTGAAAAGAAAAGTTTTTCATTTCCAAATTCAGCCGGTATTTCGATGGAGAGTTCTTTATCTTTGTTGGAATTCTTCCTTAGTGCCACAGTGGTCGAGTTTGACAATCGGGTGTACATAAAGAAAAAGCAATTTGCATAGGGTCCTGCGTAGCGCCTGAGTTAAGTGATATCTTTCTCGCAGCAGTGGACAGGAGTCTGGATGATAGGTTTGACAAGAGCAAAGTCCTAAAGGTTTTCCGGTATGTCGACGATTTTTTAGTTGTGTTAGGCAGGCAGTGATCCATGAAGGGGATCACTGCCTTGTCGTGGCGGAGGGCCTTGCGAAACTCGATGAAGTCGTGAGCTCTGCTGTGTAGGGCCACCCAAGATAGACAGGTCACGGCAGAGAGTTCTGACAAAATGTGATTCACTGGAGAAGGTAATGGCAACCCACTCCAGTATTTCCTGCCAAGAAAACCCTATGGCCAGTCACAATACCATTAATGATATGGCGCCGGAAGATGAGCCCCCCAGGTTGGAAGGCATCCCACATGTTACTGGGGACGAACAAAGGGCGATTCCTAGTAGCTCCAAGACGAATGAAGCGGCTGGGCTAAAGCCAAAAGGACGCTCAGTTGTGGATGTGTCGGGAAGCGACCGGAAAGTCCGGGGGAAGGAGAAAGAAGAATGGGGGAAAGAGAAAGATACAAGGTTCTTAATGCGGATTTTCAGAAAACAGCAAGGAGAGATAAGGATGCCGTCCTGAACATACAGTGCCAAGCAGCTGACGACAACAGCCATTTAAGGAACACAAGAGCTCTGTATACGACAATCAAAGATATCAAAGGAAGCTGCTGTGCTAAGCTGAGCGTGATAAAGGACAAACGAGGCAAGGACCTCACTGAAGCCTCAGATATAAAGAAGAGGTGGCAGGAATACACAGAAGAACTGTACAAAAAGGACCCGGATGTGCAAACCCAACATAAGACGGTTGTGATTACTGATCTCGAGCCGGGCATCCTGAAGAGTGAAGTTGACTGGGCCTTAGCCAGCCTTGCTAAGAACAAAGCTAGCGGAACTGATGGCATTCCAGCTGAGTTGCTTCAAAACCTCAACCATGACGCTGTTAACATTCTGCATACATTATGTCAGAAGATTTGGACAACCCTGCAGTGGCCACAGTATTGGAGGAGGTCAGTTTACATCCCCATTCCAAAGAAAGGCAGTGCCAAAGTTTGTTCCAACTACCGCACGATCGCGCTTATTTCGCATGCTAGCAAGGTGATGCTGAAAATCGTCCAATGTAGGCTGCAGCAGTATGTGGATCGGGAGTTCCGGACGTGCAAGCTGGGTTTCGCAAGGGCAGAGGAACTAGAGACCAAATTGCCAACCTTCGCTGGATCATGGAAAAAGCAAGAGGGTTCCAGAAACCCATGTGCTTCTGCTTTATTGATTATGCGAAAGCGTTTGACTGCGTAGATCACAGCAGATTGTGGCAAGCTCTCCAAGAGATGGGAGTTCCAATTCAGCTCATCTGTCTCCTCAGGAACCTGTATGAAGGACAAGAGGCCACAGTCAGAATTGGGCATGGTCTTACTGATTGGTTTCCGATTGAGAAAGGAGTGAGGTAAGGCTGCATACTTTCACCCTGCCTATTTAACCTATATGCAGAGGGCATCATGAGGAAGGCCGGTCTGGACGAGTCTTCAGCTGGAGCGAAGATTGCTGGAAAACGTATGCGGATGATACCACTTTAATGGCAGAAAATGAAGTGGAACTCAAGAGACTTCTGATGCGCGTACAAGAAGAGAGTGAGAAGTTTGGGCTTAAACTGAACATTAAAAATACACAGACCATGGCGTCTTGCCCTTTCAAGTCATGGAGCACGAATGGACAAGAAGTGGAAGCTGTGACAGATTTTCTCTCCTTGGGCTCCAAGATTACCTCGGAAGGAGACTGCACCCATGAAATTAGGAGACGCCTGCTTCTGAGAAAGAGAGCAATGGTTAGCCTTGACCGCCTAGTAAAGAGCAGAGACATTATTCTGCCAACCAAGATCCGTATAACTCGTACTATGGTCTTTCCAGTTGTGATGTGTGGATGCGAGAGTTGGACTATGAAGAAGGCTGACCGCCCAAGAATTGATGCGTTTTAATAGTGGTGCTGGCGGAGACATGAGAGGTCCTTGGACTGCCAGAAGATCAAATCAGTCGATATTGTCGACCATAAACCCTGACTGCTCATTGGGGGGTCAAATTCTAAAGTTAAAGCTAAGCTACTTTGGTCATCTGGTGAGAAGAGAGGATTCGCTGGAGAAAGATTTGATGTTGGGAAAGGTTGAGGGTCACCGGAGAAGGGGTAGGCAGCGAACGCGATGGTTAGATGGCATCCTCGAGGCACTGCAGATGAAGTTATGCGGTGTTAGGAAGACAATGAGAGACCGGAAAGCGTGGCTTGACATGGTTCATAGGGTCACCAAGAGTCGGACACGACTGAACGACTGAACTGAACTGTACTAAGCAGGCAAGATGCACCAACTTACAGAGCCGCTGCGAATGAAATTCTAGATACGTTTAAAGAACTCAGTCATGGTTTGGAATTCACTTGTGAATTGCCACAAAACAAGAAATTGCAGTTTTTGTACTTGGAACTCTCCTTGGAATCAGGCAGATTCTGCTGGATGTACAAACCTCGGAGTCAAAAAGGGCTGTTGTCCTACGAGTCGGCTCACTCAAAAACAGTCAAACGAGCGATAGCCATATCAGGATTAGGTCCTGCAATAATGAGATCATGTGAGCACTGCACGCAGGAAAGCTTCCAACTGCAGGCAGCACGGCTACTACGAGCAGGTTTTCCGCAGACAGTGATATCGGCAGTGACTGAAGCGTTGCTCCAAAAAGTTAAAGGCAAAATGAGAAATGTTACCCAGGAAGGCAACAGGAGGGCGAGACCAGCCGTTGTCCCGTATTCCAACCGTGTAGACCATAATTTGAAGAACGTTTCCAATAAGTATAAGATTCCTGTAGTGTTTTCGGCCCCTTCCAAGCTAGCTACGATGTGTCATAGGATAAACAACGAATAACGAAGAGAACAAAACTGTGGCGTGAAGCATGCTAACATGTTCTGCAGGTGTAGGGAAGGGGTGATATACCAGATTCCGGTTACATGCGACAAAGTTTATATCGGACAAACCGGAAGGTGCTTGAACGAACGTTTAAGGGAACACGAGCGCTCACTTGGAAACGGCACTGGTTCTAATTTAGCACTTCATTGCAGAGAATGCAAATGCATGCCTCGTTTACGCGAAACAGTTGTTCTAGATGGAAGTAGGGATAGCGTAGCCCGGGAGTTCAAAAAAGCGTTCTTTATAAAAAAAAGGGCTCGGATTGTGTGAGCGATGCCTCAAAATCTTTGTACGAGAGTTAACTTGCCTTCTTGGAACAACTTTGTTAGGTTTTTCGCTCACTACGCGTGTTTCTAGCCTGCTGTTATTTGCATTTTTTTTCACATGGCTAAAGAAGTTGCGAAGTTATTCCAGGATTTTAGAGAGGAAGTGAAGGCAGAATTGAAAAGCTTGAAGGATGCTCTTGAACGCAGTTTTAGGTCCGAACTGAGGAATGTGAAAACTTCTGTTGATGAAATGAAAGAAAGCATGGACTTCATGAGCAGGTCGCTTGATGAGACAAATCAGCGACTTGATGTAAGCTTGAGCGAAAACAAAGAACTGAAAAAGGAGAACCAAATGCTTCAGCAGGGGCTTTCGAAGGCCGAGAAGGACCTGGCTGAAACTCAAGCACAGCTCATTAAGTCTGAACAATATTCGCGTAACAGAAACCTAGAAATCAAAGGAGTAGTGGAGGAGCCAAATGAAGATCTTGCACAGGTGCTTGAGGAAATTGGTGAGGCAATTGGCGAACCTATTACGCGGAATGACATTGATGTGTGTCACAGGGTGCCGACCAAAGATGCAAACAAGAAAAATATTATTCAATTTCAACGCCGTGAAAAACGTGACAAAGTTCTTCAACTTGCTAAAAAGAAACGAGTAACAAACACTACCCTAGGCCTGACTTCAGATGAGCCCATTTTCATAAATGAGCACCTATGTCCAGCTATGAAAAAACTGTTAGGCATGGCTTCTACCCGTAAGCACGAGCATGGCTGGAAGTTCGTATGGACACGAAATGGTTCCATCTTTGCGCGGCGCACTACGTCATCCCCAATCATTCCGATCACTCGAGAAGCCGATCTAGACAAGATCAGTAGCGACGCGCATGATACTGTGTCACCTGCAGTCGTCCCGAACAGCGATGTTTCTGCTTAAAAGGGTCCCCTGATGATTATCGATGTACATATCAGAAATGGCCAGTGCTTTCACTTCTCCCGAAGACGTCGCCAAACTTATCAGACAAAATAACATATCGAAGTGTCTTAAACTGCTCCATTTAAATGCAAGATCAATCGAGTCAAAAAAGGATGACATATCTGCATTGCTAAAATCTTGTCATTGCAACTTCGATGTCCTTTTTTTTACGGAGACGTGGTACAACCAAAACTCTGACTATTTTATGCTGCCTGAATATCACCATTTCTGTTTAAATCGCAAATATAGGAGAGGAGGCGGCGTGTCGATACTGACGTTGTTATCGCATTGTGAAATTCTAAATGAATATAGTCTTGTCACAGAAGACTATGAAATACTTAGCGTGAAAAAGGATAAAAATCTGTTTGCAGTAGTTTACCGCCCTCCTACCGGTAATATTCGCTCATTCTTCGAGTTCTTTGAACGTTTTCTTTCTTACGCAAATGACTCTGCATATACATTAACAATTGGAGGGGATTTTAACATAGATCTATCCAAAACGTCTACGCATGGAAATGAATTTCAATCGCTACTGGAGTGCAATGGTTTTTATAATGTCATTTCCGTACCAACACGAGTCACTTCATCATCGTCATCGTTGCTGGACTTATTCATTACAAACTCATCTGATATGATTGTGAAGTCAGGAACTGTAACCTGTGACATTAGCGACCACCTCCCCATATTTTTGTTCGTACAGCGCAAAGAGCCCCCGTGCAAACAGACACAAGTGTGCATGTATCGCTCCATATCACCTAAAGCTTTAGAATATTTCAAGGAAATGATTAGACAGACTGACTGGACAGATATTTTTGACATTTCAGACACGAACAAAGCATATGAAGTATTTTTAGCCAGATTCCAAGCAATATATGCTGGTTGTTTCCCACTCAAACCTTATTGTCAGCCTAGAAATGCTAGGAACCCATGGATTACACGGGAGTTGATGCAGAAAATAAACCAGAAGAACAAACTTTACAAGCGGTTTTTACAAACACGCGATCCGGTAAAGTGGCTGGAATACAAAGCGTTTCGTAATAAACTAAACACCGAAAAAGAGAAATCAAAGAAGTACTACTACCATCGTATTTTTGACGATGACTGTCTACAGAAGAGCGACAAAGTATGGAAGAAACTAAACAAATTACTAAACCCAGCGAGCACCATGCGCATTGATAGCCTCGTCATAAACGACAAAGACATACATGGAACCGAACTTGCTGACTGTTTTAACGATTTCTTTGTCAAAATAGGTGGAAACATCGGGCATAGCGGATCAACAACGCAAATACCGATAAATCATAACAGCATATTTCTTCAGCCAACCTGCGCTAGCGAAGTCAGTACTGTGTTCCAAAGCCTTAACAATAGTCGTAGCACAGACGCAGATGGTTTAGAGATAAGGCCTATTAAATATGTAATTGATCACATTGCACCTGTGTTAGCCCATATATTTAACTCAGCACTCTCAGCAGGTGTTTTCCCAAAGGACATGCAACTGGCGCGCGTTATCGTAATTCATAAGGGAGGTGACAGAAATAATATAAATAACTACCGTCCAATATCCATTTTACCAATATTTTCTAAAGGGCTAGAAAAAACAATTAGTATTCGAATGGATAATTTTTCTCAAAAACACAGTCTGTTGACTGAATGTCAGTTTGGATTCAGGAAAAAGCGTTCCACAGAAAACGCTTTGCTCACCCAAAAAGAGATCATCTTGGAAAACATAGAAAAGAAACTAATGACTTTGGGAATCTATATTGATTTCAGCAAAGCCTTTGATTGTGTTAATCACAATCTGTTAATAGATAAGATATAAAAATATGGTTTCCGTGGTAAGTGCACTCGACTAATTCGTTCATACTTATCCTCACGCTCACAGTTCGTTGAAATTAATGACCATAAGTCACAAATACGCTCCATACAAAGCGGTGTGCCTCAGGGCAGCATTCTTGGTCCAGTCCTTTTTCTATTTTATATAAATGATATAGTGCTAATAGATAATGTGTCCAAATTTGTCATCTACGCTGATGATTGTAACATATTTTTTAGTGGAAAAAATATGACGGATATTCTACCTCTCGCAAGCTCAGTTTGTTTTCGGCTTCAGGATTGGACTGAGAAAAACAACCTCTTATTAAATGAATCGAAAACAAAATGTGTTTTGTTCCGCGCACCCAGTACATGTCTAGAAATGCCTGAAACCATCATCATTGGTCCATATATAGTTAATAGAGAGACATCTGTGAAAACACTTGGCGTTATTTTCTCTGAACACATGCTTTGGAACGACCATGTCGATCATCTTTGCTCAAAAGCGCGAAAGGTAGTTGGCATTCTCAATAGAAATCGACATTTATTTCCTGCCAAAATTAAACAGCTTTTGTATAATTCCTTATTCCATTCCGTGCTCAGTTACTGCGCACTGGTGTGGGGAAACACTAGTGCGCATAATTTAAACAAACTAATCTTACTACAAAAAAAAGCTGTTAGGGCAATAGAAAGTGTTCCATTCAACGAGCATACTAAACCTCTATTCTACAAGTACAAAATAATGAAAGCCGATAGCATATACAAGTACAAACTAATAAAAAGTTACAATGCAGCAATGCAGGGCAATTTGGACACATTCCTCTCACTCGCCAATCTCCATAAGCAAGAATACATATACCCTCATCGCCATAAACTACCATGGAAAGTTCCCGTCACGCGCACAGGTTATGGCCGCCAACGCGTTGAATACACACTCCCCCACACACTCAATGACTTTGCGAAGCAAGACATATTCACTACGAAACTTAACAAAAGGGACATAGAGCAGTTATTTATAAACTAGCATTAGTGTAACTAGATGTTTCTTTTTACTTTCGTTTTGTACAGTTCCTAGTACACTGAACAAAAATCTGAAATGTTGCAGTGCTGTCATTGTTGTCAGGGTGGTTGGAGCTTTGTCAAGCTGCTATTGTGCAGCTTTTTCTCCCACCTCCTTTTTTCGCCATGTGTTTTTTGTTTCGGTGAAAATAAAAATTGATTGATTGATTGATTGATTGATTTTAATTGTTGATTTCTTCGTTTTTCGTGAAGGTCTGTGCGCAATATTTACCCACACGTGGTCACTTTCTATCAGTTTTTATCTTTTCCACAATTTCTTTTCGTCACTTTTTATCGGTTTTATACTTGTTACCTGCTAGCGATGTTTTATCTGTTTTATGGTTTTTTACACTATGTTTCATTGACTGTTTATGTCTTCAAGTGTAACTTTTTTCAGTTTGTTTTCATCCATTTTCGATTTCAGTTGACTTGTAGCTTTTACCGTTTTTTTGGCGCTTTACACCATGTTCCTTTTACTCAACAAGGTTGACGACTGAGCAAGTTGGTAAGGGTTCATACTTAACCAGCCAAAGGACGAGACACAGGAAAGAAGAGGACAGGACAAGGCTGGACAGGCAACTGAATGTTTATTGATCAGAAGAAAACAACGAAGACGCCTTCCGAAAACCACGCGCACAACCCAACCGGTGGAATGGCAACGAAGACGCCTTCCGAAAACCACGCGCACAACCCAACCGGTGGAATGGCAGGAAATTGGAAAGAAGATGAAGAAGAAAATTCAAAGCCAATTTAAAGTCAAGGCCTAACTAACGACTTTTCTAATCGATCAAATTCCTTACAATGAAGGCTAACCGACGCCTAAACCACACACTTGTCCTCGGCTTTAGCAATGTAAAATGCTTCAACCAACTCTCTGTAGAGTTGATTACCATTGCTGCAAACTACACCCGTATTATTGAAATCAGGCGCTCAAAGGGACGGGTCATGCTCCGACCTACACTCTCGGCATTGCACATGTAGCGCCAGATTAGAACTCGCCTTCCCTCCCTCTCTTATTCTCTAGCATAGATCGCGGAGTCACCGTCTTGAAGTTTCAGTTCCCACTTTAATGCATTCCTTGCAGTGATGTGCGGGAGCCAGTGCTGTGTTATTGACTGCACGAGTTAATCTGCGAAAACCTAACAACGATTTACCACCGATTTCCGAGGAAACAAAGCTTTGCGACAAATGTAATCTTGTGATCCGGCGCCCTCGCCGAGTGTGAGAACAAATGTGCGCTCAGAACATTTCGCGTGGGATTATTACCAACACAACATGCTTCTGATGAAGAAGTTTGGCCTCGCGAATACTACACGATGTTTGAGAGAGAGAGAGAAAGCACTTTATTTGCAGCCGTCAGAGAGCATGGATGATCGGGTGAGACGCAGCTCCCCCTTTCACCGTCTATCTCCCCTCTAGGCGTCGGCCGGAATCAATTGGCTTCAGGCGGCGACCTGAGCTTGACGGATGACTTGCTTCGGGATTTGTTCTTCCTGGCTGCGAAGGGGGGATACCCATCACTATTTATTTCCATGTATCCCGATTTTAGCGTTGGGCAAGCCCAAAGCATGTGGTGTAGGGTAGCCATGTCTTCACAGTTTTTGCATTTGGAAGAGTGCACCTCAGGATGCCATTCGTGTAGGATGTAAGGGTGTGTGAAGGTGCCCGTCTGCAGTTTTCGCCAGATTACTACTTGTTTCTTTGTGAGAGATCTATGGGGGTGAGGGAGGGTTCTCCTGTCCATTCTGCAGTGTTCTAGAATTTCTCTGTATGTGGTTAAGTCTCGCTTTTTGGACAGGGAGTATTTTTCCCGCGCGGAGGCCCGGTGGGTGAGTTCTCGGGCGACCTCGTTGGTGATCTCATTCCCTTGAGTCCTCTATGGGCGGATGCCCATATTATTTTAATTAGGTCGTTAGGTACGTCCTCCTTGCCTGCATCCAGAATTTTGCCGGCCTCGTTGGATACCTTACCGTTGTCAGAAGCTTTGATTGCCGGTTTAGGATCTCTGATGATTATCCTGCAGGATGGATTTGTTATTGCTAGGGCAATCGCCGCCATCTCTGCCGCTTCTAGTGAAGAGTCTCTTACGCTACAGCTCGAGACTAGCTCGCCTTTGTCGTTGACTACTACTGCAGCGTAGTGCCCTTCTGTGTATTCTGCCGCATCAGTGTACACTACCCCTTGATTTTGGAGGAGGGAGTTTTGGAGTCTTTGCACTCGGCTTCTCTTGCATTCCTTATTGTGTATGGGGTGCATGTTTCTTGGGACGGGGGGTACTCTCCACTTGATGGCAATTTCTTTGGGGACGGCGGATATCCCCTCTCGCGATTCTGGATTTTGGTAGCTCAACTTCCTAAGGATGTATCTACCCCTTTTTGCTGCCAGTAAGTCTGATATATTGTGCTGAAAGTTTCACCTTGCACATTTCCTCCAGGGTGTTGGACACTCCTAGGTTGAGGATCATCCGGTTGATGTGAACGCTGGTAAGCCTAAAGCTGTTTTGACACCTTTCCTGATGAGGATGTCTACCTTTTCTTTCTCTGTTTTAGTTGTCTTTAAGTAAGGTATAGTGTAGGGGATTCGGGTTATTATGAAAGCGTGGGCAAACCTAAATAGGTTCACCTCTTTCATCCCTCGTTTTTGTTTGCTATCCTTTTGAGAATTCTGCAGGTTTGATTGGTCTTGGCTTCTAGTCTGTTTATTGTTTCTGTTTCTTTCCTTTTGTTGTATCCACATATCCAATATGCTGATCTTGTCCGCCCTTGGTACTGAGATGTTGTTGACCATGAGCTGGATATTGACCTGCTGCTTGCTCATGATTAGCATCTCCGATTTTTCCGGCGAGCATTTTAGCCCTATGCGTCTCAGATAGATTTCCGTTTCCCAGATTGCCCTTTGTAGGGTGTCTTCTATCTGGCCATCGCTCCCCCCTCTGTCGACCCAAAGGGTGAGGTCGTCAGCGTAGAGAGTGGGGCAGAAACCCTCTATTTTTCTGAGTCGTTCTGGTAGTCTGATCATTGCAATGTTAAACAGGGTAGGGGACAGCACCGATACCTGCGGTGTCGCTCTGTTGCTTAGCCTAATGTTATATCTTGTTTTGCCCCCTATTTCTATATTCACGGTTCGGCCGTGAGTAAGCTTTTGATGTAGTTGTATAGCTTGCTTTCTACATTTAGACGATTCAGGCGTGACAGAATCGTTCAGTGTTGCTGACGTCCAGCCCCACTATGACTCTCGAGTTGTTAGTCTTCCTTTCCAGTACTTGTTCTTTCATTTGTAGCATGACGTCGCTTGTAAATAGTTGTCTGAATCCAAGAATGCTGTCTGGGTAGAGTTTCTTACTTTCTAAGTATCCGCTGAGCCTATTATGTATGACGTGGTCCATGAGCTTGTCCTCTCTATTATCTGGTGGTGGCCTGCTGCGGTAGCTTCGGGAAGGATGTGTACCGGAGTCGCTCCCTTCTCGTGGCCTGCGTCTTGCTCTCGTCCCACCTGCTGCGATGTTCTGGTAGTTCCTTCTCCTCCTCTTCCCCCTCCTCCTGTTGCTGGAGCTTCTCCCATTTTCGTTTCTTAACGATGTATGGAGTTCTGAAGACCTCCTTGCAGATTTGTCGCCGGTGGGTTGCGCCTTACCGCAGAATTTGCAGGTGGGGTTGCAATCCCTCGGTTGGGCTGAGGATGCCGCATCCCCTGCACTCCTCCTTGCTCTCGTATGCGTCGGAGTGGTGTCCCACTTCTCCGCACTTATAGCATGCGTCATACTTTTTCTTGTACAAGTAACAGTTCAGGATGGCACCTAGGCATTTGATTTTGCTCGGTACCTCCTTGGCGGTGAATGTAAGCATGATGGTCTTGCTCTGCCCTAGTCGTCTAATTTCCAGCACCTTGTGGTTTTCCTCATGTTCTGCTATCCCCTGCTTTATCTTTTGCAGTGAGGTATTGAGTCCAATTCCGTTAACTCGAAAAATCGTCGGGTACTGCCAGGTCAAAGGTCATGTCTTACACTTTCCCTTCAATGTCCAGTTGTGTGAGGCATATACGAGCTTGTCTCTTGCCTCTCTGCTGTGGGTGAAGAAGACGAAAATGCTTTGCTTCTTGTTCTTGACGAGCTGGCAGGACTTGTTCCATTAAATTTTCGCTTTTACATGTATGGCTTCGATCAGGGTCGGTCCATCGTACTGTTTACTACTCTGCCTCCCTTGGGGCGAAAAAGGATTCTCCAGGCATTATCGTGAGTGAGTCAGTGAACTTTATTTACTGCTCGGGGATCTCTTTCTTCGCCTCTTGAACCGAGGCTGACGAGCGGTTGGCGGCCCCAGTCCAGGGCACCACTGGCTTTCGCCAGCTTCACTTGGTTCGAGGCAATCAACTTCTCCGCTTGATGTCTGCCGTCACGCTTCTCTGATAGTGATGCATGCATGGGGTGCCTATAACTTTCACCTCTTCTGAGGCGAGCTTGGCTTTCCGCGTCCATTTCTCCTCGAAGTTGCATTTGTTGAGTACCGTGATCCAACCCGTGGCGTTGAGCTCGCCCTCTTCGGGGCTGCGACCTTGAACAGTGATACTGGTAGCTCCCATTGGCTGCCGCACGGCTGACGCGGCGGCATCGGGGGCTTCGGTAAGCCTTAGCCCTCGTTAGGCCTTGCGGCCGGTGTTCGAGTTAACGCGTCAGCACCAAGGCTGGCAGACGTGGCTCTAAAATGGCGAAATATTCACTTACGGGCAAAACTATGCTGTCCGCAGAGTCCTCCCAACTTCCGATTCACGAGTTTATTGAGCTCTGGTCGAACCGATAACATTTGCCGCTAGAAATCACTGCAGGAAGGCAGAGCCGACGTGACACGCGTCCGCTCGCCACGGCCCCCTAGCGGAGAATCAGGCGTTGTTTGAAATCCGATACTGTGTCGCACACGACATAAACTAAACCGTCTGCCGCAGTCCGCCGGGGCCGACACGGCGGATTGTTTGCAAGCCACTGCCAGAAAAAAAAAGAATCTCTTAAGTAATAAGTAATTGAAGGAGCGAATGCTATAAAATAGCGCTTAGTGAGTATCGCTCATCTTCAACGAGATTCCGGGGATAATTGCGATGTAGGCGAATTTCTGCTCGCTGCCTCCAGCGGCCGGTATGTGGCTCCGCTCATCCGATCTCGTACTCTATAGCTCAGCTGCCAAGGCGTCGCCGAAATTACACCCTTCTTTTACTCTTATTCATTTGAGTTTACAGTAAGGTTGTTCAATTAGCATAACATTAATATAGCGCTTATCAATTCCGAAAATATAGCGCGCATAAATTCCGAAGCGCCGTCCGCTGCCGCTTCGGTGCAAAACAGTTTAGGCCTAGCGAAGACTGCAGGGCGACGCGCACGGACCGAGCGCAGTTGTACGCCACTCTTGCGGGCAGCATCGTTGCGGTAAGCGCCTGCATTCAGTACGGCAGTCGGTTCGAATTTGTCGTCTGTTTTATTGATGAGGCTGGTATCAATCATTTTTAGATGTACCGCTTAAAATATATTACATTGAGCAAAAAATCCTTCCAGGACGTAACAGGGCTGTACGTTGCGCTGTCAGGCAAGTACTCTTGAAAATTGTACCTGTCAGACGGCACACTGGGATATGCCTATTTGACTTGTTGCTCTTGCAACTTGAAAATTGCTTTCAGTTCAGTTCAGGCGTTCAGTCGTGTCCGACTCTTCGTGACCCTATGGACCATGTCACGCCACGCTTTCCGGTCTCTCACTATCTTCTTAACATCACATAGCTTCATCTGCAATGCCTCGAGAATGCCATCTAACCATCGCGTTCGCTGCCTACCCCTTCTCCGGCGACCCTCAACCTTTCCCAACATCAAATCTTTCTCCAGCGACTCCTCTCTTCTCATCAGATGACCAAAGTAGCTGAGCTTTAACTTTAGAATTTGACCCTCCAATGAGCAGTCAGGGTTTATCGTCGACAATATCGACTGATTTGATCTTCTGACAGTCCAAGGAACACTTAAGAGTCTTCGCCAGCACCACAATTCAAACGCGTCAATTCTTCGGCGGTCAGCCTTTTTCACAGTCCAACTCTCGCATCCATACATCACAACTGGAAAGACCATAGCACGGGTTATACGGATATTGGTTGGCAGACTAATGTCTCTGCTCTTTACTAGGCGGTCAAGGCTAACCATTGCTCTCTTTCCCAGAAGCAGGCGTCTCCTAATTTCATGGCTGCAGTCTCCTTCCGAGGTAATCTTGGCGCCCAAGAACAGAACATCTGTCACAGCTTCCACTTCTTGTCCATTGATGCTCCAGGACTTGATAGGGCAAGACGCCATGATCTTCGTCTTTTGAATGTTCAGTTTAAGCCCAAACTTCTCACTCTCTTCTTGTACGCGCATCAGAAGTCTCTTGAGTTCCACTTCACTTTCTGCCATTAAAGTGGTATCATCCGCATATCTAAGGTTGTTGATACGTTTTCCAGCAATCTTCACTCCAGTTGAAGACTCGTCCAGACCGGCCTTCCTCATGATGCACTCTGCATACAGGTTAAATAGGCAGGGCTACAGTATGCAGCCTTGCCTCACCCCTTTCTCAATCGGAAACCAATCAGTAAGACCATGCCCAGTTCTGACTGTGGCCTCTTGCCCTTCATAAAGGTTCCTGAGGAGACAGATGAGGTGAATTGGAACTCCCATCTCTTGGAGAGCTTGCCACAATCTGCTGTGATCTACGCAGTCAAATGCTTTCGCATAATCAATAAAGCAGAAGTAAATGGGTTTCTGGAACTCTCTTGCTTTTTTCATGATCCAGCGAAGGTTGGCAATTTGGTCTCTAGTTCCTCTGCCCTTGCGAAACCCAGCTTGCACGTCCGGAATCTCCCGATCCACATACTGCTGCAGCCTACCTTGCAGGATTTTTAACATCACCTTGCTAGCATGCGAAGTAAGCGCGATCGTGCGGTAGTTGGAACAATCTTTGGCACTGCCTTTCTTTGGAATGGGGATGTAAACTGACCTCCTCCAATCCTGTGGCCACTGCAGGGTTGTCCAAATTTTTTGACATAATGTATGCAGTGTCTTAACAGCGTCGTGGTTGAGGTTTTGAAGCAACTCAGCTGGAATACCATCAATTCCGCTAGCTTTGTTCTTAGCAAGGCTGGCTAAGGCCCATTCAACTTCACTCTTCAGGATGCCCGGCTCGAGATCAGTAATCACAACCGTCCTATGTTGGGTTTGCACATCCGGGTCCTTCTTGTACAGTTCTTCTGTGTATTCCTGCCACATCTTCTTTATCTCTGAGGCTTCAGTGAGGTCCTTGCCTCATTTGTCCTTTATCACGCCCAGCTTAGCACAGAAGTTTCCTTTGCTATCCTTGATTGTTTTATACAGAGCTCTTGTGTTCCTTAATTGGCTGTTGTCCTCAAATGCTTGACACTGTATGTTCAGGAAGGCATTCTTATCTCTCCTTGCTATTTTCTGAAAATCCGCATTGAGAACCTTGTATCTTTCTCTTTCCCCCATACCTTTTGCCATCCTCCTTTCCTCAGCTATTTGCAAAGCCTCTTCAGATAACCAGTTTTCTTTTTTGCATTTCTTTTGCTTTAAAACTACCTTAGTAGCAACTTCTTGTATTATATCACGAACATCATCTCTTCGGGCTCTTTGTCTTCTAGATCTAATTCTTGAAATCGATTCCTCACTTCCACAGCATATTCTAATGGAATCTGATCCAGATCATACCTGAAAGACCTTCTAGTTTTCTGCGTTTTCCTCAATCGAAGCTTAATTTTGGCAACAAGAAGCTGATGATCGGTGCCACAATCGGCCCCTGGCCTTGTTTTTACTGCTTGTATAGCGCTTCTCCATCTTTGCCGGCAAATAATATAATCGATCTGATTCCTGTACAGACCGTCCGGTGAAATCCCTGTGTAAAGGCGCCTCTTGTGCTGTTGAAAATGAGTATTCGCTATGGTCAGGTTGTTTTCTTGACAGAACTCTACTAGCCTCTGCCCAGCTTCATTTGGCTCACCAAGACCGAACTTGCCTGTAATTCCGGATATTTCTTCACTCCCGACCTTAGCATTCCAGTCTCCTATGAGAAAAACGACGTCTGATGATGGGGTGCGGTCTAAAAGGCATTGTAGGTCCGCATAAAATCTCTCAACGTCAGCTTCTTCAGCAGCAGTGGTCGGTGCATAGACTTGGATAACTGTTATGTTGAAAGGCTGACCTTGGATCCGAAGTGAAATCATTCGGCCGTTTTTGGGGTTGTATCCTAGCACTGCTTTGCCCATTCTTCTGTTTACTATGAGAGCGACCCCATTCCTTCTCTTGGATTCGTGCCCACAATAAAAGACATAATGGTTGCCGGAGTTAAATTCTCCCATTCCGGTCCACTTGAGCTCGCTGATACCCAAGATATCAATGTTCAATCTGTCCATTTCTCGCTTGACGATATCCAGTTTACCTTGCGTCATAGATCTTACATTCCATGTTGCTATGTGATATATCTCCTTGCAACATCGGACTTTCCGGTCGCTTCCCGACACATCCACAACTGAGCGTCCTTTTGGCTTTAGCCCAGCCGCTTCATTCGTCCTGGAGCTACTAGGAATCGCCCTTTGTTCATCCCCAGTAACATGTGGGACGCCTTCCAGCCTGGGGGGCTCATCTTCCGGCGCCATATCGATAATGGTATTTTGACTGGCCATAGGGTTTTCTTTGCAGGAAATACCGGAGTGGGTTGCCATTACCTTCTCCAGTGAATCACATTTTGTCAGAACTCTCTGCCGTGACCTGTATATCTTGGGTGGCCCTACACAGCAGAGCTCACGACGTCATCGAGTTTCGCAAGCCCCTGCGCCACGACAAGGCAGTGATCCATGAAGCTGCTTTAGTGTGAGATGAATACGTAGTTGAAACAGCACGGCCAACCCATGCGCTTCAAACTGTTTGCACCCGGGCTCGGCCCACCTTAAGTGCTCTTCCGTAAACAAACGCCGACACCGACACTGGACTTTGTAATCAAGTCTTGATGAGCAGGTTGGATGCGCATGGCACGTAAGATGTCAAAACGAATTTTAAAGCAGTTTTCGCTCAGAGCGCAATTTCATTTTTGCAACATCGAAGATCTACAAAATTGTGTGTACGCTCAAGTTGTTATCCATCGCAATTGCCGTTATTTGCAAAAGGCTCCAGTATAAGTCCTGTAACAATGCATAGAAAATAGACACCAGATAGAACAAATACCATTGGTGGGTATTACATCAAATTTTTCATGTGGCAGGGATATTTCTGTATGGACAATAATCTCACCCGCAGCGAGGCGAATTTGAGATTAGTATCAAGAGAGAGAAACGATAACGTATAATAACGATCGGTCACCCACATATATGGTTTGTCAGTCGATAAATGATTGCAAAATTCAAGGGAATTAATGCTTGATCCGGCAGTAATTTATCAGCATACAAGATCTCTTGCTCATTTTGTCCTCACTAACCATGCTTATCAAATTTTGCTTTTTTTAATTGCTTTTGAATCGCGAGTGCTGTCACTTCCCGATAGCATCGAGGACGACTCATCGACATCACGCATGTCACATACGCGACAGTGATTGACGTTCGCACACCTTAGCACAACAGCTGCGGGTTCGTGCGGCTCGGTTGCGTGCCTGTGTCGTCATCATGTGATTGCACGCAACGCAGTGCTCTCCGGGCCCCACTGGGCAGTTTGAATTTTAATTGAAGTTTTTTGCTTATTTAAAATTATTGCTTGCGTACTGTAAAAAATGAAACCGCCCACTGTGATGTCTAAGCGTTCAGCAATAAAAATCAACTTCTTGGAGTTGGCCATTATTCTCTCGTCGTATTAACTGAACAAGAGAAACTCGTTAGTATAGCCCAATGTCAGCACACTGAAGAATTCGTGCACTGGTGAAAGGTTTAGGAAGGAATATAATGCTAACAACAATAACAAAGTCCCATGCACGACTATGTCACCAAATAAGGCAAACAACGAAACTAAGTGACTTGTTAGGATCGAAATTTATTCTCAGTCTCTAACCCGCATATTTCTACTGTACAAAATAACTGCATAATTCTAACAGTTATTTTAGCAGCTGTATTAGGTAATAACAAAGAGGAGCGGCGATATTAATGCTGCGTTATTTCTCTGTTTTACCACCTTTTTATTACCGAGCCATGTATAGTAGCATTGTAACCTCGATCCGGTCGTGAAGGCTACGTGCCGCCACCTTGAGCGGGCACTATGCAGTGTTGTCTACCGAATAATATGATTTTGCGAAAAGATCCAGAAGAGGAGATATTAAGCACACGACACCACGAGGGCAGACTTCCAATTATTCATCATCATCATCATCAGCCTGATTATACCCACTGCAGGGCGAAGGCCTCTCCCATATTTCTCCACTTAACCCGGTTCTGTGCTAGCTGCATCCACTTGACCCCTGCGAACTTCTAAATCTCATCCGCCCACCTAACTTTCTGCCGCCCCCTGCTACGCTTTCCCTCCCTTGGAATCCAGTTTGTTACCCTCAGCGACCATCGGTTATCCTCTCTTCGCACTACATGTCCTGCCCATGTCCATTTCTTCTTCTTAATTTCTACTAGAATGTCGGTAACTCTGACCCACTCTGCACGCTTTCTATCTCTTAATGTTACCCCTACCATTTTTTGTTCCATAGCCCTCCGGGTTGTCCTCAACTTAAGTAGAACTCTCTTGGTTAGCCTCCACGTTTCAGCCCCATAGGTGAGTACAGGCAAGATGCAACTGTTGTATACTTTCCTCTTGAGCGATACCGGTAAGCTGCTAGTCATAATCTGCGAGTGCTTGCCAAATGCGCTCCATCCCAATCGTATTCTTCTTGTTATTTCCTTTTCGTGGTCCGGGTCTGCGGTTACTACCTGTCCTAAGTAGACATATTCGCCTACTACTTCCAGTATTTCGCTACCTAATGTAAACTGCTGTTCCTTCCCGAGGCTGTTGAACATTACCTTAGTCTTCTGCATATTGATTTTCAAGCCTACCTTTCTACTTTTCCTGTCTAGGTCATCTATCATTATTTGCAGTTCCAATTATTCCAATTTCTCCAATTCACCAATTCCAATTATTCATTCACCACTAAACGAATATACTATGTAAGCGATGAACCAAAGAGCGCACCCGGCCTCGCCATTCGTAGAACCTCGTTAGGCAAGCAAAGGAAGCAAATTTGTTCCTGGATTCAATCTTGGGCTGTGTCTTTACACTACGTAATATATATCTGAATGTAGTATTTTTCCCACATTTCAATAAATTGGGCAAACAATAAATGGCGTTCCAAAGTTTTGCTAGTCACATACGTTGATAGTAAAATATCTCCTTTCTATGATTGTTTGAGTCTGCCTTTTACGTTACGTAACAAACAGTCGAAAAGATATGTGCGGAACGTCCGAGAAGAATGCCATAGTGCGCACTGTGCACTGATTCTTCCCTCTATGATCATTATGACAGCTTCCACATAGATTTCACATATACAGAAGTTATAATATTTTTAACTTTATAAAACATGAAGTTTACAACAAATGACAAACAATAGTACAAGGAGAATGTTGCTGCTTTAAATTGTTCAAATTTACCCCTGAGATTTGTTTAGAACAATTTTATGGCTTATGGACAATATCGTTGCTCGGACAAAGAACTTTTCTACATGGTATATATAAGCTCGTTTTTCTCTACCTTCTGTTGGCCGGTACTGCCGGGCGAGCTGTCGATGCGCTCTTCAGAAATGCGTACAATCCTTAATTCAGAAGCTCCTGTCCTCAAATGATTGCCTAGGTCACGCAGACGCTCTAGCTATTTGGCGCCCCAGCATTTGACGTTCATTCGCGATGAAAATCCCGGAGGTACACCCACAATGTATGATTGGCATACTCGAATGTTTATGCAGAGAGTATCGAAGATCAACTTTCTTAGTGATACAAGCCAGCCGTGTCTCTCCCCAACGAATACGTCACTAAGAGAGAGTAGCACAGTTGCAAGCCTTGCACATTATGAAGGATCGGCGCATTTGATAGGAAAATGTATGGGTGCTAGGCAATGTTTTCTTTGTGCTTATATTTTGCTGTACGCTTCATATTTGTTCGTCTACATTGAATGTATTTTCCTGTTCCACCTTCGGTGCCTGTAAGATACACAGAATAAAAATCCAACCTCAAAATAAAAGGTATTTTCTTCAAGTTAAAATCTTCATAAGCACCACTTATGCACGTTTTCTTAGAAACTGCCTCCAAAAGCGAGGACATCATGAGAGAACACATTATAAAACAGACAAGCACCTCTTGACGCCCATCCCAATTTAAAAAAAAAAGATAATATTTCCTCTAGCTTTGCTTCATGGCTGTTCTAGTGTTTCAATGCAACGTTGTAAACCGCGAAGCGCCAAGGACAAGAACCTTAACTTCCAATTAAGCAGCTTGTAAAATGATGCTTTGGACCAGCTGCTCCAAAATATCCTCAATGTGCAGCGCGTTTACCTCGGCTGCGCCCGCGGCCTTCTCGCAAAGCATCTAATGTCGTCGACACTTGTGGATTCGTCATAATCGTTGCAGCTGCTGATGTACGGAGGCAGAGAAAGCTCCACTTTACAATTATTCCTCGCCTTCTTGCGCAGTTGGGCTGTGTCAACATCATCGCGGCTACTTAGCGGTAGTCTCCCCAGAAAACCCGCGTAAGCTCGGCGTGCACAAAGCCAAAGCAGCTTCTCTGTCGCTCTAACAGAAAGCTCTCTGTGCGTTAGTTTTCCTCCTCAGAGCCAATCAAAACATCCAAAGCTTTGATTGCTCCTCACAAGTTCACGAAGCATTTCCGGGGGTGCTATAGCAGCAGTATTACGAGTTGTAGAAAGTAACCGCGCGTATTTAACTTTTTCTCTCCCCATTTTGACCACTGAAATAAAATGATATAAATACTGCAGGCTCCTAGCGGACCTGGGCGCTGCATGTTATGCCCGAATCAGATACAACGTTTTGGAAGGTCAAGACTTGCCCTGTTTGATTGACTTCTTAAGAAGGAATTTCACTGACTCGATTTTACTTCAATCTCTCTGAAATGGGTTTTCAGCCTGCAAGAAAAAAAGGTATTGTCTAAGCAGCTTCGAAGTATAATTAAAAAGATATGGCTTTTAGCGAATTCTCCATTTTGCGCTTTTTTGTTTAAGTTTTCAATGAGATTTTAGCTACATTATATATGTCTCCGTTAAAGCGGAGAGTTACCTCATGATGCAGGGCCGGCACCTAGGAGAGTAGGGTGCCCAGTGAGGGTCCCAGGACTCCACCTTCTCGTTTAATATATTCTGCACAAACTCCGCAAACGTGAACGTTCCGTTAGGCCCTCTTCCCACGAATCCTCTCTTGTACATGCGCTTGGCTCCAGACACGAAAGGGTGCGTAGTCCTGACTTTATCCACATAAGCCGAGACTAGTCGTTCGAATGGATGCCGCACTATGATCACCTTAGTGTAGTTTGGCCCAAGCTTGTGCCTCCAGTAGGCCCTTGGATAGACAGGCCAATGCCTCCTTCTGAACGCCAAGAAAATGTGGTCCGCATCCGCGCTGTCATTCGCACTCAAGACCTTGTCGGCTCTTAAGATGAGTGTCTTGAGACTGGACGTGGCCGCCTTAGGCACTGAACAAAACGCCAAGCGATGTGACGGCACCACGTATAGAGAACACTTATTTGGCAGGCATTTTGGTTCCTGAGAGGCTCCTTCGGTAGCCTCGGCATGGCTGAAATGAAGAATTTCACCGTATTTTTTGCAGGCTAATTCCATTCTGCTAAGCCTGGACGCCAGATCATCAGCTTTCTTCTCAGAGTGGGCCTCAACTCTGTGGACTGGGCTGTCACTTGGTGGGCTGCAGTTGCACGACGAACTCTGCGTCAGGAAAACATTGTTTTATTTAGTTATTCAAAAGCATTAACAACTCATCGGTAATGGCACCCGATGTTCAGAAAGCGATAAACTCCTCAAGTGGACGAAGTCATAGCCAGGAGGCCTGCAATAAAATTTCAAACAACCCGCACCTCTCGCCTTAAAAGTGACGTCTCTGATAAAATCGAAGTGTATAAGGTAAGGTATTCGATATTAAATAAAGGCTGCCACCGTTCTAAAATTAGTTATCTTCAAAAGCACTTAATTTATATAATAGTTTCGTCCTCTAGGTGAGAATTGAACCCCAGTTGATATCGGCTGCCAGCCAGACTTGCCGCCGCCTACATGTAGTCTTGTAAGAGTTGGGTACTAGCAATGTTTGATTTATCATCAAAGCACCTGGTTCCGACCATACGTCAGGTTATTCAGGAACACGTCGCCTAAGCACTTGCATTCTCTTCAACCAACTATTTACGTTGCTCCGCTCACATTTCTGCTCATCCATGCCGACGGTGTCCTGACGCCTGGACCCATATTTTCGGCTGCACTATCTATGATGAAGTTGTCGACCTTTTTCATTGGACGGTATGCCCTAGCGGGCGTTTGTAACTTAGTGCCATGCGCCGATGGAGTAGCGGTAAAACATCCGCCTCTCATGCAAGAGGACCGGGGTTCAAATCCAGGTGCCGCGCAATTCTCCATCGTATTAGAAAAAAATCCGCGTGACGATGGCATTGCATAAACAGGTTTTTTTGGTGCGATCTGATGCGGTGAACACCTCCGACGACGCACTACCTCACCAGAACAGGAGTTGGCCATCCTGGTGCTGTAATTGGCCGCAACCTCTCATGATCAGTTCCATAAAACCCCGGCCCTCAGTCACCAGCGGCTGCGGAACAAGTGACAACAGCGGCGGTCAGATCGGTGACGTAGTAGGGGGTGCTAAGAATTCCTGGCTCCGCTGGACAAGCCGCCATTGGAAATTGACCCTGCCAACGTTTAACGCTAGAACCCTAGCTAGTGAAGCTAGTTTAGCAGTGCTGTTAGAGGAACTAGAGGGCATGAAATGGGATGTCATAGGGCTTAGTGAGTTAGGAGGCCGAATCAGGCATATACGGTGCTGAAGGATGGGCATGTACTGTGTTATCGAGGCTTACCAGAGAGGCGACAACTAGGAGTAGGTTTCCTTGTCAATAAGCACATAGCGGGTAATATAGATGAATTCTATAGTAATAACGAGAGGGTGGCAGGCATCATAATTAGGCTTAATAAGCGGTATAAACTTAAGGTTGTAGAGGCCTATGCACCTACATGTAGTTATGATGACCAGGCAGTTCAAAGCTTCTACGAAGATGTAGAATCAGCAATGCGAAAAGCAAAGACGCAGTATACTTTACTAATGGGTGATTTCAATGCCAAGGTAGAGAAAACGCAGGCTGGAGACCCGGCAGTAGGTGCACTATGGCATTGGCTCTAGGAATAGCAGGGGGAGTTACTAGTTGCTTTTGCAGAGCGCAATAATTTAAGAGTCATGAATACCTTCTCCAGCAAACGGAAGAACCGGAAATGGACAAGGAAAAGCCCCAACCGGGAGACTAAAAATTAAATTGACTTCATACTGTGTTCAACCCCCGCCATTACGCAAGATGTAGAGGTAATCGGGAAAGTGCGATGCAGTACCCACAGGATGGTGAGGTCCCGAATTAGCCTACATCTGAAGAAGGAACGCAACAGATTAGTAAGAAAGAAACCCATCAACGAATTAGCGGTGAGGGGGAGGGCAGAAGAGTTCAGGATCTCGCTACAGAATAGATATTCAGCTCTAACTGAGGACGAGGATATTACCCTAGAAGGAATGAACATTAATTTCAGAGATGTCATTACGGAGTGCGCTGTAGAAGTAGGCGGTAGGATAGTTAGAGAGGATACCGGTAAGTTGTCTAAGGAGACGAAAGATTAGATTAAGAAACGCTAGAGTATGAAAGCTTCGAATCCAACAGACCATATAAAATTGGCCGACATATCAAAGTTGGCAAGTTGGCCGATATAAGGATATATGGATAGAATTGAGCATGCCGTAAAGAACGGGGGAAGCCTTAAAGCGGTAAAGAAAAAAATGGGCATATGCAAAAACCAGATGTATGCGATGAGGGACAAGGCGGTCAACGTCATCACGAAAATGGAGAAGATAGTCAAAGTAGCCGAGGAGTTCTAAACGGATCTCTACAGTAGCCAGGTCATCAGGATCGTAATGAGATTGGCTCGGACAGACAGTCAGAGGTTCCACCAGTGATGAAGGGTGAGGTCAAGAAAGCATTAGAAACTATGAAAAGGGGGAAATCAGCTGGAGAAGATCAGATCACTACAGATTTGTTCAAGGACGGGGGAGATATCGTGCGAGAAAAACTGGTCACCCTATATACGCAGTGCCTGGTGTCATCGACGGCACCGGAACCATGGAAGAATGCAAAAATTATCCCCATTCATAAGAAAGAGGACTCTGAGGACCTTAACATTACAGACCAATAAGCTTACTGTCTGTTACGTATAAGGTATTTACTAGTTCAATTTAGTTCAGTCGTGTCCGAGTCTTCGTGTCCCTATGGACCATGTCACGCCACGCTTTGCGGTCTCTCACTATCTTCCTAACATCCCATAACTTCATCTGCAGCGCCTCGAGGGTGCCATCTAACCATCGCGTTCGCTGCCTACCCCTTCTCCGGTAACCCTCAACCTTTCCCAACATCAAATCTTTCTGCAGCGACGCCGCTCTTCTCATCAGATGACTAAAGTAGCTGAGCTAAGGTATTTACTAAGGTAATCGCTAATAGAACCAGGACAACCTTAGACTGCGATTAAGCAAAGGATCAAGCAGGTTTTTGGAAACGGTACTCAAATATCAAATAATTCTATATCATCAACCAGGTGATTGAAAAATGCTCGGAATATAACCAGCCCTTATATATAGCATTCATTGATTACAAAAAAGAATTTGACTCAGTTGAAACTTCGGCGGTGATGCAGACACTGCGAAATCAGGGGCTAGACGAGCCGTACGTGAAAGTGCTGGTAGATATATATAGTGGGAGTAAAAATCACAGGTTCTTCTTCGTCTTTAAATCTTCTGCACCTCACCAAGCTAGGTGCTCCTCGATTCGGCAGGCGACGTGCAGTTCACACGCAAGCACACTGAGACGAAGGCCAACGGACTTGTAGTAACAAAACGAACATTAACTTTATATAACAAGAACACGAAGCACAGGGTACAGAAAACTTATTCACACGAGACAGAGAGGCGACACACTTTAGAAAAGAGACTGAGCTAAACACTAACAGCAAAACGCGCGCATCGCTCTTTTTAACGACTTCTCAGTCGGGGCCTGCCTGCTACGCTATCTCCATCAACGACTAGCCTTAGCACAAGAGCCAGAACCGTCGGAAACTGCGCGGCGCGCTCTTAAATAGCCAGCGCCGAGCCTTCTAGAAGCGGGGGGAGGAACGGAAAAACAGCTTTCCCCCCTTGGCCTTCTGGAGAAGCCTCGAACATTCTCGAACGTGGTCAACACGGGCGGCCCTCCCGCGAGAAGCGAGGAGGAGGGCCGGGACCGTGCGGGGGGATGCACGCTTGACTCCGCGCATGGCGACGAGGGCGAGGAGGCGCAGCACGGTGGCCGAGATGACGCAATCGGTCGCGTCGATTTCTCGTAGCTTGGGGAAGCTTCCATTGCCGTTTTCTGCGGCGCGCGCGCCGAAACATTAAAAAAAGGGCCACCGCGGCCTTACAGTGGGTGCAGAGCAACCATAGTTCTGCAGAAAGAAAGTAACAGAATTCCCATATAGAAAGGAGTTTGGCAAGGAGACACAATCTGTCCAGTACTATTCACAGCTTCCTTAGAGGAAGTATTCAGAGACTTTGAATGGGAGCAGTTAGGGATAAGGGTAGATAGAGAATACCTCAGTAATCTGCGATTTGCTGATATTGCCTTGCTAAGCAACTCGGGGGATGAACTGCAAATAATGATTGATGGCCTAGACAGAAAAAGTGGAACGGTAGGCTTGAAAATCAATATGCGGAAGACTAAGGTAATGTTGAACAGCCTCGGGAAGGAGTGGCAGTTTACTTTAGGTAGCGAAGTACTGGAAGTAGTAGGCGAATATTTCTACTTAGGACAGGTAGTTACAGCAGATCCGGACCATAAAAAAGGAATAACAAGTAGAATAAGATTAGGATGGAACGCCTTTGGCAATCACTCGTAGATTATGACTAGCAGCTTACCGGTATCAGTCAAGAGGAAAGATACAATAGATGCATTTTACCTGTACTCAACTATGGGGCGGAAACGTGGAGGCTAACCGAGAGTGTTCTACTTAAGTTCAGGACAACCCAGAGGGCTACGGAACGAAAAATGGTAGGGGTAACATTAAGAGATAGGAAGCGTACAGTTTGGGTCAGAGAAATAACTCAAGTTACCGGCATTCTAGCGGAAATTAAGAAGAAGAAATGGACCTGGGCAGGACGTGTAGTGCAATAGAGAGGATAACAGAGTGTCACTTAGGTTAAAAAACTGAATTCCAAGGGAAGGAAAGCATAGCACGGGGTGGCAGAAAGTTAGGTGGGCGGATGAAGTTAAGAAGTTCTCAGGGGTCTAGTGGATGCAGCTAGCACAGAACAGGGTTAATTGGAGAAATATGGGAGAGGCCTTCGCCCTGCAGTGGGTATAGTCAGGCTGATGATGATGATGCCATGCGCCGCCGATTGAACACATTAGGCACACATATTACAACCGGCCGATTGTCATTGCGTTTGGCCTCCCTGGCCATGTTGGATGCCTTTGCCGCCGTCAGCCGGCCCCATATATCTCCACGCAGAGCCCGGCCACCTATGATAAGCCGCCGTCATCTCCCCGTGCACCACCACAGCACTTGTCCTACTTTTGCAGCTACTTCTCGCCTCCGCACTCCTCAACCTCTTCATGTTGTCGCTCTCCGTCTTACCTCATCATCGCCGGATACCATCTAGCCGCCCTTCTGCAGGCAAGACATGCGCTTTCGTCCACCGCTGAAAGACCTGCTTCGCCGCAGAACAATGTAATTGAACTTACTGTGTAAAACCTATATGCCCTTGCGATTCTAGATAATAGTGCTGCTGTCTCTGTTATTGCTGCTAAACTGCCGCTGGCTACGAGACATTGTTCTGCTATTGTCTGGTTTTTCCCTCCGCAACACAACTGCAGAGCAAATGGAGCCGCTTGGTACCTGCATGAATGGGATATTCATGATTCAGGACGTACTCTACGTAAATATTTTTATTGTTCTGTGCGAGTACTCTTACGATAATATTTTAGGGGGGACTTCGTACCTTGCCGTCGCGTCATAATTTATTGCGCTCGTGTCGAAGTTGAGCTTTCTCCGCTGTGCAACTCAGCGACATCGCTAACAACTCCGAGGAAGTCAAATGTCACGTTGCGGATGCTATTGACTTCCCCCCTTTATCTTGTGGGATGGTGCCTATATACTGCGCATTTTTCCACTGCTCTTCACCCCATCTTCTCGTTTTGTCTCGCAAAGATGTCTTCCCCTTCCCTGCGCCATTTTTAGTGAAAGAAGCCGCCGCATTAAACTAGCCACTAGCAACAAATGTTTATACCCACTCACTTGCAATGTGGTGAATCGTTGTGCATATCGAACCTTTTCGTTCCGAACATTTTGTTTCCGTCCCACCGCCTCTGTTCACCTGTGCCGACAGAGCCTCCGATAGCGTCAGCGCCTTCAACTCACCTCGTTCCTCGTCCACACCATCGGGTCTGGCTGCATTCGACAAAGCCGTCGACAGTGCTCTCTCGCCTAATCAACGTGCTAAGGATCTCAACTTGCTGAAACGAATCCGTGCTTCTTTGACATCCAGCAGCTATCTGAGTCGGACATTAATTGTGGCCCAGTGCATCTACATTGGTGCGCAAGCACCATTACGCCAACGTCCTTATCGTGTATACCAGGTACAAAGGGCCACAATCGACGAGACGAGATGCTTATGCATCTTGTCCCTTTATTCCTTATGCATCTAACCTTCCGGATTCTCGTTCGCGTACATGCATTCAGCTGCTCACTTATATCCCTAAACATTTCTTTTTTAGCCTCTGATAATTTACGAATAATCATTTGCATACAGCGGCGGGCTAGCTCATTATATTAAACACTCTATGACCTATATATAGAGATAAGAGGGGGCGGATTCGGGTCTAGAGGGTACGCTTTATGTTCCATAGCGCGAGCAACAATACAAGGGTCTGTTTCTAGTCTTCTTGTGGAGCTGTGGGACATGTGAATGTAACGCTGCACTTTATACAAGCAGTACGAATGAACCAACGTAGACATGAAGTTGAGCGTCTTAAATGGGATCGAATGGTCCCAATGGGTGGCATTCTCATTGCAAAGAAAAAGGGCGAATTGGCTAGCCTTTACAAGTCTTGTTGTTTCAAGACGTCATAAAATCCGCCAACTATTCAGATACCGGCTACGTAACATTTCCACTACAAGCGTTTCACTATTAAAGCCGACGAAGCCAGAGTTCTTGTGAAAAGGTGCATTTAACGCCGCCTTGTGAGAATTTTTTTGTCACCCTGTTTCGTCTTAAGGCCGCTTTACATGCAAGCGAAAACGCTCGCGATTTCCGCCGAAGCGACAGAGAGACCTCTTTTGAGCAGTCGTGGCGGCTCGAGCGGCGAGAGCGACGCAGTTAAAACAAATTGCGAATTTTCTCCTCTGTCGCTGCCGCTCGTCTCTGAGTTTGCTCATTTGCTTGCATGTGAACCGGCGTTTAGTGTAAGTGACTTGAAAGTGTCCTACAGCGCCTTAAAGATTTTCGCTCGCTATAAGCTAGCCGACGAATAAATTCTTTTGTGCATTTTAGACTAGGGGAGAGGGGGGGGGTGAGAGAAGTAAGAGCAAACAAACCTACATTGTTATGGAAATAGCAGATGAAGTGCGGTTAAAGTGGGCTGTACATTCGAAGCATATTTTACACTGCATGATGAGCTTTTTTTAGAATAATTAACTTATATATTTCTCTATATAAGGCCAGAATAGGGCAGGAGCGGCTGTTCAACCTGCCTTCCAAAAGCCAAATTTAGCCGTTTAAAGCAGAAGTCATAGAAGGCAGGGGTAATGTGACCTCACCTGGTCAATCATCCGTTGCCTCCGGATAAACTTGCAATGTCTTCTCATCATCATCATCAGCCTGACTATACCCACTGCAGGGCGAAGGCCTCTCCCATATTTCTCCAATTAACCCGGTTCTGTGCTAGCTGCATCCACTTGACCCCTGGGAACTTCTTAACCTCATCCGCCCACCTAACTTTCTGCCGCCCCCTGCTACGCTTTCCTTCCCTTCGAATACAATTTGCTACACTAAGAGACCATTGCTTGTCCTCTCTACGCACTACATGCTCACCCCATGCCCATTTCTTCTTTATTTAAACCGGAATGTCGTTAAAGCGAGTTATTTCTCTGACCTACTCTGCACGCTTTCTATCTCTTAACTTTACACATACAGTTTTTCGTTGCGTAGCCCTCGTCGCTGTCATCAACTTAAGTAGAGCCCTTTTCATTAACCTCCCCGTTTCCGCCCTATAGGTGAGTACAGGTACGATACAACTGTTTCACACTTTCCTCTCGAGCGATACCGGTAAGCTGCTTTTTTATTTTATTTTTTTTTATACAAGTACCTGCAGCGCCCAGAGGCATTATAGCAGGGGGGGGGGGGGGCAATAACGGTAAAAAAAACCCCCTAAAATGAGCATGTTACAATACTGAAAGTATACAGTAAAGCACATTTGTTTAACAATAAAAAGAACAACACTGAAAATGTGAGTGCGAGAAACAGGTTTAAAAGGGTGGAAAGCTACTATGACAAATTGGACGCACTCTGCGAATACTTGTCAAATGTGCTCCATCCCAATCTTACTCTCCTCGTCATTCCCCTTTCATGGTCTGTATCCGCGGTCACTACATGTCCTAAGTAGACATATTCACTTACCACTGCCAGTGCTTCACCACCTATAGTGAACAGTGAGTATTCAGAAGAGATTGTGGCCTAATACTATTCCAGGGTGGCCAAATCCTATCTGGTGAGGAGGTGCGTTTCCGGAGGTGTTTGCCGGATAGGTCGCATCCCAAACCTATTTGTGCAATTCCACCGCCACACTGATATGTTAAACCTGGTGGGGAATTGCGCTGCACCGCGATTCGAACCACGATCCTCTTGAACGTGAGGTGGATGTTCTACCTCTACACAACCGCTGTACCATAAAGTGCCAAATAATCAAAACTTAAAATCTTAAAGTACCAAATCATCAAATCGTCAAAAATGTTACCTGTTCAAAAATGTATGTCTAACGCTAGTATAGACTATCATGTCCGGAACACGTTCAGTCTTTGACAATATTCAACTTTACTCGTAATTTAGCTAAATATGCACAGCTCCACAGAAAATATACGACTGTCACCACGGAATCAAGAATCTTGCAAATTATTAAAGCCCGTATCCTTTTAGTCGCAAAAATCACTTTCTTACTATTACACCTAGGATCAACTATGATATAAAAATGGTATGGTATATTCTTCCATCCCTTATCAATATTATAAAAGATGCTGGTCGAACATTTACTCTACTAGGCAGTTAAATTTGTGTCATTATTTGGGTTCTTCAGTGTGTAGTCGTCTGTGCATGTGAGACATCCAAAGTGTTGAGTTGTCATTCATATCTTCGATTGTTATTATTTTTGATACTCTGTTTTGTTTTCCTACAACGTAATAAATTTTTGACAGCCTCCAAATTACCACATTTTGTAAATAACCGAACAACTTCAGTGATGTATTTGTTGCTTTATGTTTGATTGACGTGCTGCCGTCCAGTTTCCGGGCTCGAGAGCCTGTCAAGGTCATGGGAGGCCTTTCTCTCGATATTCCCTCTCATTGCTGAGTAAATAAACTTCATCTTCAACTTCAAAAGGAGGATTTTTATAGCTGTGCCTAGCGGTAGTGTTATGTTCAGTGGAATTATGTTGCTCTACTGGATTTAGTGCCGTTAGCTAGGAATTACAGGATATTGTACGTTAAGGAAAAATACACTAATATAAGATGTATGTTGACTCCTCCTCATACCTAGCATTGTCCTACACAGTAATCAGTATGGTCCGCAAATATCCTCTTTACATTAGCAGAGTTAAACACGTTTAGCGTAACTGCAGTTACGTGAAACCACCATGATCCCATTTACATGACAGACCAAACCATGGTTACACCCCTAAAAGTGGTTATCGCAAACCGAGTTTGGCGACCTCGGTTTGCATCGGTAACTGAGGTTATGGCGGAGTCCGTTGACGGAGGCTGCTCGTCAGCACCCGAGTGCACGAAGCCTACGAGCGTGTCTGCTCCAACAGTGTACTCGCTTTTCCTTATTGAATAGGCGATGTCTGCTGTGCCGGCAGTATCATTTGCGCGGCTTTGCTGTACGCGGAACGGTAAAAAATTCGCGGTCTTAGCTTTATCATGAAAGTGCCCAAGTTCGCAACGTTTGCAGCGCGAAATACTTCAAACAGGCTGAAGTACGTTACACTCACCGCGGTGGTGAAACCTGCCAGCGCGGCGAAACGACGGCGGGGTGCGTAACCCCTAGTCGCCGATCGGCCTAAGTTATTTCACTTCAAAGCCGCGGCACTCGGCGCTTTAGAACTGATCAACGCGGTCGGAATTGTGTACTCATGAAAGTTCCTTATGTGATGCCTGTTCTGACGTCGTAAAATAACAATATGATTAACTTCGGCGACGCATTAATCGCAGAGCTGGTATAAAGCAGAGCGGTGAGCCGCAATTCACCGGCGGCAGCTAGCTTGAGGAGCAACGTGATAGTATCGCGGTTATCGGTCTTGCCAGCAATTTGCCGCTGGTCAGCGTTCCTCAAGAGTGATTCAGTCTTGATATTCGGCTCAGTATTCCAGATGCCAATAAACTTAGCACGCTTTATTTCTGACGTCGGCGCTAGCGAGCCGCCGTGGCGTTCGCGTACGGTCTGCGGGAGTAGGGGCCAACGCGGCGGTGTTTACGGTGGTCGATGAGGTGCTGTCATCATGCGGGGCTTGACCGCGCTTTGACGCCTTGTCGGACGGCACTCCGGAAACTACGTTTTAAATAAGATATTTGTAAATGCTGCTTCGTTCCGCAGATCACCGCGTCGCTTCGGTTGTACTTTATGGGCAATGCTAGCCGTAACCGGGAACGGCGGCGAGCTGTGTAAGCACAGCTAATCGCGATTGGCGGTTAACCGTGGTTAAGTTCGGTAACCTCGTTTAAGCGTAACCGTGGTTAAGCCGGCTGTATCAAGATGGTATACGACGTTTAGAATTCGCTCCAACAAAAACTCGCACGCACTCACCATGGCACAGAATATTTACGCACCTGAACACAGCGGCGATAGAGAGGAGGAACGCAGACGTGTGCAAATAGCGCAGAGGCCGCAACTAATGCGACGACCAGCGCCTTTGAAGACGCTTTTGCCATTGCTGAAACGCAGCGCGAAAGGCTGTCGCTGAGCCAGGACTGCGAGGAGGAGCCGTGTTTCTCGCCTCGTTCTATGTGCTCGATGAAATATGCCCGCGTCGTGCTGCTTTTCTGGGCCGCCTCTCTTGTTCATGCATCGCTCGTGCACACCGTCAACTGCGTCGAGTCAGACAAAAGAAAAAGGTGGTCTGAGGTTTTAACTACTGTGGAAATGTATGGCAGCATAAAACGAACTCGCAAGGCGAAAATAAAACTAATGCATGTTCACTTTAGAAGAAAGAAATCATTTATTTACTTTATTTATTTATTACATTACATTACCCACAGGGCTTGTGGACATTATTAATTGGGGTGGGAATTAAAATGGTCACAAATGGCGGACTTAAATGACAGTGTCTTCAATAGATGTCATCCAGGGGGGAAGGCGGTTCTACTCTGCACTCGTCTTGGACAGAAAAGAATAAAAGCGGATATTTGTTTGACAACAAGGAAAGTAAACTTTATGGCGGAGATCTATGCGGGATGATACGCATGTATACGTTGGGCTATAGGTTCGCGTTTCAGAGAAGAATTATGAAAGATCTCTTCATAAAAAAGGCATAGACGGGAAATTTTTCTTCGCACTAACAAAACGGGTAAATTAAGGTTAAATTTCAAAAGTGAAACACAGGTTATACGACAGCAATTGAAAGCTACAAAGCGAGCAGATCTATTCTAACAGCTTCAACAGCTGTGTAGCATTTCGTGAATTGATTACCGATGAAAAGGATAATGTACCCATGAACAAAGAGCCCATATTGTTTGTTTCAATAAAGCCGACTACTTACGCGGCTCTAGCAGGCAGTCGTAAACTGCTATTACGCCAACATAAAGAATTTGAGGGTCCCTCAGACGTTTCCTAAGACGAGAATGGCGAAAGCCTACCCTTGGTTTTCTTTCAGTTGCCTCTCATTGTTTGCCTTTTATCGGCGTTCGTGGCAGTGCTACATATAATTATGAATTTGTTCACAGGAAGGGAAAGGCGCAGCAGCTGTCACGCTTGTTTCTGTGTCCTAAAGCAGAGGTGCTGAGATCAGCGCTACCAGCCCGTGTTAGAGGAAACTAAAGATGTACAGCGCGTGCTCGGAGCGCAAGCACGGCACGAGCTGTTCAGAATGAGAAGCCTGCCACGCTGGTCATCTTGCTCTGGTGCTCCGCTGCGACCCTGCAAATTCGCATCACACTCAAAGCAGAGCATGCCGGCATATCGGAATCAAGGGCAAGTTTATGGCTGATGTAAATTACAGCACAAAATATGCTGCAGCTGGCCCGTCGTCTGTACTTACAAGACATCCCACGGCGCAATACATGCAGTCGGTGCTGGCACCTCGTTGAGGAATCACCTAGCGTACATGACCAAACAGTCCAGCATTTACCTTCACTGTCACAATCTCTTCGGCCTCTGTTTTTCAAAAGTTGATCTTTTCTTTCACCACGCAAATGACAGCGTATAAATAAAGCATTTATTTATTTCTAGTTATTGACAAAACTTTTCAGGACGCGGATGTAAAACCACATCGCAACAAATTGCGGCTTGCTGACAGCATATATAATATATATAATTTTGAAGGTGCTACGTCTTATTGGCCTACTGCAGATTGCAGAAGTGTATATGCTTGTATACTGCCCAGTGTTGTGTTTCTATACATAGGCAGCGACCATTGTCAACTTAAAAAAATATGCGTCTGTTTTGTTGCGATTTTTTCGACGAGGGCGACGAAGTATTCTTAAATGTTTGACGTATGATTGGCCTCACATATCATGCTGAAGACCTATAGAAGGAATGGTAGGGTCTGTAACTGTTCCGCGTTCCACCTCTGTACTAAACATCTTAACAGTTGAGAACAGCGCAACAGCTCGGGCATTTCTAAGCGCTTCATAGGCGGCATAGGCCACGCGTCCGACGCAACGGCAACATTACACGAAGCATGCCCTAATTGCATGCGTAGTGCAAACAAATCGTTTATTTCGCGGCTTTCTAAATGCTTTAGCTAAAGAAACTCTGCCTTTATCTCATGCCACCGCAGCAATGGGGAAGGACCCTATACCAACCGTGCCCTTACTGCCTAAGCAATTTTTCTTGAATAAATGTTCTCTACTACTGTTACTATATCATTGACAATGTATAACATATAATTGAAAGCCATCGCGAAGGACACGACAGCATTGTTCGACGTTAAACATATATCAGAATATACAGGCTGAGAATTGATCGTTGATGTCTGCAAACCAATTCTGGCCAACACATTTCATGTTCTGTGCAAATTTTTTCCAGCCGTCAAAACTCAGTGGACAATATCGACTGCTATAACCCAGTCATATTCATTGTTGTGCAGTCTCCAAAATTGGCGGAGCCACATCGACCACTGTATGCCAAAATGTATTCAATGTAGATAAGCCAGCTACACCAACAGGATCATATCAATCAATGCATACAATGATGCGTGCAATGTTGGCAAGCCCTGGCAACTGCCCATAAAATATCGATCACTATAACCCATGATGGATACAATATTGGAAAACCATCTCAACTGGTAGTAACATATTGACCATCATATGGCAGTAAATTTTTCAAGTTGACAGGCCATCAATGATGGCAAGAGAATATTGCCGCGAAACCTTCAAAACTGTATTTGTTGTTTTTTTAACAGCCGCCGACATGCGGCCTTATCACTTGGATTCTGGATCGCGTATCAGTTCTGCATTCGTTGTTTTTTAATGCTCGATATCGTGAGACGCACATTTATCAGTTTCGTTGTAGCGCAAGAGCACCGAGATCTGTCCCGAAGATTCCGGTCACTCGTGTGTCTTTCTACAATACTACAGCCTGTGCTGGTAGAAATTGCGACGTTATCTAGATTGTTCTGAGCAGCCTTTACATTGAGCGTTGACAAATGCGACGGGCATTCTTTGTTCGATGATCGACGAGCACGTTTGTTGCTATCGCCGCCGCCGAGTTGCTTAGTTCTTTTGCGGGCGCAAGTCAGCCCTATAAAGAGTTTCTTCAGTGCAATAATCGACTCTTCAATTGTGTCATGGATCTTGTCAACACCACGTGACATCTGGTGGAGGTGCTGCCTTTGATCCTTCAAGTGAAGACCTCAGCCTTGTTTCTGTCACCCTGGGGGCCAGCCTACGGGTCACCGAGCCAGCCGCTGACACCAAGGCCTACAACCGGAACACGGTCTGCTGCCTGACCCCGTTCGACTCCGGCATGCATCAACCTCTTAAATGGCCCAGCCAACAGCCCCAGTCGTCTTCGCGCAGCCCCGGGAGCTCCCCATCTCCAAGGCCTGCCCAGTGAATATGCAGAAGACTGGATGGACCTTTTCGATCATGTGGCAGAATTCAACGACTGGAACGACGCCGCGAAACTCCGGCAAGTCTACTTTCTTCTTCAAGGACATGCCCGAGTTTGGTTCGAAACTCATGAGGAAGCTATGAAGGATTGGGAGATTTTCAAAGCAGCGTTTTTCACTGAAGTTCTGTCCGAAAGGAAACAACTCAGGCCTTCCTCCAATCAAGAGTTCAACTCTGTAACGTGCTGGTCCTGGCGAATGTGGAGTAGAAGAAGCGCCTCTTTCGCCGCGCCGACCCTAACATGACCGAAGGTGAGAGAGTGATATTCCTAATGCGAGGTTTTAAAGAGTCGCTTTTTGCAGGGCTTGTCCGGAACCCGTCGAAAAGTGTGGAAGAATTTGAAAGTGAAGCATCGACCATCGAGAAGATGTTGGACACCAGGATGCGCCACTACGAGCGACCACTTCAACCAGACTACTCATGCCACTATCCCAACGCATCTGCAAGCGGAGAGAACCTTCGGGACCTCATTCGGGAGATCGTGCGAGAGGAGCTCCGCCGATTGATGCCATCATCGCAACAACCCCAGGTGGCGACGCTTGCGGATGTCGTTCTTGAAGTCCAGCAGGCGCTGGGCGTACCTCAAGCGGCGGTTGCGACTGTTAAAGCATAAGAGGCAACAGCGATGAACTACGCTGCTGTATTACGCCGACCTGCCCCCCGACGTGATGAATTTCCAAGCCCTCGCCTCTACCGTCCTGTTGCTGAAAGCCGCCCTTTGGCCCCCACCCAACAAGCCTACCAATGACCCCAAGCCCCAGGAAATGCGACGCTTGGAGGACTGCGAACAGGCCATTATGCTTTCACTGCGGTGAAGCCGGCCACATTCTACGCCACTACCAGTACCGAAGAATCGGCCTCCGTCGATTTGCAGTCGACGCCCCTTGACCCTGCCCCGGTGAGCGACCTCAAGAAATCGAGAACTATCTACGCAGCGGTGGGTTGGCGCCCCAAACCCGTCGATTCTGGTTCCCATCGCCGTACAGGGCCCGCATTTGGTCGCCAGGCCGCAGCGACGATGACAGTGTGCAAGGAATGTCCCCAAGCCCTCGTAGGGGAAACTAAAGATGAGGTTGCTAACGGCGAAAAGACGAAGATCCTCCGCCGCCGACGACCACTAACGACGACGCAGCTATTTCATTGCCGCTCCACACAACGACATCGACGACAAGAGCACCAGAGTGCAAGCCGACCCCGCCGCCTAGCGAAATAATAACGGTATGCCCCGGCCATGACCTGAAGAAACCACGGAGCCGAGATCGGACACCAAGGCCCACGTGGAATGCGAGGACGCGAATAAGCGACCTTGAAGATGATGTCGACGGTCGCAGAGTAACTGCCCTAGTGGACACCGGAGCTGACTATTTAGTCATCAGTGGACCGTTAGCCTCTCATTTCAGGAAAGTTAAAACCGCTTGGGATGGCCCGCTGATTCGCACCGCAGATGGCAACCTGATTACTACATCGGGACGATGTACTGCAAGAATAACCATAAATGGGCATACTTACCCCACAAGCGTTGTGGTCTTGCAGCAGTGCTCCCGCTACGTGATTTTAGGCATGGACTTCCTAAATGAACGTAGGCCTATCATCGACCTCCGATCCAAGGTCATCAAGATCTCCGCAGACAAAGCCATACCTGCTACGACGACGTCGACGCAACACGTTGCTCTAAACGTCCTCGATGGAAAATTGACCGTGCCGCCCCGATCAAGCGTCGCAGTCTGCGTAAGTAGCGCAAACTTCGAAACCGCTGAAGGCATCGTCCAAGGAAATATCCAATTGCTCTTGGAACGAGGTGCCGGCATCGCAAGAAGCATCGCGAAATTTCAGAGAGCACAAGCTCAGGTGCTAGAAACAAACTTCAGCGAAGAATACCGGCATCTCACCAAGGGCACGACGATCGCTTTTCTCGAAGAATTAGCGGACCTCAAAGACGTATTCGCCCTCCACGACCAACCACTGGAAGACGCACCGGACCAATTGCGACAGCCGACATTTGACATCAACCCAGCACTGGCTCACAGCAGGCAAGACCAGATTCACAGTCTTCTTCCAAGCTACAGGGAGTGCTTCTCCTCATCATCGAAGTACGACAAACACCACTGGCCAAGCACCGCATTATAACGGAAGAACACGCCCGACCTCTGCGCCAAAGACCTTATCGTGTATCGCCGCGATAACGCCAGGCCATTCGCGATCAAGTTGAGGAAATGCTGCGTGATGACTTAATCCAGCCGTCGAACAGCCCCGGCGCGACACCAGTCATTTTGGTGAAGAAGAAAGACGGCACACTTCGCTTCTGCGTTGATTATCGCCGTTTGAATAACATAACTAAGAAGGATGTCTATCCGCTTCCCCGCATCGACGACACTCTCACTGGCTCTGCAATGCAAGGTACTTCTCATCGATGGACCTGAAGAGCGGATATTGGCAAATTGAGGTCGACGAAAGAGATCGCGAGAAGACCGTATTCATCACACCTCACGGTCTTTTTGAGTTTAAGGTGATGCCATTTGGCCTCTGCTTCGCACCAGCCGCTATTCAACGAGTAATGGGCACAGTCCTGGCAGGCTTGAAGTGGCAAATTTGTTTGGTATGTTTGGACGACGTTAATGTCTTCTTGTCAAACTTTGAAGACCACCGAAAACGTCTGCAGACAGCGCTGGCAGCCATCAATTCATCGGGACTAACGCTGAAAGCAGAGAAGTGTCACTTCGCCTACGAAGAACTGCGATTCCTTGGTCACATCGTTAGCAAGAATGGTATTCGCCCAGACCCGGAGAAAACAGCTGCAATCGCACAATTCCCACCGCCTGCCGACAAGAGAGCTGTGCGCCCATTCCTTGGGTTGTGCGCTTATTATAGACGATTTGTCAGAAACATTTCGCGCATCGCCGAACCGTTGACGCCCTCCTGTACTGGGTCACTGATGAAAACGCCGACACCGCAATTCACATCGACGCGAGCAGTGTGGGCTTAGGAGCCGTTCTCGTCCAGAAGAGTGCCGGACTGAAGAAACTAATCGTTTATGCTAGTAGGTCCCTCACAAAAGCCGAAGTCAATTACTCGACGACCGAGAAGGAGTGCGTCGCGTCCATCTGGACCACTTCTAAGTTTCGTCCATACATATACGGCCGACCATTCAGGGTGGCAGGCGACCATCACGCGCTCTGCTGGCTGCCTAACTTGAAAGATCCCTACGGCGGCCTCGCCAGATGGAGCCTACGACTTCAAGAATGTGACTTGACTGTAGTCTATAAGTCGGGCCGGAAGCATTCCGACACAGACTGCTTATCAGGCGCTCCCGTAGACGCTCCTCTGAAGGACGATGACGACGACGCCTTTTTGGGGCCGGTAAGCGCCAGCAGTTTTGCAGTACAACCGCGATTAGACCCTGAGTTGAAAGCGCTAACTGATTACTTAGAAGGAAAGACCGCTTCCCCTCCTGGTGTGTTCAGGCGACATTTATCATCGTTCGCTTTAAGCAATGACGTCATCGTAAAGAAGAACTTCGCTCCCAACAAGACAGCGCATCTTCTTGTCATGCCTAAAAACCTCAGACAGGAAATTCTTCATGCGTTGCACGAGGAGGTAACAGCAGGGCACCTCGGTTTTTAAAGCACGTTGCGACTGCCTGCCGAAGTTGCCCACTACGTGAAGACATGTCGTGAGTGCCAACGACGCAAGACGCCGCCGATCAGACCAGCAGGACTTCTAAAACCCAATTCCGCCCCCAGACCTGACCATTCAACAAATTGGGATGGATCTCCTCAGCCCCTTTCCAGCTTCGTCTCTGGGTAACAAGTGGATCATAGTGGCCACCGACTACCTTACCCGTTACGCTGAAGCTAAAGCACTACCAAATGGTACCGCGGCACAAGTCGCCAAATTTTTTCTCGACCAAATTCTCATGCGACACGGCGCCCCAGAAGTGCTCATCACGGACAGGGAAACGGCGTTTAAGGCAGAGTTGGAGCAAGCCATCCTGGAATACATTCATACAAGCCATCGACGAACAACTGCGTACCATCCCCAGACCAATGGCCTTACGGAGCGCCTGAACAAAACGATCGCGGACATGATCGCTATGTACGTCGATGCTGAACACAAGACCTGGGACGCCATCTTGCCGTACGTGATCTTCGCGTATAACACTGCACTCCAGGAGACGTCCAGAACGACCCCATTTCAAGCTTGTGCACGGCAGTGAGGTCACGACGACGCTCGACGCAATGCTGCCGCACGTAATCAACGAGGACAACTTTGACGTCGCCGCCTACCTGCAGCGTGCAGAGGACGCCCGACAACTCGCACGGCTGCGTATTAAAGAGCAACAGCGCTACGACAACCGACGATAAAACTTACGACGACGCCACGCAGAGTACAATCCAGGAGACCAAGTGTGGGTTTGGACTACAATTCTCCGCCGTGGACTAAGTCAAAAGCTGCTGCGTCGATACTTTGGGCCATACAAAATCGTTCGCTGCGTCTGACAACTGGACTATGAAGTGATTCCAGACCGTCCGACTGCATCACAACGACGACACGCCCGCCCAGAAATCGTTAATGGTGTTCGTCTGAAGAGTTATTACGCGCGTTAAAGAATCCGTAGTGTTTAAACTTTGCAACGTTTCTATTTAGGCTCTTTTGTTTATTTTGGAACATCGAGGTGATGTTTTTTTAGGGGGTTGGAGTAATGCCTCGAAACCTTCAAAACTGTATTTGTTGTTTTTAAACAGCCGCCTACATGCGGCCTTATCACTTGGATTCTGGATCGCGTATGAGTTCTTCATTCTTTGTTGGTTAATGTTCAATGTCTCGAGACACACCTTTATCAGTTTCGTTGTAGCGCAAGATGCACCGAGATCTTTCCGGAAGATTCCGGCCACTCGTGTGACTTTCTACAATATTCCAGCCTGTGCTGGTAGCAATTGCGACGTTATCTAGATTGTTCTGAACAGCCTTTAAATTGAGCGTTGACAAATGCGACGGGCATTATTTGTTCGACGATCGACGAGCACGTTGCTATCGCCGTCGTCGAACTGCCTTCAGTGACGCCTACTCCGGCGGCCCCCGGATCCAACTCGTCCTCGGAGTCTCCGCTGCCAGGTACAGGGCCCAGGCGCCACGCTTCCAGCTGTGGTGTCCGGAGCTAGGGCAGCCATGGACCTGCCACCTCCAGTCCAGCGACCTACGAAAGCGCAATGCTTTCAGTTCACCCTACCGGAGCCTGCTCCGGCGGACCACCTAATATGCACTCGAGGCGGTCGTCGGTGTCGGGGGACTGCAGTACCTGCAGCATCTCGGCGGAACAAAGTTCCTAGCTGCCGTCTCGTCGATGGCTCAAGCAACTAAGATGGTAGCGGCGGGCACAATCCTCGTCGCTGGAAAGCAAGTACCACTGGCGCAAATGGCTGCTCCAGTGGTTTACGTGACGGTGTTCCGTCTACCCCCGTCAGTGAGCGACGACTCCCTCGCCGCCGCTCTAAGTCCGTACGGCAAGGTCCGCGCTGTTACCGAGCCTGTTGTCAGGGGAAAGAGTCATGTGCGTAACGGAGCGAGGCTGGTAAAGCTAGACATGTTCCGGGCACCACCCAACTTCATCACTGCCGCTGGGCACCGTGCGATGCTGGAGTATCGTGGGATGAAGCGAGTGTGCTCGAAGTGCGGCGCAGAGGGCCATTTTGGTGCTTCCTGCACCGCGGCACGTTATGGCCGCTGCTCCACGTACGGCCACGAGACAGAGGTGTGCCAAGCAGCGTGTAAACGGTGCGGCGGTAACCACGTGACCAAGGACTGCGTGATGCCGCGCTCGTATGCGGCCGCTGCTACGCCTGATACCATGTCGCACCAAGGTGGAAACGCCGCCGTGACAGTCCTCAATGAGCCCTCGGTAGTGTCAAGTAAAACCCCCACTACACATTCTAAGGGCGGACAGGGCGTCCACCGCCGCCCTGTCGCCGGAATCCGACGTCAGGAGCTCGGAAGTTACGTCCGACGACGAGTCGTCGCGTGTGTCCTCGTTAGTGACTGACTCGGACGCGTCGTACCTTCCCGCCACACCGACATACGAGGGTGCGGCTCTGAACGCACCCATTACGAAGGAGAGCGCTCTTCCCGAGGCCTATTCGGAGTCGGCGGCTTTCCCCTCCCCTGGAGCTACCGTGCATGCCCAGTCGCAAGACTACAGCCATGAATCTCAGCTTCCCAGAACACCTAGTCTCCTGCCCGGGTCGTTGCGCGAATTGGGCGCAAGTGCTCCCAAGACCCAACGCACAAGTGTGCGGAAAACATTGCTTTTAGATGGCGCTGACGAAACAAAGCGCCAGCACTCGGCATCAGATGGTGGAGCAAGCGTGACGACGCCCTCGGCTCCAAAAAAGAAGCCGAAGACCGCTGAGAACGACGCACCGATGGACGTCTCGTTTTCCGAGACGCGAGTGCTATGGCGCCACTCTTCAAGGTGACAGGCCGTGACGTCCAACCTCATCCTTTCCCGCTTTGCGGTGGCCGAAGCACCGCTACCTTGGCGCTCCACCCCAGCCACTGCTATCTTATCGGGGCTACGGCTTCGCCGGCGCCGGTGGTGAACGATGGACGGTGCGTGCGGTGCAGTGTGTTGGTTCGAGTGTGACTGTGTGCTTTTTTCCATAGCCACTCGCTCTGACGGGACGTTTCCGCCGCCTATGGTCCGTGTATCGCCGCTGCCGTGTCGTCGTCGAGCTAACAGCCGGAACCTCAGCGGGGACCTGTGGGACACCGTCATGCCTTTCCATGGCGCCGACGCAGGATGCACTCGCAAACTTGGTCCGCAGAACTATATCGTGAGTCCTTCGCCGTTTTGTTTGTTCTCCAGCTGCGTTTCTTTGCTGTTTTGGCTTCATTCACTCATTTGTTATGATGGCTAGGTTTCGCTTTCTTACTTTTAACGTGCAAGGGTTCCGTAATCCCGATAAGCAGCGGCAAGTGCTACACCTTGCACGTTTGTATCAAGTTTATGCTTTGTTCTTGCAGGAATGCAATTTTCGTACACCTGCAGATGTCATTTCCTTTCGTTCTTATTTTAATGTTGATGCCTTTTTTTCTCTGACGGACTCGCGGTTTTGCGGCCTGGGTGTCGTTTTTCTTAACCCTGCATTCAGATCGAGTGCTCACTGCACATTCGGTCTCGACGGTCGCTTGATTGCGGTGGACGTTTTTTTGGACGGCCGGAGAACTCGTTTCGTCAACGTTTACGCGCCGGTCACGCGTAGTTTGACGAACGATTTCTTCAAATCCATTGCGCCACATTTTTTGGATGATGTTCCACACGTCCTGCTTGGAGACTTTAACTGTGTTTTGGACTCATGGCGCGACATCAGGGCGCCCGGACAGGGCACGTCACATTGTCATGCAAGAGAACTGGGGAAGCTTGTCCGCTCCCTGTGCCTTCAGGACACATGGGTCGCACTACATGGGGACAATTTTGTGGCAACGCGCACAAGGGGTCGGAGTGCTAGCCGGCTAGACCGAGTTTACGTCCCCTCTACCCTGCTGGCCAATTTGCTTGAGTGTGAGGTGCTGCCCTTTCCTGCAGCGGTCGGAAATATTAGCGACCATCTCCCAGTAATGGTCACTCTACAGGGGGCGCCTGGACGCTCCAACAGCCCACTAATGTGGCGAATGGACGCATCCATACTGCATGATGATGAGTGCATAACTACGATTCGCGCGGAACTGCGGGCATTGGTAGCGGATGTGACTGACTTGACTCCCACAGGCTGGGATACCCTCAAGTCACGATGGCGAGACGTTCTCGTGCTCACGGGGAAAGCGCGGCGCGTCCGTGTTACTACGGCGCTTAATGACGTCCTCAGACGTATGCGGATTGTACGCGATGGCGGCGAGTTAACTTTCGCAATGAGAGAGTATCTTGACACACTGCGCACTCGGTATCATCGCATCCTTGAGAACAGCTCCCACTCATCACGTATGGCAGCAGGATCACGCATTCCCCTTGTTGACACAGCTGACATTGGTTACGCGCGCTCGCAAGGTCAGTCTAAAGTTCGGCCACCGCAAGTGGATGAAGTAATCTTGGAAGATGGTACTCCCTCTTCAGATGAAGCCGATATCCAGCGCATCTTTTGCGGCCATTTTGCTGCCCTGTTTTCTTCTCAGGGCGTCGACCAACGCGAAGGCTATGAAGAAGCTGTCAGCTCCTTCTGCGGGCCCCTCCCTCAGGTTCCTGAAGAGGCACGCGTGGCACTTACATCTCCAGCTACTATGGAGGAGGTGCGCGACGCTTTAGGGGCCATGAATCAGTCAACTGCGCCTGGTCCAGATAGGATAGTGGCAGGTTTTTACACCACCTTTTTCGACATCATCGGAGGTTTGCTTCTTAAGCTTGTAAACGGTTTTCTTTCAAATGGCACGAAACCACCCTCGTTTAGCGCTGGGCGCATCATCTTGCTCCTAAAGGACGGCTTGACACCATCAAGCCCAGCGTCTTGGCGACCAGTTACCCTCCTGAACACTGATTATAAACTGATTGCCACTCTACTTGTCAGAAGGCTGCGAGCCTACTTAGAGGACCTGATAAGCCCTTACCAGTCCTGCGCGGTACCTGGTAGGTCGGTGTTTGCATCCCTTACGTTAACGAGAGATGTATTCGCTTACGTAAATGCCCAAAATGTCAGTGGTATATTCGTTGCTTTAGACCAGGCGAAGGCTTTTGATAACGTAGATCACAGCTATCTCTTTAATGTGCTTTTGCTTTGGCTTACCGACTGAATTTGTACGACTCATAAGATCACTATATAATGGTTTAATCAGCCAACTCGTCCTCAATGGCCCCATCGCAGGCAGTTTTGCGGTAACACGAGGGTTAAGACATGGGTGCCCGCTCTCACCGGCCCTTTTCGTGCTTGCTCTGGATCCTTTTCTGCGTAAAGTAGTCGCCGACAAACGAATTCGGGGCTTCCCAATGGTAGGACAGGAAACGCTAGTGGTTTCCGCGTATGCGGATGATATCTGTGTTTTTGTTCGGGACAGCGAGAGCTTCCGAGTTTTCCTATCCACCTTTGACCAATACGCTCTTCTGTCAGGTGCACAGCTCAACCCTAGTAATAGCCAGGCGCTGCGCTTTGGGTCTTTCAGAGATCCACTGCCTGTGGCGGTCAACTTTGTGGCAGCAGTCCGTGTGTTGGAGATATTGTTCGAAACAAGTGGAGTTTCTTCCCGTACTTGGGAAGAGGTTGTGTTGCGAGCAACACGCGCTCTTTCGGAGGCCGCACTTTTCAACCCCTCACTAAGGGTAAAAGCCACGGTTGTGAAAACTCGTGTGTGCGCTTTCGCTTTTTATGTGGCACGCGTCGCAATAATTCCGCGCCGTACAGCGGGCCGCCTCGCGTCTCTGGTAGGCGCCTTTGTGTGGGACGGCCGGACTGCGTTGGTTGCCCGTCACTTGTTAACACTACCGACAAACAGGGGAGGCCTTGGATTGCCGTGCATCCCTACTGTGTCGCGGGTGCTGGCAGTGAGGTTAGTGGGTTTCCTTCTCACAAGGGAATCTTACCCAGGACGCTCACTACTCTTCTACTGGTTAAGCACGGCACGTCGGGCTTTCAGCCCTGGAAGGCATGTAGGCCCCCAAGCGGAGAGCGTCCTCTTTCTATCGCGCTGTCGCGGGAATGAAAGAGGCGTTAGACGCCGACTTACCTGATGCGAGCCTTACAGACACGCCACCCATTCAGATTAGCGAACAAATCGCGTGTGCACGCCTTACACCGGATGAAATCCGGATGACAACCATCTCCAAATGGCGGGCATTGGCGACAGGACGAATGCCCAATGAAGTTGTAGATTTTGAGTGGAACAGGCGCTGGGGGGTTCTTCCCACGCGCCAGCGCCTCGCCAGGTCGGGCGGGGTACCCAACGATAGATGCGCCAATTGTGGTGGCGTAGAAACGTTGCAGCATGTTTTCTTTGAATGTGGCGCCTCGTGCAGCGCATGTTTAGAGTTCGCGTAGGCCCTGGCACAAGACACCAGCGTGCCCTTTTTCCACGTTTAGTTGTCGCCGCCACCATGTATGTACTGTGGCGGCGTCGCTGCCTTGGTGAGGCACGTCGGACTCCTGCTCGCGCAATGTACCCGGCGCTGTGGAATCTTCGCCTCGTCATCTGGAAGTACTTGTCTGATCAGCTAGAAAGAGATGGTGAGGCGCGGTTTCTGCGGCGTTGGCATACGCGCTTCTTTGTTGTAGGTGACAACAGGCTGAAGATGCCGGCCTTGCTGTACTAGCCTGCGAGCCTCGTATCCCCTTCCCCCCTTTCTTAAGCTTGTACCCGAGGTCGTGAGTAAGCGCAGTATTCAAGCTTATATTGCGCCTTTATGGGATGTAATCGGTCGCCCTGTCAAACTGCCTTTTCTTTTGGGGGATAGTTTCCACACCTTGATGTGCGTCTGAGTTTTATTTCCTTTAAGGGAAGAGAGGCCGTACGGACAGCTTTGGTTGTGGTTATTATTGCCGTTTGTTTGAGCACAGTGAATAGCGTGTATTATTGACGACTGTATAAACATCGCACTCACGATCGTCTGTGGTTTCAAATGTACGTTCAAGGTACCAAATAAAATTCTCTTTGCTATCGCCGCCGCCGAGTTGCTTAGTTCTTTTGCGGGCGCAAGTCAGCCCAATAAAGAATAATTGAAGTGCAATCATAGACTCTTCATTTGCGGGATTAACCTTGTCACTACCATGCGTCAATATTGGTTAACCTATGAAAAGATTTATGGTATTTTGGCGAGCCAATACACTTCGTCAGGCAACATCACCCACTGTAATTGAAGATATTGTCACATTAGGCGGTGCATAGGCATAAGGAAAAAAGAAAAAGACTCTCGTGAGTTTTAGAGAAGACGACGTTCAACAGAGTCGGCTGGTGCCTGCAGAAAACGTCTGTTTGAAAGCCTTGTCTTCCGCATCCGCCCACTTGTTTGCATACGAATTTAGCATATCGGCACCCTTGGGTCCCGAGGCAGATGCGCTATTCTATATGCAGCGAGGGACGTTCGTAAAGCTCGGTTAAAGCGGAAATACATATCTGTTGTTGGAAGTACTCTCACATTGCAGGTTAACTTACGACGGCACAATAACGTGTAGCGAAATCCGACACCAACCCAAAGAGCAAACTAAATAGGTAGCGCTGCGAATAAGCAATGAACCTGACCACGACACATCAGCCACCATTTGCTTCTCGCGGTTGCTTATGGATCTCTTTCAGATAACTATTCCCGAAGCTTTTGCACGGATTGCTTTTGCATTCAATCAAGAAATTGAACTTATTGCAGTTACAATCTCGAGGGAAGTGGCGCTTGAGGTCTTGCGGTACGCATGAGAGAATGATTCATTTAGAGATGGATTCTGACGAGTTTCAACCACCTGTATTTTTATGCCTTAATTTGGATGTAAGACTGTGTATGCGAGCGTATTTGCATGTGGCCGCCAGAACAAAATGCAGTCGCAACAGACGGACATATAGTATCGTCATACTCCAAACGATCGAGCCAGTACTCCCACAGCTGCAGCTAGATTCGCACATAACCGATGTTCTCAAAGCTGGGTTCACTTGAGAAAGCTGAGTTCTTTAAAGCGAGCACTATTCTCCCCTGTGGCACCGCTGCGCATCCACTCCCCTGTTTTTCAATACCAAGCACAGCTGGGCTCGGCTGCTTTCATAAGCGAATGAAAGGGGACCGTTGCGCGATAGCGAACTTCTGAGGAAAAAAAGATCAGACTGAAATTTCTTTTTCAGTGGATCGCTTAGCTTTTATGCGTGTCGTTTTCATTGAAGCACTTCTGACATTTATTAGCGATAAAATGATCCACCAGTGCGAAATCAAGCAAAAACGCTCTATTTCGCATGCAGTTTTTTTTTTTTTTTATGCACAGTCGCTACACAGAAACATGCATATAGGAGCATTTACATTTCTTCTGGCTGTTGCTGTTTCAGGTTGCTTACTTTTCAAATGCTATTTCCGCTGCCATTTCGAGCCCTTCACGTACTTGGCGGAATTACGTGACAGGGGGGGGGGGCATATATTTTACATCATAAATATGTGTAAAACAAAAAAAGATAGGTGAGATTGTTCGAGTCTGTAATCTTTCTGAGGAAAAGCAGTATTTGTAGGTATTACATAATTCGTGATTGTAATGGTGTTATTTTCAGGTGTTGTTGTTGCTTTGTGTGGTACACAGAAGATAAGAATATAATATTTGTTCTGGCTAGAGTGTACTTACATTTGATGAATTCACAAAAAATAGACGACAGATGCTGTTTCAGTGAGAGGCTGAGAGAAAACTACTTTTATTAAGAGCACTGACACGTGTGGCTATATGAGTTTTAAATAAATAGAAGTGATTTCTTTTGAACTCTAAATTAGCAATGCTAGATTTAGTGAAAAGAGGCCAAATTATGACAACATATTCTAACATGGTGCGAATAAGGCTGTTATATGAAAGTGATCGTACACTCGGGAGGCTGAGATTCAGGGCAAGTTGAACACGTAGGGCATAATTCACGTAGGACATTAGCTCTGACGTTGTCAACGTGCTCTGTCCAAGACAGGCTATTGCAGATACTAAGGCCAAGGAACTTGCAGTTAGGCACTTCAAAAAGAACATTATTGTTGGCAGCATATTTAAATAGGAGAGGCTTCTGTTTCAGTTAATACTCGTGAATACAGCTTTATCCTAATTAACTCACAATTGTTAATGGCCACGCCATGAAATCATTCAACTTGATTTGATCCTTAGGGGTCATTATCTTTACATGCAACACACACTCGTCGGCATACAATCTAATAAAAAGTGATATTTTAATGCATATGTTAATAATTAAAATGAATAGGTGGCCTACGAAGAAATGCCTGGAAAATGTTAAAATCAAAAGAAACTCGACGAGAGAGGAATTATTTATTACCAAGTACTGAATACTGTTTCACTCCATGAGAGTAGTTTGTAACTTTTTAGTACACAAACTATTTTGTAAACAAGCTTTTTATGCTAAACTTTAACAAATGCTGGACGAGTATTTAAGGAAATCCCCGAAGGAAGTGTAAATTTCTAATAAGGAAATAATTACATATTGTAAAAGAAGGCTAGGTCGAGACGGCGAGGTTGTGACGGCAAGGACAGCGAAGCCTTGTCTAGCCTTTTAATTCGATCAAGAACCCAGGCGCGCGCTGGAGCCGGCGCCGCGGGACGATGATGATGGTATGTACAAATGAAAGAAGATCATGGCATGTACAAATGAAAGAGGGTCCACAGAGGGCTCACACAATATGCCCGGGGGGTCGGAAGCGGCCAGCCTGGCCGCTTCTAACTAAACCATGTACCGCGGCGCACAAACGGTTTCAAGCGAGAAACATGAACAATTTAAGTTCCACGGTGGCGTCGATCGGCTGGGGGATCAACAGGCGTGACTTTGCAGTCAACTGGAGAAGTTTGGCTGATGATCCCGCAGGGACCAAGGTAGCGGCGGTGGAATTTGTCACTAAGGCCAGGGGTGCGCAGTGGCGTATAAAGCAGTACTTCGTCACCGGGACGATAAGAGACTGCGCGATGCGTACAATCGTAGCGACTCTTGCGGTCTTTCTGGCACGCTGCTGTGTTTAGACGGGCAAGTTGACGGCATCTGGCCACACGAGATAAGAACTGGGTAGGCACTGATGTGGAGTAGTCGGGCGTAGAGAAGAAGTAAGCGTCGAGCATTGTAGTGGGAGGACGGCCATAAACGAGGAAAAATGGAGAATAACCGGTAGTCCGCTGTACTGCTGTGTTATAGGCGAAAGTGACGAATGGTAGAAAAGAGTCCCAATTTCGATGATCCGGTGTGATGTACATGGAGATCATATCCGATAAGGTGCGGTGAAATCGCTCAGTCAGCCCGTTAGTCTGGGGATGGTAGCTTGAGGTTGTCTTATGAAGTGTGGATGACGCGTAAAGAAATTCTGCGACTGTCGATCAAAAGGCCGTCCCGCGGTCACTTAGAAGCACCCGAGGAGCGCCATGACGCAATACAATTGATCGCAAAAAGATATTTGCCACTTCTTAAGTGGAACTGGTCGGTGCAGGTGCTGTCGCAGCATAGCGTGTAAGGTGGTCGACAGCTGTTATGATCCAATGGTTACCCCCATCGGAGAGAGGTAGGGGACCATATAAGTCGATGCCGACTACGTCGAATGGCGTGGCGGGACAGGGAACAGGTTGTAGAAGGCCAGCGGGCGAAGACGTCGGCCGTTTGCGACGTTGGCACAGAGGGCAGGATGCGACGTATTTGGCAACGCAGGAAGATAGGCCAGGCCAAAAGAATCGTTTTTTCACGCGGTCGTAGGTTTTGTCAACACCAAGGTGACCTGCAGTAGCGTCATCGTGGAGAGCCGCCAGTATACGTGGGCGAAGCACATGCGGCACGACTGGGATCCAGCGAGTTCCATCAGGGCAATACACGAAGCGGAGTAGGATGCCATCTTCGAGCTTGAAATTGCGAAGTTGTCGGCGAAGCCGAGCATTGCGTGGGTCCGAAGCGCCAATAAGGCGGTCGATGATGGGACGGCAGTAGGCATCGGCTAATTACTGTGAGCGAAGAGCGTGTTTCTTCTCAGAGTCGTCAAACGAAACTGTTGTAATATAGTCGGGGAAAGAGATGGTCGGCTGTGGTCATAGGTTGAAATGCATTGGGAAGAAAAACAGCAAGCCGATTCCGAAAGTGGACAGCAAGAAAGAGTGTCGGCGTCTTGGTGTTGGCGACCCGATTTATAAGTGACGTCGAAATTCTATTCTTGCAGGAGTAGAATCCAACGGCCAAGTGGGCCTGTCAAATTTTTGAGCGAAGACAACCAGCAAAGAGCATGGTGATCGGTCACAAAAGTGCCGACCGTATAAGTAAGGGCGAAACTTTTGGACAGCCCAGACGACGGCAAAGCACTCCTCCTCGGTAATGGTGTAGTTTTTCTCAGCTGGAGTCATGGTCCGACTGGCGAAGGCAATCACTTTCTCACGAGAAGTTGCATCGCGCTGCAGAAGTACAGCGCCTAGACCGAAACCATTGGCATCAGTGTGCAGGATGGTTGGAGCGCTGTCACTGAAGTGGCCAAGAACAGGGTCTGATGTGAGGGCGTGCTTCAGGTTATTAAAAGCAGCTTCGCACTGTTCAGTCCACACGAAAGGGCTGCGTGCTTTAAGTAGTTCATGAAGTAGAGCAGCAATACTTGCAAAATGCTTTTAAAACGCCGGAAATAAGACGCCAGGCCGAGAAAACTGCGCAATTCTGTAGTCCGTTGTGGACGAGCAAAGTTCAAGACCGCGATGATTTTTTCAGGGTCTGGACGAATGCCGTCATGGCGGACTAGATGTCCCAACATTTTAATTTCCTTCTGTGCAAAGTGGCACTTCTTGGTGTTGAGCTGAAGGCGCGCTGAAGCGAGACACGTGAGGACTTCAGGCGCGTGAGATGGTCGTTAAAAGTTGACGAAAAGATGACAATGTCATCCAAGTAACATAAACCGGTTCTCCATTTTAGGCAACGAAGCAAGGTATCGATCATTCTTTCAAATGTCGCTGGTGCGTTACAAAGTCCGAAAGGCATAACATTAAATTCGTAAAGGCCGTCGGTAGTTGCGAAAGCGGTTTTTTCTTTATCGTCCTCGTGTATAGGTATTTGCCAATAACCTGAGCGGAGATCCAAAGTCGAGAAATATTCGGCGCCTTGGATAGAGTCAAGGGCGTCATCAATTCTTGGCATTGTGTATACATCTTTGCGGGTAATTTTGTTAAGTGTGCGGTAATCAACACAAAAGCGCACCGAGCCGTCTTTTTTTAACTAACACTACTGGGAAGGACCATGGGCTTGTCGAGCGACGAATAATATTGCGATGGAGCATGCCATTTACATTTTCTTCAATTACCTTGCGTTCAGAGAGGGAAACCCGATAAGGCCGTCGGCGAACGATAGAGTTACCTTCAGTAATGATGCTATGGTGCGCAACACTAGTCCGTCCCAGTAGTGGGGAAGTGGCATCAAAAATGGATTGGTGGTGTCGAAGCAATGTCAGCAGTTCTTGGCGTTGGTTCGGCGTGAGGTTAGGATTAATAGTCTTTGTGAGAACAGAAAGGGAGACGTCTGGCGAAACACGGTGCTGAAGCAGAGGGGCGGTGAGCACCAATAAGGACAAAGGTTGAACATCCACCATGCAGGGGAGAGAAGTTCCTTTTGGGAGCACGAGGGATTCACGTGAAGTGTTAGTGGCCGGTACTGTCGCTGACCCGTTGCAGAACCTCACACGACTAGACGGGATGGCGATACCGCGTGCAAGATGACGATAAGATGGTGCGATGAGTACGTCTCCGTCAGTTATGTGGTCAGAAACAACGGTAAGCCGTTTTTCGCACTGAGGAGGCAAAACAGTATCAGCGGCGGCAACGAGGGGATTATGTCGTTCAGAAACTTCAGATGAAAAATCGCTGTCTGTCATATGGATAACACGGTCGCCACAAGAAATTAACGCCGAAGCGGTTGACAAAAAATCCCATCCAAAATCATCAGATGCGCACATGGTAAGAGCACAGCAAACTGCACATGATGGCGGACGCCGTCAATAACAACTCGTACTGTGCACTTTGCTAAAGGGCGCAAAGGGACGTCATTGGCTCCACGGAGTTCGGGCCCATCATATGATGTCGTCACTTTTCGCAAACGGTAGCACAAATCAGCGTGAATGACAGAAATTGCAGCCCCTGTATCAATCAATGCTTCGACCGGTAATCCTTCCGCGAAAACAGAAATCACATTATACGGGCGATCTGGAGGACTTTTGGTAAGTTCGTAGAGTGCAGTTTGACCTCCTGAAACTGCAATGCTTAGTTTTCCGGATGGCGGACAGGGAGAGTTTTGCGGGTCGGAGAGGGGAAACTGAGCGGCGGTATGGGGATGGGGACCGACGTTGGGATGCATGGGTTCCACGAGGCTCAGACGAGAATTCTGGAGGTGGGGATGATCTTCGAGGTGGGCTTGGAATAAACCAGCGTTGGTAATATGACGTTGAAGGCATGTCACTTTCGAAGGTATCGTAACCACGGCGCTCGTTCTGGAGGCGGCGACGACAGAGGCGGGATATATGTCCTCTAATGCTACAGTAATAGCAAATTGATCGGGAGGAGCGCCAAGGTGCGTAATTGGGTGGTGCTGGTTGAGCCGTCGCTATTTCATTGACGTGATTGTAGGTTGGTGCCGATCGAGGCGGGGGAACCAAAGGAGGGGGGATGCTGCGACGTTCGAGTAAGTCGGTACCGGGCGGGGTGCAGCAGGGCCAGACGCCATAGGTTGGGTGATTGTTGCCAGCTCTTCTTTGATGATGCTTCAGAGACCGGCGTCATTAGAAGTTACGGAAGAATGATCGCGCCCGTGTCGACAGACAGTCTTGAGGGCCTAGAGCTCCTCGCGGATGATGGCTCGAATAAGTGCCTGTAGATCGAGATCAGCATAGGTCGGGCCAGTAGCGTTGGCGGGTTGCAATCGGGAGGACTGCAGCTGGTCGATGCGTTGGCAGGTCGTAATAATGGAATCAATAGTTGAAGGATTCTGAGCAACTAGGATGTTATACGCCATAGAATTGATTCCTTTCAAAACGTGGTGTACTCATTCAGGTTCCGCCATGGTGGGACTAATACGCCGGCAGAGTGCAAGTATGGCCTCTATGTAAGACGCATATGACTCATCCGGACCTTGAAGGCGTGAAGCGAGCTTGGTCTTCGCGATCTGAGTCTAGACTGCCGGGTCGGCGAAGTACTGTCGGAACTGCTGTTTGAAGGTGGTCCAGTTAGTTGTGTGGGGCTCGCGGTTGATGAGCCAATCCCTGGCGACCTCAATAAGGTAGAAAGAGACGTTGAGAAATTTCAGAGCATCGACCCACCGGTTGCAGGCACTGCAGCGTTCATAGGTGTCAAGCCAGTCATCGACGTCTTCATCGCGATGACCAGCGAACAGCGGCGGGTCGCGCTGTCGTGTGGGCACAGTAGGAGGGGGTGGTGCAGCCGAGGTAGAAGGTCCGGCCTGTTCGTGGGTACTGTCGGTAGACATAGCGATTGTGGCAGTTGCAAAACGGCGACCGGAACGTAGCTCCAGCGAGAGGCAGGGCCCAAGGCCGCAAGGGGATCAAATTTCACCTCCACCACTTGTAAAAGGAGGCTAGGTCGAGACGGCGAGGTTGTGACGGCAAGGACAGCGAAGCCTTGTCAAGCGTTTTAATCCGATCACGAACCCAGGCGCGCGCCGGAGCCGGCGTCGCGGGACGATGATGATGGTATGTACAAATGAAAGAAGAAGATCATGGCATGTACAAATGAAAGAGGGTCCACAGAGGGCTCACAATATTGACTCATTGACATTGATGGGTTCGATTCCCGGATCAGGACGAATTTTATTTTAACTAAGAAGTTTCAGAGAAAGGTGTATAGCTTTGTTTAGTAAGGGTGGATGTCCCTTAGCAAATTCTTTTTAAAGTTCATGAATACAGCGTAGGCCTAGTTTATTTTATTTATTGTCTGCGCAAAATCGTGTACAGTTAGTGATAGCTGTGTTGTGGTGGAAACTTCTGGTCTAAAGGCATCTTGTGCGCTACTTTCAAATTAGTTCTTTTGATAAATATCATTCACACGTTTATGAAAAATGCATCCTTAAGTTTTTCACGCCGTAAAGGTTAATAATAGGAGACGGTAGTTCTGAACACTTGTGCTGACTCCAGCTTTTATTAATTGGTTTGATTCTGGCTGTTCTCCAGTCATTCGGGCAGTAAGCCTTAATATAATTACTTGTTAAACAAAATGTAAAGGTACCTCAAACGCCACTCCGCATAATGCTTCAGAAAATTATTTGGAATGTCGTCTGGTCCTGAATTCAACAGCACAAGAGGCGCCTGTAGACATGGACGTCACCGGGCGGTCTGTAGAGGAATCAGATTGATTATATTCTTTGGCGGCAGAGATGGAGAAGCGCTATACAAGCAGTAAAAACAAGGTGTGGGGCTGATTGTGGCACCGATCATTAGCTTCTTCTTGCCGAATTTAAGCTTCGATTGAGGAAAACGCAGAAAACTAGAAGGCCTTTCAGGTAGAATCTCGATCAAACTCCATCAGAATATGCTGTGGAAGGGAGGAATCGATTTCAAGAATTATATCTAGAAGGCAGAGAGCCTGAAGAGATGTGGACTAATGTTCGTGATATAATTCAAGAAGTTGCTACTGAGGTAGTTCCAAAGCAAAAGAAATGCAAGAAAGCAATCTGGTTATCTGAAGAGGCTTTGCAAATAGCTATGGGAAGGAAGATGGCAAACGTTATGGGGGAAAGAGAAAGATACAAGGTTCTCAATGCGGATTTTTAGAAAATAGCAAGAAGAGATAACAATGCCTTCCAGAAAATGCAGTGAAAGCAGTTGAGGACAGCTGCCAATTGAGGAACACAAGAGCTCTCTTTAAGACAATCAAAGATATCAAAGGAAGCTTCTGTGCTAAGCTGGGTGTGATAAAGGACAAACGAGGCAGGGACCTCACTGAAGCCTCAGAGATAAAGAAGATTTGGCAGGAATACACCGAAGAACTATACAAGAAGGACCCGGATGTGCAAATCCAACATAAGACGGTTGTAATTACTGATCTCGAGCAGCGCATCCTGAAGAGTGAAGTTGAATGGGCCTTAGCCAGCCTTGCTAAGAACAAAGCTAGCGGAATTAATTCCATTCCAGCTGAGTTGCTTCAAAACGTCAATCATGACGCTGTTAACATTCTGCATACATTATGTCAGAAGATTCGGACAACCCTGCAGTGGCCACAGTATTGGAGGAGGTCAGTTTACATCCGCATTCCAAAGAAAGGCAGTGCCAAAGTTTGTTCCAACTACCGCACGATCGCGCTTATTTCGCATGCTAGCAAGGTGATGTTGAAAATCGTCCAAGGTAGGCTGCAGCAGTATGTGGATCGGGAGCTTCCGGACGTGCAAGCTGGGTTTCGCAAGGGCAGAGGAACTAGAGACCAAATTGCCAACCTTCTCTGGATCATGGAAAAAGCAAGAGAGTTCCAGAAACCCATCTACTTCTGCTTTATTGATTATGCGAAAGCGTATGACTGCGTAGATCACACCAGATTGTGACAAGCTCTGCAAGAGATTGGAGTTCCAATTCACCTCATCTGCCTCCTTAAAAACCTGCATGAAGGGCAAGAGGCCATAGACAGAACTGGGCATGGTCTTACTGATTGGTTTCCGATTGAGAAAGGAGTGCTACAAGGCTGCATACTGTCCCGCTGCCTATTTAGCCTATATGCTGAGTGCATCATGAGGAAGGCCGGTCTGGACTTTCTTCAGCTGGAGTGAAGATTGCTGGGAAACGTATCAACAACTTTAGATATGCGGATGATACCACGTTAATGGCAGAAAGTAAAGTGGAACTCAAGAGACTTCTGTGGTGCGTAAAAGAAGAGAGTGAAACTTTTGGGCTTAAACTGAACATTAAAATGACAAAGATCATGGCGTCTTGCTCTATCAAGTCCTGGAGCATCAAGGGACAAGCAGTGGAAGCTTTGACAGATTTGCTCTTCTTGGGCTCCAAAATTACCCCGAAAGGAGACTGCAGCCATGAAGTTAGGAGACGCCTGCTTCTGGGAAAGAGAGCCATGGCTAGCCTTGACCACCTAGTAAAGAGCAGAGACATTACACTGCCAAACACGATCCGTGTAACTCGTGCTATGATCTTTCCAGTTGTGATGCGAGAGTTTATTTGTTTATTTACAGATACTGCTAATCCCATTCGGGATTGTTGCAGGTGGGCATATGTTAGTACAGAGAAGTGTATATAGAGCATATAAGGAACACACAATGACATGATCATATGTACAAAGCAAATCAAGAATGTAAAATGCATAGGGTACAAAAATGGTGAAACATATTATACAAACAAAAACAAATATGAGGCAGATATGAACGAGAATTATACATGTATTACGACACTACACTAAGAGAAGAAAAAAAAAACATAAACGTACTGTTTTCACATGTATACGCGTAAATGACAAGGAACAGAATAAGAACAGAATCGAACGGGCGGCATACCGAAAATATGAGCATAAAAGAACTTTTTGCTAATATGTTAAATATCTTTCCAATGCGGTTCCAAACTTAGTAAACGAAGATAAATTAGTAATAGATGAACTCAGGCTGTTCCATTCTCTTGTGGTTAAAGGGAAGAATGAGTATATGAAGCAGTCAGCGTGGAAGTGATATTCAGTTAGCGTATTTGAATGCTTATTACGTGTCGATCTAGTTGTGGAGAAAGCGATGTATTTAGCAGGATCAACTTTTAAGTGTCGATGAAGTAGTTGGTACAGGAGTTTGAGGCGTGCAAGTTAAGTTCGGGTTTGAAGTGTTTTTATTCCCTGTCGTTTCATTATTTCAGTTGGTGAGTCAGTTGTTCTGTATTTATTGAATATGAACATTACTGCCTTCCTTTGTACTGCTTCAATTTTATTCATGTCTTGATTGGTAAAAGGAAACCATACGACATTTGCATATTCGAGTTGGACTGTGAAGAAGGCTGACCGCCAAAGAATTGACGCGTTTGAATTGTGCTGCTGGCGGAGACTCTTGAGAGTTCCTTGGATGGCCAGAAGGTGAAATCAGTAGATATTGTCGACCATAAACCCTGACTGCTATTTGGAGCGTCAAATTCTGAAGTTAAAGCTCAGCTACTTTGGTCAGCTGAGGAGAAGAGAGGAGTCGCTGGAGAAATATTGGATGTTGGGCAAGGTTGAGGGTCGCCGGAGAAGGGGTAGGCAGCGAAAGCGATGGTTAGATGGCATCCTCGAGGCACTGCAGATGAAGTTATGTGATGTTAGGAAGATAGTGAGAGACCGGAAAGCGTGGCGTGATATGGTCCATAGAGTCACGAAGATTCGGACACGTTTGAACGACTGAACTGAACTGCACTGGTCCTGAAGATTTTTTGGCGTCAAGCTTCAGCAATAAATTGAGAACAGCAGCCTCGGAAACCACAACATCAGGAATTGAAGGCGTGGAATATGTTGGAAGAGAGCCATCATCCTGGGTATAAACTGGCTTGAAATAATTGTTTTAATCTGTCTAAACCAGATCAGCATCACACTCACACATGCCAGTACTGAGCTACAACTAACGGAGCGAAAAGGGTGTAGAAAATGAGGGATACACGTGTCGAAAACGCTACACATCGGGGGGCACCAGAAGATCGCAGGGAGAAGCCGCACTTCGAACGCGGAAAGGAAACCCTAGCCGAAGCTGCAGATGGCCCGCTCCTGCCCAACGAAGACCAACATGCCGAAGCCACAGCAGAAAGCCCTCTCCCTCTCCCCCTTTTCTCCTTTCATGTTTCTCTCTTCTCCAGTGCTGTCCGTCTCTTGTAAAATAAACCAGTCTCGTAACCGTTACCAAAAGTGCGTGTGTCGTCCCTTTGAGGCTCCTGCGTGCGCGGCCCTGCCGCCCGAACGAGTAACGCGCAGTAAAAGAGAGAATTGTGGTACGACCTTGCTAGCATCGCTCCGTGGGGCTCGCTGTATAGTGAGACTAACCTAAAAAAGAAAACTAGGAACTCTACATTTTGGTGCCGAAACCCGGGAAGTGTTAGTCAACTGTCTTTAACGCCGACATGGAGCGACTTAAAAAGAAGCAAGCAGCACTACGACAGGCCATCGACAAGATCGTCGCAGCAGCGCCAACCTTCTACAACAGCCTGCAGTCGAAAGCGGTGAGCTGGACGAACAATTTGGCCTTCTTGTCGAGCAGTCAGAACAGTTAAAAACAGCCAACTACAGCATTGAAAAGGAAATAGATCTTCAGGAACTTGACGCAGAGTTGTCCGCAAGCTCTGCCTACAATGCGAATTTAATCGTCACTAAAACGCGTATCAAAAGAGCTCTGCGAGATCCAACCTGAAGCGTAGACCGATCGACCCCTCCATCAGTAACGGGGGCCTCTTGCGAGCCTAATTCTCAGCAGTTAGTCCACGCCAACGTTACCACAAGCCAGCTTCCCTCGACAACAACGAAATTGCCGAAGCTCAAAATCGTCAAATTCAATGGGGACTTGCGATCATGGCAGAGATTTTGGAACCATTCCGAGGCAACTATTCACGAGAACGGAGCTCTTTCAGCAATCGATAAATTTCAGTAACTGGCCTACACATCTACCCTCCTAGGTTATGTGTCTCCGGACGTAGGCTCTTTTATGTGTTCTTGGTCCCTTGAAGAACAGTGTGCACTGTGTTCCGCAATCATAGCATCTTCGACGTGCAGAGCTAGGGCTTATGCCTTTTGCCTGCGAAATAATACCTGCCCCCATGACGTTTCGTCCATGTTTGGGGCACTCGGGCCTTCCGTCGGCCGTTGGAAGAGGGTGGCGAAAATCCTTAAAGCAGAGTGCTGGAGACAAGTGGGATTCTTCAATGCTTGGCTTTAAAATGAGTGCTTAAAAGGCTTTGGTCTTGGATCGTCTGGTTGGAGGCGATGGCGGAACTTTCAACGGACAACGCAGCAGTCGACTGAATTACTCTGGAATTGCCTACGCCCTCAACTTCCAAGGAGAGACAAAAGAAAAGTGGGTGTTGTTCCAGTCACTTTCCTCGGCAATGCGAAATTTCCTGCAGAAGGGAGGCAGTGTTAAAGCATGGCCCAAAGTACTGCTTGGAACCATCAGTTGACAAGTATGACCTCCTAGTGCGAGTACATCGAGTGGCCAACAAGGCACCGGCTGAAGAGAGAGCGTCCTGCCTTCTTGAAAGCGTCGAAAGTTTGAGAAGGCATTTTACGAAGTCCGGTAGCTCAAAAGTTTTGCGTTAAGTGGCGGGTTTTTTTCGCGATAGCGATATTGCTCTACTTCAGGCTGACAAGGAAGGTGGTTTCACCGTACACCCACAGGGCTTATTTAAAAAAAAAGCCATTATTGCTGTGAGTAAGAATTTCAAGCCTGTATCAAAAAGGCCTTCGAAAGTGAAAAGCGAGGCACTTGCTCTCTTGGGCGGTCTTAACCTGCCGAAGTTGTCAAAACAGGTTTTGGGAAGCGATCTAGATGTACTGAGCATGTTTTTTACGGCAAAGATGCACAAAGATATGTGTCCTTTCAGGGTTATCGTCACAGAAAGAGGAAGCTGGCAGGCAGAAGTCAGCAAATTCCTTAAAACCCATTTGGACGAACTTAATCCAGAGGATCCTTTCAAGATCGGTGGGTCTGACCGCCTAGTTGCAGCGTTGAGATCCGGTATTGCAGCTGCCAACTCAGCACTGTCCGTCGATGTGGAAGAGTTGTTTTACTCGATACCGCACAAAGAACTTTTCAGCGCAGTAAGAGAGTTGATTGACGTTTGCGGAGTGGTTGGGTTCCAGAACTCCTGTGGTGTGTCACCAGCATCTTTTCTGGAGCTCATTTCTTTTTATCTTTGTTCCACCATTGTGTCCTTTAACGAAAAATTGTACGTTCAGAAGACGGGAATATGTATAGGATCTAGCGTCGCCCCTGTGCTGTGTGAAATCTTTCTTGCGCATTTAGACCGTTTGCTTGAGCTTAAGCTAACACAACCCTTCATTGCAAAGATATTTAAATACGTAGATGATTTTTGATTATTTTGAAACTGTCATCCGATGACGTCCTAGCAGAAGTAGCTAACGAGATATTAGGCGACTTTTCTTTCTTAAATTCACTTTGGAACTTCCACAAAAGGCTTCCATTCAGTTTCTATATCTTAAATTGCTTTTTAGCCACAGTGATCATGTGTGTTGGGCCTTCCAACCCAGGACGAGGAAAGCCTTGTTGCCTTTCGATTCCTTTCATTCTAAGGTGGTGAAGTGAGGCCTAGCCTCTTCATGTTTTAGATCTGTGGTTTTAAAATCATGCGTTTACATGTTGCATTCTAGTTTTCATATTCAAGTGGAGTGACCTGGAGAAGGCAGGTTACCCGAGTTTCCTGTTAAGGGCGATTGCCGAATAAGTGGCCAAGAAGCTACGCAAGAAAGAAAAAGAAAAACAACCTGTCTCCTTACAAACTACTAGCAAGAAGAAACTTGAAGTCATTCCTTACATTCATAAGGTTTCACATAATCTTAAAAAGATTTCAGGTGAATATGGCGTTGATATTGTTCTTTCTGCACCTTGCAAACTGTCCAGATTGTGAAATTTGGTGGGAAAGAATGTTTCCAGATCGGGCACGTGAGGCATAAAACACCTAGAAGTAAACAAGCGTGTTGCATGTGCGAAAGGGGTTTTTTACAAGATTCCCCTCAGTTGTGGGCGTATTTATATTGGACAAACCAGTAGGTGCTTAAATGATCGTTTACGAGAACACGCGCGTTCCATGGGGGAGGCAGGGGGCTCGAATTTGCCGATTCACTGCCGCAGTTGTCGGGGCTGTTGCCCACAGCTCAGCCAGGCTGAGATTATAGGAAGAAGGAAGGGACAACTTGAAAGAGAGATTGTAGAGGCGGTTGCCATCCAGCGTTCGCATCCAGATGAATGCGTTAGCTCACCTTCTGTCGCTCTCCTCCAAAAAAAACTAGATTTCCTTGTCATGTGACTTCTTGGGTGTTTGTTATACTGTTTTGTTTGTATGCATCCACTTTCTCCCTTGGTTGTCGGTCGTTTAAAAATTTTGTTGAACCTCTTGTTTTGGATTCGTTTCATGCTCATCTAATGCGGAGATCTTTGTCTTTTCATTCATGTGCTGTTGTAGATTGTTCAGATTATTTTGTAATGATTTCTTCTTTTACAGATTATGTTTGTTATCATCCTTTTATCAACTTCCACGTGCTGATTGTTGTCTATTAAGTTTCGCCGAAGGTCTTGTTTGGTTTTCATGTTTCAGTCCACTTTACCTGATTGTAAGGTCACATGTACCATCTGTCTTTAAAAGGCCATGTTTTTTCAATAAACTTTTCAGTTGCCAGTACCGCCCTGTGTTGTCTCTAGCCTCCATCCTGTGTCTGCTGCGGTTTTATTTTCCTTATGTCTCACCAACTGGCCTACACATCTACCCTGAGAAGGCAAGCTTAACACCAGGCCAAGAACGCACAGTGTGAACGCTCAGTCCACGAGCAACAACACTCCGCACAGCGATCCGTGCTACGAACATCACGCAGTGAGTGAGCGAAAACCCTGCCCCTAATTACTAGTTTTTTTATTTTTTATTTACATGATACTGCAGACCTCTTTGGTCCAAGCAGGATGGGCAAAAACAGTGTTAAGAATAAATAACAAAGAAAAGGAGAAATTTTTGCGTGTCATGCACAGATACACTTCTACAAATAACCTGGAAGCATGAATTGGTACAAATGGCCATTCTGATTATGTCGCTAGCAAAAGAAAGAAAGAAAGAAGAAGAAGAGAAAAAAAAACGACAATAACTCTCTCAGAGGTCAAAAACATTGCAAACATCCTGACAAAAACCCTCTCAGTGGTCAAAAACATTGCCAATGGCTTCCCTGAATTTTTCACAAGTGAAAACCTCCCCAGGCAGCACATTCCAGTCCTCGATAGTTCGTAGAAAAAAGGAGAATTTATGAACGTTGGTTCTGGCGAAATGGGGAGTTAAGCTATAATTGTGTGTGTGTCTTGTTTTTCGAGTGAGGGATGGTGTGACATGAAGTGTTGCCGATATTCCGAGCTTCCCATGAATTAAGGAGTGTAAAAATTCTAATCTTGCTATCTTTCGTCGGGTACATAGCTGTTTTATTTTGTTCGTTTCCATAAGGAAAGATGGAGAATCAGAATTTCGATATTTGTTATAGATGAAGCATACGGCCCGCCTTTGAACTTTTTCTACCCGCGCGATGTCTTTTTTCGTGTGAGGGTCCCACACCACGGCAGCGTACTCGAGTTTTGGCCGAATAATAGATTCATAAGCTAATTTTTTTACGCTACTTGGGGCACCTTTCAACTTGTGTCTTAAAAAACCCAGATTTTTCATTGCAGATGAAGTTATATTGGAAATGTGATCACTCCATGTTAGCTGGTCGTTAATTATTACGCCTAAATAGTTGTATTTATTTACTTTAGTCACATGTATATTTTTAAGGGTGTAGACAAAGTCCAGAGGCATCTTCTTTCTCGTAATACGCATAAATACAGTTTTCTCAAGGTTTAGTGACATTCCCCATTGGTTACACCAACACGCAACATCATTTAAAGCTGTATTAAGCAGGGTTTGATCTGAACCAGAGCGAATTTCTTTAAATAGCATACAATCATCAGCAAAAAGATTAATTTTAATATTTTCATCAATATAAGAGACCAAATCATTTATATAAATAAAAAACAATAAAGGACCCAACACACTCCCTTGCGGAAAACCAGAGGTAACATCAAGTGGGGGGGAACAGAATCCGTCAATCTCCACATACTGTGTTCTCTGTTTTAGGTAAGCAGAAATCCAGTTGATGAGTTGTGCAGGCACTCCAATTGTATTAAGCTTCAGAAGTAGTTTATTATGCGGAACCTTATCGAAAGCCTTGCTGAAATCGAGGTATATGACGTCAACTTGTCCGGATTTATCCAGTATTTCGCTAAAGGTGTGAATGGCTGTAATTAATTGCGTGACAGTTGAAAATTTCTTTCTGAAGCCATGCTGGCATGAACTAAGAGCTGAATTTGAATTTAGAATCTCCGTTATATGATTCGCTATTACATGCTCGATGAGTTTGCAGGAATTGGAAGTTAACGAGATTGGACGGTAGTTCTCCACCAATGAGCGGTCTCCGTTTTTGTGAAAAGGTACAACTCTGGCCGTGAGCCAGTCAGGGGGTAATGAAACAGACAACAATGATTCATGAAATATTTTCACAAGCAAATGAGCTAGAGATTCTGCATAACGCCTTAAAAATTGATTGGGTATACCATCAGGGCCAGAAGAACTCTTAGGATCGAGTCTAAGGAGCATCTCCACAACCCCCTCATAAGAGAACAACACAACATTTTCGCTTGAAGAATCGCATATATTGTTCACATTAACATTTTCATGACAGTTAGTGGAAAACACAGAATGGAAATAAGAATTAAAATGTACCGCCATTTCTTCTGGAAATGTGATGGCATTGCCATGCACAACTATTTGCTGGATAGGCTCCCTGTGGTCTCGGACGTGGTTCCAAAATTTGCTTGGATTTTTTTTTATGAACTGTGGGAGGCTCTCAGAAAAGTAACGCTGCCTGGCAGACCGGATGCTAGCAGATAATTCTTGCTTCAGTGTTTCTGAGGTACCAGATTTTGGAGACTTATTTCTTTTTAGGCGCTTGATTTTTATTTTTAAATGGATAATATGTCGGCTGATACAAGGATTTATCTTCTTCAAGCGTATCTTTTTATCTGGGATGAAATTGACAATGCAGTGCTGACAGTGTTCCTTAAATTTTGCCCACATTTCTGAAACATGCTTTGCTGAGAACTTTTCGAACGCTAGTTCTAAGTAATCGAGTGTTGACTCATCCCTTGCATTTGAATAGCCTTTTATGATTTTGTGTTTGATTGCTTTCTTTTGACGACTTTTCGACAGAGGGAAAGATACAACAACTATCTTATGGTCAGATATTCTTTCGTGCACTGTGGTGGAGGAATTAGAAAAAGTATTATTTATGAACACGAGGTCTAGAATAGAGCTGGAAGACCCGCGTACCCTAGTTCGTTCCATGACGACCTGTTTCAGATTATGGGCAAACATTATATCATAAAGAACGTCCGAGTCATGTGAGGATCCAAAATTTTCATTGCACCAATCAATGCCAGGGATATTGAAGTTACCTGCAAGGATTATGTTTTTCTTTCCAAACGAATGCAGATGGTCGTGCAGCTTGCGCAGATAACCAGTATCAGAATTTGGAGGCCTATATAATGCGCCTAGAATAAAAGTGTGGTCATGGTAGGTTATCTTCAGAAACAGGCTTTCATGGTTTTCAATCTGGTCTAGGAGTGTAGCCACAATGTTCCGTTTAAGTAGTACTGCGACACCTCCCCCACGTGAGCCTCGATCACGTCTGAAAACCGAGTATGAAGGAGGAAAGATGCAGCCATCACTAATATCATGGTGTAACCAGGTCTCAGTTATGACGGCCACCTGCGGACTGTGCGCAAGTAAAGTTATTTCAAGTGCCTCAGTTTTATTAACTATGCTCTGGGCATTTGTATTTAGAATGATGAACTGAGAAGGACGGTGACATTCCGAGGTAATGCGTCAATCTGATTCCTCAGAGCCCGGTGGAGGAAGTGAATAAAGCTGAATCCGTTCGCTTGTAGCATCATTCCATATGTAAGTCTTATTATCAACTGTCAGTTTGTCATTTACGAGCTTTACTTTGAGACCATTTTTTCGCTCTGTTTTGATAGATTCCCATAGTAGCTTACGCTTTCTTAAGGTTTCTTTAGAATAGTCATTCGTGATGTAATATTTTGACCCCTTTATTTGCTCACGTTTGCAAGTACATTTTGCTTCTCTACGTAGTCCTGGAAATAAAGAATTATCGGGCAATCTTTATCGCTCTTTTTCCCAAGCCTGTGAATACGAGCCACAGAGGATGTTTGCACGCCCAACTTTTCCTGAAATATATCGATGAAAATTTTATCTTTGAGGCTTTTTTAATTTTCATTTTCGTCTTCAGGAATTCCATGTACAATCAGATTGGAGCGACGGCTACGGTCTTCGATATCAGTAACCTTCCTCTGTTGCATGTCAAATGACTGGTGGATGGATTTCACGTGCTGTTCGATAGGCGTTATCCGGTCTATACTGATTGCGAAATTGGTGACACTCTGTTCAACTTGCTCGAGTCTGGCAGACAGAGAGTTAAGGGATATGTCCAGTTTATTTTGGAAATTTTTTAGATCGCACAGATCCTTTTGGATTTGAATTTGCGTTTGTATGATTTTATCGAACATGTCTTGAACGTTGGAACCCGGATTGGTTTCCATGTCTCCACTCAGAAGAAGTTTGCATACGAAAAAGCACTCATACGCCATGGAAACACAACGCTTTGGGCGCGGTAGGACCAATAACATCGGATCGTCACTACGGCAAGAATAGCAACCAACCTGTACAAACAAGAGAGGTGGCATGTTCAGAGCCAGGTCCTTGCGCGGTCCGCCGTGCCCAGTGAAGGCGAAGCGGTGAAGCTCTTCCTTTATAGTTGCAGCAGATGGTGACGTCACACCCCAACCAACGTGGCCGGCAGGGGGATAGCTGAGTCTAGGTGCGTCATGTTCACAGGCGGAGAAGATAGTTGATAGCGGCGTCAGTGGTTCTCTGTTGCATGCATCGAAGTTTTTGCCGGCGAAACCGAAGAACAGGGCCTGTACAAACAAGAGAGGCGGCATGTTCAGAGCCAGGTCATTCCGCGGTCCGCCGTGCCCAGTGAAGGCGAAGCGGTGAAGCTCTTCCTTTATAGTTGCAGCAGATGGTGACGTCACACCCCAACCAACGTGGCCGGCAGGGGGATAGTTGAGTCTAGGTGCGTCATGTTCACAGGCGGAGAAGATAGTTGATAGCGGCGGCAGTGGTTCTCTGTTGCATGCATCGAAGTTTATGCCGGCGAAACCGAAGAACAGGGCCTGTACAAACAAGAGAGGTGGCATGTTCAGAGCCAGGATGTGAAAGTCGCGGGAAGGCCGCTAAAATTCAAAGTCGATACTGGCGACTCATGTTCTTTAATCAGCGAGGCTACTTACCGCCAAACATGGCCAACAAACGCCCCAAAGCTGACAACGGAACCCCTTGATTTGAGCACTTCGACGGGAGAGGAACTTCGCACGCTTAGATCGGCAGAAGTTCGTGTGCGATTTAAATCAAAAGACTACCTGGTACCTTTGCTCGCAATGAAAGGAACTGGCTGCAATTTGTTTGGACGTGACTGGTTTTCCATGCGATTGCACGGAATTAATCAGGTCGCTGAGCCAACACCAGAGCTTCAAGAGGTTCTTGCACACCATCCTGATGCATTCAAGTAAGACATCGACGGCTACATGGGACCCTTGGGATTTGGAGCAAGGCGCTACGCCCAAGTTCTGTAAGGCGCATCCAGTGCCCATTGAGTATCAAGAGCCAATAGAGGAAGAGCTCGACCGTCTTAACCAACAAGGCATTCTGGAACCAACGCAACGTGCCGAAATGGCTCCACCTTTAGTGTGGGTACGCAAAAAGAACTGAGCATTTCGTGTTTGCGGCGACTACAGGAGCACAGTTAACGCAATGGTCAAGAAGACGGCGTACCAGCTACCGACAATCGCGGAGGTATTCGCAAAGTTGCGTGGTGGAACCATCTTCTCGACGCTCGACCTGTACCAGGCTCATCAGCAGCTCAAGGTCGACGACGAGACGGCCGCAGTGCTCACCGTCAGCACTACCAAAGGACTGTTCTGAGTAAAACGACTGCCTTTCGGAATATTCGCTGCACCAGCCATCTTCCAGCATATGATGGAGACAACACTGACAGGAATTCCTGGGGTGAGTGTTTACCTTGACGACTTTACTGTCAGTGAGAAGGACGCTAGAGAGCATGAGCAACGTCTAGACAAAGTCCTGCCGAGGCTAAGCGAGAAAGGCCTACGCCTCAAGCAAGAAAAATGCCGCTTCGGCAACGTCAGTCAAATTTCTCGGACATGAAATTGACGCGCAAGGTGTCCATTTCCGAGGAGAAGATTCAGGCTATCCTTCAGGCTCCAAGGCCGACTGGCAAGACTTCTCTGCAGGCTTTCCTAGGGCTTTTGGCATTTTATGACCGGTTTCTAGAAAACAGAAACAGAGCGGTAAAAGCTTCTGGAGAAAAACACTCCTTGGACGTGGGAGAGAAGGCACCAGACTGCTTTTGACAAGCTCAAGCGTTTGATTCGCTCTTCCACAGTGCTTGCGCATTACGACGAGACAAAGCCTCAACTTTTGTATGTGGTTGAGTCACGTCCCCACATATATGGCGTCGGCGCGATTCTAGCCCAGAAAGATGCGTTCGGCAGAGAGGCCCCAATCGCGTTCGTGTCGCGAACTTTGGGAGCCGCAGAAAAAAACTACTCCCAACTAGACAAAGAATGTCGCGCAGCAGTTTTCGGCGTGAGCTGTTTCACCAGTACATCGCTGGCCGGCACGTGACCGTATTAACGGATCATCAACCGTTCCTCGGCATCATGGGAGAAAAGAAACGGTTACCGCACATACTCTCGCGTAGGATGGCCCGATGGTGTCTGAAGGTGGCCACGTACGATTATGATTTGGTGTACAGGCCTGGACGCCTGCACAAAAGTGCTGACGCACTTAACAGGTTGCCGATTCCCGCTCAAGTAGATGAGCCACACCCTCCTGCAGATGTTCTCATGCTGGCTTCCACGCCGGGCATAAAACTTGCAGAACTGAGCCGGAAGGATCCATTGCTGTGCCGCGTAATGAGAGCTGTGTTAAGCGGAGATCTGCCCAGATTACCCGGCCGGAATTTCCTGCGTTCGCAAGGCTGGGGACCTGAGCTCTCGCTGCAGCAAGGTTGCCTTATTCGAGGTACCAGATTGGTTTTTACTGCGGAAGCGAGAAACGACGTACTGGACTTGGCGCATGCAGGGCACAGGGGCATAGTAGCAATGAAAGCTTGCGCTCGAGGATACTGTAGGTAGCCCGGTGTCGACAATGACATAGAGCGACTTGAAGAATCGTGCAACTTGCTGCCAGCATCAAAGGACGCCGCCTAAGGTTCCACTTCCTGATTGGTAGCGCGCGACTACTCCATGGCACACAGTCAACGCCGACTTCGCTGGCCCCGTGGAGGGAAGCATGCTACTAATTGTTGTAGACGCGTACAGCAAGTGGCTCGAAGTACGCTACATGCGCAACATACAGTCACCGACTCTGACCGAGGAACTGCGCAACCTGTTTGCGACCTTCGGCCTTCCCGAAAGGCTGGTAACGGATAACGACCCGTCCTAATGAAGAACGGTGTAGCGCACATTACAAGAGCTCCCTATCATCTGGCCACAAATGGGCAAGCCGACAGATTTGTGTACGAAACAAAGCAGGCATTGGCCAAGAATCGGTCTGGAACATTCGCGTGCAGGCTGGCTCGGTTTCTGCTCAAGTAGCACACAACTGTTTAGGCAACAACGGGCAAAACACCAGCCTCACTCATGTTCTGACGTGACCTCTCGACGGCACTAACAAGTATTCAGTCACCACCTGCTGAAAAGACCTCGGACGAGAGCGTTACGATGCGAGTGGCCGTAGGGAAGTCGGTTTTCCGCAGCAACTTCACAGGAAGCCCGGCTTGGGTAGAAAGCACCGTACTCAAAAGACTGGGGCTTCGATTTTGGCTGATGAAGACAAAGACCGGAATGGTTCGTCGGCAACTTGATCACATAAAGCCAGGTGCTGAATCCTACCCGACGGAAGGTCCGCCACTGAACGATCAGACCAACGGACCAACAGCAAGCGAACAACAGTCCACACTGCCGGCTCCTAACGTGACCGAGACACCAGCGGAAACTTCGCCTGCGGACGATTTGCCTACACCGCCCCGCTCCGATCATGGGCAAGCTTAGGCCCGGCAAAAGGACTGCGCAACACAAACCTGCGACGACTAACAAAACGAATCCAGGCATCATCAAGCCCTACCAAGGCCTCAACGGGAACGTCGTCCACCCAACCGATACGGTGACCCAATTTAAGGAGGAAGGGGTGTTGTGTACACGAACCAACGCACTACCACAATGCCTCCTTGCAAACGGACTCACTGCAGCTCCAGTTGCAATGCCTCCTTGCACCTGCGAGCAGGCCGCTTCGGAGGGACCAGCGGGGTCCCCCCTGCCTGCGCCGATGACAACGCGCGTGGGCTGGCGTAACCCGAGATGTGCGTTGCCTCGGAACTGGACCATCCTCAGACCATGTGCGTGACCAGAGCACGAGAAGCATTGCCTTCTTTACAGGCGCTCGCGCTTCTTTTTTTCCTTCTCTTCCCCTTTCTCCCAAAGCACAATAAATGTAGTCTCTACCCAGCAACCGAATCGAGAGGTCCCTCGCTCACAGGGCGCCGACGCGGTGAACATAACAGCTCTCATATTTGGCTGAGAAGTTTGAACACTTACATATTATCGCCCCATTTTGCTTGAGAGCGATCATCAGCCGCATATAGACATATCAGAAAAGGTCATCGGGGACATTCCACCCAGATTGCGACGGTGTTTTTCTTTAGGCAGCTGAATTACTGTTATACACTGCCGTTTGTTCAAGGAAAACAGACGGAGTTCGCAGACATGCTGTCCAGGTCCTTGGATCCTGTAGATATCTCCCATTTGAACACACGAGATGTCTAAGTTCATTCAGCGTTCCTTCTGCACTCTTATGTGACCGAACAGCTGCACTACTTGCGCATGAGACTGTATCCGATAACTACCTGAAAGTAGTAGTGCAAAACATTGCAGACGGCACCATTTAAGGTCCACTCAAATCTGCTGCGTCTGAACTTGCAGTAGTGGGTGGAACCCTGTTTAAGGGAACGAAGGTCGTTGTATCTAACATGCGGGCGGATACGTTGAAACGCATTCATGGTGCCCATCTTGGCATTGTTAAATGCCCGCCAATTGGCAAGGCAGCTGGTGTACACGCCAAACATCAGCGCTGACGTTGCATCAATGATTGAGAGTTGTTCAACCCGCTGAAAGTATGCTTATAACCAAATATCAGAGCCATTGATAATGCGCCATTCCAGCACATCCTGACACTGCATAGGTGTGAACATATTCCAGTACTACCTCATTCTCTAAGACGCAATGTCGAATTTTCCAGATGTCGAGGAGGTCCGCAATTCAACGGCAGACAATGTTGTGAAAAGGACGGAAACACCGAACACAGACACATGTAACGGCTGCAGGCCTACGTCTTCCCAGCCAGCAGCGACCTTCTGAGAAAAGGCGAAGCCGACAAGGAGCCTCGAACACGAAAAGGGCGTTCCCGGTCGTGGGGAGCAACGGGAGCGCTTCCCACTAAGGCTACTCACCAACGCCGCTCTGCAAACAGCCGCGCTCATACATGTTGAGGCCGCGGCGCCGGCGCAGGACTCTCGGAGCTGAAGAGGCGAGCGCCGACAGTAACAGGGAAAAGAGGAAGACGGCGACCAAGCGCTCAAGTCGGCGACACAAGGCAGAAGCTCTTTGTACCCCGTCCTTTTCGGACGTACCTGTATTTGAGTGTAATGTAGTCCACTTTTGCTTTTGTTTTCAAAAAGTGTAGTTGTCTTCACTTTTGTCTAATGTCGAACCGAAGCTCGAAAGTTATCTCACAGACGGTGTCATCGAGAAACATGGAGCGATATTTTGTCAAAATTAGACTCCCATGGACGTGTGCACAGGTAGTGGCCCACAATTCTCCAATCATGGTTTTGCTCTTTTCGCCAAGCTGCATGACCTTAAACTTGTTACATCAAGCCCAATGTTTGCTCTGTCCAATGGGCTGGCCAAAAAGGGAGTGCAAGTAGTAACCGCATCCTCAGGATAACCACGGAGGCGAGGGAAAAAATTTGGCTTGGTTTGCTTAAAGGACTATAGACACCAAATTTTGGTGGCATTTTTGTTCTTGTTCATGATGTGTAAGTAATTACTGTATATCAATCCTTACGCACTTTTCGCTTACGACCGCCAAATAGCTTAACATTGAATTTTCTTTTCTCACCAGTTCAGGTTTCGTTATCCGAGAGATGGCTGTGACGTCACAATTGTCTTCATGCGCGGCATGACAAAACCGCGATATAATCGCTCATTCTTCACTTGTTATGATTCCTGTTCTTGAGGCAGGCTGGCTTTAGGAAATTCAAATGACACTGAAATAATTATATCGCTGTATTTGCATCCCTCGCGTGACCTAGACTTGATTAGGACGTCAAAGCCATCGCTCGGCTGTTGAAACCGAAACCGAAACAGGTGTGAAACGAAATTCGATTATAAATTATTCATCAGTCATAGGCGAATCTCACATGACGATAAAGACCTAGGAATCATTGCAAATGATAAAACATGAACTTAAAAACGAGATGTGTATAGTCCTTTAATTAGAGATCAAGCCCACTGGAAGATACTGGAGAATTGACAGTCGTCTGGCGAGCTGTTGCAAGGGAGGCGCCTGAGCACCACTGTGCCTGACTTTGGACACCAGGCTGGCACAGAAGTCAAGGAATATAAGCAGACGAGTCACGGCGCCCAATGTTTGACACCTCTTCGAAGCGAGGACGGCGTGTGCGTCAAGGAAGCATCATGGAATCGCTAGGCAAAGGTGGCTGCATCCGCAGGTCGCTAGCTCCTAATACGTACAAACCGATAATGCCAAGACCTTGCGGCGTAACTGACATTTACTTACAACAAAGGAGCAGTTCGACGCTGTCGCCGCGAACAGCGAGGAATCGAACGATGACAGCAATTTAGACCATGGAGAGTCGTCGATCCATCTACCGTCGCCGGCAAATACAGATACACCAAGCACAGTGGCGAGACCTGCGCCCCAGTTGCCACGGCGGTCCACGCGGGCGAGAAAGCCGCCCGACCGATTATCTTCATTACGACGGGAACGTCGACAGCAGCGACAAAGAGGTAGCAAATACTGTGTGGAAGGCATGTATCATATCGCAAGACACATGCGTAAGATACTGACGTAACCTCCTCCTGACTTGACAATTGTATCCCCTTGTAGTACCTCACATGGCATGCGTCCGGCACGTGTCGAAGGGAAGGAAGCAGCGCCGGCTCGAGAGCTTAAAAACGCTCGCGACCTTCGCCTCGGCTGGACACCGTCATCGTCACATCTTCAGCTTCTCCACAAATATGTGGCCGCGGTCGCCCCTGCCTGGCTATCTCTACATTTGTGGTGACCCGGAGAACCGTGCCTTCACCCCAGTGGCATCCTATTATGGCATATTGGCAAGGCCCGGCTTTCGACCCGCCGCTTCCGATGATCCGATCTGCAGGCGTCGGCGGGTGGTTCGCTCAACTGGAGGCTGCGATGTACCAGAACTGCATCACCGACTAGCTGTTCAAGCACGCTGTCCTCTCCGAAATCTTACCACCTGACATCCTCTGCCGGCTTGCCTGCCCTGCATCGAGTTGCCGGCCATACGATGAGCTGCTTGCTGCCATCCTGGCGTACTCAGCGAAAGCTACTGCCCGCTGCCGCTCTACGACACTGTAGACCCGCTTTCACCGCCGCCAGCATCCGCAAGCTCACCAGCATCACTCTCATCTACGGCTGCATCCTCGGGGCACAGCACGCCGCAGCTGTCTCCGGCCCAGCTCCCTGCCACTCCTGCCTAGCACATCCGGCCCGGCTACTCTCCCACACGTATCTATCGTCTACGACACAGTAAGCGCAGCCTCAGCTGTTCTGTCCTGTGCCGTCAATTACACTCCTATTATACAAGTGGCAAGCTTTGCCATCATTCAAGTGCTGGCATGCGAGTCATGTGAGGCAGCAGCATCGGACTTGAAAACGTACCTCGATTTCTCGCACCAAGCGTCCTGCTTATCGTCTGCAATCGCCCTCCATCGCGATTGCGCGTCAGTGGGCTACGCAGCCACCTCGCTCGAACACCACGCGCTATGCGACGCAACATCTCTGGTTCGTGTAACAGAGCCTATGGCCACTCATTTTGCATTTGCTGTGCACCTACCGCGTTTCCAAGCCCCTATCAGGCAGCAATAACATGTCAGCTTATGCCTACCGCAAGTGACCCGTGCTTACGTACATCGCAAACCACAGCCACTGTCTTCATCACGGTTAATTTTGCCCTCTCGTGCTGCAAGCTTAGGACGGTACATAGCTCTTCGTCACGTTCCCTTCCCAAAACTGGCTCGCCGCAGTTCTTTGCAGCATCCATTCGGCCAGTTCGTTGTGAGCACAAAGCCTGCCTTCAGCGCCGTCGCATGCCAAGCGGACTTGCGGCGGATTCAAAGTGTTGCCGCACGCTCCGCTTCCTCTACCACTACCCTTTACTCAGCCGCGACCTCCTGAACAGCATGGATGAAACCTGCTTGCCCCTTGTACTACGACTTGGACACGAACTTAACATGTACTTATGTGTATAGCCTTCTTGATAGTTTTTTAGAGCAGTGCTTTTTTGCTTAGACTGCGAGTTTCTTTTCCTTTTTTTTCTTTCGACCAATCGTCTAGGGAAGGAGTCCTGTAGCGACTCACGTGGAATGCGTCCGGCACGTGCCGAAGAGAAGGAAGCAGCGCCGGCACGAGAACTGAGGAACGCTCGCGACTTTCGCCTCGGCTGGACGCTGCCGTAGTCACCTCTTCAGCTTCTCCTCAAATAAATGTGGCCGCGGTCGCCCCTGCCTAGCGATCTCTACACCCTCCTTCTCAACCTCCCCTTGCCCCTGTTGCTTTAAACACGATCCGTCAATAAAGAACGGCGTTCATTGCTCCTTGCAACTAGGCTGTATCACTTTGGTTCACTACTAGATTAACAAAACTTGAAGTTGGGCTAGATGGTGCATTGTAACTTGACTGAAGATAAAGCGCACGGGAAGACACACACAAGAGAAGAAGCGCGTGTCCTGTGTCTTCTTCTCTTGTGTGTGTCTTCCCGCGCGCTTTACCTTCAGTCAAGTCACTACTAGACGAAACAGTTATTGTTATTAGAAAGGCCCGTTTGGTTCTTAGGACGGTTTGGTCGTCTACCTCGTCTTGTTTTGTCAGTAATGTGTTTATAGAAACAGGCATATTGATTTGGCCTAAAAGAAGCTGGAGCAACATTTCTTCTTGCGTTCAAACAGGTTTAGATTCAACCTTACCGCATACTTATGGATACTTTGAGAGCGAACAGACATCCCCTCAAATGCTCATCAAACATACAGTGCAAGGCATCAGGAATAAATAGCATTATGGTGTCGCAGCGCTGGCAGACAAGGACAAAAGGATGAGGGACACACACAACTGCGCTGAACTTTCAACTTTATTTTGGACGCTTTTGATCCACGCATATACAATTGACAGAAGAAACTGGACACTCATGCGCACTCACAAGAGAGATATAGCAATGTCAGTAGCAGCATCGCAATCTCTCGCAATCTGAGAAGCCGAATCGCAATCTCAGTAGCCGTATCGCAATCTCAGCACGAGAAGGCCACCCCCCAAAAACGAACCTGGCGCAACAAACACTGAAGAGGCTGTAAAAACAAGGCACAGAAGCGAGTAAAAAAAATGCAGCATGATAAATGAAAAATGGCAATGAAGAGCCAACAACAAAGAAAGCAAAATAATGAAAAGGTGAAGATGCATGAAAAACGCCAACAAAAAACACGCCAAAAACTTTACTGAGGCGAAAGATAAAAACTGATAAAAGTTCATCAAAGAGGTAACGATTCACAAACAAAAATTCAATGAGAGCTAAAAACAATAGAGTTTCTTACTCTTACCTAGAGGGAAAGCTGTGCTGCCGTCTATGGGCGTTTACATGGAGCTTCCAGACGGCCAGTTCAGCCACCAAGCTCGCCAAGCAAAACTGGGCAGATTTCTGCAATTCGCTGAAAGGTACCCTAAGCACGGCTAAAGCATGGTCAATATTAAGAAGCTTGATAGACACATAAAAAACCAAAACGGCCACAAGAAGAACCCTTCACACCATAGCCCATAAATACCCGGGCACAGATGCAGAGTTGATCACCGCCATGCACAAGAAATACACAGGAGACCCTACTCCGGCTTGCCAAACTTCATATGCGGGTCAACCAAAGCCCTCCCTTGACTCCCCCATAACACTGGCGGAGGTCTACTCAGCCGCCCGTACATTTACAAGAAACACTGCCCCTGGAGGAGACAAGGTCACCTACGCTATGATTAGGAACTTAAGCACAGAACATTTGCAAGACCTAACGAAGTACATCAACGAAGAACTGTGGGAGAAGGGACAGGTCCCATCAGCTTGGAGACACGCGGATATCATCACCATACCAAAGGCTGGAAAGCCACCGGCGGTGGAGAGTCTCCGTCCTATCTCCCTCACTTCTTGCCTGGGAAAACTCTATGAAAAAGTAGTCCACCTAAGGCTCCAAAATTACATCGACGAAAACAACATCTTTCCTTCCTGCATGCTGGGCTTCCGCAAGGGACTCTGCGCGCAAGATGCTTTCCTCCGGATTAGGGAAGAAGTCATCAACACCATACCCCGAAAAGGCGAAAATTTCATTCTGGCACTAGATCTCAAAGGAGCATTCGACAACATTGGCCACCAAACCATATTGCACGAATTAAACAATATCAACTGCGGGGAGAAAATTTTCAAATACGTGAAGGCTTTCCTCTCCGATCGCACAGCCACCATAGGAATTGGAGAGATCCGATCACCAAAAGTACCCATGCCGAACAAAGGTACGCTGCAGGGTTCTATAGTCTCTCCAATGCTATTTAACATAGCAATGATAAATTTAGCAAAAAAACTGTTGACCCGCACTGATATTGGCTTCACTTTATACGCGGACGACATCACCATCTGGGCTACTCAGGGATCCTTGGCGCAAAAAGAAGAAGCTCTGCAAGCCGCTATAGACCTAGTCGAGGAATTTGCCGGGGAGAGCGGTCTTCAATGCTCCCCCGAAAAATCCGAACTTATCAGGCTACACAGAAGAAATCACAAGTCCCCAGGAGAAATTCAGCTCTCTCTAGGAGACCAGACAATTCAAGAGAAGGACAAGATCGGAGTTTTGGGGCTGTGGCTGCAAAGCAATTTGAGAGTGGATTATACAATCAAAACACTCAAAACCACAGTCAAACAAATTTCCAGAATGATTAGAAGGGTGACCTGGCACCGGAAAGGGATGAGGGAGGAGGACACCCTCCGCCTTGTACAGGCCCTAGTCGTTAGCAGGATTACCTACGGGCTCCCATATCACGAAATTAGATTCACTGATAAAAGGGCCATTGACACTATCATAAGAGGAGCCTATAAAACGGCCCTAAACCTCCCGCCAACAACATCAACGGAACGTCTTTGAGCACTCGGAGTGCACAACAACTTCGAGGAGCTCAAGGAGGCGGTTCTAGAGAGTCAGAAACAACGCCTAACAACAACGCAGGCGGGTAGGGAAATCCTGTCAAAACTAGGGCTATGGCAGGCACTAAGAACTTCTGAGATCAAATCACAAATTCCGACATCCACAAGAAACAACATCTTTGTGAACCCTATACCCAAGCACATGCACCATGAGTTACAAAAGGGTCGAAGGAAAGCCAGAGTCAAATCATTGGAAAAACAATTGTCTAAAGACGCGGAAGCTGTCTACGTGGACATAGGAGCTTACGGCGAACCTGGCAAGTTCACAATAGCTGCAGTTGACCACAAGAAGAGGCCAATTATTCAGGCTTCAATCTATGCCAAGGATCCTGCGGAAGCGGAATCACTGGCAATAGCCATCACCATAAAAACACAAGACAACCAAAATAAGTCATCACACGTAGTGACGGACTCCCAACCAGCCTGCAGGGACTACCTGGCCGGAAAACCTCACAAAAGAGCGTGTGCAATATTACGTTCCATCTCCCAGACGCACACAATTACATGGACACCTGGACACGAAGGCCTAGAAGGAAATGAGGTAGCGAATGATCTAGCCCGAGCTCTCACAAACCGGGCGGATCCCCATCCCTACCTCACCCCTCTCCTAGGACCCTACGGCGACAGGCTGGAACACCTACGGTTAGAAAGAAGAATTTTCTCACCACCACACAAACACCTTCCTTCCTCGGACGCTATAGACTGGATAAAAATACAAACAAACACATTCCCTAATCTTCAAATTTTAAATAAGATAAGCCCAACAAAATACACGAGTTACTGTCCTTGGTGCGGTGCAAGCCCGACACTCTTTCACATCTCTTGGGAATGCCAGGACAAACCTGACCCAACGTTAATAGTGCCATGCCCGACACACGAGCAGTGGGAGGCGGCCCTGACCAGCGACAACCTGGACCAGCAAGCCTGGATTATCCAGCTAGTCCGCAAGTCAGCTGCTGCCAGCGGAGCCCTGGACTAGGGGCACCGACCACCCAGCTCCTGCGAATATTTACTGATTATATGCTCATTAAAAGTTTTCTCTCTCTCTCTCTCTCTCTCTCAGCCACCATGGGCGCTCAAAGCATCATGGGCCGGTGAGCTACCGAGTGCAGAACTGCAACTTTTGGCCAAAACTAATGCAAAGATAAACGTTGTTCTACCGTAAATAATGCCCTAAGATTGAATATTGTGACTATAAATTGTAAAGAGAGAGAGAAACAGCATGTCAGTGTGATATTTATCCAATATAAGCGATGGCTCTTTCTCCTATTGGCTTAGTTTTGAGCAGCACAAATACCAATATTTCGTACTTAATAGGCAAACTCTGAAATAAAAAAACGTTATAAAAATATTTATGGTTGTGCAATCACTTAAGAAAGTTTTTAGGGGCATTTTGGGAAACAAAAACCATTTATTGGCGACGTCTGCTTTTGAGCCTTCGCTACTATGGCTTTCGCGGTCTATGTACGCACCTTCAAATGATGATGATGACGAAAAAGAAACATCGCAGTAACGCCACTCCACGTACCCGAGAAAAACCGACTGTCCCGCAACAAGTAGAACACCAGCCCATGATTCTTAGCGCGCCCATGGTGGCTGAAGTGCAGCGCCCTCAGCTTTCCCTCTAGTTAGTGTAAGGAACTCTATGCTAAAAACAGGCGAAAATGACATCATTGAGGTGAGAATCAACAAAATGAGATAACAAATAACAGCGAAATTTCAATGAATAGCTAAAAACAGGCGCGTGAATATCGTAAATAAGACGAAATCAACAGATCAAAAAACGAAACAGAGATGTAAGAAAAGTCTTTTACATGGCTTCAGATGCAGACTGCTTAAAGACCGGAACAAAAAAGCGATCTCTTTTTCTAGGAGGGCTACTGAAGGCACGCTGACGCAGTCTGCTTTCAGAATGTCAATGAAGGCGGCTTCAAATATTTCGCGCGTCAGCTGGTTCTTGTTTCTTGCCAAGATTCTGGTGTTCGCAAATTTTGGAGGGTCGCTCTTACAGGGTGAGCAGTCTCGACAGTGCATAGAGAGATTGTTTGATTTTCTGTCTTTTATGTTCAATTTATGCTCCTGTAGTCTTTTGTTTACACTAAAATGGCGAGAATTGGGCCTAGTTGGTTATTCATATTGGTTTCACCGCGCTAACACGTTGAACGACAGAAAAGACAAACACCACGGAGCGCGGTGTTTTGTTTACACAGCGACCGGTCTGCTCAACGTATTCTTTGCCGCGGGAAAGAGGAATAGAATAGACAACTCCTGGGGCACATGAGACAAACGGTTCTTTATGCTTTGTTGCGCATTCTTTTCTTCGCCCGGCTGGCTTGTTAACGCGCCTACGAGTCCTGGAAAAGCGATGAGGTGCAGAAAAAACTATCTCTACTTCTACTTTTTTCCCAATTCTTTTCAAATTGTGGGATACCTGGTAGAGATGAGTCAATCCGGAGCGAGCCGGATCGTCAGAGCAGCTCCTTTCAAAGAGCGGGCGAGCCATTTGGCTCCGCAAAGTTGGAGCCGGATCCGCCGGAGCCGTCGGCCACCGTACGTCGTGTCGCGACGCCGGACGCACAGGACCGGAGCCGAGGGTAGCGTTGACCGGCGAGGCGTCGAGGAACCGCGGAGACGTGGAGCTTTCATTAGAGCTGAGTACAAACACTAGATTTCTCCAGAATCGGCTTTATCCACGCACATTTCCCGCTGAACTGCTTTTCTTCCACGTAATCAGGATGTACAAGGTCAATTGTTGCCCCACTGTCCCTGAGCACTCGGCATTTTTTTTCCGTTGACAGTCAAATCAAGCAAATAAGGTTAGTGTAGTTCCTCATCCTTCACCAAATCGCAAGTGTATGCGAACGTAACTTTTCGTTTTCGACATCCCGCGGCAATGTGCCCAAATTCTTGGCAGTTATAGCAAACTGGCGGTTTGCGCGCTTCAAAACTCTTCTGTGACCAATCATTCGTCCCCCTTCCTTGCGGCTCACTTTCCGACTTTTCAACACTAAGCGTTTTCGTATTGTCCGTTGTCACATTTCCCAATTTAGATCCTGAACTCCACTGGCGCTTTCCCAGTCCTGACCCTGTCACGCTATTTCCCTTATCAGTCGGCATAGCGGAAGAAAGCTCCTCTCGCACCCCTAGGCGGGAGACGTATTCGTCCGCAAGTTCTGCCGCTGCCTGCACCGAGCTGACAGTCGTCTTGTCCTGAATCCAAATTCTCATCGCCTCAGGCAGTTTAGAAAGAAATTGCTCGATAGCAATGATTTCTAATGCCTTGAGGTACTCATTATTGGCTTTGGCGCCTACCATCCATTCCGTAAGGTTTGCCTTTAACTCATAGGCAAACTCTCCATAGCTAGCACCTTGCTTCTTTGTAATGCTCCAAAATCTGTCTGAAAGCCTCTGACGACAGACGAAATCTCTTGAGAAGGCTCTCCTTAACTTTATCGTAGTCTTCAGAGTCCTCTGCAGAGTCGAGCCATTACATCCGCTGCCTCGCAAGGCAACAAACTTAACGCCGCGGCCAAGAGCTGCGACCAAACTGTGCCTTTTCGCACGTTCCTTCGAAGTTCAGAAGATAGAGGCCTATGTCCTGCCCAACCTTGAATGGTTGCAATAACTTTGATAGATCATAAAGATCTTGTCGGACCGCTACCTCCACTCCTTGAACAACGCTCGTCTTTCTGAGTTCAACTTGCAGACGGAGTTTCTCTACTTCAAGCTCTAATTGCTTTTTCTCTACCGCCTGGGCTCTCTGAATCTCAAACCATGTCTCTTCTACTTGCTCACTCTCGGCATCCGAACTTTCTATTGCCACCATGACCTCATGCTTTGTCATTTCAGGGCCAACCTTGATGCCTAGCTGCTCCCCCAGGCTCACGAGTTGAGACTTAAGCAGTTTTTTCAAATCCATGACAGCAGTGTGACAATGCCCTGGCCTCCACCCAGAAGTACTTTAATTTACGCTTCTGCGGCTGGCCTCCCCAGAAATAAGATTACGCCTCTATCTTATTACCCTGGGAACTCAAAAGCAATGCAAGCACTCACCAGTCCGCAACTACCAGTCTCCGTGATCTCGGTGTTCTCTTCTCCATCAGTCAGCCAGGTTCGATCCCACCACGCTGCCAATCAGTTGTCGCGACGCCGGACGCACAGGACCGGAGCCGAGGGTAGCGTTGACCGGCGAGGCGTCGAGGAACCGCGGAGACGTGGAGCTTTCATTAGAGCTGAGTACCAGTAGTTTATTTTCATGTGTACACTTTGGAGATTTCAGAAGGAAGCCCTCTCCAGATGTCGGACACTAGGTTTTCTTCTCTTGGGTCTCCCTAGATCCCTAGGCAGGGAATTAGTTCATCTTTGGCACGGGCCAATCGCAAAGCGCGAGGTGACAGTTTGCGCACTGCATCACTGAGCCCCGCCCCGTACATTCTTGCACGTGTGCCACTACACATTAACAAACAAGTCGCCAGTTCACAAGCGACCCCCCATCGTTCCATCCTCACGGCTTGCCTCTGTTTTTGTTCGTTCGGTCCGGCGCCTTGTGGGTCTCCCCCTCAGCAGCCAACACTTCAACCAGCAGGCCACACCTCGCGCGAAGCCGACGATGGCTTCTCCCTCTGCTTTTGTCCGACGTCGGGTACCGTAACCCGACACCGCGCGGCTCCGACGACGGTCGCTTGCTCCGCCGCCGCCACTCTGTAGGTCATTAACAGGCCAGGCTCTTCTTGGGAAGTCAGGCCGTTTCTTCACAAAGCGACCAAATCGGTGCTTCGAAATGGCCATGGGTGAGGGCAGCGGCCGTTGAGGCGTACTTGCAAACCGGGTGGACATCTGCAGACGAAGCTTGCTGAGATGCCCGTGGAGCGAACGCAGACACACCGACGCCTTCTGAGCAATAAATTAGCTCGGACACAACAGCTCCTCCGCCGACGGGAAGATCTCGGACGGCGAGGAGTTTCCGCTGCTCGACGTTAGAGATTAGCTTCTTCGTACGGTGGTTGGGCCACTCCTAAATCACAAAGACTGGCGCCACAAACCAAGCAAGCGCTAGCAAAAGCTCTCAAGATGATAAACAAAAATCTCTGCCCAGTATCATATTTGCGGACCCTGTCACACTACTGCCATCCGTTTTCTGCCTCACTCCCTCTCTTCTGTTCATAAAATGAGCTACAAATTCACTCACCTATGAAAACTGCTAAGAAAATTTCAGTACAACAATGCCTACCCTAAACACTTAGAACATTAAAGGTTACATTTGTATCTTCCTCGTTCACGGAAGCAGTAAAAGGAGTATTATGCACGGCTCAAACCATCGACGTTCTCATTTGTCTTTCCCTTTTGGTACCGCACACTAAAGCTCAAATCTTGGAGCGCAATGCTCCCTCTCAATTGTCGAGGATTTTTCCCTGCCATTTGCGAAAGCCACGTTCGTGGACAGTGGTCTGTCACAAAGACGAACGGTGTTCCATAGAGGTAGCATGCCAATTTTTGGGATGCCCAAACTATAGGCAACCACTTTCTTTTTCGCATGCGCTACAGGCCTCCTCTCTTCTTTAGAGCTGCCCAGCTGAGGAATCTCGGTGGTTAACTCCTCACTGACGTCCAAAGCCATGCTGACTGCCTGAATCTCGCCCTCATATCGCTTCATGAGGTGGTGGTGATAGATCGTGACATCTAGGCGCCTTCGCTTCCGCTCGATTACGTAGTTCGTCTCTGAAAGCTTTTTCGCCACTCGGAACGGCCCTTCCCATTGATCTTTGAGCTTATTCGCTCGCGATGGGCGCAGGACAAGGACTCGATCGCCTTCTTGATACGACTGCAACTTTGCATTTCGTTCGTAGTAACTTTCCGCCCTAGTCTGTGCCTCCTCCATGTTGGCTGCGTCCCACGCATCTTTTAGACTTTCGGCATCTTGCTGCTCCTTAATGAGCGTTTCTCTGTTCACCTTTCCGAGTCCTCGATCGAGCGACACTATCGACGGAAGCACAGACAACCCCTTACAATCGCTTCCCTCACTTTCCGATTGTCCTGTATTGTCTGAAGTGTCTCCCGTTTCTCTCTCATCGAAGTTTGATGGCGCGTGCTTGTTTTTCATTTCATTGAACTGCCTGTTTGGCATCCCCTCACTGCTCCCTTGTTCATCGCTCCTCTGCGATGTCGGAGACTGTGCACCCGCGACATCTCTCTCCTCCTGCCCTGAGTCAGCCTTATTCCCCTCTAGCTTGGCAGCAAGGGAACGCGCCTCAGCTCTTGTGAGCGCCTGAACGACTCCCTCTGTCAAGCTTTTCCCCTGAGCTCTCAGAAGCTGGTCCGTTCGGTTAGAAAACAAGTAGGGGTACTGCGGCGGCAGCTTGTTTGAAACTGCAGCCTCAGTACGAACTTCACCGAAAGGTCCAGTGATCACGACTTCCGCTACTAGAAGCCGTGGCCTAGTGGTTAGAGCGCCCGTCTCGGCTGCGGGAGGTGGTCAGTTCGAAACCCACCGCCGGACACTCACCGGTAAAAATGGGTACAAGCGTCCCCCGGCCTGGTGCTCGGCTTTTACAGGGGTGTGCGTTTGGGAGAAGCTCCGTAAACCCCGCTGCGCGCCCCTCCTCCACAGTGGGCCCAAACCCAGTTTCGAACCTCGCAGCCTGCAAAGGTGGTTCTCTTTGTCTTGCAAAGGTACTTCCTTTGACCCTCACCTGAAGTGCTCCCTTAGAGCCTCAGCTGCAGCAGTCCTAAAAAAAGAGCCGGGCGCCGGGCCGGGGGACGCTTGTACCCAATTTTACCGGTGGGTGTCCGGCGGCGGGTTTCGAACTGACCACCTCCCGCAGCCGAGACGGGCGCCCAAACCACTCGGCTTTATCCACGCACATTTCCCGCTGAACTGCTTTTCTTCCACGTAATCAGCATGTAAAAGGTCAATTGTTGCCCCACTGTCCCTGAGCACTCGGCATTTTTTTCCGTTGACAGTCAAATCAAACAAATAAGATTTGTGTAGTTCCTCATCCTTCACCAAATCGCAAGTGTAGGCGAACGTAACTTTTCGTTTTCGACATCCCGCGGCAATGTGCCCAGATTCTTGGCAGTTATAGCAAACTAGCGGTTTGCGCGCTTCAAAACTCTTCTGTGACCAATCATTCGTCCCCCTTCCTTGAGGCTCACTTTCCGACTTTTCAACACTAAGCGTTTTCGTATTGTCCGTTGTCACATTTCCCAATTTAGATCCTGAACTCCACTGGCGCTTTCCCAGTCCTGACCCTGTCACGCTATTTCCCTTATCAGTCGGCATAGCGGAACAAAGCTCCTCTCGCACCCCTCGGCGGGAGACGTATTCGTCCGCAAGTTCTGCCGCTGCCTGCACCGAGCTGACAGTCGTCTTGTCCTGAATCCAAATTCTCATCGCCTCAGGCAGTTTAGAAAGAAATTGCTCGATAGCAATGATTTCGAAGGCCTTGAGGTACTCATTATTGGCTTTGGCGCCTACCATCCATTCCGTAAGGTTTGCCTTTAACTCATAGGCAAACTCTCCATAGCTAGCACCTTGCTTCTTTGTAATGCTCCGAAATCTCTGTCTGAAAGCCTCTGACGACAGACGAAATCTCTTGAGAAGGCTCTCCTTAACATTATCGTAGTCGTCAGAGTCCTCTGCAGAGAGTCGAGCAATTACATCCGCTGCCTCGCAAGACAACAAACTTAACAAACGCCGCGGCCAAGAGCTGCGACCAAACTGTGCCTGTTCGCACGTTCCCTCGAAGTTCACAAGATAGAGGCCTATGTCCTGCCCAACCTTGAATGGTTGCAATAACTTTGATAGATCATAAAGATCTTGTCGGACCGCTACCTCCACTTTTTGAACAACGCTCGTCTTTCTGAGTTCAACTTGCAGGCGGAGTTTCTCTACTTCAAGCTCTAATTGCTTTTTCTCTTCCGCCTGGGCTCTCTGAATCTCCAAACATGTCTCTTCTACTTGCTCACTCTCGGCATCCGAACTTTCTATTGCCACCATGACCTCATGCTTTGTCATTTCAGGGCCAACCTTGATGCCTAGCTGCTCCCCCAGACTCACGAGTTGAGACTTAAGCAGTTTTTTCAAATCCATGACAGCAGTGTGACAATGCCCTGGCCTCCACCCAGAAGTACTTTAATTTACGCTTCTGCGGCTGGCCTCCCCAGAAATAAGATTACGCCTCTATCGTATTACCCTGGGAACTCAAAAGCAATGCCAGCACTCACCAGTCCGCAACTGCCAGTCTCCGTGATCACGGTGTTCTCTTCTCCATCAGTCAGCCAGGTTCGATCCCACCACGCTGCCAATCAGTTGTCGTGACGCCGGACGCACAGGACCGGAGCCGAGGGTAGAGTTGACCGGCGAGGCGTCGAGGAACCGCGGAGACGTGGAGCTTTCGTTAGAGCTGAGTACAAGTAGTTTATTTTCATGTGTACACTTTGGAGATTTCAGAAGGAAGCCCTCTCCAGATGTCGGACACTAGGTTTTCTTCTCTTGGGTCTCCCTAGATCCCTAGGCAGGGAATTAGTTCATCTTTGGCACGGGCCAATCGCAAAGCGCGAGGTGACAGTTTGCGCACTGCATCACTGAGCCCCGCCCCGCACATTCTTGCACGTGTGCCACTACACTTTAACAAACAAGTCGCCAGTTCACAAGCGACCACTCATTGTTCCATCCTCACGGCTTGCCTCTGTTTTTGTTCGTTCGGTTCGGCGCCTTGTGGGTCTCCCCCACAGCAGCCAACACTTCAACCAGCAGGCCACACCTCGCGCGAAGCCGACGATGGCTTCTCCCTCTGCTTTTGTCCGACGTCGAGTACCGTAACCCGACACCGCGCGGCTCCGACGACGGTCGCTTTCTCCGCCGCCGCCCCTCTGTAGGTCATTAGCAGGCCAGGCTCTTCTTGGGAAGTCAGGCCGTTTCTTCACAAAGCGACCAAATCGGTGCTTCGAAATGGCCATGGGTGAGGCGTGCGTGCAAACCGGGTGGACATCTGCAGACGAAGCTTTTTGAGATGCCCGTGGAGCGAACGCACACACCGACGCCTTCTGAGCAATAAATTAGCTCGGACACAACAGTCGGCTAAGGAGCGGTCGGAGCCGTTGGATCTTTTGGAGAGCTGGTGGCTGGTACTCGCGTTCAGTGAACCTATTCGTCACAAGTGATGATGATGATGACGATTTGCTGTGGCTGCACCCTTTGTTTTGGGAGGGCTCATTAATGGGCCCTGCGACTTCCGGGTGCGACTTCCGCGCAATCTATTAGCGATGCGAGAAAGCAACCTTCTGCTCTTTCTCGCAAGATTCGCAATAATGTCCTCGACCTCGACTGTCTTTTGAGCAGAGTGCGCAGTTCTTTCGGAAAGCGAGTTAGGTGGTTCTTTTGCTTTTGTTTCATGGATGGAGATCTGCTAGATGACCATGGAACGGCGGTTCTTTTGAAAAGCCGGTTTTCTCTCGTTCAGTGAGCGTTGTCTATCCGAGCCGGGGGCAATTTTTCAAAATGCAAAGCGAAAAAGCAACTATACCGCCCTTCATTGTCAGTGTCACAACCAACCTATTGCATTCGGATCTTTCCGCGGGTACCGCGGTCGCACTGTTGCTAGTGCCCGCACTTTTTTCTTGTCTTGCAGTTTTGTGGTTTCGTTCCATGCCGAACAGTGGGGACCGGTACTTGTACTCGTCCGCTTTGTAAAGTAGTCCGCGGCAATCCCATTGGCCCTGTATGTGTAATAGTGTGACACCCGATGCCATTGAAAGGGGGGATTAAAGAAGCCTTATTGGCAAAGAATGGCGCCGTTCATTGCCATGCTGCTGTTCGAACCATGTCTCCCGACACTCATCTGTCGTGCATTGTTCGCAGGTGCAAGACCATTTGAAGACGAAGTCTTTCGTGTCTCCAAAGACAATTGAGCGTGCAGTTTACTCTTTTGATGAAATAGTGGGTAGGACGAGGAAGATAGAAGGGGACACTGAGAGCACTGACTACAACTATTATACATCTGATCGGAGCAGAAGGGAAAGAAGTCAGTGGGGCGGTAAGAAGAGGGAAATGACCATATGCCGGTCGCGCTCGTCGCACCACTGCCTTTTGCGCCAGACATAAAGGAGCATCGCACCGGCAGAAACACGACAGTTGCCGTTCTGCCATCTATTGCCTCTTTACTGACCGCGCGAACATGGCAAGGCGCCGAGAAGCCAGTGTGCCGGAGCACCGTGAAAGAAAAAAAGCAAAACAGAAAAAGCGAGCCAGCGTTTCTCTTCGAGGGATTTTTGTCGGGACGAACGTAACTTTCGTATCACGTCCCTCAGTCGTCTCAACAGGCAGAAACAGCAACTGCAATCACAACCGCAGGTAGAAACAGATGCTGAACGCTACCGCTTGCTGTGTCGCGTGAGGGCCAAAAGCCATATTTTACTTTTTATTACTATATATATATATATATATATATATATATATATATATAAGATCCGGCCCCTCCTGAGAGACCCACTCACCTCTGCAGATGTGCGTCAGTCAGCCATACAAGTGAGCCGTCTTGCCCATCTCTACTACCTGGTGAATGTACGGAATGACAGTGAATTTCTTGTTCCGATCTTTTTCTTTCGATGGAATCGACCTTTGGTTTTGCATCGTGCTGAGCAATTTCTCGGCTATTGAAGAAAGAAGTATTGCCGGGTATCCGGATTGAAGCAATCTCTGGGGTTGATTCTGAAAACCTTCTTCTAAAGAGTGCTCACAAGATTCAGTTGACGCGTTATTAAAGGGGGCTTGCACTATGTTTCTCTTAATTAGCTTGGTATGCGCGGAATCGTAAGGTAAGACCGGCTTGTTGGCTCTTGACTGAAAGGACCAGCACACGCGTTTTGGAGAAAACCGCAACCTGAGCTTAAGGAAGCGAATGAAACCGTCCTCTGGGATTTCATGCGCTAAAGTCAATGGATTTAAGCATTGATTGAAATTTGCCAAAACACTGCCAACCTGGGGTGAGAGTTTATCATCGTGGCTGTCTAAGAATACTAGATGGTCATCCACGCATCTGAAGATTTTGAGAACCCGTGAATTATCTAGCTTTATGCTGAGTGCTCTATCGGGCTCGGCAAGGTACAGATCACTTAAGATGGGGGCGATACATTAACCGATACAGATACCCTGATTTTGTATGAAGAGCGAGCCGTTCCACTGAGTGTGGGTGGATGTTAGATGATTAAACAGTAGTTTGTGAAAGCCGCTAAATCAATTGTGGCTGGCATTTTGAAAAGCTACGCTGCCATGCTGGTCGACACACTCGCTAAAACACTGGAGAAATTCAGCATGGGGGAATGAATAATACAGATCTTCAACGTCGACGGAGAAACAATATCCACTCTGGTTAATTTGCGGGAAGAGAATGACGTCTTTTGAATTTTAAACTAGAAACGGGTCATCTATGGCCAGCAGCTTAGTTTTTCTTGTAGAAATAATGCTACGGACGTTTCCAAGTTTCTTTTTTTGAGACACTTACTCGGAACGGGCATTCATATTTGTGCGTTTTGCTGCGAAAAACATATCGAGGGATAACTTGCTGCTTTCACTGATGGAGCGAGACAGCCTAAGTTTAAGCGCTCACACAACTTTTTGGCTACACTTCTGGCTTTAGGTAGATTAACATCGCATTTCTTGAAACAAAAATCAATTGCTGTGCTAGCTTTTCAGTAACAGAAGCTTCTTGACATGACGACAAAGCCTCCTTCCTTGTCAGCGGTGAGCAGTGAAAGGTTATTTTTCTTCAAGTATGAGACAGTCCTTTATACGGGAGGACTTTTTCATTCCTGCTGCAGCGAATGAGCACATCGACACCTTCTGGGACACAGCGATTTTGTTCTGACATAGGAGCTCACTTTGATATTTTCGAGACCAGGGACAGTTATCGCTGCGGAAGCACTTAGTTTCCACGTAAGAACAAACCTGGACACTGAAGCAAAAATGGTTCCTGTGCATCGTTTACGATTAGCTGCTGCCAAGCCCACTATACGACTATACTCCAGGAGAAGTTTTTGTAGCTGTGCAGCCAAAGCTACAGAGCCAAACGCATCCGTCACTACGCAGCAGAATATAATCCCTTGATAAATTACGCGAATCGTTCCGTGACTTAGGCTGCGGTGGTGGCGGAGAGCAGTTCGTGCCTTAATTGCTCCATTCAACTAGTTGCAGGTTGCAGATTACGAGACGGGCTTCAACTTTTCCTGGCATTCCCAGTAGGCCTGTGGGACCTGCTGCGATCTTCCTCGGACCTTTTCGGCCACGGCCGCATGGCATTTCCTTTCCTCAAGCGACAGCCGCTGCTAGCGTCACCAGTCTACTATCACCGGTACGATTTGTGCCCCCCTGTTACGCCCACTGCTCGTCACTTCGGCTGCGGTGGTGGCGGAGAGCAGTTCGTGCCTTAATTGCTCCATTCAACTGGCTGCAGGTTGGTGCCTTTGCATTTGTCTTCTCAGATCTGAGTCTCACCCTGCGGCCACCGTTGCCTAAAGTGCCTCGCATTGTGCTTTTCGTTTTTGTTTTGTCGGCCTGTGTTAGATTAGACATGGACGGTCGTGATAACACATGTGCGGCATGTTCGAAAGCAATTCCAGTCAAAGGTCGCGTAATGAAATGTTTTGAATGTGACAGTGTGTTCCACATTGGAAAATGCTCTGGGGTGTCAGAGTCGACGCTAAGGGGAAGGCTGAGGCTTTTTTTGAGGTTTGGAAATGTGGTACCTGCTATTCGTCGCGCCTGAGAGGGGCAGGAGGCAGCAAGGAAGGCGAGGAGAGCAATATACATGTTATTCTTAGTGCTATTCTTGAAAGACTAGACAAACTTGAAAATCTTCCAGAAAAAGTGGACCATATTGACAAGTCAATCACCATGATGTGGGACAGATGAAGTATTAAAAACAATGGCCAGACATGATGCAGAAATTAAGGAACTTCGAAAGCGGGTCCTCGAGAGCTGCAATAACATTGAGGAAATGAGACAACTTAAGGCCACTGTAAACGATTTGGAGTGGAGGAGTAGGCGGCAGAATCTGGTATTCCATGGCATCTTAGAGTCGGATGACGAGGATTTGCTTGAAAAAGTTAATAACATAGCCCGATCTGTTGAGCTTCCTGAGGTGTGTGAAAGCGATGTGGATGCCGTACACAGACTTCCCGCGAAAGCAGGTAAAGTTCCAGGTGTGCTAGTTCGATTCACTTCCCAGAAACTCGGAGAACAGTGGTTTTCCAGGGGCAAATCACTCAGAACGTTTGACTCTGAGGTCTCAGTCACGGAAAATCTGACTCAGTTCAACAGGACGCTACTCGATATTGCCAAGAAATGGGCTGATGCGAATGCCTACAAGTACGTGTGGCACCGGAACAACAAAGTACTTGTACGAAGAGCGAGCGGTGAACTAGCACATGTGATTCGATGTGATGACGATTTGAGGAAGCTGCTGCAGTAAGCCATTGCTGTTCACTGAAACTTGCCCTTTAATATGGGGGATACTTTTGTCACTCCAAATTATGTGAATAATAATGTTCAAGGTCTGACTGATCATTTTTCAGTGTTAAGTTTGAATATTCAGTCTGTTCGCGATAAACATGATATCTTACGCGTATTTCTTGAAGAGTTTGAATTCTTGTTCTCTGTGGTAATGCTCAGTGAGACATGGATCAAGGATGAAGTTGACTGCTTTGACTTGGTCAACTATCAGTCATTTTTCCTCAATAGAACTAATAGAAGAGGTGGAGGCGTTGGTTTGTTCGTGCTTGATAGTGTGCAATGCGAGAGGGTCGATGAAGTTACTTCACTTACGCCTGATTATGAGGTACTGTCTGTTTGTAGCAAAAATGTCCTCATCACTGTAGTATATCGCCCCCCAGATGGTTGCATAGAGAACTTTCTGCTCTATATGGAACATGTTTTTCAGTTTGCATTTGAATGTAATTACACTATATATATATATATATATATATATATATATATATATATATATATATATATATATATATATATATTTATATATATATATATATATATATATATATATATATATATATATATATATATATATATATATATATATATATATATATATATATATATATATATATATATATATATATATAGGTGGTGATTTCAAAATTAACATGCACGAAAATACACCCAGAAAGTCGCGACTCTTATTACTAATGGAATCATACTTTCTTGTAAACGTTGTGACATCAAGTATTACCACAACGACGGCAACACTCCTGGATTTGCTTATCACGAATAACGCAACTAACACGCTCTCAACCGGAGTTATTAATTACGTTATTAGTGATCACCTGCCGGTGTACATCGTTTGTAATAGTAATCCTAAATTCAAATCGAACTGTAAACCGAGAAATGTTAAAATACAACGAATCAACCCAAAGACGTTAGATTCATTTCGACACAAAATAATGAGTGTCAACTGGGAACCAGTTTTTGCTTGTTTGACGGCTGACAGAGCGTTTAGTTGTTTCCTGGAGATTTTCGTGCGCATATATCGTGACGCGTTTCCATACACAGATATAAAGAAACCAAAACGAGCTCGTAAGCCCTGGATTAGTTCACATATTCTTCGAATGATTGCTAGAAAAAATTCCCTCTGCCAGAAATTCTTACAAAGACGCAGTCCAGAATCGTGGGCAACGTTTAAGACATACAGAAACAAGCTTAATTCAACTTTGAGGAAAGCGAGGAATGAATATCACCTGAATTTGTTCGATAGTTTGACCGATCAAAAGAAAATTTGGAATAGGCTTAATCGAGTTTTAAACCATAACTTGGGAAATATAGCTAACAGTATTACAGTTGATGGTATTAGATATACTGGACTCGCTCTCGCTAATGAGTTTAAAAACTGTTTTAGTACACTTGTTGATAGTGAGCACAATCATAGAGCATTAGATTACGTTACTAACCACACAAGCAACAGCATATTCCTAACATGCTGCGATGAAAATGAGGTGCTTCAAATATTTAAAGGTATGAAGGTTTCCAACAGTGAAGACGCTTTTGGACTGAAAATGAAACCAGTCATGCACGTCTTGGACATTATCTGCCCGATTTTAACTTCTGTCTATAATTTGTCCCTAACTACAGGCATCTTCCTCTCAGACATGAAAATTGCGAAAGTAGTTGTAATCTATAAAGGTGGTTCCAAAAATGACCTGGGCAGTTATAGGCCAATTTCAATATTGCCTATTTTTTCTAAGGGCTTAGAAAAAATAATGCACTTACGAGTTTCTAATTTTCTTGTGGAGTATAATGTGCTAACAACTAAACAGTTTGAATTTAGACCTAAGTCTTCTACTGAAATGACTCTTCTGAAGCAAAAAGAGATAATCCTAAATAACATACAATGTATACAAATAACGTTGGGAATT